>NW_026126549.1:9163500-9826500 GCF_943737965.1 Phodopus roborovskii | reverse complement strand
GAACTATAAATGGAAATACTCACAGGTTCAGAGAAGAAAATAAACCCCAAAACATATTTATAACACGGAAAGACTTAAAACTTTCTAGCTCAAGCTGTCTTCATACCCTCACCAATTGCCTATTTATACTCCTTGTTATTCCAGACTCTCTTTGAGGCATTGCCCCATGGATGAACAATTCTCCTTTCCTCTTTTATTTTTATTCTAACCCACTTGTTTTTAGGAGGATCTGGAAAGTAATCAAGAGGAAAAACAATGAATGTTTCCACTAGAAATTGCACACACCACTGACAACAGACATTCTGGATTTAACACTCTCAGTTTAGATTTACTAGAATCATAGCAGATGTAGCATTGTTATACCTCAATAAACACTGCATATTTTAGCAGGCTGTGAAATGTGTTTTATGAGAATGATGAGGCCAAATGTTTACAGGTGTTAAGCTGGTAGTATTACAGAAATTGGAAGCAGTATTATTGGCAAATCATAAAAAATACATAAATGTCTGACTATTTCCATTTTCTAGCGGTAGGAGATGTTGCCACAAGAGACACATGTGACATGCAGTGTGTTAGGAGGAGAAAAATAATCTGGATGATTTGAAGTCCTGGTAATGAAAGATAAACAGTGGAAATGAAAGTGTATGAAGGCCAAAGAATCTCAACAGAAGAAACATTGTTTGTAACTTTGGTTGGCACAGTCTGTTGCCCTCTGTAGCCAGCGGTGGTCCTTTCCAATTTCTCTACACATTGTAATTGTATTTCTCTGTCATTCTGCTATTTATAGTAGCCATACACCTAAATTTTCTCTTCTTTCAGAGCAATGATACCAGAATACCACTAAATCAATTCATTCAGACTCTCAAACTTGTCCATTTCCAGGCTCCCTCTCAGTCATGAGCAGGTTCTATATGAAAAGGGTGAAGACCCACTGCCAAGTTATCTTTATTAGGAAGCCCACTGTGTCATTTTGGTTTTGTGGTCACAGTGATCCTCAATGTTAACTACAAACACCCAAAGGGGCCATTTTAGCAATAAACAGTAATAGTAAACTTATCTGATCTGAGCACTAATGATATGCTTTGTAAGAAATCAGCACTAGGCAGTTTTCTATATAAGTACCATGTTAAATGGTATGAGAGAAAATAAAAATATGTAAATTCCTAGCGTGAAGGGATTCAAACACTGTTCTGTGGAAATATCACATTGTGGGGGACTTCTAGTATGATGGGCACTTATCTGTATCTCCTGCTTTAATATTAAAGAGAGTTAACTTGAAATTGAGATTATGGCTGAAGTAAATAAAAAAGAAGTTTCCTAGACATATTCTCCAAGGTTGGTCTCATTATTGTAAGAAGTGTCATTTTTTAATTTATTGGACACTTTCAATATGCCAAGTACACGATTAAATTTGTTTTATCCCCAGTGTGAGAAAGATACTATTATGTACTGCAGCATTAAAATGGTGATTAATCCCACAGCTTCTAAGAGGCCAACCTGAGAGGAAGCCCATTATCCTAATTTCACAATTTATGTCATAGTACTGAGTGTTACTGGCTGGAAAATTGTGAGGACCACTTCTGTTACAAAGTAAGGATGAGTGAATTCACAAGGTACAGTGAATTCACAATGTAAAGAATGCATTTGAAGAATATATAGTCTTAAAAGGGAAATGCAGATGGCTGGGTCCAAATGGCTCTGAATTTATGGTAAGTAATTATTTGTTTCCCCAGGACTTATTTCTCATTTGTATATTGCTATTAAGATCTTAAAATTTCTAGCCATAGGTTTAGAAAAAAATCCCCCAATTAGTCCTTGATTCAAGGATTTATGTTGGAATATTAGATAAATAATAGTTTCTATGTGCAATCTGGCATAAAGGAAGAAACACGTAGACTTTGCTATGACTGTCATGAGTTTGTGGATTTTGAGGGTAAGGCAAACCTAGGGTAGAAATAATACAGTGTAAGATGCAGTCTATCGCTCAGTGGACCATACTTGCCTGACCTGCATGAAGATTTGGGTGTAGAATAAGTAACAAATAATAAAGAATAAATAAGAAAAAAAATTCTGCAAAGATGGCTCAGTGCCTGATGCTCCTTCAAGAGGATCCAACTTCTGTTAACAGTTCATAACCTGCTATATTCCAGCTGCAGGGTATCCAGCACCCTCCCCTGGCTTATATGGCTAAACCCATACAAAAGGCATACATAAAAAATAAATCTTTAAAAGTAGTAAAGGATAACTAATATAACATTTATGTCATTTAGTCATTGATTAAACCTTACCTAAAATGATCATCTGTTTGTGTCAGATTATTCCTCCAGTTATTTCAAATTTGAATTAATTTGACTTGGAAGCAAAACTTGTAATAGACACTTGATAAAGCCACAAGTGGAACTGGAGAGTGCTGGGTTTCAGTATAGAAGTGTAGCAAATACATGAGGGAAAACATGTAAAGAGCAAAGCTCTTTTGAAAGCAGCTGTGACTACTAAGTTATTGGCTTCTGTCAGTTATTTCATGAACATGCTTATTTAGCAATTTTAGTTGTCAATATACAAAACTAGTACCATGGGATCTTTTATTACTAACAAGGCTCTAAGAGGTCATGAGTAAAATTAAGGTCATTTGGGGTAAGAATCTTATGTGTTGTAATGGTTAATTTTAACTATAAAATGATATAATCTAGATTCATTTGAAAAGAATCTCAAAAGAGATTTATCTAAACCAGGTTGGCCAAATGGAATGCCTGTGGAAGATTATCTGTTATATATCATCACAGGTTGGCTTTACCCTCAAAATCCACAAACTTCTGACAGCCATAGCAAAGTCAATATGTGTCTTTTATGTTCATTAGCATATAGAAACTGCTATTTTTTTCTAATGCTCCACCATAAGTTCTCAAATCAAGGACTGATTGGGGGATTTTTTTCCTTAACCTACAAACATGGACAGAAATTTTAATGTCTTGCTTATTAAGTTGGAAAGGCCTGTCCACTATGGGTAGCACCATTCTCTAGGCAGGAGAATCTGAAGTGAATATAAGGGAAAGAAGTAAACAAAGCACATCATTGCTCTTTGCTATAGGCTGTGGCCATAATGTGATTACATACTTAATAACACATGTTGCCCTAATTTCCCTATAATAATGGACTGTAAGCTGGAATTGTGATTCAAAAAAACCCTTTCTTCCTCAGGTTACATTTGCCTGCTTAAAACCCCAACCATACACTGTGAAAGGAAATGAAACTAAGATATATATTTGGCAAAAAATATTATGAAAATTCTCACTAGAGAGCATGTACATTCAGAGTGGTGCAAATTATAAGGTGCACAGGCATAATCATTTTGGAGGAAACTCAAACTTTTGAATTTTCTACTTCTAAATACCATAAATATTCATTCCAATCAGCTAGTTAGTTTGAGTCATATTGACATTTTCTTTGCTGGGGTGAGTGGTGTTTTTACTAAAATACAACTCAGTGCCATTATGCACTGTTTGATTCTCAAATAGCCAACTTCTCTATCAACACTTCTGTTATCCATACTCTTTGGTGTGATTTAATAGATGGTTGATAGTAGCTGGGTAAAAATAAACATTTCCTATTGAGAGATGAGTATTTGTGTGGTGATATCATTGAAATTCATGGCATTTAAATCTTACAGTCATGAGTTTCCCAAATTTCTAATAAGTAGTTTACCAAAGTAGACATTTTCAGATACGTAATATACAATCAAGGTATTAGAACATAGTTTATAAGACCTAGCGAGTACTTCTCTCTTCTTAAGCTTGTGGCATTGGTAAGGAGTAGCATTATTATTTACAGAAATCTCAAACATAGCTATCCTCAGTACCTAGAATGAACTGAAAGTAAGAGATACAGAGTAGAGACTTCTAACTAGAAGGAAGCCAGATGAAAATAAGAGTCACATAGGTGTGTCACTTGACTCAAATTTTTGTTACCAAGCTGCTGAACTTCCAGAAACAATCCACAAAGCTATGGTTTTAAGTTAGCATTCTTGCTAAAATGTTATCAGCCACCTCATTGAATATTCCATGAACCCCCAAATAGCAGCTTTGAGTCTTTGCCTTCTAAAGCAAAAACCATGTTTTGACCAAGTGTCTCTGTCATTTCAATTATCAGCTACTAACGTTGGGGTTATTACTCATAATCATTCTAGGCAACAAATGATGCATAAGAAAGTCAGCTTTCTTAGGTGTAATAAAAGGCACAAGCCAAGATGGGCAGCTTTGATGCCCCAAACGCTCAGCCTCTTTGGTGACAACAGAGGAAGCCCTAACCAC
The DNA here is from genome assembly GCF_943737965.1 of Phodopus roborovskii. NCBI lineage: Eukaryota > Metazoa > Chordata > Mammalia > Rodentia > Cricetidae > Phodopus > Phodopus roborovskii. Next base: position 9,822,193 of record NW_026126549.1, on the reverse strand, counting down.
AATAATATCTAAAATACAGTATGTACATGAAGGGACCAAAAATTGGCTTGTAGTGATGGGCATCCCACTTCACAGCAGATTGTTGGTGCTGAACAGCCACATCAAAGAAGCTTTGTAACAAACACTTTAAAATACAGATTGCTGATGTCATCTGTCATTGTGGTTGTTTTACCTATTGCCAGAACATTTTTTTTTAACTTGTCAATCAAGATTACCCTGTTGATCATGGAAACAGAAGCTATTTTGCGAAATTTTCTTGGCCCTGATCACTATCAAATAATTAAAGGAAATTACTTCTCATTGGTGTTTGAAAGGCTGTTTGAAGTCTTTATGCTTATTTAAACTCATTTTTCATGTCAGTGGATTTGTGTGAGGTAATGGATGTATTTTAATTACATTTGGATTGTCTCTCTTTATATATAAGGTACACATTCTTACCCTGGAAGGAAATGCAATCAGTGGTTCTTAATAACTGAATCCTTAGTTCTGAATCTGCTGACACTGCATATTTTACTGAAATGGTATAGAACCTGTGTGGTTGACACTTAAAATATAGAGAATGCTGAGCAGAAAAAAAAAATGTATTTTTCGATTGCTGTGTAGAGACGGAGAGTCCAGCTGACACAAAGATTTGGTAAAGAAAAGACACAATGATGTATTGTTTTGTTTGTGAGATTATGAGGCTGGTATGGTGCCAATGCACTCTCATGGCTCAGCAGAATCCAGAAGTGATCAGCAGATGAGAGATCATCTAGAGGAAATAAGCTGTGTAACAGAATTATGAATTTGAAGCCCACAGCAAATCCACAAACGCTACAGGCTAAAAGAGAAACAGGTTCCTACTGATGAGACACTGTGCCTATTCAAATCATGGACAGATGTTCTGAGGTATCAGTAGAGTCCTTTCGGGGAGAGTAGAAACATCCTGAAGACATAAAGCCTGGAAGACCCGATTCCACAACAGGGGAGGCCTGATAAAGGACCAGTAACATGTCTTGGATAGTCTATTATAAGAACAAGACCAAAAGGAAATTTGTCCTATGTTTCAATGCCACATTCTAAAATCCGCATGTCAGAGCAGTAAGGATTCTCAATGTTTTGTTCTTTCATGACTAATTGCAGAGCTTATTGCTGGTTCAGTCTGGGTAGGACAACACAAAGTTGCTGCTGGCTGAGAAAAAACAAAGTAAAAGAGATTCATGAAGATCTGCATAAGGTCAGAATTCATGGGTAATACTGATCTACTCTTTGCTTCCAAATCAAATTCTCAGCCTGCAAGGACCACAGAAAACATTTATATATAAGTAGATGAACAATTTGTGATGTCTTTGATCGTCCTGGGAATCCAGCATGGGACTGACTCAGACCCCCTGAACATGGGTCTCAGCTAGAAGTCCTGGCAGTCTAAGAGACCTTGGACAGTGAAACCAGGATGTTGTTTTCAAACACAATAGCTTTTATTGACACTTGACTGCTATTGATTTCCAATATGATTCCCCTGCTCTCAGAGATGTTGCTCTGTAAGATTTCAATCATTTGTATTTTGTAATTTATGTATAATAAATATTCTATTTGAGCCTGAAAAGAATTCACCCTTTAATAGTATATACTCAAATACAAATGCATTTAAATAATGTCAGATGGACTTTAATGGTCTTTACAAAACTTCTATATCCATCACAGTTCTTTTATTTCTATTTTTCTTTCAACAATTACCAAAAACATTCAAATCTCTTTGCTACCATATTTGAGGTTTATGTTTGTTTCCCTATAATTATTCCAATTTCTATTTCATATATTTTGAGGCTTTTTGCAAGTTTATGATCAATAAAACTTTCTTAATTTAAATTGCAAACAAAATCTTATTATACATATCAATCCCAGTTCCATCTCCCTCCCATCCTCCTATGTCCCTAATTGACTCCCCACCCCATCCCCCTTCTGCTCCCCAGGGAGGATCTGTCACATCATTCGGGGCAGTGCCTAGGCCCTCTCCCATGTGTCAAGGCTGAGAGAGTATCCCCATATGTGGAATGGGATCCCAAACTCCATTCTTATAGCAGGGATAAATATTGATCCACTACCAGAAACCCCATAGATTTCCCAGGTCTCCTAACTGACATCTACATTCAGAGGGTCTAGGTCGGTCCTATGCTGGTTTCTTGTATGCTGGGGTTATGAGCTCCCTTATTTAGGTTAGTTATTTCTGTGGGTTTCCCCAGCCTGGTCTTGACTCCTTTGCTCATCACTCCTTCTTCTCTGCAACTAGATTCCAGGAGTTTGGCTCAGTGCTTAGCTGGGTCTTTGCTTCTGGTTCTATCAGCTACTAAATGAAGGCTCTAGGATGGCATATAAGGTAGATATCAATCTCATTATAGGAGGTGGACATTTAAGGTAACCTGTCCACTATTGCTTAGATTGTTAGTTGTTTTCATCCTTGTAGATCTCTGGATAATTCCCTAATGCCAGATTTCTCTTTAAACCTATAATGGCTCCCTCTATTATTGTATCTCTTTTCTTGTTCTCTTCTATTCTTCCCTCAACTCAATCTTCCTGATCCCTCATGGTTCAATCAACCTTTTTATGTTGAACTTTTTTTATATATATATAATTCCTGTTATAGTGTGAGAGTGAAATATGTCCCTAACAGGCTGGTTTTAAAGGCTCATGGCCCTACTTTCTAGGACAGGGAGCCTGATTGACAGATGTCAGCCAATGAGGTATGCTCTGGTAAGATATGCCTCAGAGCTGGTTCCTTGATGGTGTCTCTCATCAAGTTAATTTCCTGACTGTTCTGAGGTGAGCAGTCTCTGTCTCTGACACATGCTCCCCAATCCATGCTATTCTTTTTTGCCTCAGGCCCAAATTAAAGAATCCAAGTAGCTTTCCATGAAGATCTGAACCCACAAGCTGTTATAAAATCTTCCTCTTTTTAAACTCTCAGGAATTTGTCCCAATGTCAAAAAAACAAAGACAAAAACAAAAACCAATATCAGAACTGCTGTTTATATTGATGTCTTATAATCCTTCATTTCTTCAAATCTTTTTTTTCTTATAGTAATGTAGTAAATGAAATTTACTGTTTTATTGATGTACCTTGCTTATCATTAACTTCAGATAATCCGTATGATTCTCTTCAAGGTCTATTATTTTATCATTAGTATATATTAGCATAGTGTTCTTTATCTAATGCCTCTTATATTTAAATATATCTAACTTGGTATATATATATATATATATATATATATATATATATATATATATAGAGAGAGAGAGAGAGAGAGAGAGATGATTTTATAGTTCCTGTGTTGTTCTTCTACTTTTCCTGGAATAATTTAATATTTTATTAAATTTATCATTTTAATCTTTGATATGTTAAATAGTTGTTCATATTCATTGGAGTATATTAGGAATTAAGATATACATCCTCAACTTGTCTCTGTGTAGTGTGTCATGTCACTTTATAGATATGTGATGTGTTTCTATCTGACCCTTCTAGTTTATATGTTGTGCTACTGGTATCCTGTGACTTACAACCATAAACCTGATACTACAGACTTATAATCTTTCCTTTTAAAAGTATTTGGTTTTTAATGAAATTAAGTAAACTACGTAATTATGTGACCTTTTACATTTATCCTTATGCTTACAGTTCCTACTGCCTCTCTTCTAAGTTTGCAATTTGTAATAGGAATATTTAAGCTTTGGCAAGCTAGAATTTCTTGTAGTATAAACTTGCTGGAGAGAGGTTATTCATGTCCCATCTCTTTGAAATTTTCTTATTTTATCTTCTTTTTGAATAATACATTTTTTGAAAAGAAAATTCTAGACTGACTCTAATATGTTAAAGACAACACTGGTCTGTCTCTTTTTAGGCTAATGTTTCTAATAAGAGTACTAATTCCCTTGTATAAAACTTGAGTTATCTAATTTGTTTATAGATACCAATAGATTTAGTGTGCCATGTGATATTCCTGATATCACTTTTTTGCATTTCTTCTCCTGTAGTTTAGAATGAGTTTATTGAATGCATGTTAACGTATTTCATGTATGTACGCCATAGAATTTTCTCAATCATACCTTTCTATTTCTGACAAAGTTGGAACACTTGGCATAGTTACTTATTTACATACTTATTGTCAGTCCCATTCCTGCTTTTCTCTCTGTTTGGAAGGATAAGTGAGCATGTTGGTGTCTGCTTACAATTCTATAATTCAATTTTTGTTTTTGTGTGCTTCTACAAATTGAATAATTTTGTATATCTTCAATTTCAAAGACATTGCCTTTCTTAGAGTCTCCTCTCTGACTTGATTATCCAGAGTTTTCATTTTAGAGTTTAACCTTTCTACTGACTACTTTTAACATGTAAGTTCTATTATTCTAGGACTCCTTATATGTAACCATGATCATAGTTCCTTTTAGGCTTTGGACTAATTATAGCAGCTGTTCTAAAGTCTTGTCTCTTTTTTTAATTATTACTATTTATTTTTCTTATTTTGCATATTAATCCCAGTTCCCTCTCCCTCCATTCTTCCCTCTTCCCCTCCCTCCTTTCCTCCCTCCCATGCCCCTGATCATCCTCTAATCTCAACCCCCCACACACTCCACAGGGAGGGTGATGCCTTCCAGGAGGGATCAACAACATCTGTCAAGTCATTTAGAATAGAGACTAGGCCCTTTCTACTACCTCTAGATAGACTCTGTCTCTTCATTCAGATATTTGTTATCTCAGTATAGTGTCAATTGACTCCTTTTAAATCTTGACCATGAACTAAAAGAAATGTGACTGTTTTATAATATTTCAAATTTCTTTGTAGTAATTTTATATTCTTATTATGAAAGCCATATTTTAGTCAATTTGGGATTTTCCATCATTTCCCTAAAGATATCTGAGTTTCCTGTCAACAGGGTTGTTGACAGTACTAAATGAAACTCTGAATCCTTTTATCCATTATTATTATTTTCTTTATGGAGTTCTTCCATACTTCCACAGTTAATTGTCAGCCAACCAAGTACCTCATTTGATTTTATAAATGGCTTTTGCACCTTTTGCTACTGATTCCATCCTCTCTAAGTCTTGTCTCTCATTTGGCTACTGCTCTCACAGCAGTGTGCTCACCACCTAACCTAATGCTGAATACCACACAAGAATCTCTGGAGCTTCCAAAAACAATCATGTTTGACAAGAGGTAATTTAGTCAGGGCTTTAGAGTAAAGTTCATCCTATCCATAGTTCCTATTTCCACATGAGGTATCTTCCTTCCTTTGTTTTCTCAAATTAGAAGTTACAGGCACAGAAGAAATCTTTATATGACCATCCCATTTCAGTAGCATATTTCATATACATAAATTTACTTTGTATTTCTTGTTTATCATTCCTGAAAAATTATATTATTGACATCTTTATAGTTGTTTTCTCACCATTAACTGATAATGTTCTATGAAAGTGTTAACACTTTATCTTTCCATTTCTTGATGCCCCTGATGTTTACACTAACATGTGGTAAAGAGATAACTTAGGCTGAATGTATAAGTCATAGGACAGTTGTAGCAATAGTAAAAAGAATTTCTCATCAGAGATCGTCTCTGAGTGTATGGCTCATAGGTACTGTGTGCTATGTTCAATCACAGCATTAACATGCTGAATTATCACCCATATATATGGTCCCACATCAATCTAACTTATGTATACATCCATATTCATGCCACTGAAAATAGTGTCTGCCTCTTTGGTGGGCAGGGTTTCTGTTCTTACAAGAAGCCTCACTTAGAGTAACTGGCATGTCAGCACTGTCCCTACCTAACTGCCTTTTATATGAGTGATAGTCTAGTCAGTAGTTCATTGTAATATTATATCCTATAAGACTCCTGCTGAAGTAAGAAAGTTCAGAGGAAGCAGAATATGTATAGGCTGTGTATCTGTACCAAATGGACATTTATTTAAAAGCAAATGTGAAAAAAAATATTGATTACATAGCAACAAATATTACATTCAAAATCCCGGTGCAGTGTGTATTTCCTTATGGGGGGGGGTCCACTTCAGACTGCTAAATTACATCTGGAATAAACCTTCATTTTTTCTCACTTATTTGTATATTTTTGTGGCTCTGCCCAAGAGACCATTTGGTGTAAACTGTCCATTTGCCTTTGTTTTCCAGATTTAACGCCATTCACCTTAGATCCTTTTTGATTGTGTTGATGCCAAGGTGAAGATTATTTATAAGCCTGGGGCTTATGTGGACTCTTCTGTGGTGGATCTCTATCTCTATCCTTATACTTGCCTGAATTCAACATAAATGCTTAGCTTTTTTTTTTCCAGTTTCTCAAGACAGGGTTTCTCTATAGCTATGGAGCCTGTCCTGGACCTTGCTCTGTAAGACCAAGCTGGGATTAAAGGCATGCACCACCATCACCTGGCTAATGCTGAGATTTCTTACCACAAATAAACAATTGGAAAATAGATAATTCTTTGACAGGAGATAGCCTGAGAAAATTATAAATGACATCTATCCATTAGACATTAACCATGAAATCAACAGACTAGAAAGGCATGGACTATTGAGAAGTAAAATCAACATCTCGGGTTAATTGTTTAGTTTATGAGCAGAGAAAATAATGTGTATGTAAGCAGTGTCTTCACAATCTATTAGTCTTGGCAATAACCAAAAACTTTGAATGGCTTAGTCTATGAGAAAATCAATTGCTCCAAATTGGATATAAAGGGTGTGTGTGTGTGTGTGTGTGTGTACCCATACACACACACACACACACACACACACACACACACACACACACGAACAAATCAAGGAAAGCAGTATTTGCTTAGGTAACAATCTATGGGTATAGAGTGTATAATCAGCAGATAAGTACTTACCTAGGCTTTTTACATTTTAATAATAACACATTCACTATTTTATAGGTATTATAACCTAGATTGGTATCAATTACTTTGTAAGAAGAAATGTAGAAATCAATAAATAACTTTGGAGCTAAATTGCCCTGTTTGGTGCTTTGACTTTGGAACATGTTAGCTGCTTAACTCTACATATGACCTTCACTGAACAAAACATTATAATATTCACAAATTTTGCCAGTACCATTAGTATTCTTCTAAGCACTTATATGATAAAGTTATGATAATAAGGCAATTTCATATGTTTAAAGTGTTTAAAGCAGTAAAAGACACTCAGAGCTTCCCAGTTACTATTGACTGTTAACTCTCACTACCTGTTTGGCAACATGGCTTCTGTGGAATTCCATGTGAGAATTAGATTCTGCATCACTCTGTATCTTAGAAGACAAAGAAGCATTCAACCAACCACTTACATGTACTTGCATAACAAAAAACAACTACAAAACAAACAAAACAAAAAACAAAGCAGGAGAACTAGAACTGGAGATATGAGCAATCTGGCATAGAAATGCTTTGAAACACTTGTCTGTTATAACAGCAATTATGCAGATGGGAGAAGCTGATTAACCCTGAAAGGTTTTGAGAGTCTTGATTTCTAGACTCCCACGATGGGGAGTGGAGCAAGTGCTTTGATTTGTAAAAGTGAAGGGCACCAACACCATGGCTAGAAATCCTTTCAGTTTCCAATTCTATGCTGTTTTATTATGATAACCTTTGCCACTAGATACAACAGTTTATCTCAAGACCAGTTCCCTTTGTGTAACTGTCATTTTTTGTTTGTTTGTTATATAATTATATGTTATGTAAGGATAGTGTAGACAAGGGAAGAATAAACTTTCTACCAAGTTAGATAATTATAAATGACTGACCTTCAAAACAGAACACAAACTTGTTCTAGGCATATTTCCAGGAAGGTAAGTTTCAGTATTGTACCCTTACAATATTCCATTTAAAGCCGTATGAATAATTTCACCTGCATAAGAAAACTGTCACTATTCTTGCTGGAAATGTGTTTGTGTGTTCCACTTATTCACTTTAATTACTTATTTTTGAAAGTATGATATAATTACATAATTACTCCATTCCATTTCCTCCATGCAAAACTTTCCATAAACCCTTCCTTGCTCTTCCTGAAAATTCATGGCCTCTTGTTTTAATTGTTATCACACACAAACACACACACACACACACACACACACACACACACACAGAGAGAGAGAGAGAGAGAGAGAAGAGCACATATGCATTTATAATCCCAAATGCGTAAGTACAACATAATCAGTCTATATAAAGTTCTATGTATAAATGTTGTTTTGGAGATTGATCATTTGGTATTGGGTAACCAATTGTAGTTATTTCAATAAATGTTCAATTTGTATGGGAAAAAATTAAGGACACATTCCCATTTTCTTTGACAAAATGCAGGTTGGCTAATCTCTGAATTATTTAAATTGATCTTTCATGTACTATACTCAACATGAAAATGTCCTTCTTCATAGTAAAAACTCATTTAAAAATTAGTTATATTTGCAGCTGCAGGGCTATTGATGTGGAGTTGTTCTTTTTGGATTAGGAAGAGCTCATTGGTAGAGAACCCTTTTGTGTAAAATTACATCTACCTTTTAATTTTTAGTATTGTGTGTTTACAGAACTGTTAGTATAATCCATTAGTTGGCATATGCATGTAACTTTCCTGATTTTTTTAATAAAACTTCTAGAACAACTTACTCTAGGCAGTAATGAAAAGAAATATTCAGTTTGTCTAAAAGCCCACCTAAAAGCCCACCTACAAGCTGTTTGCTTGATGAACAAAGATTGAAATCTCTTCTTTCTCCCCTACTCACACACCCTTGTCTATCTCGACAGTGGTCAGTGGGGCTTCGTGAAAAAGCAGAGCTATCAACATCCAACAACAAGTCATTTTTGTCCCCTTTATTTTCACTTAAATTTTCTTTATTTTTAAGAATTTTACATACATAAATATTCTCAAGTCCACTTTAAACCTTCCCCTCATCTTCTCCCATATCCCTCCCAACTTCATCTCACTTTTAAAATAACCCATTAAGTCCAGTTAGTGCTGCCCATATGTACATGGGTGTGGAGATACCCATCATATTATGAGAAGCCTATCAGAGGCTGAACATTCAACAAAAAATAATTCTCCCTCACCCAGCTACAATCTACTGCCAATAGCTTCACTATACAAGGTAGGGTCCTGAATTTATATCCCCTCAATATGCTGGTATTTGGACTGACATGATCTTTTGTAGTTCTTGTATAGACCACGTCTTGCAATGACACCATAATTTTAATAGGTACACTGTGTCCAGAAAGCAACATTTCACAGCACTGCTTCCCATCCTCCAGCTATTATACTCTTCCTACTTCCCAGTTTTCCATGTTTCATGAATCATGGTGGTGTGATAATAGGGAGTGGAGACTATACAGGTAACCCAACTATAGCTGAGCAATGGATCTCCTATTCTCAGCACACTGACCCAAACAAAGCTGAGAGCAGCCCAGGTTTGTGGGAATAATACGTCCCCTTTTCTTTAAAATGAACTTATGTGTAGTTTGAAGCTTCTCTCTGTGTTGCCCATCCCACTGGACTGGTTTTTATTCCACCTACCATGTCCCCACAGCTGTTTATAAAAAAATCATTTTGAGGTTAATACACCAATTACAATTGTTAGGCCAATGACTCAGGCACATTATTGGTTAGCTCTCTCTTATATAATAACCCATCTCAACCCTGGCAGTAGGATCAGAATATAACCCTGGTATATGAATTAACAAGTATAGGAACTTGTTAGAGCCCATTCCTCATGGTGGGATGTTGCTCTCAGTCTTGATGCATGGGAGAGAGACTTGGTCCTGCCACAACTTAATGTGTCAAATTTTGGTGACTCCTCATGAGACCTTTTACCCATGAGGAGGAATGACCAAGGGATGGGCTGATGGGGTAAGCACCGAGGGGATGGGAGGACGGGTCTGAGGGAGAACTGTGGTTAAAATGTAAAATTGAATTAAAAAAATAAATTATGATTAGAAACAAAAATAAATAAATTAACCCATCTCGATTAATCTATGTATTGGTATGAAGCTGTGGCTTACCAGTAATGCTACTCCCTTGCTGGCTACATGGCATCTCTCTGACTCTGCCTTTCTTCTCTCAGCATCTTTGTTTGGATTTTCTACCTGGCTACATTTTGCCTGGCCATAGCCCAAAACATCTCTATTCATCAACCATTACAAGCAACACATACTTTTCATATATAGAAGCACATCTAATATCAAATATGTTTAGATCTTTAAAATTAATCTTTTATGTTTAAATTCAATATAACTGTAATACCTGATTATTTCTGTAAGTCAATTAATAGAGAACAGTAAATTAATTACCTAACCATTGTCTCAGATCTCTCATTATAAAAAGTTTTAAACATTCTATAAGTTCTCTTTTAACAGTAGACTTAGTACAAATGTCCACTTTTTTGTGTTCATAACTGAATTATGTTCTGAACTATGAAAACACAATGGTTTGTTCCTATATAGTAAACATTCGCTTTATTTTGACTGGTTAGAAGAAATGTTCTAATAAGCATTGTGACAAAACTATTCTTTTTCACTTGAAATTGATGTACAAAATCAAAATAAATCACTAAGTCAAAATATATGTAATTTCATTTTTATAAGTGGGGCCAGATTTCTTTCCCAGAATTCTGTAAAAACTCATAACTCCAATAGCAGTGCATGACATTATCCATTTCCATAAATCCTCATCAGTAAGGACTTTCATACCCCTAACTGTTGCCAATATGGTGAATGAAAAATGAAACTCAGTTGTCGTAAATTCTGTTTCCCTGACTGTTAGTGAAGTTGACCATCTGTCTACACCCACAGTGACCAGTGACAGTTTTTATCTTTCTTTGTGATGGATTTTGAAAACATTTTCCTTACTTTATTTGGCAATTTGGCATATTTTTTTTAAATAAACATGCTGTGTCTCAGCTTGACTGTACTGAACATTTTCTTCCACTTTTACTTTTATTACTCAACTTTTTTTGTTATTGTTTTTTGTTTTTTGTTTCTTATGCAAAGATACTTTATATTCCATGCAGGGAGAACCTTCCTTTGTGCAGGCTTCTTTAGTGGTCTGAGTTTGACTGTTATAATTTTTGGTTGGTTTTGAGTAGCATTTGTAAACAGATGTTTCTTACTGTGCACTTTTAGGCCTGAAGTTTCCCTTGAGTTTCAGACAAGTATATTTGCTGCTTGTTCACTATATTCATTTGGAAATCCAATACACATTTCAAAATTGAAATGGCCAGAAGAAAGAGATCTCCATTTTGTACCCCACCCCTTCCAGTTACATATCCCTCCCTTTCTGAGTATGCTATAGGCAGTCTTGTTCTCTAAATTATTAGAGCAAAATCTTTAGTTATTATCTTTTCTTATCTTTCTGTAATACCTTCCATACAGTTTGCTGCTCAATACTGTTGCCCCAAATCTAATTTATTCTGTGTAGTTTGATTTCCCTAGGTGTCTATTTCTATTATTCAAGCTGAAAATGTTATTTCCTAATATTTTGCCTTATTACCTTAATAAAATATCACATAGAATGTTTCCAATGATGACATTTATAAAACTAGGTAATAATTTTATGGATGTTTTGCTTATGACCAAACTCTCACCCTAAGTACCAATATGATGGTTTACTACTTGTTCAGAAATGAGCAGCCAACAGAATCTGCAGAAAACTTGATGTGAGGAATAACTAAGCCTTTATAACATCTGGGATTTTCATTTTAGTTTTGAAGTCTCAATGGGTAGCCTGGGCTAGCCTTGAGCTCATGGTTCCCCTGCTTCCAGTTCCCATCTTGAGTTTATTAACAAGATTATTTCCTTAGGAAAAATACTTTCTAAACCTCCAAAAAGCATACTTGATAGAAAACAGAGTTGGTATAGGCTAAGAGTGGACACACAATGCATTGCTTCTCTGTCTTGGTCTGGATCACTTCTTTTGAATGGGAAAGACAGTTTTTATGGTGTTTCAGGTGACATCCTTGGGCTATATGACTAGAAAATGTGGGATAAGTGTGGAGGCTGCTAGTTTAGTTGTGAATTTGATGTGGTTTCGACTCACATAGAAAGAGAATCTACGTAAGTTATGGCATAGATTAGGTTAGCCTATAAGGCTGTCTACAACAGATTATTTTGTTTGTGAGAACTGTCCACTGTGTGAGGAAACATTCCAACTGCAAGGGGGCATTATAAACTGTGTTAGAGTACAGAAAGTGTTGGGAGTCTCAAGTGTATCAATGTGAGGCTTTAGAAGTTTAGAACTAATAGAAATATATTTGAAGCTTCTAATGTTAGCCATCTAGTACCCCAGAGAATCCCGAGTCTTCACTCTTGAGATCTTAATGTGTGTTTGTACTGACTAGTGTCTCTCTTTTCTATCTCTTGCCATTTCCTATGAATTCTCCACATTTTACTTTTTCTTCCACATCATACCACCCGCTTTCTCCTTGCTCATGTTTGCTGCAATCTCTCCATGTGACTCTAGGGCACTTAGTGGAAAATGATAAAATGGAACCCAGAGGCACATTTATAAAGAAACACCCAGAAGTGTTGCAAGCAGGGAGTGACTTCAGAGAATGATCAAGTTCTCAGTAATGTGTCAGATGAACTAACACATGCCAGGTTGGGGGTTATTGAATAAACTTCCTTCTGTTTGATTGAAAAATATAATCAAGGAAGTCTAAAATTCTTTGGAGATTCTTTTATGATGTGTTGGTTCAGTCTCTCTAGTTTTCCATTCCTCATTTTTGATGCTTATGGCTCATCTGTCTGTGTTACAGAATACAAGTTTGTGGATACTCCATAATTTTTAATGTCCATAAATACTCAATGAGGGTGAATTCTAAGCTAAAATATGCAGCAAATGGGTTCCTCATTTTCTCCCAAAATTATTTCCTAATTTCTTGTGTCTGTAAATGGACAGATCCTTCAAAGAACAGTCCCGTTGTGGTAGTCTCATTGCCTAAAAGAACAGTTATAACTGGTTAGGAGGTTTCTCCTTTAAATTTTGAAGGAGTGCACATATGAATCCATAAATTTCTAATATCTCTATTGTCATTGGGGAATATTTTATAAATAAGAAAATAAGGATCAATAGGGATTGGGGTAGGAGAGACGATCAGTGGTTAAGAACACTGGTTCCTCTTCCAGAGAACCCTGCTTGGAATCCTGGAAACCATATGGTGGCTCACAAACATTTGTAACTCCTCTTATAGGGAATCTGATGCCCTCTTCTGAACTTGGTGGACACTGAATACATGTTGTACACAGACTTATATACAGGTAAAACATTCACACACCTAAACTAAGTAAATAAAAAAAGATTCAATGAACATTATTCATGGAAGGAACTAAATAAAATGTATGTTGGCATTGTAAAATTCTGCTTCAAATGAAAGTTAATATAGACATATATTTGTGAGCTAAGCAGAGTACATCCAAAGTGCTACATAAAAAGCACATTAAGTTTTATACCCTTCCCATCAAATATATGTTAAAACTCCCAAACAGTTACTGCATATTGGAACATAATGACATATTTTGTGCCTACTTTAAAGTTGTTATCATAATTGACATTTCAAAGAAAGAGAGTTTGCCTCATCAGCTCTTATCTGGATGATCAACAGAATTATTAATAGAAAAACAGAATCCTCCATCGATTATTAGCTTCTATAGCTTTAGAAAATTCTAGTGTTCAGTTTGGATTCTTTGTGCTCTTATAATTATCAAACTAAATAATAAACAAATAAACCTCCATGCAAGTAGAGAGGAGATTTATACCATAAAGTTATATAATATCCAACATTCAAAATTGTTAAATTGGGAGACTCAGCAGGCAACAGTGAACACAGGATGTGGCATTCTTGGAAGTATCAATTACTCATTTTTGTTTACATTGTTTTATTCAACCAGGTTTTAATAGAGTCAAGCATAGTTCCATCCATCTAGTATAGCTCACTTTAAAATTTTACATAGTTCTCTTGACTTCCTTTACTTCCTTCTTGTCAAAGCAGCATATAATGAAAACATGGGTTAGAAAACTAATGACTTCTTAGCTCAAATACCTTCTCATTATTTCATAAGATAGCTATTGAAGAAGGAAGAATGCTGATAACATTAAACTCTGTATTGCTTGATTTCTGCCTGTTTGGTTGTAGTGATTCATTTTCCCTAAGCATTCTGCATAAAAGTAATGTTTGAAAGTTCTCATATGATTTATAGATGCAGTTGCACTGTAAGATAATCAGATGTCTCCATATGGAGAAGAGTCCATGCATAGTTACATATTTTTGAAACTATGCTGGATTTTAGGTATAAAATAATCATCTTTACCCTTGTTTCTAAAATAAGGCAAAACCCAATATACTATTTTGTACAAAAATCACCTGCAATGACTATTAAGAATCAGAAACATGCAAGATAATCAGCCAAGGAAATATAGTAAGTCACCATAATTGCTTATTAATAATGGAGTACAAACCCATGAGTCGCAACCAGGTAAAATCACAGATGTTGAGGTCTATAGGTAACATCAGAATATTTCAAGAAAGATAATTAGTAAATACTTTGACTGTGAGTTAAGTGAAGTAATGAAGGACTTTCCTTCCATGTCATTAAATTTAAGCGTCACTGTTCATCGTTAAATACTTTATAAAATTCCTTTCATTGTCAAGTATTAAAGAATGATAGCAATGTTAAAGTTCAATTTAATTCTGAAATGTTAATAATTTTTTATAAAAAATGATACATTGGATCACATACTGCTTGCTATAGCTTCATTACACTTCTCATCAGAAGTGAAAGTATGGTTTCCCAGGTTTATTCTAACAGCAACTTCAAAAACCAAGTATTACATATGTTGTATTTATGGGTACTTCTGTTCCATTTATAATAATAATTGGCCTCTTGCATTTCTATAACAGAGATGTTATTAACATAATCTGATGAGCAGCAACCCTAAATGTGTTTTTATAATTTTAGGACTGACACTTGTTATTTCTGAAAAAAATTCTCAATGTATCAATGTTACTTAATAAAGTTATAGAATGTTTTGATCAGCTAGCCTTTCTACTAAAACTGTAGCTTTGACAAATACCTTTATGAGTTATTCTTTAATCATAAGGGCTGTAAGAATCCCCATCTGCCATATTTCTATTTTGCATTCATTTAGATATAACAAAGAAGGTGGATCCATGCTTTGGCCATGCTCTTAGGGTATGTAACCTACTTTTGAACACAAGCTATATGTCCTATTGATGTTGATCAAATTTGTTTGCTAAAATATATCCAGGAGAGCCAGTATTGCTAAACTGGAATGTACCCTACTTTAAGTAATGTGTAAAACACTAACGCAGTTTGTGGACAACAGCTGAAGGGGGAAAATATTACAAAACACATGGTCTCTGTAGCCTGTCCAAACCAAGTCTGAATAACACAGCCAAGCTCCTCTTTTATCATGAATTTGCCAACTAACAACTTTTGTTCACAGTAATATCAAAGAGAAGACAGATACTGACAAGGGCCTCAAATGCTGCCAGACCATGCCCATATTCATACTCTGAAGAAGGGACCTCAAGTACTAATATAAGATTACTGGATAGACAAAGGACTTTTAGGGACTTTAGTGACTGTGTAGGAGGACAGAATACTACAAAAAAAGCAAGATTTTTTTGTTTTTGTTTTTGTTTTTGTTTTTCAAGATAGAGTTTTTCTGCATTGCTTTGGAGCCTGTTCTCGAACTAACTGTGTAGACCAGGCTAGTCTCAAACTACAAAACAAAGATCCTCCTGCCTCTGCCTTCTGAGTGCTGAGATTAAAGGCATGAGCCACCAACACCAGCAAAACAATATTCTTTTAAGTTGTTTGAGTTCCTTATTTGTTTTTATTCACATGAGTAGTTTCTTATAATAAAATGTTCTTTGGAAACATTTTGCAAACACTACCTAAATAACAGATTTTCCAGGCAACCATAAGTAAAACTATCACATACTTATCTCATAGTGTAAACCCCCACTTAGTCCACTTGCATAATAATGCCTTGAATTTGAATTTACTTACTTCTCCAGACATTGCTCACCTGCAGTTTCCTTATTTATTATAGTAGATTTATTTATTTTGTTTTATGTGTGAGTGTTTTGCCTGAATATATGCTTGGTGCCTGCAGATATCTGAAGAGAGCATCATATATTCCAGAACTAGAGTTATAGGTAGTTGTGAGCCACAATATAGGTGTTGGGAATTGATCCCAGGTCCTTTACAAGAGCACCAACTATTCTTAACAACTGACCCACCTCCCCAGCCCATGCAGATTCCTCTTATTCCTATAATATGTTAGGTTGTTTACATCTTTCAGTTGAAAAAATTTAGAAGAGCACAAAAAAAGTAATTTTAAGGTACTATACTGCACTACCTCATCAAAATGAACTAGTTTGCTGATAATACAAAATGAAGTAAGTGTAGAATTAAAGTTTTTGCAAATTCATATTGAGATAATTCCATAGAAAGATTAGATTCTGATATATGTAAAGAATACTCAAAGCTCACCCATAAAGTAACAATCAAATTGGAAAATAAGCATGCATTTCAATTATAAACTAACAAAGGGCATGCTTGAGATAATTAATGTGAATGCCAATGATCACACAAAACCAAAACAATTTGAAAGTAGGCAATGAATTACGAAGACAGAAAATAATTTAATTTAGTGGTAATTTGTTTGCTAGAATAAGGCTTACATCAAAATTACTGAAATTACTTAAATTTCTTTTAAAAATTAAAATGAAGGAACATAGAAATTGCAAGTATAAAAGCCTTATTGCATTTCAGAAAAAGCACAATGAAGTTTAAAATGCCGGGGTTTAAATTGTTTCAGATATCTAGAAACATTAAATTGGGTTATTAGAGTTGGAGATAACTCAGTCTATACTCTATTCTTTCAGGAAGAACATAAAATACCAGGAAATAACATTAAAATGTTAGCAAAGTTCTGACAGCAATAAAATATGCCCCAACTGTGTTATTTCAAGTCACAATAGTAGCAAAGAGTATCAGCAATATCTGTCCATTTTCTGCCTCCCTTACCAGAGCATTGCTGACCATAAGCTATAGCACATTTGTGGGATTTTTCTAGAAACTGTATGTTTTCTGAGAAATATATATATGTAAGAATGATCATGAGTGTTCATAGTCAACATAGTAATGAAAGCCAGCATTCAAGTCCAGGTTCCCTTTGTCATTATGAAAGACATTCTAAACTATGCTCTACAGAGCTTCAGTAGAAAGTCTCAGGGACACCAAGCTCTCTGGTCTACAGCAGAATACAAACAAATATCCACCTCCCTGGGTTTTTTGGGATTTTTACTTTTTTTTCTGGTGAGTTTCTGAAAACAATGTAAAAGTGAATTGTGGTAACTACATTGTACTTTTAAAGCTCCAGAAGTAAGAGAAGACTTTCAGTTAAAAGTTAACCTTACAGAAGGGAGAAAGCACACCCTCAGACTAGAAGTCTTGGATTAGATTCAAGAGAAAATTATGGAAGAACTCTTAGCGACACAGTGTAGATGTGTGGTAAATCTTGATGTTTTGTAGCCCTAATTATTGAGAGATCCAGTAGAAAGGAAAGCAGGCGAAAGTAATAAATAGGCTTATGTGGCAGCCTGTGAGCATTACATGATCAGTGACAGAGTGCTAGCAAGAGTTCAGGGTAGGGTAAAAGGAATTTGCTTTTGGAGTCTTTTTTATTGTTTAAAATTTCATGCACAAGTACAATGTGTTTCATAAAATGTCCCAAATTCTTCCTTACACTATCTCCATTTCTTTGTATCATGTTCTTTCTGAAATTCATATTATCTTTTTGAATACCCACTGTGTCAACCTGTTACTGCATGCATGCATATTGGTATAGAACCAGATGGCGTATGGGCAACTGGTGTACAGGCAGCTTCGGAGAGGCCATATCCCTGGAGATCATTGACTCTGTCTGTCTCCTATAGCAGTCATCAATTGCCAATATCTTCCTAACTATAGGTGTGATGTCCTGGGTCCCGTCTGTGCCATTCCCATTCTAGATTTTTTAAAATTTGTTAAACATTTTTTAAGTGTTTTACATGTCAATCCCAGTTTCTGCACCCTCCTGTCCTCCCATGTACCCCTACCAATCCCCATCTCATCCTCTTTCTGCTCCCCAAGATAGCCAAAACATCCCTGTACAATAAAGGAACTTCTGAATGCATCACCATCCCTGACTTCAAGCTCTATTATAGAGCTATAGTCTTTAAAACAGCTTGGTATTGGCACAAAAATAAATAGGAAGACGAGTGGAATAGAATTGAAAACCCTGATATTAACCCACACACCTACTAACACCTGATTTTTGACAAAGAAGATAATATTATACATAGGAAAAAAGAAAATATCTTCAACAATTAGTGATGACATAATTGGTGTTGACCTGTAGAAGACTCCAGATAGATCTATATCTATCTCCATGCACAAAACTTAAGTGCAAAGAGATCAAAGACCTCAACATAAATCTAGCCATATTGATCCTCTTAGAAGAGAAAGTGGGAGATACCCTTGAATGAATTGGTACAGCAGAATGCTTCCTGAACATAACCAGTAGCACAGACACTAAGAGCAACAATTAATAAATAGAACCTCCTGAAATTCAAAAGCTTCAGTAAGGCAAAGGACACAGTCAACAAGACTAAACATCAGCATGGGAAAAGATATTCACCAACCCTACATCTGACAGAGGGCTAATATTTGAAATACAAAGAAATCAATAAACTAGTTACCAAAACACCAAATAATCCAATTAAAAAGTGGGGTACAGAACTAAATGGAGATTTCTCAACAGAGGAATCTAAAATTGCTGAAAGGCACTTAAGAAAGTGCTCAACATCCTTAGCCATGCCAGATTTTTACAACTTGTAAATGCTGTTCAAGCCTCTGTGAGATCATGTGCAATGGTGCTGTCATGATTATCAAATAATGTTTTTTTTCCTGTAGATGCCCACTTATTTTTTAAACACAGAATGATTATATAACACAAAATATTTGGTTGTAGAAAGGACTGGAAATGTCCATTATTACAAACTCTAGCATACTTGGGAGCTTATATAAACAATGTTTTATATTCCAATTACTGTGTATCATAGATCTGGACAGGTTAATTTGGAGATTTCAGCACACATTGGAATGCCATATTAGGTGGATACTTCTCTCCTGCTATCCAGTTACCATATAGTGATTCAAATGCTGTACATGAATTATAAATGCCTGTAGATAGCTCAGGCTTGTTACTAACACACTTAAATTAACCCATATTTCTATTTATGCTTTGCCATGTGGCTCATAGATTTTTACCTCATTTTTTACATGTCCTGCTTGCTGGGCAGCTGGCTCCCATCTCTCTCAAATCCCCTCTTTCTCTCTGTCCTTCTTCCTCCTATCATTCTCTCTGCCTCAGGGAGTCTCTTGCAATCTTTTCTTGCCCTGCTATCAGCCAATATCTTTTTTTTTTATTAACAATGAGAATGATCAACAACATACTAGCATTTTTTTAAAATCAAGGTTTATCAGGTCATAACCTTGAAAAAGCTGTTTGAATTTGCCAGCTCACTGCAGTTTCATTTTTGTTTTGTTTTGTTTTTATTTGCTAATTTTTGATATATTATCTCACTCTTTAATCCCAGATGGCCTGGAAATCACCATATAGACCACACTGACCACTAACTCACAGAGATCTGCCTGCCCATGCCTCCCAAGTTCTGTCATTAAAAATTATGTGCCACCCTGCACAGCCGTTTAGGTTGTTTTTATCTGTAACCCATCTTCTGTGGCTTTCTTTAGGGTTATGCAGCACTCTGTTGCCTGCAGATACAGTGCTCTGCTCCACATTTTCTGAGTTACTAATGTACCAGACCATCAACCGATGGCACAAAGAGTCAAGATTCATTAAGACAATATTTGATACATTAATGTCAAATGAATATAAAGAAAAGCAATGTGAGAAGACAGAATTTTATAGAAAGATCAAGAAAGCTTTGAGGAAACCTAAATAAAATGAAACACTGCGTTTCCTGGAGAAGAGCAAGGGCAACAGCCTAAAGAGAATCACATGATCAGATGCTGCCTAGGAAATAGGGTTGGACAAGCAATGTAAATCCAGGTCCTTCAGGTAATTCTTTTGGGGATAAAAACCAAATAATATTTGTAATTGTTTTGGCATTGAATAATTCTGGGTTCAAAAGGCCAATTTTTTGTTAATATTTCATATGAAACAAGTATGTCTTGGGAACTTTTAAATGCTAACTTGTGATTTCATAAAAGTGTTAACTGTTGGCTTCAGTACCAAGGGGTGTTTCATGACAGGAATTTGCCAGTATCAAGGTGCAGCAAGTCAGAATTATCTCCTCTTTAGGAATGCTGGAAAGAAGACTAATAAAGGGCTCTACAGATTTATCCTGACAAATGAAAGCTGTCTTCAATAGACTACAAGAGTGTTTTTATGTGCCCCTGTGAGGTTTAGCATGCTGGTACTAATTTTTCATGGTGGCAAAATTAGAATTACCTCTTATGATATTAGCATGTCCCCAAGACAAAGAAGAGACAGTACAAGGATCATATGTTAGCTAACAATTCACAATGTTTTCCCTTTTTCTAACAATTATAGTAGTATTGTGGTTTTTTAATGTCATGAAATTCAAACATGTCATGGTGCTTATCCTGTGCTGATGAGAGCGCAGGAACAAATAAATCTACACATTAAGATATGGATGACAGCAGTTTACTACCCAAACCATCTTAACAAAAAGAAATGATTTCTAAAATTATTTGCTTTGAGTTACTTCACACACTTTGAGGGGGGAAATGAACATTTGGACATTCTCCATTGCATTTATATGGATTATCAACACTGAGTGTTAGGAAAGAAAAAGAAATATGAATACAACATGCACAGGGGATTAGAATGTAGGCTTCATCAGGGCCCATTATTATTGAATCCGTTCCAAGTTCAGAAAGTTCAAACCAATTCTTGCTTCTCAATGTTAAATGACAGGATGTTTGGCCATTTGTGTGGCTCCTGGATGTCTTGACCCTCTAGACCAATTTATGGATATTTGATTTAGGGCATAGTTATCAGGTGCTTTGTGTATTGGGGAGTTAATTACTTTTGTTTGTTCCTTGTGTCATGGTAAAGAAGCCTTTACCCTTTTGCTTGGGGTATATAAGGGCAATGAGTAATAAACTTGGTGCATCTGCAGTATTCACTGAGTGCCCTCAGAACTCTATCTTCTGTTTCTTGCCTCTTTTCTCAACCCTGACTCCTTCTTTCAGGCACATCTGGGCCCAACAGGATTTAAGGGCATCTGCATCAGATGCCAAACCAGCCAGGCATTCAGCCTTGTGGTAGCACATGCCTTTAATCCAAGAACTCAGAAGGCAGAGGCAGGCCAATCTCTGTGAGTTTCAGCTCATCCAGTCTGGTCTAAACAGGACAGAAAGATCTATGTAGAAAGACATCTCCAAAAAAAATAAGTAAAGCAAGTATTCGATAATTACTGCTGAATGCATGAGCACATTCACCAAAGCTTCCTGGGCTCTATTGTGAACCAAATATTCATTCAATCTTCACAATAACCTTGTGAGATAAATAACAGTTTCTTGGTTTGTTGGATTCTCATTTTGTTGATATTCAATGTACTGGGTTACAACATTAGAATACAGAGCTATATAAAGCTCTGCCACTTAAAGTTATTGCATAATATGATTAGTTTTCCAGTTACAAATGTTCAGTTCTGAAAAAATACTGAAATTAATATTAAATGGACTCAACAAGTTATATTTGATAATGTGTGCATACATACAAGTACATATATGGATGCAATAACAAATGATGAAAAAAGAGCCCATGAATTTTATGAAAGCAAAGAAAAATATATGGGAGTGATTGGAGGGAGCAAAGGGAAAGAAGAAGTGTAATTAAAATAAAATCTCAAAAGAATAAAAAAATAAAAGCTTTGATTCTGACTCAGCAAATGAATTTGAATATTACCTTGATTCGATGATTAGTTGTTTTTAAATAAATATTGTAATATAAAATTTAAATTTGATTACCATGATTTTGAATTGAATATTCAAAGAAATTTTTAACTTGACATAAATGTATAGTGGCTTTGATAATTTTGTTATTTCAAAAAGAAAATTATAACAAGACTTCCATATATAAACCATTAGTGATATTATTGGTACTAGTGATCTGTTCTTAATAATATAATACGAACTATATCAAGAAAAAAAGGATAGTTTCTGTGTAAAGACAATATACTGTATACCAAAACCAAGTTTTGAATTAAGTAACTCCTTAACCTAAAATATAAACTATATATTTGCATCATTAATGTCACTGGTCATACAGACGTTATCACATTCTAAGCTGTTTAAACAGGCACTGCTCTACCAAATGTCAAACACTTGACCTTAAAATAATGAACTATTTCTATAGTTTACTAGAATATAAATTGGGTATACACGCTAAGGTATGAGCCTATTTTATCAAATAGCTACTACAGCTGTTGTGGTACATCATGGTTAGGAGGGTCAATCCTTTGGAATAGGTCAATTCAGTCATGTAGATTTGTTTAAAAAGAAAATTGTGCTTCCCAAGGATACTGGAGCTTTGTAATGAAGTTCAGGTAAATCAGCTTCGGTCTATCACTCACTTCAGGCCAGTAGCTTCGAATGCATATCCTACTGATGTCATAACAACAGCATCACCATATACAAAAGCTACTCAAACATGTGCTTATTAATTGCTAACATATTAATGATTCTAGCCATGTTCAATACAGTGGTTTGTTTTCTGTGTAGAATTTGTAGCCTGAGTTTCTAGAAAAGGCCTTTAGAGCATTTTTCAAAGCTGTCAATTAGTGTTTGACAAACTTCTCTGTATCTTTTGATATTATCTCTTTAATTCATTGGTAGATTTCTGCCAACACTCTCATCCAAACTTTGTTTTAAAGAAAAAGTTCTGATTTTGATGGAGCTTCCACATTCTATATTCTGACTCTTTACACAATAAAGAAATTTAGCTTTGAAAGGAGGCGTGAATGTCTTCAAGGATGACATCATAACAGAAATGTATTTATACGCTGTATTAGACTACCAACAATGAGTCAAGTTTTTAGTTCATAATTCTAATATTGTGATTGAAGCCTCATATTTATACTAATTACATTGTTACTAGTATGTTACGAATTAAAAAAAAAAAACTTGAACATATGTTTCTAAGGGTAAACTACTAAAAGTTCAGTAACAAGTTCATGTTTTCATAGCAAGCATCAGAATCTCAATAACTTTCCTTATCCATAAACTCTGTTATCACATCTGTGTAACAAAAACACACCAACAAAAACCTGGATATGTTCATATCATCGTACAAGTGTGCAAAAGCACACATGTGTGTAGGTGTACAGATATGTGGTTCACACTACGGAAACCAGAGATCACGACTTCAGACAGGACTGGCCAGCCATTCTTGTATTATAGATGCGTCCAAACAAAAATAGATATGCTATCATGCATGGGGAAAACCCAAAAGACCTCAACCCCACCTAAAGAATTACAGATAACTAAGGAATGCTAAGAGTAGGAGAAATAGTCTTCTCCAGGGATGAACACACTAATTTCTAGTCCAGTACCAAATGGCCAGTCCTGAAAATATAAGTACAAGTAACATTATACAGACTGAGCACTTTGTAATTATGTATTTAATAATATATGTATTCACACATAGCAACAACAATGAAATAAGAGAGGCCATGCATTTGAAAAAGAGTAAGAAGAGGTATATGAGAAAGTTTGAGGATAAGAAGCCAAGGGCAAAATGATATATCTGTATTATAATCTCAAAAAATAATTGAAATAATTTAAATAGAGAAAGAGAAAGTACATACTGTGACATTTGAGACCGATTATAACGAAACTCACAGTTAAGAAGCCTTCTTAATCCACATCACCATAAACTTACAGTGAGTACATATTTCTATTTCTGCCACTTCATGTTCTCTGATTTAATACTTAGCTCTTCCTTGTTTATAAATCCTAAACAGCAATTTCTATCCAGTCATTAGGAATGTTTCATATGCCCATGCTCATAATTAAATATTTGGTAGGAAACAGAAGCTGCTGATGAATTTTGATTATAGTAAATTATATTTATAATGGCTATTGATTTTCCCAGTACTCTGAGTAGTTGTTTAAATAGTTATGAAAGCCAAACATTTTAAATTATGGTAAATCTATTTAAGAGAAAATACAGCTTTTCTGATATCCTTCTTTGGAACAGATTTATTTTTAAATATTTCATATCTACTGAGGGTATTATTCATAATATCTGAAAGAATACTTTATTTGGAAGAAAGCATGCTATTCAGAAGTACATTGAACACCTATTTTGAATTCATAGAATAACTATTTAGACTATATATGTATATAAATATTTTTTAAAGATTTCAAAAATTAATAAACATATCAAAATCAATCATGTGTTATCAATCAAATAGGCCTATATATTACTTCTTTTCTTTTAAGGAAAAAATCGAAAAAAAAAAAACAATCCACAATTGTATCTCACTCGTTTATTTCTCTATAATACAATTATCATGCAAGGGCAGAGTTGACAGTCTTACATGTTATTTTGCTTGAAAATCTTTGGTCTTTCTGTTAGCTGCTTTCAAATGGATCTTATGTTGGCTTATATAGACTAGCTGCAGGGACCTAGTAACAGAAAGTTGATAGGGAACTACTATGCT
Source organism: Phodopus roborovskii (assembly GCF_943737965.1). Lineage (NCBI taxonomy): Eukaryota > Metazoa > Chordata > Mammalia > Rodentia > Cricetidae > Phodopus > Phodopus roborovskii. The sequence goes on along the minus strand of NW_026126549.1, from coordinate 9,797,380 downwards.
GACTTCTCTGTAAGGCTCCCATACTGTGGAATCAACTACAAGCTTGTACTTCAGTATTAGCCACACATTTTCCTTTCATAGAGTTAGGTAGCACTTCCAATAAATAAACCCCTAAACCACCTCTTTCCATTCCCCCTCACTCTAAACATTTACTTCATCCATGCTCTACTATATGACCATTGTATTACAGTGTAAGAAAAGATACGGAAATCAACAGGACTACTGGGTTCTGTTGCTAAATATTAATGTAGTCTACTTACAAATATAGGAAAATGAAAGGCATTTCTGCCTTTTCTTTCTTAAACATCTCTTTTACTTTGTATTCATTCTTTTAGTTTTACTCCTATTTATTATTATTAGATATTGGTACTGGTTTTATTTCAACAGGAAGTGAGGGGCTGTGGATTCATTCTGGGTTAAAAAGAAAATCAATGTCAAGGCTGCTGGATTAGATGATCCAGCCTGATTGACCACTCCAGTCAGGACTTGACTATAATCTTAAATTTTCTCAGGGTCCCCCAAAAGTTACCAGTTCTCCCAACTAGCAGGAACTACTGTATTTACACACAGAGACATTGGTGAATCTAACATGATGTTGTGTTGGAGTTGTAAACACTCACTTATTAAGAAAATATCACTAAACCCAATGCCTAAAGGGTGTATAGTAAAATGAGTGGCTTTACAGCTCTGTGATGAGTTATTTTCATTTAATACAAGTTATGATTGGGATTGAATTAAGCTAGTAGTAGAGCAACATTTCTCTCAGACTCATCCATGTTTTTTCTATTCAAGTCACTGACAGAGGCAAATGAACAATTATTTGATATGTTAGAAAAAACGTGGATATTGAAATTTCAGTACCTCTTTTGAGATAACTAAACATATCCAAATTCAATTTCACATGCCTTACCAATGACACTTTGACTCATCCCATAAACAACTGGATGCTAAGCACCTCATCTCTTTACTTACTGAAGGATGAATGTCTCTGGGTGTTCTTATTCTTGGCAGGGGTTTAAAGTGCTTCATTTTTTATGTAGGAATGTTTCTATTATGCAGTGTCAGAAATTTTTTTAAAGATATTTAAACTGTTAATTTGTGAAAAAAAGAAAAAGTACATATGAAGTTTCTCTGAGGAAGAAAGCCCAGATACATGTGTCCTTCTACTGTGGTTTTTTTGAAGACCTGGAAGCTCTGAGGAGTACATCTATTTTATTTCAGTTATAAAGTCAAAGAGTTCAAATTCCAAGGAAGTTATCCTCTCATAAGCAATTAGTTCACATCCTGAGCAATAGGGAAAAAAATAACCGAAGTTTCTGGATATGATTCATATTCACAAACCTCTGTGGTTTTCTCAGGCTCAGACCTCTCCCTTACAGAATCAGTTTGCATGCAGGCAGGAAGCAGGAGGGTGGCCTGTGCTTCTGGGATGACATTTCTGGGAGCATGTGAGCCTCTCCCTACAGCAGTTTTTCCAGCTTCCCTTCAGCCCAGGGATCTTTCCTGTTCCTTTGTGGTTGCCAGGCACCAACTGGCTCACACAGTAGAGAATCCGGCTAGCCTTTGTGCTGTCAGACCAGTCAGACTCTTGTTTCTTTATTCGCCTTCCCTTTCTTTCTGCCACTCATTTTCTATGCTTCCATTTTTCTGCTTCTGAATTAGCAATGAAATCTAACTGCTTATCAGGCATACACCTAGATCATCGCGTTTTTTAGATCCATCTCCCTGACAAGCTGGTGATTCCACCTCTTGCTTTGTCTCTGTACTCTGCCCGAATCGTGCACTCCGGTTGCCTTTCTGGGGGTCGTAAAATGAAGCTGCTTCTATCTTAATGAGTGCCATCTCTAAAAATTCCACATATTTGCTGTAAATAAAAGATTCTAACTGTTCTGAAATCATGTGTGCCATCCTCACTTGTGGTGGGCATCCAATTTCAAGGTCATTCAGATGGTATTTGTTGTTGTTGTTGTGATTGTTTTCTGGAGAAATCCAACTCAAAAACTAATAGAATAGTCCACACACAAAGGGCTACCACTGTTGTGATGGATCATTTGTATTTGTTTCCTACTTTTTTTTTTTCTGGCTACTGTGATACAGTAGACTAGGTTGAGATCCAAAATAGTGCAAAAACCAACTCAAGAGGAAATATGGTCAGCGGAAAAAAAGGATGAAGCTCATCTCATGTCCTCAAAGTCAGTTCTTTTCTATAGTAGGTCTAGTGTCATGTATGATTAGTATAGCATTTGAGGGGGCAGTATTAAAAGAATGTTGCAGACATCTGCTTTCCTATACTATTAATCCTTCGGAGCAGTGGCATATAAAATAGTCTTCTAATTATGTGGTGCCAAGATGAAATATATGAAATTAACATGTATCAAACTATAATGCTGATAGTTTTGAGGAGTAAAATACTTATCTATCATATCTATCACTACTAACAACATAGGAGATTAACATCAAAGCTATAAGTTCAAAGGCTGGGATAGCAACATTATTAGTGTCTATTCCACTGTACACACATATATTCTTCCATGCTATAGAGATATTCCTCAGGAAAAGGTAGAGGGAAAGGAATAAGCGATGGGCAAAAAGGTAAAAGGGCCAGATTGTGGCTAAAATGTTAAACTGAATGGAATGTGTTTACACACATATCTGTTTGCGAGCATGCTTGTTGGGGGCAGGAGGATTAGAATTGTTTGCACTGGCACTCTGCAGTGCCAAGAAAGCCACCCTGAATCAAGGACAGTATCAACAATTGACTGACTGAGATTAGCGATAGAGATGTTGGAGGACTGATGAAGTCAGAGAAGGACAGGAAGAGAGAAGGACCTGAGAGGGACCTCTATGGCTTTCGGATCAGGAGAACATGTGGAGTGAGGTACACCGATTGACTCTATTGTTCCTTGAAATTACCAGGATTTTTACTCAATTTCTGACTCCTAAGATTTTGTTAATACTAATGTGTGTGTGTGTGTGTGTGTGTGTGTGTGTGTGAGAGAGAGAGAGAGAGAGAGAGAGAGAGAGAGAGAGAGAAAGGGAGGGAGAAGGAGAGAGGGAAGGAGGGATGGAGGAAGGAGACATATTTGTGTTTTTGAGTTATATCTTTTCTTTTTCTTATTTTACATATCGATCTCAGTTCCTTCTTCCTCCCTCCCTCTCTCCCACCCTCCCATGCCCCCAAACCACCCTCTCATCCCATCTCCCCAAACTCCACAGGTAGAGTGGAGGGGTCAACAAGGTCTGTCAAGTCATTTGGAGTAGGGACTAGGACTTCTCTCCTGTCTCTAGGTTAAGGGAGTATCCCTCCATGGGGGATGTGCTCCCAAAGTCCTTCTGTGCGCCAGGGATATTTTTAGCATCTTGCTCTGAATCTGCAGTCCTCACCAGGTCATTCTCACTGCAGTGTCACCTGTTGGTAGGGGCAGGGATAAGAACTGCAGGCTGTGCCCATTAGGAACAATGCCTAGGAAGCTGTTTCAAGCATGAAGAGATGTTTTTCTCAGTATTTAACTCTTTTGATTTCTGCTTGTGTGAAAACCTTCCCCACTAAGCTGCTGCTGTTATTGTTGATATAAATCATTGTACAAAACCCTCAATAATATGAAAGTTGACAACTGTATTGACTTCCCAACTACCCTCAAAATACCTACATATGGTTGGTGTGAAAGGATTATTCTAATGGTGTATCTAGCTTTAAAACATGTGTTTCAAGATTTACATTAGTAGATCTTCACAGGTTTGTGCTAGTGTGTAGTCTCCCAGTATTTGTCAGAATAACTGATGTAATTGATGTGGGGGATCAAATATCTATATCTCAAGTGCCTGAAGCTAGAAAAAAAAATTAAGTTGGCACAGTGCTTAATTCTCAGAACCCTATGTAAAAGATCCTGGTGAGCTGGGTGCTGGTGGCCCATGCCTTTAATCCCATCATTTGGTAGGCAGAGGCAGGTACATCTCTTTGAGTTTGAGGCCAGCCTGGTCAACAGAGCTAGTTCCAGGACAGCATCCAAAGCAATACAGAAAAACCCTATCTCAAAAATCAAAAACAAAAACAAAACAAACAAAAAAATCCAGGTGTGGTGGTGCATGCTTGCACTCCAATAAGTGGGGAGGCAGAGAAGGTAGATGTCCGGGACCTACTTGCCAGCCATCTGCTATATACCAGTTTCCTTAGAATGGAAACCTTCCTTCAAGGAGAGAGCACAAACTCATGAGACCCAGGAAGAAGAGGGGATGGAGAAGGAGGAAGAGGACAAGGAGGAGGAGTAAGAAGGAGAAGAAGAAGAAGACGAAGAAGAAAATGAAGAAGAAGAAGAAGAAGAAAATGAAGAAGAAGAAGAAGAAGAAGAAGAAGAAAATGAAGAAGAAGAAGAAGAAGAAGAAGAAGAAAATGAAGAAGAAGAAGAAGAAGAAGAAGAAGAAGAAGAAGAAGAAGAAGAAGAAAATGAAGAAGAAGAAGAAGAAGGAGAAGAAGAAGAAGAAGAAGAAGAAGAAGAAGAAGAAGGAGAAGGAGAAGAAGAAGAAGAAGAAGAAGAAGAAGAAGAAGAAGAAGAAGAAGAAGAAGAAGAAGAAGAAGAAGAAGAAGAAGAAACATCACATGTCACATTTGAGAACGTAGAAACTTAGAAAATTCTTGAAGGCCCCTCTCTAAGTTTGCCAAAGAATCAAATGATTGTCAGAGGGGGAGTTTAGGAGCACCTGAACTACAAAGATGATAATCTTGTGTTATCAGACAGCCTGAAAGCAAAGGAGAGGGCTCCAAGGTTGAAGCTTTTGTGAATCATGTGTTGGCATGGACTATTCCTTTTGAGTCATCCCTGTTCTGTCAAACCTCTCAGTACACTCCTGTCAGTATTCCCAATACAAACCAATTGTTTCACCAAGTTGGACATTGGTACAACCATCTCTTTGATCTGTCCTGGGTTCCCTTTCTGGAGTCAGTAGACACGTATGTATGTGTTGCATCTCCCCAGGAAAATCCTGTCACACAACACTTGCCTACATACTTGATAAAATACAGGCCACTGAGCAACTCCATCCCAAGTCCACCAGACAAAAAGGAAGATAAAAGATAAAACAAAAAGATGGTATTAGATTGACCACTACCTCTCTACACACTCACAAAATCACCATCTAGGATTTATATTTGTAACTGAAAACATTAGTGAATTTCATGCAAAGTATGTTATGTATCCAAGGAACAGGGTCAGGGTCTAAAGTGGGTTGGGAACTTTTCTTGAAAGAAGATGATAATATGACATTTCCAATTGGCCTCATAATATATGGAAGATCTCTTTAAAATTACCAATATCTTAGCTACTTCAAGCACTGGACAAAACTCTGAGTATGCTATGAGCCACAGGTTTCTACAGACCTCCCTGAGGGACTTACACATGAAGTTATTGCTGAGAACAAATAGTGCAGACATTCCAGGCTGTGTTTTAGAAAATACACCCCAGAGTTTGACTTCAGACTCTGTTTTGTATTCCCTGGAACGTGAAACAATGTGTGTTACTCTCTGAATCTAAGTTTACTCACCTTTAAAAGTGAACACAATATATCCTTGTTTATATATTTTAAATTATTTTTATTTATATTAAAAAGAATCTTATTTTACATACCAATCTCCACTTCCCCTGCCGTCTGACTTACCATTCCCTCCCTACCCTGCCATCTCCCCATCCTACCCCATCCACTCCTCAGAGAAGGTGAGGCATCCCATGGAGGACAATCAAAGTCTGTCACAACATTTGAGGCAGGACTGAGGCCTTTTCCCCTGTATCTAGGCTGAGAGAGTATCCCTCCATAGGGAATGGGCTCCAAAAAGCCAGTTCAGTGGAGAGGCTACCATAAATTCCCTTCCCTATAGTGAGATTGATAACTACCTTAAATGCCATTGTAGAGCCTTCATCCAGTAGCTGATGGAAGTAGAAACACAAGTTCACAGCTAAACACTGAGTCGAACTCTTGGAATCCAGTTGTAAAGAGGGAGGAGTGATGAGCAAAGGGGCCAAGACCAGGCTGGGGAAACCCACAGAAACAGCTGATCTGATCAACTGGGAGCTCAAGGACTCCAGCTGCAGCTGGGAAACCACATAAGAAAGATTGAGGCTTCCTGAATGTGGGTATCAGTTGAGGGGCTAGGGCAGTCTTATGGGGCCACTGGCAATGAAACCAGCATTTACCCCTAGTACATTATTTATATAGTAAAGCAGATCAAGTACATGAAATATTTGGTCACAGGCAACTGTTACTGGCAGTCATGTCACCTTAGTCTACTTTCTGCTCAGAATCGATATATAATACTTTTAATTAAAAATAATAATTGTAACCATATTGTTGGGGTTTTTTTCTATTGAACCACTTCCTCCTATAAAATTTATGCAATAAATTCTTACTGGCTTCTGGATTACAAAATTGTACTGGCAAAGTTTTTGAGTCAATATGACAGATACTAAAAACTAAGATAACCCAATACATAAGCAGTTTACATTTTTTTTCCCTTGTAAGTATGCAAGCTCCCTTTATTCATGGAGCTGCATTGTAAATAGTTTCCCAGAAATATTGAATCAAAACAAGTGTGTTTGTGCATATGTGTGCATTCATTCCTCAGCTGTCCTGGCAGAAGAGCTTTATAATATTGAGAGGATAATGGAAAACCAATTCCTTCTGTAAGGTACATTTAAAAATATGGATACAATCATTGTTTTCACTGCTCATTGTGTTTCTATCATATAAGATAAGATACTAGAAACCTAAGATAGAAAATGGTGAAAATAAGACAGTGTTTAAATTCAATGTGAGAGTAAGTGAATGGCTTTAAAACAAAATGTTCATTGCCTGGTGATATACAACTCAATTCCCTTCGCTGTAAAAGTAAGAATGTGAGGCCCTGAGACAGATCAGTCACATTTTGATAAAAGAACATTCTTTGCTTTTTGTGTTTGGGTAAACATTTTTTAAAAATTATGTTTTGGGTAGATACTTATTATTTAATAATTCTAACAAATTAAGAAGGCATACATGCCATTCCCCATAGACAGTTAAGTTTTAAAAGATGGAAGACTATAGTACATGCCATTGTTAAGTAAAATATTAATTTCTTTTTAGCATAATATACTGAAAGTAAGGAAGTTGATTGTAAACCCAAGGTGTTTAAATGAATTTCCATCAGTTTGATACAAGAGATGGAACATAAAAATTAAGTCAGTGAAAGAAAATAAGTGATTGTGGAGTCATGTACTTTCAATTTTATGTATTGGCTAAAATAATAATGGTTAAGTACCTGATATGAAACATAACAAGAGATTCACCCTTCCCAAGTCCCCATCTGCAGCTCTTCACCTTGGCAATCTTTCACTGCATAGCCTCAGGGAGTACTGAGCACATTGCATTTCACGGAAAGTGCCCTTGCTGGAGTTATGGACTATGACAACCACGATTCTTCCCATACTCTCAGTATGTTGGTTGTATAGTGAATATTTTCTTTCTCTGGGTAAATAACACTTCTGTTCTGCAACCCTAAATTCTCCCAGTTACTTGGTCTCAGCTCTTCATTTAAAAGGTTTTTGTAATCCTATGTTTTATTCATTTCATTGCCCCTAGTAGATGTCATCATGGAGAAATGTCTTCAATTCATACATTTGTAGTCCCCGAGGCTTTTCTTTTTTCAAATATATATATATATATATATATATATATATATATATATATATATTGCCATTTATAAAACATTCACTCGAATAATTCATTTTAAATGGACAAAGTAAAGCAGAAATAAAAGCTATAACATTTTCTTCCTATACACACAGCATTTGTCTTTTGTGTCCATCCAGTGAAAGCACCCTGACTGGAAACCAGTGGCGCACATCACACCGTAACAAGGACTTCTTCACAATGTTGGTGCACTTTAAGGCTGGATTCTGTCTTTCCAGAAGCCATAAAAAAATCCCCAGGGTGGTTCTGTGCTCATTTGGCCTTTGCTATTATTCTTTGTACACCCCTATGTTACCTATTTCTAAATTCATATGCCATCTGTTTCCTCTGTTGGTTTTCACAAAGCCATTGGATTTAATTGGTCATGGCAAGCTGTTTTTAAGATGGCCAGTTCCATTTCATTCATTCATTTAATCAATCACAGGTAGGCCTGAAAACTCCACCAAAATTCGAAGGTAGGACTGAGAACATAATTGAGCACATGGTCCTGGTCACAGAGATCATGCCTCTGTGCTATTTGTGTTGTAGACCCAAGGCTAGTACTGAAGCCCTTAAGCCTACCCCCAACCCTAGCCAGAGTGTTAGACCTTTTGCTTTTAAGAAGTGAACACCAGCATTGTGGTTTGAAAATTTGCTGTACATAATAAGAATTATCTGGATGACAGGTTAATGTTTCTGGGCCCTGTTCCTAGGGTTACTGATGTACTGGGTCTTGGGTCATGTTCAGAAATGTGGTTTTGTAATGGCATTCCAGATGGTGCTGACCCTTCTGGTAAGGTCATTTTGCTACATCTTTCTTAACAGTTTAAATTTCCAGTGTTGGCAGCTCTGTTCTGTTGTATTTGAGAATGTCTACAGCAGCTTTCCCACACAAACTCATGTTGGTCTGATCAGTGCCCACTAGCAGAGTGTATATGAAAGGAACAGTGACGAGTTGGTCTTCACACATGATGAGGATGCCTGCTGTACAGATGTATATAAACATCTTTGCTGCTTACCTGTCTAGGCTCAACCTCTCCTCTGCATGCTGTTCATCTTACTATGAGCTTTATGTTAGCTGAATCCCACTGGAGATGGGATCCTTTTCCGTATTTTTCATACAAGGCAATAACTTGCTCTTCTTTGCCAGTATATCTAAAGGGTCTTTTAAAGAGATTTTTTAAGTTCTATAACTTAGATTGTGTCCAAACCATTCCTTCCATAATTTAGATTTCTCCCTATGAATTGCATATTGAGTCCTTGCTTCATCCCAAGAAACTCACATACTCCTTAATTATACTAAAAATCCTTTTTTTCCTCAGAAGGTCACTAGTTACATTTTGCAGGGTCATCTTGAAAATTTCCATGTCTGTTATCTTTCCCTTGTTACCAAAATCACTTTTTTTCTGCTTCTAAAATTAGGAACTCAAGGCCTGTGCTTCATAAGTAATTTAATATTTAACAGTTTTATTATTCTGTATTATTTCCCCTGGCCTTATAATAAAAGAAGTTGAGATTTTAATTGTTTTCTTATTATATTAGTCTGTTGTTTTGTAAGCTCACCTTTAAATTCCTTGGCTGGTTTAATTTACTAAGATATTCTACAAACTCAAATAAAGTAAACAGGAATGCTATGCGAAAAGATTTCTCTTCTTCCTTTATTTCCACTTCATCTTTTGTTATGTTTGGATCATGACCTTCTCCCTGTCTTTGGCACAGTTGCCACATGCTGTTTTTAAGATCTCTTTATCGTTATGAAAACAAAAAACAAAAAAAAAAAAAGACTCCATATAATGATTATCCCACTATGTCCTGCCTATTGATACTGAATCTTCCCCATTAATACCAATATATTGTGCTCACTTTTCTCAAGTCTGACAAAAAAGGGGGGGATTGAGTTTGGCAAATGCTTTTAGCAGCTATGGCTGGAGTCATGATCTACACTTTCCAACCCCAGGGCTCTATTAATAGATCAGACTCGATAGGCAGAGGTATTTCCCCTGACTCTAATGCTTAGCTCTTCACCCAAGGTAAAGGCAAACCCTGTAGGCAGCCTGAGAAGGAACTCTGGAAATTCTGCCCTGAAGCTGTGCTGCTAAGAGCTGCCTTCCTGCCCCTGTCTCTCACTTCCCCATAATTTGTTATTAAGGATACTCTTCAAGGTCATTGGAACCCAACCTCTGAGGCTTCTATAACACTTTTTTCTTTTTCTTTTCTTTTCTTTTCTTTTTTTTTTTTGATTTGCTAATTTTTTTTATTTTATTATTTTATATAACAAAGTCCAATTAAATGAAAACAAACATTTATACACAATATTTGGGAATTTGGGCGTTGTTCTTCCTGCTGGTAAGGGGCTCTGTCATGGGGGATTTCAAGAAGATACAGAAATGCTGGCTGTAGTCTGTAAGGCTGCTTTGTCCAGCTGTTTTGAATGTAGGATCACCTTGTACTCTGTTTCAGGTGGCCTGGCGTGATCAAACACATTAGTCTGGAAGGAATCCACATCTTTTCGTTTTCTGTGGGAAAAAAATAGAAATCCTTTTCCCCAGTAACTTGTCCTTCAACTTAAATTTTGGAGTCAAAGCATTTTTTTTTTTAAATTTAATTTATTAATTTACATGTCGATCCCAGTTCCCTCTCCCTCCCTCCCTCCCTCCCTCCCTCCCTCCCTTTTTCCTTCCCTCCTTCCCTCCCTTTTACCATCTCTGCCCTCTCACATGCACTCTAACCACCCTCCCCTCCCATCCCACCACCCCAATTCCATATGTAGGGGAATGCCATCCAGTTTGGGTCATGTAGATCTGACAGGTCATGTGAAGTAGGGACTAGGGCTTCTCTCCTGTCTCTAGATTAAGGCAGTTATCCCTCCATGGGGGATATGTTTGCAAAGTCCTTTTGTGCACCAGGGATACATCCTGGCTCCACTGTCTGAGGTCTCTTAGACTGCTCAGTCCTTCTGGCTGAGACCCATATCCAGGGGGGCTTGAGTCCGTCCCATGCTGGATTCCCAGCTGTCTAGTGGCCGTTAGCTCCTCCTTGTTCAGGTAAGCTGTCTGTATGTGTTTCTGCCACATGGTCTTGTCCTCTCCATCTGCATCTGGAGGATGTGGAGAAAGTGGAACACTCCTCCACTGCTGGTGGGAGTGCAAACTCATACAGCCATTTTGGAGATCAGTATGGCGGTTTCTTAGGAAAATGGGAATAAGTTTATCACAGGACCTGGCAATCCCCCTCTTAGGCATATACCCAAAGGATTCACATCCATGCAACAAACACATCTGTTGAACAATGTTCATAGCAGCACTATTTTTAATAGCAAGAACCTGGAAGCAACCTAGATGCCCCTCAATTGAAGAATGGTTAATGAAGATGTGGCACATGTACACAATGGAATACTACTCTGCAGAAAAAAAATAATGGTATCTTGAAATTCGCAGGCAAGTGGATGGCACTTGAAGAAACCATCCTTAATGAGGTAACCCAGTCACAAAAAGAGGAACACAGTATGTACTCACTCATATATGGGTTTTAGACCTAGAGCAAAGAATCACCAGCCTATAATTCACATCACCAGAGGAACTAGGATACAAGGTGTATTCTAAGAGATTCATATAAAGTACCTCACAGAACTGGGAAGGGACAAGTCCCCCAGAGCTCAGGTGAAGTGGGGGGGGGGCAGCGAATGGAGAGAGAAGTAGGAGAAAACAAGGGGGAGGAAAGGAAAACTTGTGCAACCAGGAAGATTGAGCCTGGTTAGGAATAGAAGATAGGAAAGAAAGAGAGAGACAGAGACACAGAGAGAGAACATAAAAGAGGGAGCCAATATTGGTTTGAAGATAAAATTGAACACAAAGAAAGGTCTAAAGAACTACAAGACTGCTCCCAACTAACAATTTGAGCTTCCGTGGAAAGGCTATCATAAATGCCCTTCCCGGAGAGTGAGATCAACAACTAACTTCTCCATGGAGCCCTCAACTAATGCCTGTTGAAAACAGGATCAAACACCCATACATAAACACTTTTTTCTTTTCTTCAGTAAAAATGTATCTATGTGACAAGCAATTTCATTATTTCTCTATTTATCTGCCTATTTGTGTTCATTGGCAGAAGTTACTTTTGTGAACTGACTATACAACATATATTTACCCCCAATTTTCAATCTCATGTCTACCTTCCATGCTCTCAATACATTAACATATAATGTTTTATTTAAAGTAAAAGTTTAGTTAATTGAATTTATTTGAACATAGACGTCTCCAAATATCTTTGTGTACTTTAAAAGACTGTATAGAAATTTTCTTAGGTGCTATATTATTTATGACTTATTAAAGCTCGCCAGAGGATTCAGAAAGCAAAGCCTGCCATAAACTATAGAGAAAAATGAAAGGACCCAGAGATTCAGATTGGTGTTCGAACTTCAAGCTGAAGAACAGAAAAGCAAAGTAGTGGGCCACTAGCTCTCACCACCACCTCAGACTGAAGGAGCAGAGGCACAAACTCTTCACCCAGCCACAAACTGCTGCCTCTCCTCTGTGTGGCTGGAGAAGGAATGCCTCCTATCCTCAGTGTGGCTGGAGAATGGATACTCCATACTGAGACCTTGCTCCTGTCTTATGTAAACTCCATAATGCTGGGATTAAAGGCGTGTGATCGCAGCTCCTGAGATCATATTTGTGTGAGATGTTTCTCTTTAGGACTGAATCAATCTTGTATAAATCTGGGTGACCTTGAACTTACAGAGATCCATCTCCCTCTTAATCCTGAGTCCTAGAATTAAAGGTGTGTACTACCACCTCCTAGCTTCTGGCTGCTTCGATTAAAATTGTGTGCCTGGCTTTTATGGCTTCTATCTGACTTTGCTTTCTGAATCCTCAGAAAAGCTTTAATAAATCATCAGTAACATATCACTAAAAGGAAAGAACAGAAATCCAGGAAAACACTGTATAAAATGTTTAGCTATGGAGAAGAATGGAGATGAGCTATAATGAGAGATGTTAAATATTTAAATATAGGCTAAACATAAAATTCTATTTCTAGTCCTATTTTGGTTTTAAATTGGTAAGCATCTTAAACTCAGTATAAGACAGTTTAGTGAGTAATATTATGTTCATATTCTTTCCCCTTTTTTATGAAGTTCTTCTGAAGCCATAGCTGATATTTATTATTTTTAGAGATATTGATGTTAAGACACTAAGAAATTTTTTAATGTGGTAAGAAATTGAGTTCCAATCCTAATTTTTGCAGTTACAAGTTATGACATAGATAAGTTACTGTCCTCCAGTCCTACTCTATAAAATGGAGGGTGTTGTGAGGATAAATTGCATTGATATAGTTAATGCATTGAATATGCATTTATAGTGCCTAAAATACAGTACATTGGCTTTTTGTTGTTCTGTAGTTCACTCAAGAGAAGTAAAAAAGCAAATTTTTGAAACACTAATTTTCTAGCAAGCATAAATTATTTCTTACTATTCAACCATTTTATGTAAATAAGCTACCACACTCTACACAGTCATTAAATGAGCTAAACATTTGAGAGCAAATTTTGCTAATAATTCTCACTTAATATTATACTCGTCAAACATACCAAAAGAATAATTTTGAAAAACGCCAAATCTTCAAATATTGGAAATCTTTCATTAAAGAAAGGAATGGATGAAATAAATGAACAGGAATACTGAGAACTTTGGGTTGAGAATAAATCTACTATGTATCAAATAACATTTGTCTGTTAATGTTTTCTTAATGCAAACAATTTAGTACATATGAATGCAGAGCTAATTGCCATAAGTAAGACAATTTCAGAAATGTATTAAATGTTAAATTCAAGAAGCAAGTTCTGTCTTTCATTTTCCAGAGTAAATAAATGCAGTTTGAGTCATTTGCAAGTGAGTGACAGCATGTCTATTTCTTTCCTATATAACTCAAGGAGTGTTCTATTGGTTTTCACTCCCTGAAATAGGGTACTTTTTCTCTTAAACATTTGTTCATTCTTTGTGTATGTGTACGGGTGATTTGCCTGCTTATAAGTGTGTGTAGCATGTGTGTGATTGACCTAGGATGCCAGAAGAGGGCATAAGAATCTCTGGAGCTAGAGTTGTACAAGGTTGTGGGTACTTAGCAGCAAAGCAAACCAGAGTGTTCCTCAAGAGCAACAAGTGGTTTTACTAGCTGAGCAGTCTTTTCACTTCCAAGATAGGAGACTTGTCAGGATTACCTTACAAATAAACTATATTATGGACAGATATTCAGGGAAATGAGGATATGTCTATACCACAATGAAGTGTATCCCCTGTGTTCTCCAGACTGATGAACAGGACAGATGAACAGGCAGAGGTCAGTGCAATTATTATTTCCATGGCAGTGCAACAGTATTTATTTTTATTTATTTATTTAATTTAGAAACAATCTTACTTTACATATCCATCCATGTTCCCTCTCCATCCCATCCTCCCATGTTCCCCACTGACCCCCCCCATCCCACCCCTATCCACTCCCCAGGGAGGGTAAGACCTTCCATGGAGGATCATCAAAGTCTGTCACATCATTTGTGGGAAGGCTTAGGCCCTCCTCCTCCATGTGTCTGGGCTAAGAGAGTATTCTTCCATGAGGAATGGACTCCTAAAGTCCATTTGTACACTAGGGATAAATACTGGTTCCACTGTGTTATTAGTATGTTTTTCCCACCGGCCTGGACCCAGAGCCACACCAGCACCAAATAACACACTGAGTCTCTGTATTAGATATGAATCTGTAGGCCAGTTACTAGTTTCTTATCAGCTGGCTCTGTCTTAAATATTAACCCATTTCTATTAATCTAAGTATTTCCACGTGGTCTCATCTTACCGGAGAGAGGACCCAGACCTCTGTTCTCTCTAGTCTCTAGGTGCTGACTCCTTCCTATCACTTCTGGAATTCTGCTTGTCTCCTAGTCCTCTCTATCTTGCTTTCCCATGGGCCAACTGTGCTTTAATCATTAACCAATATAAGAAACATATTTACAGAATGATATCTCCCATCAACTTCTCTTTTCTGTCTAAAATAAAATGAAGGGTTTTAACCTTAGTGTAGCAAAATTTATCACACAACAGTTATCAAATAAGATTCACAATTAACATTTCAAATAATCAAATAAGATTTCAAATCAAATAAGATTTCACAATTAATATTTAGTTCATTAACATTTAGTAAGATTTAAAGAAAATGTTCTATCATCTATCCTCTTTGTGACTCTAAAGTCCTAGTTGGTAACTTATCTTTAATCCTAACTAAGGAAAACTATAAGCATAACTTGGAGTCTTCAACTCCATCAAAGACCACAGAAGGATAATATATAAACTCTAGAATGATGGATACAACTCACTGCCTGGTCAGTCACCCCAAGTTCTTCTGTAATCTTCCATCTTCAGCCCATAGGCCACAGTGTGTCTGGCAGACTCCTCAGCAAAGTAGGAAACTTTAAACTGTCCATTTGTATTGGCAGTTTGTCAGTCACTTTTCTCTGTGTCCTGTAGACACTCTGGCAGAATCTTCCATGAAGCAGGAACTCTGTAGCAATATCCATTGTGTATCATCAGTCATTTTTCTGTGGGTTCTGCATGTCCAGTTTATACAGCATAAAGTTAAAAACTCTAGACAAGAGCAGTATCTTGCCCAAATGGCTAGTCTTGCTATATTAAAAGCAAACTCTATAATGAGCCTCTTCGATGTCCATCTTCCTTTCTGATGCAGGTGGTGTTGTCAGGAGCAGTTGTGCCTCACTGTTAAGAAAAACCCTAAACGATTTTAAATGCCATATTCTGTAGGTCTTTGAAAGGTTTGAAGAATGCTTATTTATCTCTAATACATCTCTGTATATCTAGAAATCCTAACTAACTTAACTATAAGTTTTTGACTATTATAGGTTACTATCTATAATCTGCATAATTATACATTACATTTCTAAATGACCTATATAAACAATATCTAAACAAGAGGAGAAATATACATATCACAAAATTGACCTTAAATTGTATCAATAAATGAAAATCCATTTCAAAACAAAGTATTCATAGCTATACCATAGAGATTGGTTGTGGTTATTGACCATTTATACAAAGCCTATTTAAAGGAAAACAAACATTTATAAACAATATTTGGGAATTTGGGCATTATTCTTTCCTAACTGCTTCCTGTTGATAGGGGGCGCTGTCATGGGGATCCTAAGAAGATACAGAAATCCTGGCTATAGTCTGCAAGGCTGCCTTGTCCAAGCTGTTTTGAATGTTGGTCACGTGACTCTGTTTCAGGGGGTCTGGCTTGATCAAACCGTGTTAGTCTGGAAGGAATCCACAGCTTTTCATTTTCTGTGGAAACAAAAATAGAAATCCTTTCCCACATTAACCTGTCCTTAGAATTAAATTTTGAAGTCAAAGCATTTTTAAAATATATAAATTGAATTAATCCAGCAGCATTTGTTTTAACAGTTATTTCTTCAGAAGTCAAACGATACAAAGACAATATAATAGTGTACAGTATCTAGATTCTGTCTGTTCTTTCCATCTTTATGTGGCTTTTTATTACTTTATTTCTTCTACTTCTATTTTTTCATTTTTTGAGACAGGGTTTCTCTGGGTAACTTTTTCCTGTCCTAGAATTAACTCTGTGTACCAGGTTTACTTTGAAATCACAGAGATATGCTTGCCTTAGTTTCCTGAGTGCTGGAATTAAAGGTGTGTGCCACCACATCTAGCTAGTCTCTTTTTATTATTATTTTTATTTAATTTATTATTTTACATGCCGATTCCAGTTCCTTCTCCCTCCCTCCGTCCTTCACTTTTACCCTCTCTGTCCCCTCTCATGCACCCTGAACCTCCTCCCCTCCTATCCCCCCCCCCAATTCCACATGTAGGGCAATGCCATCCAAGGGGGTCATGTAAATCTGACAGGTCATTTGAAGTAGGGACTAGGGCTTCTCTCCTGTCTCTAGATTAAGGCATTTATCCCTCCATGGGAGATGTTCGCAAGGTCCTTTAGTGCACCAGGGATACATCCTGGTTCCACTGTCTGAGGTCCCTTAGACTGCACAGTCCTTCTGGCTGAGACCCATATTCAGCAGGGCCTAAGTCAGTCCCATGCTGGATTCCCAGCTATCAGTCTGGGGGCCCATTAGCTCCTCCTTGTTCAGGTAAGCTGTCCTATGTGTTTCTGCAACCTGGTCTTGTCCTCTCCCTCTGCATCTGGGTTCTAGTTCGACTTAGTGTTTAGGTATGGATGTTTGCTTCTGTTTCCAATAGGTGTTAGATGAGGGCTCCATGGATAAGTTAGTTGTTGATCTCAGTATCCCTGAAGGGCATTTAAGGGCATTTATGGTAGCTTTTCCACGGATGCTCAAATTGTTAGTTGGCGGCAGTCTTGTAGGTCTCTAGATCTTTCATTGGGTTCAGTTTTCTCTTCAAACCAATATTTGCTTCCTCTTTTATGTTCTCTCTCTCTCTCTCCCTCTCTCTCTCTCTCTCTCTCCTGTCTTCTATTCATACCCTGACTCAATCTTCCTAGTCACACATGTTTTCCTGTCCTCCCCTCTCTTTCTCCTACTTCTCTCTCCATTCACTGCCACCTCCAATTCCCCTGTGATCTGGGGGACTTGTCCCTTCCTGCTTCTGTGAGAGACTTTATATGAATCTCTTAGAACACACTTTGTATCCTAGTTCCTCTGGTGGTGTGGATTATAGGCTGGTGATCATTTGATCTAGGTCTAAAATCCATATATGAGCGAGTACATACTATGTTTCTCTTTTCGTGACTGGGTTACCTCATTGAGGATGTTTTTTTTCAAGTGACATCCACTTGCCTGAGAATTTCAAGATTCCATTTTTTTTTCTTCAGAGTAGTATTCCATTGTGTAGATGTGCCACATCTTCTTTATACATTCTTCAATTGAGGGGCTTCTAGGTTGTTTCTAGGTTGTTGCTATTACAAATAATGCTGCTATGAACATAGTTGAACAGATGTCTTTGTTGCATGGATGTGGATCATTTGGGTATATGCCTTCTGATTTTGTTAATTTGTATGTTCTCTCTCTGATTTTTCATTGGATAAAAGTTTGTCTATCTTATTGATTTTTTAAAAAAACCAACTCTTTGTTGCATTGATTTTTTTGTGTTGTTTTCCTGGTTTCTATTTTGTTGATTTCAGCCCTCAAGTGGGTGTCTTATTCTGTTTCTACCAGCTACTGGATGAAGGCCCTAGGATGGCATTTAAGATAGTCATCAATCTCATTATAAGTAAAGGGCATTTAAGGTGGTATTTCCACTATTGCTTAGATTCTTAGTTGGGGTTATCCTAGTATATCTCTGGACTTTTCCCAGGTAGCAGATTTCTCTTTAAACCTATAATGGCTCCCTCTATTATGGTATCTCTTTTCTTGCTCTCCTCTATTCTTCCCTCGACTCAGTCTTCCTGGTCCCTGATGTTCTCCTCCCACTTCCTCTTCTCCCCTTCTCTTTTTCCAACATCCTTCTCCTCTACCCATGCTCCCAAAAGAATATATTTTCTGGGAGGCTCAGAGTGTTGCATTCACATAATTCAACATTCTTCTTTTGAAATATTAGTTGGATAAATCTGAATGAAAGTCCTGAAAATTATTCTCAATTTATATTTGAAAACATCTGGAGTTCCCCCTCCCATTACTCCTTTCCTCTCTTCTTCCCTTGTTCTGTTTCTTACTTTCTTTCCTTTGCTTTTTTTTCTCTTTTCCTCCTTGCCTTTCCTTTCTCTTCCCCTTTCTCTGTTTCTTCTCTTGGCACTCTCTTTTGGTTCCCATATCTTGGCTCATGAGAAACCACCTGATGATGTGTAGCAAGAGCACCATCACAGCAGAACAGGAGTTCTCTATGATCTCTCTCTCTCTCTCTCTCTCTCTCTCTCTCACACACACACACACACACACACACACACACACACACACACACACACACACTCACAGCTTTTCTCAAATCTTATGTATTGAGAACCTGTTAGGATAAATAGTACAGCTAATTTTTAGTGATTTTAAACATGCAGTGAGGACCATCTCATCAGCACCTGGAACCAACAAGTTGACCCTCCTTTGCCTTTGCAATATTGACATGGATGTAATTCATGGTCAGTTAAAATTATCTTAATGGCTTATTTTTAAAACTTTAATAGCTTTTCAATATATATTTTGCCATGCTCTTATATAATGAGAAAGTACTCTCTATTCAGATAGTGTAAGGTACATTCTCTTAAGGCTATAAATTAAATTACAACTCAAGAATTAGTATTAATTCCTTAACGTATACTTGGTAGAACATATGGATTCAATGTAAATGACTAATATTTTAGGTATTTTTGTATTTCTCTTCCTAAAACTAATTTTACATTTTTAAAGACCTCATATTTTGTAATTGTTAAAATTGAAATAAAAATGCAATATAGTTATAGTTATTAAATGTATTTTTTCACTTTAATTGTAATGGATGTTTATATCAAGATAGGTTGCATTACAATTTTTTGTAATGTCAATTTTTCTTGGCTTTTAATTAAGATGTTAATCAAATATATAAATATATAGTGTTTGTGTTGTGTACATGTGTGTGTGAATAGGATGTTTAGTAAGTCAGCTTTAATGCCAAGACAAAAGTGTTATTCTCATTTATTAAACATGAATGCTCAAAAAAATTAATAGATAATATAAGTCTATACTTAATTGGTGACCTAACTTGGTCATTTGATTTACAAGTTGAAATCCCATAGACTAGCTGTCTTTCATTGAATATTGGTTTATTAACTTATTTAATTATTATTACTTACATCTAAGCTAAACTGGCAGCTGAGTCTCTGGTATAAATTGTATATGAGTAATTCTTCCTGTTTTGAGCTTTACAGGTTGTTTAACACAGAAATCAGTTATTAAATATTCACAAGTTGAACTGTGCTTTGTTCTCAGAGTATATTCATGATGGAGTTCATATTCTAGGCTGACAGTTTCAGGGTCTGACAAGTGTTCACACTTGAGGGATGACTGTGCACTGTCCCTAAAGGTATACCAAAGAGTTTCCAGAAAGTAATGGTCAGATCTGAGCAAGAGTATGATAAATGCATAATTGAGAAGCCAGTGTTTTATGTCATAGCAAATGTAATGTTCAAGATTGTTGATGATTTCTATGGCTTTAGTGAATTCTCTTTGGAGTAGACAAATACATGTCTTTAACCAATGGGAAAAGTTGACATGCCAATCGAGGCTTTTTATTATCAACATTTTGTACTTTTAAACTAAATTTAACAACAGGTGAATACTGAATATACCTGATCTGAAGTAGATTTCCCCTTCCTATCTATGACCACAAATAGTAAAATTTCAGATTAGTTGCACTGTCTTTTGTGACTATAAAATCTGAGTGGATGTTTATTACTTTAAAAGTAAGAGTCTCTCGGAGGCTATAATGATTAACACAAATGTCAAAAGTCGTGGAACAGAATTTTCACATATCCAAGTTTCCCTAGTATTTTTAATGAAAATTTCAAATGTTCAAAATTCTAGGCCAAAGTCATAATGAAGGTCCATGTCTAGACTTCATGGATTATATACATCAGTATTAGACTGCACCTGCATTAATCACATGCAGAATCATATGTATTGTATAAGCATCTGTCTTTTTTTTTTCTTGTTTCAGAATAAATTGCCTAAATCGGTCCACTTACAAAGTGATTCAGCATACACATGGTCAACTAGAGCCCGAAGCCATTGTGTAGAGAGCTTTAAGGAGGTAATTTTGTAAACTGCAACTAACATATCTTAAATAAGACAATTAATGGATAAACAAATAAATAATTTTGTCTCATATTAAAAAAACACTATAAAACATGGAGATTTTCTGGAATGTGAACAATGAAGCCTACACCTATTTGGATTATCCAATTTATCAAATTTAACATATGCCATAAGAAACAATTTTAATATGGAACAAAGTTAATATAATTTGGTATAAAAATGAAAGTGTAGGCTCCACTGTGGTGGCATACACTTTTAATCCCAGCATCCAGGAGGCAGAGGCCAGCATGGACTAAAGAGCAGGTGCCAGGATAAGTTCCAAAGCTACACAGAGAAAACCCTCTCTCAAAAAAATCAAACAACAACAACAGAAGTGTAGACAGAGGTAGTTTAACATGTAGTGCTGTGGTTTGAATATGAAATGTATTGTGTTTGAACATTTGATGCCCATCTGCTAACACTCATTGGGAAAGTTCTGGAATCTTTAAGATTCTTCTCTTCTTTTTTTTTCTTATTTTACATATTGATCCCAGTTCCCTCTCCATCCATCCCTCCCTCCCTCTCTTCCACCCTCCTATGCTCCCCTGACCACCCTACCATCCTTCCCCCACATTCCACATGTAGGGTGATGCCTTCATGGAGGAGTCATCTAAATCTGTCAAGTCATTTGGAGTAGGGACTAGATCCTCCCTTCTGAAGAGGAAGATTGTTGCTGGAAGTGAATCGCGAGGGCGAGTCTTAAAGTTTTAGAGTGTGGTCCTAACTCATGTCTGTCTATAATTACATTGTGTCTACTAGCCAGCGCCTTACATCTCTGTTACCATCTGTCCCCTGTCATGACCAGTGGTGTCTAATTTTTAAATTATATGCCAAGACAAAAACCAAACAGCAACTAAAACCCTTTCTTCCCTATCTCCTTTCTTTATTAGATGGAGGCTTACTCTGTAGATAACACAAGTCTACTTCAGACAGTCCTTGAATTAACTATATAGCCCAAGTTGTTCTTGAACTTGTCATTAAACTTCAGCCTTGGCCACCATAAAAGCAAGAAGCACAGGAATAAGTCACCATGCCAAGTTTAAACACAAGCTCCCATTTAGTTACTTCTTATCAAGTACCTGATCACAGCATTGAGAAAAGCAGCTAATGTGTGGAGATCTCACTCTAGTCTTTATGAAGCAAGAAAAAATACTGGAAGCATGTGTGAGATGCTGACTTCACATATGATAACAGACACAGGATAATTTGAACAAGGATGCTGGGGGAGATGCAAATCTTAGGCTCTCCACTGGGGTCTACTAGGAAGCTGTAGGTCTCAGCAGAATCTTCTCCTTCCTTGAGACTTGCTTCATTTTCCTGGTGAAATATAGATTATTGACTATCCCTATATTGAATTAGTGTTATTTTCAGAAAACTTTGTATAGGTAGGATTTTCTGATCCTTTATGTCTATCATAACAGCAGTGAATGATAATGGCATTTGAAGAATGACAAAGAAAGTTTAATTCCATTTTTTTTAGCCTAGTGAGTAGATGAGGCTGAATAGGCTTATAGTAATGATTTATGCTCCTATAAATATAATGAACATGTTGAAAAGTTGATTTCCCAAGAAATATTTAAAGGAAGTATTTATGAGATATTTATATCTATCTAAGATACGTTTTGCCAAATCATTTTTTTCCACATTGTATTATTGGCTAACCAACCAAGCTCTCCATCTCCCAATGTGGTAACAGTCAAATGGATCAAATGGATTTTGTCATCAGTGAGACCATCTGTTTCTTCATCCTGCTCTGTGATTTTTCTATTTATATTTTGAAACTCTTCAACAGTCACTCTAAATGGAGGAGGATATAATCACTGAATACAACAATAACAAATTTTATATGCTCTTATTATTTTTAGTGCTCAGGCAATAGGAGATGTAAATGCCACTGTAGATATTCATTCAAGAGTTTCTTATGAGTATTATTGGACAATTAGTTATTCCCAAATTATATCAATACAATACTATCTTTTTGCTTCAAATTGAGCATGATGGCACTGAAATCTGGATAGTAAAGAAATGTGACTACAGGGGGAAAAATACATTTTGTTCTCGTGTGCTCTGGGAAAAGAGAAGTGCCCAAGGCTCTCATCTCCAAAAAGTTTATATTCCCTTCACAAGGTGCTAAAATACTTACTATCATTCTTTGGTCATCTGTCTGAAACAAAAGTCTTTTCATGGTTTTCTTGGGGGCCTAGCTGTCTAAATTTAGATATTTGAAATGAACTCAAAAGAGACAGGAGAGTCAATAAGAAGCAAAAATAAGTCCTCTCACTCTATCTTTTTATTATAGAAACTGTGTTCTTGGCTGGAGCCGTCCTGCCCTTTCGTAAAGCATGCTGTGTTTCTGAGGAAGTTCAGTTCAGTGTTGAATGGCAGCACTTGTTGGACAATCATGCCTCAATTTCCAGGTGCTAAAATTATAAACATACTACCATACTTGTGTGTTCATGTTTTGTACTTGAAGACAGAAAATTGTTTTCCATGTGTCTCTTTTTTCTTATAAGTAAATTTATGCAATCTGTTTTGGAATCCTATTTGTTTCTGAGTCTACAAATTTCTGGTTACTTTTCCTAGAATGTTCAGAGACTTTTCATAGTATGTTAACATATGAATAAACCAAACTGAGCTCAAAGGTTTCAGCATCTTAAAAATCTCATCATCTGATTAAATGATTATAAGTACTTCTCAAGTTGGACTTACTACACATAATAAACAATAATTTATTATAAATATACTTGTTAGAGAAATGGATGCATTCTACATAATTGAGCTATTGGAATTTTATAAACATTATGCTTGCTTTTCCTATAGCTCCTCAAAGGGTAGTAGTGCTTCATGGATACTTTCCCCAACTGTAGTGAGATTATACCTATAAACACAGCTCCTAAGAATTCAACAGCCACTAGATCATACAAGAAGACAGTATTCCACAATATGACACAACTTCCTATATTCTTTCCACCTCTTCTTTCATGGTATTTCTTGATGCTTAGAAGGAGTTATATACATGTCATGTTTAGAGATGAGTATACATCATTGCCAATCAAGCACCACGTTTATTCTCAATTGAGAAGATCTGTTTCTGGCCAAGGACATCTTTATCTTTCTCTATGCATTTCCCTGCATCAAGCCTTCTGTCACCAACACTCTTGGAAGTTGTTAGTGGTTTACCCTTCTAGTTTCTACACTGTACTTTCTCTTACCCAGGGCCTGTGGCAGGCAAAATTCAGCTCATGGCCAGTTTACTGGTCTCAGACCTCCAGTCTAACACAGTCTTCAACAGGAGATTCTTTCTCAAGATCCCCGAACTGTTGCTTCTAAGTCATACAATGTGACTGAATGACATTTCTCCAACACTTGTCCTTAGAAGAAATTATTGTTTCACTACCACGAGCAACTGGTCTTGAGATTTGTGGGCACTGTATGCCTTGCACTGTGGTGGGACTACACTTGGCTTACCCTTCAGAAGCAGCTTCTGTTTCTCCTTGTCCTCCTGGAAGCTGTAGGGGTGAAATTTGTATTCGGCTTCCTCCTCTGCATTTACCATTTTTCTTCCTGATCTTTTACTGTCTTTATAGATTTCAGAGGCTTTTCCTGTCATTATTGGAATATAGTCCATGTTTCTGTTTCTGACCCTCTCCCTTCAGGTTTCAAATAGGACCTCTGCCATCTTACCTGGAAACAACTAACATTCATCTTATTTTTTTTTTAATTCATGAGCATTAGATTTATCTTTCATGAATATCAGAGAGTATTGTTGGTTGGGAAATTCTCTTTCCACCTGATATGACTTAACTGATACTTTACATGAAATGCAGATGGGTTTATTTTCACATGTTTCTAAATAAATCTCTCACAGTGTAAGACTTTCAGCATAAAGGCTGTCATTCGAGAACCATATTTTATATGCTTTGCGGTGGTTATTATAAGGAGTTGTTCTTTTGATTTTCTTTGTTTAAGTGCTGTGAAAGATGTTCAGGTACACTGACCTTGAATACTGCAGAAATAGAAATTGGAAAGAATATTTTGTTTTGTTCTATTTAAAAAAAGACAAATAAAATCCCTGGGGAAAATGCCCGTCTATTTAACATCAAATATGATTTGTGTTTCTGCCTTTTAAAATAATGTGACAGTTTCATACATGTGTATAATGAATTTGAGTCAATTTTCAACTTCCATTTCCTTTCTCATCCCTTCTCCTTCCTGCTGAACCATTTCTTCCTGACAATTTCCTTCTCAACTCTCATGTCTTCTTCTTGTGTGTGACCCACTGAGTTTAATTATAGTTGTTCGCAGATGCAGGGGTGAGAAGTTATTACTGGAACATGGGCAGCTTATCGGTTGCTGCAACATTGAAGAAAATGACATCTCCTCCCCCAGGAAATTTTAACTGCCAGTATTCCCTCAGGAAGAGGCGAGGTCACATGTATCACCCCTTAATCCACAATGCGATGCTGGATGCTGACAGACCAAATCTTGTGCAAGTCTTGTGCAGATAACCACAGCTGCAGTGAGATCATGCATTCAATAGCTACCACATGTAGAGAAGATGGCTTTTGTGGCACATCTCCCCATTTTCTGACTCTTAAATTATTTTTCCTCTCATCTGTGATGTTTCCCTAAGCCATGAATATGGTGATACAGATGATACTCTAGAACTGTATCATTCCACAGTCATTTATTTTCAGTCTGTTTGCAAGTAATAGGCTTCTGCATTACACATATACACAACAGTAAAAAATTTATTTGATGAAGGCCGATCACAACGCTAATCTATGGATATATACAGAGTATGTAGAAGATGGTTTGACAGCATAGTTTGAGACTATAGTAGTTCGTTTCTCCCTAAGACCTATTACCTCCCCAGCTATGGTTTATAGAACTAAGCATGAGTTCCCTCCTATGGGGTGAGATTCAAACCAAATCAGAAATGTTTGGTTATCCTCATAACATTCATCCACCCCCCCCCATTAATGTGACAGAGGGCATGCTTTTCCTAGCAGGTCGCTACTATACCTCTTAGGAGTCACAACTGAGTAAGGCTGTTTTTGACTTTGTTCCTAGAAGCCTTCCTCATACTTTCCATCAATATGGAAGATAGCATGTAGGGAGGAAAGTTAGCCAATTGGCAAGAAGTATCCAGCTCATTTACAGCTTGATTGTATTTTCTAGGTCGAGAGACCAAATTGTGATAACTTTAAAAATAGGAACTTTCCTGGAAGTTCTGATTGGAACCACTGACATAGAGGTTCTAAATGTAAAAAGTGGACAGTTGAAGAACTTTGTGTGGACAGAAACATATAAGAGAAATGGAGGCAAATTATTGGAAATATTGGGCTAATCCTATCAGCAGGAAGCCATTAGTGGATGCTTCATACCATAGCACAGAAGAAATCTTATTCAACATGGAGTCCCCTAATATATGTCTTAGGATAGATGCTGGAGTCTAAAAATACCTAGAACCAAGTAAAGCTATTATCAGCTTAGGAACAGAGGATGTTGGTTGTAGTACACGTCTTCCTTGCCTTTTGATTAAAAAATACAGACCCCCAACTGTTATGTAAATGGACTGGAAGAATAATCAATACTTGAGAAAAATATCCCCTTGTTATTTAATAACAAAATACAGAGCAAATATCCCCACTTCTTTACTCACAGGGATAGCTATACAGGCTGATGATCTAGGATGCCTCCTCTTAGAATGGAGAGACTTTGTGAATCTATGAATTTCCTTGGTTTAGTAAAACATGTGAAAGGACAAAGTTAGGAAACTATAATTTAATTAGACTCACAGTGGCTCAAATGCAATTGAATTTATCTGTACCTACTTGGAATAGAACATGAGTCCAGCTCTTTGCTTAAAGAAGGCAGGCATTCCTGACAACTCCAATTGCCATGCAATCTCTCAGCAAAGTCCCTGGTGAGAAGGGCTGGTGTAGGCACACTCAAGGATTTATAATTTAAAGACTATTTTTCCCAGAACTTCAACTCACATTTACATTTAAACATTACTGGTCCAGGGACATAATAATAGATTGCAAGCTGCATATGATTTATGTATACTTAGAAATCTATTCAGATATTTCTTAGAGCATATGATTAAAAATTTCATCAGTGTTATCATTGCATTACTTATGAAAGTATTCATTGATAGCAGTATGCTATATAGATGTGACAAAGAGAAATAATTAAACTTAGTTATTCATACCTGAGAATAGTCCACTTTGATTTTGAAAGACTTAAATATTAAACATCATCTATGCATCATAGTAACACTTAAAATTATGAGAAACAGAATATATATATACATATATATAATATCTGCTATGTGAAAATACTAGGTATATTCATTGACTATTTAATACTTAAAAATAGATAACATCTTCTTGGTGATATTCATATAACTGTTTGCATCTTCTTGCAGCAGAATATATCATTTAATGCCCCTAATGGAATTGTAATAATGCCAATTGTGTTAAGTGATGTACTCCTTTTGAGCAAGCTGTGCAGTAATTATGTACATTCTTTATGCCAATTATCTCTCAATAATTGACATAAAGTATAATTGTACATGAAATACACTGCGTATTAAATTAATATGCACAGTACCTATAATAAGGGAACACTAAGAAATCTTCAAAGGAACTAGGGAATCAATACCAGGTTTCAATGCCTGCATTTGGCATGCACACACAGATTCACATGTGGTAAAGATTGTATCGGGGATATTCCCTAGTGTATTCTTGGGAACTTAATAGATGGTTCATTTATATTAATATGATACTTTCATAGAAAATTCCATTCAGAGTCAACTTCTAACTTGGCATTAATTCCACATTAATTTTTCCTTCCATCATTTCTAGATGTTTCTCACAGGCTAGACAATAACCTAGAAAAACAAAATAAATAAATAAACAAATAAATAAATATCATTACTGTATTAACCCAACAATTTCTTCAGGCATGTTGGAACAATGATACCAAGTACCCACTGAGAACTGCCTGCAGTGGTACTGATAAACAACAGGGAAAAAAAGATGGAGCTTTCCCTGCTGCTCTCTGAAGTTTAGCAGGTGTCTACGAGTTGTGTGTTTTGGAAGATAGAGTGAAAGACTAAGAGGTTTTTGCTTACACATCTGGATATGTTGAGAAAGTTTTAAGTCAAGATTCCTCATAAGTGAATTTCATGGATTGCAATTAGAAAGTTACATCTTTAAAGTTGAGATCAATTAGAAAATACCCAAGCTTTTCCACCTTAAAACTTGTAAAGCCAATTCTAAACTAAATAATCAAACAGAACTCTGAATTACCATTTTTTTCAGAAAAATGATTTATACTGGCTAATTTATTATAGATATACAGTGATTAATATGCTAGAGGGGCATATCTATCTATAGATGTATAGATACATGGGTATTAGATATTGATAGAGAGGTACACAGATATTGATATATAGTAATGATAGACAGATGATAGATTGATAGATGATAGATAGATAGATAGATAGATAGGAAGGATAAATATTGCAGGAGAAGAAGGAAAGGAAAAATGTAAACAGTAAGACAATTCTTCTCTGTTGTCTATAAATAAACAAAACAAGATTTTTAAAATAAGAGCATCAGGATAGAAGAAAAATGAACATAATCTCATTTTCAAGTCAAAGCAAAAGTATAATACATTGTACAAATAATTTGGCATTTCTAGTCTTATATGTATGCATGCATTTATACAAATATTTACATCAAATAGAAGTACAGGCACTTAATCAAAAGATATGCATGTTTGTATTAAAAATGAAAGAAAACGAAAAGCATAATATTCAAGTTATAAAAATGATAAAATGTCTGAAACAAAATGTGTAATATTTGGGTGTACCTATGTACCTAGAAGCTGTAGCAATGACAATAGGTGAATGACTTTTAAAGACAACAACATTGGATGAAAAAAACTATAGAAATTCAAAATTGCTAAGCCAAATGCAAATAATAGAAGGGTAATATTTAGGACACAGTGGAGAGAAGGATAAAAGTTGGAACACAGAGAAGAGAAGGGCATAGGGTGGGGCACAGAGGATGCTCCCAGAGAATCAATTTCCACTTTTCCATTGGATGATGTTATTAACTTTATAAATATTTAATGGTGCATACAATGATGAATTATGTACTTCAGACACATAGATTACTAAAATGCTAAGTATATACATACAGTATAACAAAATTAACTTTAAATGTTATCAAAATACAAAAGTTCATACCAATGTAAGATATTTAAGACTAGGAGTTGCTTTTTTAGTTTGAAAGTAGATTCAATAATCTACATTTTTTATTCTATCAATTTTTTTCTGAGACAGGATTTCTATGTGTAACAACCCTATCTATGTATGAACTAGCTCTGTGGACCAGGCTGGCCCAAAACTCACAGAGATTTACCTACCTTTTTTCCTGTGTGCTGGAGAAAGTTGTGTGCCATCATACCCAGCTATCCTATCAGTACTATATCCCTCTTTTTCTTTTCAGAACAAGATCCCCAAATATCATCTCCTATGTTTAGTTTTTCCCTGACCATTACCAATAACAATGTGTAACCAGTCTCCCTTAAATGATAATAATTAAACATAACCCATTATTTTAAATGTGGGCATTGTTATCTGGACTGCCTCTTATTTTGTGTGAGGCCCTGAAATGTTTAGGATGACTTTGAGAAAATTAGGGTAACTGGTAGATCTTGCTGGAGTATTCTATGATGCTGGATCATCTCAGTCAGCAGCCTTGAAATTGCTTTGAATATGGACCACCTGGGGTGTTCTTATTGGTATCTTGTTGCCTTCCTCTGAAAATACATAAACTTTTAAAGGTAGCATACATATATGCATTAATAGAAGTATAGACTGTGCACTGTACGCAAGTTAGCATAAGATGATATTTTCTTATGTGTTTGAACAGACAAAATATGCATCAATTATCTTGCAGGTTTATTTATTTACTTACTTTGTATCTGTAGTCAGGATTTCAGGAGGTCTTTCTCCATCAAATATTTTTTTTTCTTTAACACAGAATGGATGCATAGCCTCTCATTTCCTATGGAAATAAAATCATAACCTTTCTTCCAATGTAACACATATTTTGACTTAAAGTTTGAAGTCAAGGTATTTTAAAAATACATAGGCTCATTGAATCTAGCAGTTTTTATAATCCACTGTCTCTTAGCAGCCAAAAAAATTCAGATAACACAATAACATGCAGAATCCAGACCTTTTGTTTATTTCCTATCTCTATGTGGCTTATTTTTTTATTACTCTACTTTTTTTTTTAAAGGACTTTCTTTATCCCTTTTTCTGTTCTCTCCCAAACTTATGTATATTTTCAAATACACTGAGACTAGTTTAGAGGGTTTTTTTTGTTTTGTTTTGTTTGTTTTGTTTTCTTCCGAACTTATCTGGACTGTGTATCTTTATCAATCCTCCTGTAGTGTGCTGGTGGATCTCACAAGCTCACAGACACTGTGTGGGAGGCACCTCTCTATACTGCAACCATGTGAGAGACTGCCAAAATACACCATGTGGCTTTGCTCATGGCATATTAGCAACAGCCAGGAGATTCATCTCTGTATTGGAGCAGGCATGAAACATACAAGACTAAAAAGTTTCACCTGGCTCTGTTTTAGAATACCTTTTAAAAGCTTTCTCAGGTTTTATGTGAAAATTCTTGCTGAACATTTGGGTACCACATATAGATGAAGATTTCCTGTTCCACAGCAACTTTCAAATAATCACTACAGGCTTAGTATTAATTATAAATGCTCAGGCAGTAGCTCAGGCTTGTTACTAACTAGCTCTTACCTTTTAAATTAACCCATATTCCTTATTTATGTCCTAACATGTAGTGGTACCTTTATTAGCATGGCACCTTCATCTTCTGCTCCCTCTGCATCTAACTGGCAACTCCAGACTCCGTTGTTCCTCCCAGCACTCTCCTAGTCTGACTGTCCTGCCTAATCTTATTCTGTTCAGCTATTGGCTAGTCAGTTTCTTTATTAATCCAATCACAATGATATATCTTTACACAATGTAAAGGAATTTCCCACAGTATCCTACTCTTAAAAATAGTATTTTTCCCCTTGAGATTCCCTTGAAGGAAAATACCTTTTCATTTAGAAGTAATTATCAACTAGAGATAGATCGTTTTTGTGTCTACTTCAGCTGTAGGACCCCATCTGTTGCAGACAGTGTGGACGGTGTGCATGCTGCCTCAGTCTTTGTGAGTTCATGTGTGCATTGATCACGTTGACTTAGACGGCCTTGTTTCTTGGTGTCCTACATCATTTCCTGCTCTTACATTCCTTCTGCCTCTTCTTCTGCAGGGTTTCCTGAGGGAAGGGATTTGATGGATATATCCCATTTTGGACTGAGTGATTCAAGGCCTCTTACATTCTATGTAATATTTGTCTGTGGGTCTCTGTAATTAAAATCTTTTGTTTTACATCAGCATTTAAGAAGTCTTTTTATAATGCTTCATATTATATTGTCATCTTTTAAAAGAACACAGAAAAATGTAAATGATATTTATAGAAAACTTTCAACAAATTTATTTTAAAATATTTTTAGATGTAAGTGTTAACTTAAGAATGCATGTGACTTATCTTTAAAGATACTTGACACTAGCTGTAATTTAAATAAACACAGAAATAAAAAATTACAAGTATTGAAATTTTCTTTACAAGTCTTTTGTGATTCACAATTATATTTTTGAAGCTGTTTTGTTTGTTTTATCCAGGCAAGCCAATTTCCTTAAGTCTTTTTTTTTAAGGATTCTTTCATGTTTATGATTGGAATGTTAAAGAACTATTATTAATATATTTATCATGCTGCATGTGCATTCTTGTTAGGTTCAAAGGAAACTGCTTTATATTCAGAAAAGTGATTACATAAAGGAACATGGGAAATAGCCTATCAGTACTCACATAAATGTTAACTTTTGAAATTACCTCTGAACCACAAAATTAGTTTTCTGCTTTGTGCTATATTAAAGATGGGAATTAATCTAACACAAAACACCATTGTGTGTCTATCTATATCTGTTTGTCTGTCTGTGTGTCAGTGTGTCCACCCATCCATCTCTCTGTCATCAAACTACCTCCCTGTCACCCATTTATTTCTCTCCTGTCAGTAGCTGCCTCATTTGCTAGAATTTGTACAATAACACATTACAACATATTCACCCAAAAGTATTATTAAACAACATTGAATTCTATTAAAGGAGTTGACTATATGTTTTGTCAAGTCATATTTTATCCTTTAGGTCCTTTCATTGCAATTATTTTTGCTAATCTTGTTCAATCAAAAACTAGTTACTAAATACCTACTTAATAGTAGAACAGAGCCTAACACATAGAAGACACTAAGCAAGTCATAGTTGAATGGCTGAATGGATATTAAATGAATGCATGGAGAAAAGCCAATATACTATGGATACTAAATAAATGATACATGTATCAGTCAGTCAGATATAGTCTGGAATGTTGGAAGTTATCAGAATGGGTAACCACTAAGCTAATAAGATATAAACTCTTTACAAGAAAAATGTATGATATGCACAATGCATGTACCAGTTATCTATATGTCTTCACTGTTCAGATAACTTTGTTTATGGTACGGTAAGATTCTTTAAAAAGACTAGGTTATATTTAGTTTTGGCTACAAATATGGCCCTCAGATCAACTAAGGTATTTCTTTCAATGATACTTTTAAAAAAGTTGTTTACATGTACATTGACTGGTCAAAATGATGGGTTTTATCATGGCATTTCCCTATATAATTGTAGTAGACTGTGAGAATATTCACCTGTTACTGTTCCTTCTTGCTCCCACTCCATTCTTCTACTAGTCTTTTTCTACTTCAGAGATAGAAATCCTCCTGCATTCACATTTTAAATGTATTTTTCAAATTAATGGACATCAGACATCAACTGCTTGTTGAAAATACTAAAATAAAGTTATTTCCTCTTCGTTCTCGAGTTAGGGGAAGAACAGAGGAGAGCAAGAAAAGAGATACCTTAATAGATAGAGCCATTGTAGGTTTAATGAAAACAATCTGGCATTAGGGAAATCTTCACTAGGATGACCCCAACTAAGAATTTAAGCAAAAGTGGAGAAACTACCTTAAATGCCCTTCCCCTATAATGAGATTGATGACTACCTTGTATACTATCATAGATCCTTCACCCAGTAGCTGATGGAAGCAGAAGCAGAGATTCACAACAAAGCACTGAACTGAACTCCTGAAATCCAGTTGTAGATAGGGAGGAGTGATGAACAAAGGGGTCAAGACCATGCTAGGGAAACCCACAGAAATTGTGCAAAATGGGAGGACAGGAGGAGAAGGAAGGAGAAATAACTGGGATTGGTATGTAAAATAAGATAGTTTTTAAATTAAATAAAAATTAATTAAAAATAGAAATATTTCATAATAAATAGTTTCTCACTTAGTTTTCAATATTAGGAATTATTTTTAATTGCCTTGAATTCCTGGTTCTTTAAAATCTTTCGGCTTTGAATTTTTCACAGCACATTATAACATACTTTAAGATTAGGTTGAAGTCAAAATAAGCAATGATAAGATACTTAATAATACGCACTGCAGCAAGCCCATGAATTTGTAGGTTCCTTATAACCTGAATCTCAAGGGAAATTGTTCAGAATCCACCACCACTTAACTATCCTTCTATTGACAACTTCTATTCAGTCTCATTTTTAAAGATTTTGGGGGAATTGAGGAGCCAGTGTCATCCTCCATCTTAAATGAGAAGTCATGTATGTGATATTTGGGTATTTGAACCTTGATAAGAATCTTTAAACAAACAAACTTTAAACTTCATAATTTCCTCTTTCCCCACTGACTAGGTCAGTGTCTTCCTGTTGAGGAATCAGAAGGATCTGCAAGGCTTCTGGTTTCTATTATCACTCTTGTAGAGTTCTTTTAAAAATCTCATGTTCCCAGGTCTCCTGCTTCTTAAGTTGAAATGTGGGCCCAGTGAGCTTGACCACTCTCCATACCTTGTGTGGCTTCTTAATTCACAAAAACACGGTATCTCACTGTGAAAATGTATGCTATAAAAACCTTGTTTTTAAATATTCAGAGTGAATATTTCTGAATTTATTATCATGTTACTCAATTGAATACTAATAATATGAACTCTGTGGGATATGACCTAAATTATTCATGGACATAGCATCTATAATGCATTGCTGGTGAACGTGCTAGGCAGTGTATTTTCACCTAGCAGTATGATGGCTTCTGACAAATCCTTCTCTGGGCAACATGAAATGAGATGCTCTAGGCACCTGTTTCTTTTAACAACTCCTCTTCTGATATATACCTTTATAGCAAAATTCCTAAAATCTATGTCAAACTCCTTGTCTTCAGGGAGCCAATTCACCTGCATCAGACCTTCATAGCATCAAATGAATTGGAAAGGCTGGAAGGCGAGAAGAATTTGCAGAGAGGAGAAAAGAATGTGACATAAATCAACAGCAAGAAGTCAAACACATCCTAACAGGGGTAAACACAGCCACTCCAGAGCAAAGAAATGAAATGAGTGCACAAAGTGGGTGATTCATCTTTTTAGAGGAAAATGCTCTGTTTGGTATGAGTTGAAACTCTGCATAAAAAAACTATCATTACAAAGATGCCAAACCTTTTAAACACAAGTATAGGTATTAAAGGTAACCAAATGAGGACCCATGAATAATCTGCAGATGAAGGCATTCTTTCTACACTAAGAAGGCAGCTGTTTAGAAATCTCTTTAGAATTTATGTTCCTAGATGAGCATTCCTGATCATGTCTTTAAGCACTGTTATTTATGCTAGATGAAAAATGTATTTATGTTTAACTCATACATGTTCACTATTGAAAGTAATGGCTTACATTTCAATATTTCCATAAATGTATATCATCTACTTTCCTCAGTTCCAATCCTCTGCCCCTTATTACTCTCCCTTGTTACTGCCATTCTTCTCTAGCAATATAGCTTTGGCAGATATCTCCCACTGTGTATAGAGATCCACAACTTGTAGCATAATACCATGTTTGTTCCAGAATTTATTTTAGAGTCCATTGTAAAACACTCAGCCTCGTTCAAGTGGTGATAATTCAAGAAGTAGAAGGCTTTGACTTTTCTAAGATGATCCCCTAAGGCCTGCCAACAGAAAACCATTTCAACAGAATTTTATAGTTTAATGTGTATATGTCTCTTGCGTATATGTATATATGTACAAGATAAATGTGCCTGCTGTTTGCATGGATTATAAGAGGATATCAAGCACTCACAAATGGGGTTGCAGATGATTGTGAGCTACTATGTCAGTTTTGGAAACTCAAGCCAAGGTTGTCTACAAGATCAGCAAGTATTAACCTCTGAGCCATCTCTCCCGCCCTTTGAAACCCAGGTTTAAAATCATTCCTACCAATAATGGGACAGGTGTTATCTCTAGAACCCACAACAATTTTACACACTTCTCTTAAGGGCCATTTGAAGTTATTAATTACCCATTCCCAATCAATCATTTCACTTCTTATAATTGTTATATATGGTTTTATAACCAAGTGTTTCATAGCATCTTTATTTATTATTGTTATTTTAGAAAGTGCTGTTTTCAATAGTAGTAAATGAGGGATTAAACAACCAGAAATAAAACAGCTCTACAACTATGAAAAATACTGAGAATAACAATTTCAAAATTTGAAAATGATCATGTACAAATATGTATCAAGTATATAAATATACAAATGTTATATGGAAAATGAGAAAGCACTTAAAATACAGAAAATGTTAGGTATTTTTATGTGCCACTTTCATGTTGAATATGACAGTATTGAGCTCTCACTTAATTCATTGTTAGTACATTGACATAAATACATTTGTATTATTTGAGATATATGTCCTTGATGAGGTGGGAGAAAAAAATATATACTAAATCAGATTGAATATCTACCAATGCTAAACACAGATATTACTTAAGCACTTATCTCATTTAATTTTTTTCTAAAGTGTTTAATAGCATTTCTATTTATTATTTAACAACTTCACATAATATATTTTGATCAAATCCTGTTCTCTAACTCCTTTCAGAACCTCCCCCCACCATCTTCCATCTTCCTGGAAACCTTTTTCATGTTTTCTTTAAAAAAGAAAATTAACAACAACAAAAAATACATGATCTAGTTTTTGTGTTGGTTGACTATTGAATATAGGTCCTTCTCTGATGTATGACGGACACACCAAGAGTTACCCATTGAAGAAAACTTATTTTCCCTCTCCCAGAAGCTATCCATTGTGAGCATTCCCTTGTCTATGAATTGGACTTCATGGCCACCTTCCCTCCTCTATGCTAGGATTTTGTTTGGCTTATTAATGCAGTTATCTTCTCTCTTAGTTCCAAAGTGCACTTACCTGTTGTATCCAGAAAACACTTTGTGTTTTATTTGTTTTGTTGTTGTTCTTGAAATAGACTACCACCTCTGATTTTTAGAACTGTTCTGTCCTCTCTTCCACATGGGTTGATTACTCTTGAGGGAAAGGATTTACATAGATGTCCAAGTTAGGACTGAACATTCCAAAATATCTTATTCTCTACACATTAACCAGCTGTATGTTTGTTTGTTTTTCCTCTCTTTGAGGGCGTGCCACCCAGCTCCCACATAAATACATGGAGACTTATTCTTACTTATGAATGCCCAGTCTTAGCTTGGCTTGTTTCTAGCCAGCTTTTCTACTTAAATTAACCCATTTCTCTTCTTGTATGTTTTGTCTCTTTGCTTTTTACTTTTCTGTATTCTATGTCTTTCTTCCCTTCTTACTCTGTGGCTGGTTGTTCAGCTGGGTGGCTGACCTCTGGTGTCCTCATCTCCTTCTCCTTTTCTCACTCTTACCTCTTCTTCAGAACCTAGATTCCTCCTCTTATTTATTCTCTTGGCCTGCCATGCCCACTTATCCCTCTCTTCTGCCTAGCTATTGGCTATTCAGTTCTTCATTAGATCAGTTAGGTGCTCTAGACAGGCAAAGTAACACAGCTTTACAGAGTTAAACAAATGCAACTTAAATGAATGCAACACAGCTTTTCATCATTAAACTAATATTCCACAGCATGGTTTCTGTGTTAATTACTGTCTACTGAAAGGA
This sequence comes from Phodopus roborovskii, assembly GCF_943737965.1. Taxonomy (NCBI): domain Eukaryota; kingdom Metazoa; phylum Chordata; class Mammalia; order Rodentia; family Cricetidae; genus Phodopus; species Phodopus roborovskii. The sequence goes on along the minus strand of NW_026126549.1, from coordinate 9,760,686 downwards.
AAAGCTTCTCTGAGTGTTGAGTGATGAGCTGATGTGTTGCTACAGCAATGTGTCATTAGGAGGCAGGTTTCTATAGTTGTATTTTGTTTTCATGGTTTTGCAGTATTTTGGTACATCCATTTGGTAGAATAATGGTAGTATGTTTCCCCCTAGGGTTTGTGACTTTTATAGCCTTAAGTTATTGGCTTCATTGGCAATGTTACATCTTAGCTACATCTCATGGAGAAGGCCTTAAATCCAACAATAAGTAGTTGGTTACTCCCATAACATCCAATCTGCTGTTATATCAATGAGCACAACTTGTAGGCAACTCAGTGATTGTGGCTGAATGAGACAGACAATTACTATTCTCCTCCAGTAGTGTGGTAGTATATATAGAACCTTCCATCACTGTTACTACTTTATCCAATAGGGATGAAGCTTCCATCTTAGTACCAGCTAGATTTCTCCATGTTCTGTGGTACAAATATCTACCTCTAGCAACAGGATCTCACTGTCAAGTTGTGGAAGGTAACCAAAAGCATTACGAACAGCCTGTAATGTTTGGTGTGGTCTCTTTGACTCCCATTGGCCAAGAACTCAAAAAAGGCCATCAATTTCTGACTGGCCCTGGGAATTTTACTAGGTAGCATATCATATTTAGTTTTAATAAAGTTTAAAATAGAATCACACTATTTTACTTGGAGACAATAAGCCTAATACTGGAGAATCAAAGCACCTGTTTAAATATTTCAAAGCCAGTACAGACTGACACTGAGGCCTGTGCCACTCAGACATTCGACTCTACCCAAACCTTTTCTATCTTCTATCTCACAACGAACACTATCAGAGACAGTGACTAGTAGGTTTTTTTTTTTTTCAAGTATTGGTTGGAAATAGAAACATTAGGCCATAAAGAAAGAAGTGATGGGGCAAATGGAATGATATCAATGGACAATTTTTACTAACTCAGAATAATATCTTATTATATGTTTTGACTTATAATCTATGATAACAAAAATCAGGCATTTTATAAAGGCAAGCCGGATATTTTAATTCACAATTAAACTTCAAAAATAAACTCTCTATGTAGCCTTGAGAAGAAAGTGTAGAAAGTTCAGATTAATTGTGCTAGCAGGTACCTGGTAGTAACATTCTTGATCTAATATCTGGGAGATTTCCATTATAAAGAACCTTGTCTTCTAGGACTGATACTTTGCAATAATAAAGGGTACAAAAATAACAAATATGCTACAAAATGTTGCACAAAGCTGGGCTACATTATTTAAAATATGTGTTTGCAGGTATTAAGGATTTCACATTGAACAATTAATAATATCCTTTAAGAAGACATATGGAATCTAGCTCAAGTGTCCTTGATGAGGAAAGGTAGATGTTATCTCTAAGAAGACAAACTCAAGAGCTGGGTCTTCCAGTAGTTAACTCTCATAATGCCTACTTAGATATCTGTCTGGGAGAGAGATCTTCTAATTGATGTGATCCCAAGACCTGGAATTTTCTGGAGACATGAGATAGATATAGGGATGTAAGATTCAACATGAGTTGTTATTCTGTTTTCTTTGGCTTTGTTTTGTTTCACTTTGTTTTGTTTTAATCTTCTCATAAACAAGATGGGACTCAGTGACCCTTATTTAATTCAAGTTTTATAGGTATTCCTCCTTCTGCTCGAAGACACTACCCTTCGCACAAGACTCCCTGGGAGCAGCACAATGGAATAAGGCTGGATGTATGAAATCAGATCACCAGTGAAAGACTTGTAGTTATATAAGTGTGAGCACAGAGACAAAAATGGCTCTAAAGTTATGCCACCATACACTGAATTAATAGGGGAAAATAAAACAATGCTGTGCAACACAAATTATTTTTATTTCTCAGGGGAAGACAGTAGTTTCAAACCACACAAAAGCTTTCAGTATTAATTATGAGTAGTTTAGCATGTTATTCAGTTCCTTTTCCCTGAAAGAAAATTTGAAAAAATAGAACTTGTGAAATTCAGTTATTACATGGGTGTCTTAGGGTGTTAATTACATGTGATCATAATTAGTTTGTTTGTTTAATGATGGCAAAAGAATAATCAATGTATTAGGATTTTCTTCACTCCTTTTGTCACCTATGTAGCCTTCAATCAAAATATATTCATGTACGGCTAATAGGGTATTTGTGTGATTTAAAATTATACTCTGTAAGTTCCTAGTTTGTGCATATACGTTCCACTTCTAACTAAAATAATTTAATGTGAAAATCCTGGTAGAGGAGGTCTTTATCACATATCCAATTTGAAAAAAACAATGCAAAGAAAATACTTCTGAATAAATTCAACACAATGTCTAGTTTTCAAAAGGATTATTTTTAAAGTTTGCCATTTCCTTGTAGCTATCCAAAATCTGCAATTGAGACAATTTGTATAATCTGCTTTAGTAAAAATTAATTTTGAATAACTTTCACTTAATTCTTTTCAGTGGCTTAATTCAATTTATCAGGCTAATTATAATTTGAGATTCAAACGATTTGGCTTCAATTCTGCAGAAAATGCTAACTGCTCTGTTGAGCAGGTATTTTATACACAAAAATTCACATCATGGGGTAAGTGCTCCATTTAGGGGAGGGGAAAGTCACTGTAATTAAAAGAAACTATTGCTTAACACAATGAAATGTTATGGGCTCAAGAGCTATTACGGTTTAATTAATTCAAAAGCCTTTTCTTACTTCCAGTGAGATGCTGCTATGAGGATCTTCTCTGCCAGGATTCATCATGTTAAGTTAATGCCATTTAGCTGAAGTTTGAATTTCTATGCTCAGTATGGTTACTTCTCCTCTTTATAGAATTAGGCTTGAGTTGGCATTTTCTATAAATGTGTTTTCCCTCTTTTTATGTGGAGATTTTAGAATATGTTTAAAATCCCATCTACCAACTTTTATAAAATATTGACATTGCTATGGATTTGGAAAATTTGAGCAGGTCACCTTATTTCAATATAGTCACAGGTAATTACATCTAAGAATATGGCTAACATTGCGTATAATATACACACACACACACACACAAACACATATTATATATATATATTATATGTATATAAATATATATATGATGTATATGTTAATGCATGTCACACATGCATTAATGCTCCTCTGTGTTTACTGAATGAAGGTTTCCTTCAAAGGTCAGATCAGACCAATTCAGACCAATCTTATTGTAAGTGCTACTAAGGTCAGAGTGTCCTCAGCCACAGCAACAGCTTTTATACTACCTATTTTATGATGGTTACAAATCTATGCCTATGAGGATTGGTATGTGTAACAGGAATAATAAAAACCAAGAGACAGATATTGGGGTTCAAGCTGAAGATCAGAAAAGCAAATTAGTCAGGCACTAGCTTTTACCTCTAAATCAGACCGAAATGGGTAATTCTGTCTCCAGCAATCTTCAGAGGCAATATGAAGACTGAACTGCTCTTCTCTAAGCCTCAGACTGCAATCCTCAATAGTACCTGTCTTCTTCTGCCTTATAGCCCTCTATCTACCCAGCAGAATCACTCCTGTATCTGGCTCCTTTGTGCTGGGATTAAAGGTATGTGATCCCAAGTTCTGAACTGTTTTTCTTTTAGATTGGATCAATTTTGTGCAGCCCAGGATGGCCTTGAACTAGCAGAGATCCATCTGCCTCTGTCTCCAGAGTCCTGGTGTTAAAGGAGTGTCACCACAGCCTAGATCTATGGCTGTGGCTAGCTTTTGCATTTTGATCTCTAGTGGCTTTATTAAATTATAAATAACATATCACAGCAGATATGGTAAAACTAAAGGGACAACTTCTCTTCCAACTCAACTAAGGACAAAAACAAATGCCAGAATAAAAATGAAACATCACAAATAATACCACAAGGCAATTGTCATCAGCCAGAAGACTCTGGATGATAGTATCTATGGTTATCCCTACAATTCCTAATGCTTGCCATCTAACCTACAAACCACCCTTCCAGAGATCAGTTTTATCCACAATCATTTTACATCTTTTCTGTGCTTATGGATTATTTTAAAATTTGATAATCTAGCTGACTTTGTGATATTTTCAGGACAACCAGCCAATATAAACCCTAGATTTATATGTACTGGCTCTGAGCTCACAGGTGTCTTGTTGGTGATAATCAGAACTATTTATAACCTTCTCTGTCAAATGTGGTGCATTATTACCTGCAAACTGCCAGATGCATTGTTTAAAGTTTCCAGATGTATCCACGTTCAGCTGCTGTTAGTATAATTTCGTGGTACGTGATAGCCTATCATTGTTCAGAAATATTATCTCCAGGTGGCAATTTCTTTTTTATCCAAAGCATTTCAAGGAAGCAACAATGTCTTCCTGAAAATGCATTGCTATGGTGCTAAGCAATCAGGGTGTGAAGAAAATGCCACCCATTCCTTGGACAGTAAAGGCCATATTTATCCAGAATACAGAATGTGTAGGCTCACAGCTGAGTTTAAGACACTGTCATATTAATTCTCACTAACATGAGCTAAAACAATACTAGACACCACAGGTGGACACCCTTGCCTTTTCTCATTCCCTTTCTCACAGCAACTCTCATCTCATCAAAGCTAGCTTTCCTCAACATAGTTATGTAGGCTCTCTCATTTAACAGGATAGCCCCATTTAATGCTCAATATAAACTCATTTCTAGTTCCATGATAGTTTTTTAATCGAGTTTAACTTATTAAAGCCCTATAAAAATAATATATGGGGGCAAAGTATGTCCTGGGGACCTATTTGGTCAACTTCTGAAATATAGAGTATCAATAATATATTCATATGTTCATTGGTGATATATTCACATGTTCAGGGATTTGGTTCATTGAATTTTCATCTTTGAGCGTGATGAGAAATTCTTACTTTTTTATTCTTTATTTTCAATGAATGAAGTGCTTAAATTTTAAGACTTTGAAAGGTGGGTTATAATTCAAATCCCTTTTCAAAAATGTGGTCACTGCAAAAGCTAAATAGCACATCAACAACAATGCCCATGACTTACATGAAAGGGTATCTGTTTCCCCCACTGTCTGAGCCTCGTGGCCTGGCTTCCTGCACAGAAGCAGCATCTATGATTATTAGCCTTGTGGAGATATTCACACACAACTTTGTAGTGGCTTTCATGAATGCTTAGTACCAAAGCCGTTCTCAAATACTGAAAGTGAGCATTCACTTGAAAAGCAGATTATGGAAACAGATACCTGGGATGAAGTGGAACATTCTAGAGTTCCAGTTGATTTGTAGCAAAGAAACAGGTGGCGAGCAATGGACCTGTGCTGTTGTGGGGCTCACGAAAACAATCTGTTAGCTGAGCATATCATAGTCTGGGAATCTATTAATGCGCTAGTTTTCCTGAGCTCTAGGCTCTCTTACTCTTCTCTGAGTGTTGGCCCCTATATTCTTGGTGCTCCACACAATGTATTTCCTGTTGTTGGGATAGCATGAATAAATCTGACAGAAGAGCTTTGTAGAAGCCTATGTAATATAACCCTTCCATTGCCCTTAGAATGAATCTGGCAGCACACATGTAGAAAATGATATGCTAGACACAATAAAAACCATAGCATTTTAAGCTAAGTATTCATGCCTTATTTTCAGCATACTTGGAATTTTTAGGCTGGGAAGTGTGGGTGTCGGTACTGCTTCCAGATTCAGGCAACGAGTCAAGGACAATAGAATCCACTGCCTCTATTTCCTTCTTTTTTGTTCTTTCCTGTCTACCTCCTGTTCCTGCTATGATCACTCCCTCCTCCTCCCCTGATATCTCTCTCTTCTTCCCCCTTTTCTGACCTTGGTCATATCTTTGCAGTGAATAGTATAAGCATTTGTATATGTTGTACTTCAAGATGCTATTTCTAACAATTTTTCCTCCAGAAAATGATATGTAAAAAATAGTTAACTGTAAGATGGGCTTCATTAGGGGACAGTGGTGAACAATGACAGGTAAATATCACCAAAGTAACATACATGTATGTGTGCACATATGTATGTACATGTATGTTATGAATATATGTATGTAATTGTGTGTATATCAATGAAACCCATTATATTTTACAATACTTTCTAATTTAAAAATACTGTGCCTTATGAAAAATAATGTAAAAAAATGTTATGTTTTAACTTTAATTTTTGCTTTTAAAAATATTTTACTAAAGAATGTTTGAAATGTACAGAAGTAGACAATGAAATCATGAACACTCACATTTTTCATAATTAACAACTTTTTCTTAAAGGGAGTTTCAAATAATTAGACTTTAAAAATTCATGAGGTGGCTGGAGAAATGGCTCCCGGTTCTTTAAGGGGAGCCAAGTTTGATTCCTATCACCCATATGGTGGTTCACAGCTGCCAGTAACTGCATCCCAGAGTATCTGTCACCTTCTTTACCCCTCACAGTCACATATTGCAAGGATGTACACACAGGCAAAACATCCATGCACATAAAATTTAAAAAAAAATAAATTGTTTTAAACAATATGTAAACTGCCAACTGAGTTCCATCCTGATGGACCTCTCTCTTGTTTACCTGCCTTTGAATGCCTTCCACATCTTCTGTTTGCTGTAGGCATCCTGTTTAGAGGCTGATAACCATACAAGTCTAGGAAATTCCATGATATTCATCTTCTTGTGTTTTAGGAGTTTGGAGCACCTATTGTTTCCAGATATTGACCTTCATGTCTGTCTCTAACTATAATATTTTAGTATATTTCATATTCATAAATTAACTTCTATATTTCCATGTTTCACACACTTAAAATAATTTCTAATAATTAATTCTTACATGTTCATTATGAATATGATTGAATTAGTTCACTACAATTTTTAACATATGTGCCCCTGACTTTTGATAGTATATTTGAAACCCTTTCAAGCATTACACTTACTTGCAAAGAAAATCAACATATATCTAATTTCTAGCTGTATATAAAATTATTCTGTAACAATCTTAAAAGTTAAAAGATGGTTACTATATTTTAATATCTTTATATTGAAAGTATAGTGATAAAGTAAAAAACTCAACAGAAGCAAGTTGTATTGCAAGAACAGCTTATCACTGTAAGTTATATTAATTAGTTTGTAGGCACATTAGTATGTAACTCATACCCAATCTCTAATTTAAAACTCTGTAATTAAAACAAAATAATTCATAAGGTATCATTTAAAATTTTTATAAAGGAATAAATCTCTGTAAGATTTTAAGTTCAGATTAATTAAAAAATGGTCTATTCCATTCCTAGGCTAATCACTGAAACTTAGACTCTCTGGAGACATATGGAGACAATAATTTTATTGTAAATCAGAGAAAATTAGTGGTTAATTCATAAAATGTGTATTAGTCCATTTGATATTGTGCTGGTTTACTGTTTGATCACTTGACAGGAACCTGGGAGGAAGGAATTTCATTTTGGGTGGAAATAGCCAGCATCAGACTGGTGTGTGTGCATTTCTTGACAAAGGATGGATGTGTAAGAGTCCACTTGATTGTGGGCAGTGCTGCCTCTGGGTGTGCTGTCCTAGATTTTGTGAAAAAGAAGACTGAGCAAGCCATTGGAAGAAGCTAGTAGGCAGCACTCCTTCATGAGCTCTGCTTCAACACATTCCTCCAGTTTTCTGCCTTGAGTTCCTGCCTTAATTTCTCTTCATGATGGACTATGACAGGGAATTTTAATAGACCCTTATCCTCCAGGTCGTGTTTAATGATGTTTATTATAGCAACAAAGCAGAAAATTGGGTTATAAATATAATTGAAGTTATCATATTAGTCCAAATCTGTCCCACTGACTTAATTAATCTTCTATGTTGCTTATATAGCTGTATGGGATTATTTTATGTGCATTTTATTTATATTAGTTATCCTGTGTCCTACTACACTATACAGGCTCTAAAAGTGTCAAAATTGATATTAAATGAAAGACTAAATTCTAAGTGTTTTCAGGGGGTATTTGTTGTCATTAACAATTCCTTATTTTTTCCTACTTCAAAATCATTTTCACCCCTGTTATGGCAGCCCACTTTGGCTTAATCTCTGTGTATTTGACTTCAGCATTGTTTTGGGTCACATGGTAAAAGATATGTAAACTCATAGAGATATCCTACCAGTTTGCTTTAGTGACATAACAAGTAAATATACAGGTACAATTTCATCACAGTCTCTACAAAAACACAAAGGGGAATTGATCTCTTTGTAATTAGGCTTACTTAATCTCTATAAAAAAAATGAAGCAATACAGAGGTCAATTTGCTCCCCACCTGAGAAATAAAGCATCTGCTTAAGCCAGCTTGGCTTAACAGGATCTGACTGTTAGGTATTTGGTGCTATTTGGAACCATGCATCAAATATGCATGGTAGAAATATTTATAACATAAAACTACTACAAATAGAACCATTGTCACCCAATACAACAGTTTATCTGATCTGTCTATAGATAAAGAGTTATCTGTACATGTCTTCAGGCAACTTTTACATTGGTTTGATGGTTCATGAAATGCAAGTTAGGACTAACTTGTTGAAGATATATAACTACCCTAAAACCTGAGCAATTACCTTCAGAGTGCAAAATATCCCTAGAGCTCAATCTTTAAAACATCTGAATACTTTTATTCATATTACGAACAATCTTGTTTTACATATTAATCCCAGTTCCCTCTCCCTCCCCTCTTCTCCTGTCCCCCACTGACCCCTTAACTCATGCCATTTCTGCTCCTCAGGGAGTGTAAGGCCTTCCATATGGGATCTTCAAAGTCTGTTACATCATTTGGAGCAGGGGCCTAAGCCTTTCCCCCTGTGTGTCTAGCCTGAGAGAGTATCTCTCTATGTGGAATGGCTCCCAAAGTCCATTTGTGCACTATGGATAAATATTGATCCCTACCAGAAGCCCCATAGCCTTCCCAGTCCTCCTAACTGAGAACCATGCCCAGGGGGGGCTGGGGCTGTTCTATTCTGGTTTCCCAGCTATCAGTTTGTAGTTCATGAGCTCCCCCTTGTTCAAGTCAGCATTTTATGGGGGTTTCTCTAGCCTGGTCTTGACTCCTTTGCTCATCACTCCTTCTTCTCTGCTTCTGCTTCCATCAGCTACTAGATGAAGGTACTAGGGTGGCATATAAGGTAGTCAACAATGTCATTATCAGGGAAGGGCATTTAAGGTACCCTCTCCACTATTGCTTAGATTGTAGTTGGGGTCATCCTTCTAGATCTCTGGATATTTTCCAGTGCCAGATTTCTTTTTAGACCTAATGGCTCAGTCTATTATGGTACCTCTTTCTTGCTCTCCTGTATTTTTCCCCCAACTCAATCTTTCTGCCCCTCATGTCTTCCTCTTCCCTCCTCTTCTCCCCTTCTCTTTCTCCTAATTCCCTCTCCCCCTCCTCCATGCTCCCAATTTGCTCAGGAGATCTTGTTCCTTTCCTCTTCTCCATGGGACCATGTATGTCTCTCTCAGGGTCCTCCTTGCTTCCTAACTTCTCTGGCAGTGTGGATTGTAGGCTGGTGATCCTTTGCTCTATGTCTAATATTGCTCTATGTCATGTATGAGTGAGTACATACCATGTTTGTCCTTTTGTGACTGAGTTACCTCACTCAGGATGGTTTATTCTAGTTCCTCCATTTGCCTGTGAATTTCAAGATTCCATTGTTTTTTGTTTTGTTTTGTTTTCTGCCAAGCAATGCTCCATTGTGTAAATGTACCACATTTTCTCCATCCATTATACATCTGAATATTCTTATTGTAGTAAGATACAAAAGAATGAAAAATAAGATTTGGAGAGATGGTTCAGCAATGGAGAGCACTGGCTGTTCTTCCAGAGAATCCACGTTTGGTTCCAAGCACCCACATGGCAGCTGACAACTTCTCTAACTCCAATCCCCAGGGGACCAGAAACCTTTTCTTGACCTCCTCTGGCACTGAAAACATATTATGTGGCACACATACGTATATACGTACACAAACACCTATGCACATAAAAAATAGGTGAAATCCCAAAAAGGAAGCCAAGAAAGGAAAATAAACTTTTTTATTAATCAAATGGAACTGTCATTATGTATTTTGCCATACTGGCTCCAACATGAAATGCTAGAGTGAGACACTATGCATGTAAGTAAGGCAACATGTAACTCTAAATCCCAATACTTTTGCTAAAACATGGCATCAGTGGCAATGTTAATCTCCCATAAGCAATAGCTTCTTGGACATTTTTCATAAATCTTGTGACTTTGTCAGAGAAATAAAATTGTTATTCCTCCAATATTCATCTACAGTGGCAGTAGGGAATGTTGTGGTAGATGACCAAAACAAAAACATCTAGACTCTCACATATTTACTAGTGAGGACAGAATGAGTTTTCAGGGACTAGTCAACCTGTGGCCCTGCCCTGTAGTATACAGAAAATGAAGACCATTGGCTTGTTACTTTCAAGATTCCAAATTTTCCTAAATCCATGGAATACCAGGAAAATCAAAGTCAGACACAGCCTCTGAATGTCAGTATTCTCTAACAACGACAGCAGCAACAACAACAACAATAACTAGATACAGACAACTACTTAGAAGAAAACAAAGAAGAATGGAGAAAAGAAAAGGAAAACTAAAAGCTAGCACTCTAAAAACCCAAATACAGAAGTACTAAATCAAATATTTGCAAATCGAACCTATTTTCTGTCATGTTATTGACTATGTTGTATTGTTTATCTACTTGTAAGCCTCAAACCATCCTTGGGTCAATAGGATGAATCCCACTTGACACAGAGAACAATCTTCACAGGATCTGCTTGGTAAAGTTAGCTCATGATTGGTTGAGGGCATTTGTATTTATGATCCTCATCATCTTCTTCATTTTCTGTCTGTACACATGTGTCTGCATATACTTTATATTACAGTAACAACAGCATCATAGAATTACTTTATCATTCTGTTTTAGTGACTTAAGAGACATACTTCTGGATTCTAATCTTTGGTAGAATTCAACTATAAAGGCACCTTATTTCAGATTGTTCTTGATGATTAGCATTTGTTGAAGATGATTAAATTTTGTTCATGCTATTAATCTTTTCATAAATTTTCCTTAACAATTCAATCATGGTAAGTTTGTGTGTCCCGTATTTTATTTATTTTTCCAGGTTATCAAATTTGTTAAAATATAATTACTTTAAATAATTTCTAATGGTCTTGTTATATTTCTGAGATGTCAATTATAATTTTTCACTTTTATCTCTAATTTTAGCTACTTGAGTCTTTTTTGATCATTTCCTTGATAATCATAATTAAGGATTTGTTTATTTTTTTTTCCTTTTTGAGTATATTGTTAGCACTGACTCAAACATAAAATGGAAGTAATCTTATTAGGGGAATTAGAATATATAGATGTGTGTGTCTCATAACCTAGCAGTCTCTATCTTATAATAATAGATGCAATTAGTGTGCTCTTCACCTTGTACTATGCTCTAAATAAGTGTAGACTTGTTCTTCCAGCCTGCATACATCTTAACTGTAGAAACTGGACATGTTAAGAGGACTTGAGTAACTCACCTAAGAAATAAGTGTAAAATAAAAGTACTGAACAATGCTGTAACCTATGGATTATGATATTAGCATGATGAGTCTGTTGGAGCAACTGACACCCAGCAATCATTTTTCTATATGATACAAGGAAACAACAGCTGAACTTACTTAGTGTATGCCCCTATAGTTTACTAAGGCTTTTGAAAATAAGTTAGTCATAAATTTTCATGATGTACCTAACCTCCACTATATAACAGAGATTTTAATATCTATTAAGGAGGGAAAATTTTATGCAAAAATCAATTGCTCTATTTTTAGGTTTACTCAGTAATTTTTGAGTACATGATTTTGAAACATATTTGCAAATCTTATTAGTTTATATGTAACAATACTATATTTACACTTATGTGATTACATAATTATGCTACCATTATTGTAGTTACTACCAAATTAAAAAAAATCAACTAAATAGTGCCATGTCAGATTAGAAGTCCCTTTTCTTTCTAGAACCATGATTCCAGGAGCAAACTGTCAAGTGTCTCCAACTGATTTTATCCCAGACAAGAAGACCATTATAAGGCAAAATGGTGGAAATCATTGCTGGGTTTTTTGTTTTGTTTTTGTGGTTAACTTTTAAATTTTTTTTATTTAAATTTGAAACAAGCTTGTTCTACATGTTTTACACACACACACACACACACACACACACACACACACACACACACACACAGCTGCCTTCCCCTGTTCTCCCACAACCCTCATTTCATCCCCTTTCTGCTCCCCAGGGAGGGTGAGGCCTTCCATGGGGAGTCTTCAAAGACTATCATATCATTTGGAGCAGGGCCCAGCCATCCTCCCATGTGTCTAGGCTGAGAGAGTATCCCTCTATTTGGAATGGGTTCCCAAAGTCCATTCTTATACTAGGGATAAATACTGATCCATTACCAGAGGTCCCATAGACTTTCCAATTTTAAATATATTCTCTCTACTGAGCTTAGTGCTACTATAATTATGAATAATACCATGCATGCCAAAATTGACTAAAGGTTCTTATGTAACAATGGAAATAGGTATCAGCAAGTAAGTCAGATTTTTGTAGTTGTTGTTGTTGTTGAGCTGAAGTAGAAAGAAAATGATCACTCATACTGGAAAGGTGAGAGACTTTCAACAATATATTTAATGATTCTAATAGACAAATGAAATAGGAAAGTGTGTATTAAATTTCTTGCCAAACTTTTGCCACAATTCCCTGAGCTTTCTCTAAAGAAATCACTTCTACTAGTCAATACGATTATATTGTTTGAATATAAAACCTGTAAGCCTATTCTTTCAAGGAACACAAAGAACTTTCTAAAAGCTCTGCCGTCTTATTTGAAAACTGCCCTTTGTGCTTGGGCATTTTGTTTTCGAATCTGAATTATAGCTCCAAGGGGTTGTCAATCTTTCAAGATAGCTGACTAACAAGTACTTTAGTTGAGTTTCTGTGGGTTTGATTTTATGTCTTCCACCCATGTTCTTATATGTTTGTAATAAAGTCAGAAACAAAAATAACTTATACAGGTCTACCATCACCTCATATAAAGGAGTTTTCAATCACTTTCCCCTAGGGAAAATATAATATGCATGGTAGTCAGCCATACATGGTTTACTTTCGGTGGCTCAAGCTATAGGTAGTCAGCCAAGGTCTGAAATTATTAAATGACTTTTTAGACATAAATAGTATGTTTTAAGTTGCATAGATATCTGATGTAAGTGAATAGTAAAGCCCCACTCCATCTCAGTCCATGCCAATGTCTCCCACTAGCACACGTTACATTTTTGGCCTGACTATCCACATTTCCCATACTACCCACTCAGCCATTATGTTGTTTGCAGTTAACACACCTAGTGTGCTGCTAGAGCGTTGCTTGTGTTTGAAGCCACCCTTGTTTTATAACTATTACTATGACATGTTGTTTTATTTATACTACCCCTTTCTACACCTAACTTTTGATTAACCTTTTTAAATAGATGTGTATGTATTGAAAAATAAAACATATTGCTGAGTTTAACTCTCTCCTCATTAACTCTACCCCTTCTGCTATCTCTCCTGGGCATTATGGAGAAGGCTAATTTTCTCACTTGTGAGGCATTGTTCTATATTGGTAAATAGTCTTTCAATGACCAATATTCATGTAAATCCCTTAGATATGTCTTGTGTTGAATGTGTTGAAAGAGACAGACATGCTTACCTTGGTACTCATCTTACCAACATTCCCTTATTAGAGAGATCTAATCCCTTGACACTTGTTCTCAGGGCCAGAAACAGATTCATGTAGGTCAGAAGTTAATTCTTCCAAATGTACCACATGCTGTTCATCAAATGTGATAAATAACTTCAAATATAGTATAACCTGAGTGTGATTGAAAATGAACTTAAATATTAATATATTAAGTTATGAAATTACAGAGAGGAGATTGAATGATGTTCTTGCTTCCCAAGAGAATTTCAGTGAAGTCATGAGAGAAATCACCATAAATAAGATGTATGATTGGGATGCAGCTGAGTGAAGTATGAAAATGTGATGAATCTGGATAATTCTTCCTTCCCACTTTAGTATTGATTGATTTGAGTTCTTTGGAAGAAAAAAAAAACACAAAGCATGACAGTCCATAATTGGAGTTGGGGATTTTGTGTCAGACATCAACCACCTATCACATTCTAGCCTGGGAACACTACAGACTACAGATCTTGATTCCTCTGCATAACATCATGAACCCACAACATTCTGGGCCAAAGAATAACGTTAATCTTTTTGCTTTGTATTTCATGCCCAGTTTCTTGCCATTGTCATGCATTTAATTTTGTTCTTCCTCCTCTTCCCTGATCCCCTTGTGTCTCTTCTGGCCCTTGTTCTTGTATCCTAACTCCCATTTCCTTTATACAATAGCCCTTCTTAATTATCAACATGACCTGAAAAGTTAATAAGCCACAGGAAGAGTGAATAAAGACGAACCAATCCATTAATGGAACATTTCATATTTCACTCTATGAACTCTTCAACACTATATAATTTCCAAGTATTATCTTTTAAAGAGAGGATTCTTAATAAGGTCACTTGAAGATCTGAAGGATTCATGAAAACCATGAATATTTTCTCTAATTCACAATGCACATCTTATTCATTTCTGTTATTTGATGTATTCTATAAAAATAAAAATATGATCCAACACAATTATTATATGAATTATAAGCAACATAAGAATAAAGGCAGCAATAGGCAAGTAACCGTGATTTTATACTGTAGGGTTTGATAAGCTAATGTCTGAAAACTTAACAGCAGTGCTAATGTAGACTGCAAATCCTAATACTTCACAGCTCTTGTAGAACTACAGATGCAACACTGTTATTTAAAAGCTCTGTGGAAAGCTGAGAGCATGAATGGAGACTGCCAGTGCTCATCTCAAGAATCTGAGTGAAGAGTCCTAAATCAGTACACTGAAAAAACAAACAAACAAACAAATCACCACCTTGACATGCTTAATGTTTATTTCCCTACAGTGGAAGACTAATTCATCGTTTTGTAGTTTAGGTGCAGTTTCTTTATTTTTGAGAAAAGAAATGGAGAGTATGATCTCTCTTGCTTCTACTATGCTTCAGATTCTTGGTGTAACATTAATCCCATGATATATATCAAGTGCCATTACCCCAACCTTTTCTTTTGAATATTGTGAATTTTTCCAGACTTAAGGGAAATGTGTTCCTTTAAAAACAGCAAGATTACCAATATAGAACATGGTCCTATGACACAATGTTAATTTAGTAGCCTTCAAAGACAGATTCACTGTTTAGATTAAGGTGACAGGATGTTTTTAATAAAATTTTTCTAATAATATTCACATAAGCAAGACTGTGGAGCAAGATTAGACTATTTTGCATATCTCCTTAAATGTTCTCTCCTCCTTGCTTAGTTATTGTTACCGGGAAATTGTGATCTCCTCTGGAGTTCTTAGTATCACTAATTAAATAATTTTCAAAGGACTCAGGAAGAATCTTGAACAGTGTTGTTTTTTGTTTTTAAATTTGAGAGTAAAACAACAGTACAGGCAAGATGTAAATCTCAGCTATCAGGAGGAGGGATATAGAGAAAAAGTCATGCTTCTTAAGTTAGACACTGGGACCAGGAAAATAGCAAGGTAGGCCAGTGCATGAGACAAAGCTTGGGTAGGCTTCAGGAAAGTTTCTGTAAAAGAGACAAAGAAAAGGAAAAGGAGAAACATGTTCCATGCCAAGCCATGGGTCTGAGTTCAGGGACCATCTAATTCCAGGCTTGTGTGTCTCAGTACAAAGTATACCAGACTAGAAATAGAAGTAGAGACAGCTCATTAAGAAAAGCACAGACAGCCATCAGTCTGCCCAATCCCATTAGGCCCAAGAGGATGGAAGTTATCTACATGTCTGCCTAGTGCCACATGACCTTAGTGGGGAGAAGACAACTCGGCTGCCCTATGCCATGTGGTGAGGGAATACGCGGGGGGTGGGGGGATGGGGGAGAGGGAGAGAAAGAGAGAGGGGGAGAGAGATTCATGTGCTGTGGAAACAAGCAGATCTGAAGAGTTGAAGGTGGTGAAGAACAGACTGAAGTGGGCTGCTTTCTTGCCGCCTGGAGCCATGCTGATGTCTGGACCAGGAGACTGGGGGCTATGTCTGGGTCTGAGGACGTTCTGCAGCTGCAGTCCATGTTGATGTTTGCGGCTCCTGTTACCACCAAAGGCCCTATGGCCATTTTGGAGCTCAAGCCCCATGCCACAGCAGGGGACATGCCAATCAACCACTTGAGGCCATAGTGACATCCAGGCAACTGCTTAGGACCATGTCTGGGTCCATAGTTCTACTGCATCTGAGGTCTGTGCTGTTATCCGTTGCCCATGTTAGCACAAAGGCTCATGAACTAACCATGTGGGTTGAAGTCTAAGGGCTATTCTGAGCTGGCCTCACCCCTCAATGGCCCTGGAATAGGGATGACCCCAATAATCCCAAAAGGAGAGACCCCAATGATCCCACCATAGGAAAGTAGGTCCCTCCCCTCATAAGATAGGAGAGTTGTACCCCAGCACTTTGGAACGCTGGCCCCACTTCTCACCACAGAGCTGGCTCTCTGTCCCTTGCTTGAGGGTGGTGGTCCCAGCAGCCAGGACTGACCAACTCAACTACCAAACAGGCACACAATTATGGCTTTGAGTTGGGACACCCCAACATCTCCCCATCTATGACAGGATGCAGTGCTTGAAGGGAGTGGTCATGCAGGGCCATAGCCTCAGGGTTTTCATTACTCGGGACGACAGGAGGATATCTCGGAAGAGTTTTGGTGAGGATCCAGTTCTGATGGTATACCAAAAGCCAGAGTTGTGCAATAGCCATGTAACTTATTAGTACTTGCAAGCTAAAAAAAGAAGACCCATTAACATACACAGATTATCCAAAGTTCTTTCAGGATGATGTTGAATGAGCAGCTCATCTGGAAAGAGACACGAGCAGGAGCAGAAAATAGCTTTAAAATTAAGCACGGTTCATGTTTTCTCACTTACGTTTATTTATGTTACTGATTTGTGTCGTTTTTGCTTTTGTTTCCTGTCTATTAATTTAGTTCTTTATACCCATCCTACTCCTCCTTCCTCCCCTCCTCCGCACCTCTCCCACTCTACCCCTTTATTCTTCCTCCTCCTTCCTTTTCCTCTTTTTCTTATCCTTCATCTCCTTTCTCTATCTCAAGTTTCTTAAGGTGGAAACATAATCATTGATTTGGCAGCCTTTTCTCCTCTGAGCTTTAAACCTACACATTTTCCTCTAAGAAAAAGCATTATCCCCATCCAATATATTTAGCTGTGTTGTGGTTTCTGTATCACTCCACAGGTAATACTGTCTCCTCTAATTCCATTTGAAATTTATGGATTGCTTAAAACTATTACCTGTTTTCTAAGTTTGTAGGGGTTTTCCTCCATATTCTAGTTCATAGTTTTATTACAGTTAAACTAGAAATTTTTGTATGATTGCAGTGTTTTCCAGTTTATTAGCTTGAGATTTTTGTTACTAAATAGTCCATCAGTTTGCATTTTCTAAGAGTTTGTGTATGTATAGGAAATTATACAAAAAGTACTCATTTATAATCATTGTTGTTAATATACTTTTGAGATATATTGATGCTTTGTGTTTTTATTAGTTTCTTCTATTTTATTGTTATATGGTTAAAAAATAAATACATGTTCAATTCATTCATTAAATGAACATCAGCTGTAAAATTATAACACAATTATCTTTGTAAATTCCTAGGACAAAAAAAAAATCAATGTATTGGCCTAAAGTAGGAGTTTATTAGGAAAGAAAAAGATATCCCCAAAATGTTAACAGTCTTTTCTATCTCTTCCAGTTGCTTTCTCAGTGACACAACACTATTTTCTCTATTTGTTTTTATATTCCAGTGACTATGAAGCAGCATCTCATTGTTGTTTTAATTTGCATTTTCCAAAAGATGTATGGGAACTCTTGGGTGCTTCCTGGTCATTGTTAATTGTTGATTCAAACACTGTCTGTTCCTTACCATTGAATTCCTTACTATATATACTACACAATTTATGTGTCTAGATATATAAATTCAGTAATATATATCTTTCAAATATTTACTCACTGCATGTGTTTTACCATTTAGTTTAGTTTTCTTTAAAATGTCACTTGAAGTAGGTTTTCATTTAGAGGAGTCAAATGTGCTTTTATTTTTCATGTTCCATGATTGTGATTTCTGAAATATTTGTTGTTCATGAAGGTCAGAAAGAGATCTTCTGTTACTTTCACAAGGGTCATGCTTGTGAATTTACATTTATTCTGTGCTGTGTTTGATACACTTTGTTTATAGTTTTGCACCATTGTCCAGCTTTTCTATCACCATTTATTTATAATACAAGTTTCCTTCATCATGTTACTGGTTCATTTGAAATCTAATAAGCCAAACAAACACAAGCCTGCATTTCTGTCCCTCATTTCAAAATACCCTGTAGTCTTCCACTCTGTTCTTCCCTACATACTGAAATAAGTTAGTGTGTGTCCTTCAAGCTGGTTCTCTTTACTGTTTTTAGTTATTGGGACTATCATAAGACTTTCACAGTTCTATTTTGTGCCTTAGAATCATTCTGCTGATTCTATAAAAGTTTCAAATATGTGCTGTGATTTTTAGCAAAATTATGATGACTATATGAAGTTGAAGAGAACGAGTAATTTAGATTATAGTTGGAAACATTTTATTTATTTATCTATTTCAGTATGTTTTCACTTGAAAACTTAAGAAAACTTCCTCTACCTGATCAGGGTTGACACAGTCCAGAGAATGTGAAAAATGATGCTGAAAGATGTAGTGATGCTTGTGTGTGACTTTTATCAAGACAAAGAAGCCTAAAAGCACAGGAGACCCTAAGATGGACTCTAAGATGCAGGGCTGCCTTCAGAGCACCATACCGAGCATGATTTTACTCTCAGTCTTAGAAAGAAAGTGATGGATGTAATTCCTACTGTAGATTGTTTATATGTGTTGTTTATTGTATTATTTATTTGTTTACTTATTGTAAGTATATGTATGTGTGCCTGAGTGTACCTGTTTCTAACAAGTTCTTGGAGCTATCTGTAAAGGACAACAGAGAGAGCAGAAAGAGGATTGTAGGTAGCTGTACAACACTCAATGTAGGTGCTGGGAACCAAACTTGGGACTGCTAAAAGAGCATTCCTACTCACTGCACCATCTCTCCAGCACTCTGTTTATGGTATTTTATTGACTGTTTTCTCTCCATTCGTTACCACATTTAAATTCCTGGCAACAGTGAGGATATTTCCTGTAAACTGGCAAAACCTATTTTGCAATATGTAAAAAAAAACTAAGGCTCTTGACATAGGAAAACTGCCTCCAGTTATTTAGGCAGACCTAGGGAGACAAAACTGTTTCCTTAAAGGAGGAAGTTGAAGAAAGAATCCAAGCTAGCATGGGAATAGATGAGGATAGAATTCAGATTGAAGGTATATGCTTGAAAATGGAAGAAATTTCCAGAAACCAAATATTTCAGAAGTCACCAGAAGTTAAACAAGACAAGGATGGCAAAGCTGTAGTGAAAGATATATATATATATGAGATACAAATGTATAATTTTGAGATCCCATCATTTTACAGGTATGCGTGTACACACTGCTGACAAAAGCCCAGATCACAATGCTTCATGTGAAAATGAGTGTAGGGTATTTATTCTAAAATGCCTTCTAATAAAATGTTATCATTTTCTTTTATCTAAATTCTCATGATTTTTATCTAAGTTCTCATAGTACAAACAATATCAACACAATGTAAAATACTTTAGTTCTTATTGATGGTTACTTTTGTATATTTTGATTTTGTTTCTATTTCTGACCATGGTCTAATTCAAGGCCTTAAGAATACTTAGCAATGTAACAAATAATGATAAACTAGGCCAGGCTGGTTATTTTTATCTCTTTCCTTAGTATGAATGGTGTTATGGTTTTCATCAATTTAATGCATATTTTCAACAACTAATTTTAGTTTGGTATTGTCCTCTGATGTTTATGTGTTTTCTTACACGAATTTTACCGACACATATTTTATAGACAGTTATCCTTAATTTAATTGGCTCTTTTCCCGGGAATTCAGGGGAACAGAGAACATAGGTAATGTAAACCTCTCATTTATTTACTATCAGCATTTTTCTGTAGTTACAAACTTGCTTCTTCACTTTTTTTTCAGATTGTAGTTTGTTGAATTCTTCCCTAAAGACTTAATTGATGTAATATTGTAAGCCAAACAGCTCACTATTATCTTCTTTCCCTAGTTTAGTATTGGTTATCAATGCCCACTAGTAGTTAACATTAAGTACTTTGTTCTTATTAATATGCATTCAAAGTTATACAATTGTTTTACTGCTTTAGAAGTATACACAAACTTTCATTTACCATTTTACTTTTTTAATTTATTTTATTATTTAATTTCTTTATTCTCATTTAAATTCATACATAGTAAATTTGTCATAATTGAAGGTTAGCATGCTTTGCTTATGTTAGGCCTCCTTGCCATATTGTTAGGCAACTCTGTCTATGTAAAGACCTATGATAACTGAACAAGGTTTCTAGTGCTCAATGACTGTAAATTTTGACTTACTTATGTACTTTCTGAAAACACTACCATGTGTATGTATCAAGTTCTATTGATGCTCGTAGGAAGAAAGTATGTTCAGAATCAATTACTCCTATGTGGCAGAAGTAGAATTCTTTCTGGATTCTACTATTAGATGGATGCTAATAATCCTGAAATTCATTTATTATGTTAGCATAATATCCCCTCACCCAAGTTTTTAGTATTATAATTAACTTTTAATGGTTTACTACGTGCCTCTTGAGTTAGCTAAACTTAAATTTCCACACAAATAAATTCATTTCCTTTTTCCCTCAACATATTTTCAGTAAATAGTATCCTCAACTATCTCCTCTTCCAAGATAAGCATATAACGGGCATTTTACAATTCAGGCTTACACTACTCACTGTGGAAGGAAGGATAATACCCTCTCCTAGATGCCATATGCTGGTCCCTGGAACCTCTGAATGCACTGTCCATCTTCAGAAGGATTTGAAGATGTCATTAAGTTCCTCTCTTAAGATGGGAAGGTTATTCTGGATAATCTACTTTGGTCCATTACAATAAATAATATTGCTTATAGGAGTGAAGCAAGGTAAAGAAGCAGATGTCAGGAAGAAAAGAAAAATTGATGACGCCGTGTAGATGGATTAGGAAACAAAGAAAAGCAATGAATGCAGGCGACTGCTAACAACGGAAAAAGACAGATGAGCAAATTCTCCCTAGGGCCTGCAGAAAAGTACAGCCCTACAAACTCATCTCCAGAACCGAACCCATTAAATCTGTATGATTTTAAGCTGGTAAGTTTGTAGTAATATATAATAGCAGCAATAGGAAATGAATGCAGTCATCACTGTAATCCCTGTGAAAATGCACCTCATCCTATTCATTCCTTATCCTGCCATTGACTCTTACACACTTTAGCTCCAGGGCCATTTGGTAGGCCATTGTGCTTAGTTTTCCCTGCAACTGTTTCATGTGGTGGAGCCTTCTTCTATCTAAAGTACCTCATTGATGTTGCAATACCCAGCTGAAAATTGTAATCCATTCACTGCTTTCCCTGCATGAACCCCTCTAATAGATCCCAGAATTTTTAAAAAAAATGGTGAATCTTTTGGGGTTAACACACAGCCCTTCTGCTCCTGGTGCTTCCTAGTTCTGTTGTACACTCTACTACTGTGCTCTTGGGCTTCCTGGACATGCACCACCCAGTCACACCTGGAGTGTGCAGCACATATGCTATTCTCTGCTTTCCTCCTACACCCAGTGAATGGAAGTGCAATTTTTATTATTAACAGAGAGTTCTAATTAATTACAGGAATTTGATGTTCAGATGAAAGTGCACATACACAGAGGGTAAATATCTTCACCTACCAACAGCATTTTAAACATTTAATCCAACATTTTCCTGAATATCTTCCAAGGTGAGAAAGAATGTGTTTTCACAATGAAACAAATTAAATTGTAAAATTCTCTCAAAGCTGTTCATTTGCAGGTCTGCTTAGAAACTATTTTCACATCTCACTACATGCTATTCAGTTGGAATTCTTAAGTACAGCCTCAGTGCTTGCGTACTGGCTTAACTAAATCCTCCCAGAAATATAGCTCATTTTTTTCTAATGTTTGAAGAACTGTGACTAACATAGCCTTCTTCAAAATTATGTCCTAAAACTTCTGATGACACAGAGAAAATAAGGCTAAGGATTGCAACAGGGCCATTTTGTAAGATTATGTACACAGAGAGACAGACAACTCAGAATGGCCTAAGGCTTTTAGATAAATGAGGGGAATATTCCATCAAATATCAGTATTTAAGTAGAGCTCACAGGTTTACTAATATATATATATATATATATATATATATATATATATATATATTAACTGCAACCACAAGAAAGCAAAATTAAACACATAAATGCAGAAATACTGATATGCATTGAGAGATCTGCCTACATTTTTATGTTATTGGTATGAAATGTAAATATTTGCATGCAGCAGAGGGACAGCAGAACTGTGGGCAAAGGAAAAAGCAGTCAAATACATATGTGCACGTGAAAGTGGAATTGATAACTTTTGAGGGAAATAAATCAGGAAGAGATAACGAGGAAATGGTGTTGAGAAATGTGAGCAAAGTAAGAAAATATATATGTATAGAAATGTCATAGTGAAATTATTCTGTGTGCTAAAAAATTCAATTAAAAATGTGGATTTGACTAGTGATGAAGCAATGGAAACAAATCTGCACTTTCTGACTTTAATGCATATATTTCATTCACATTTACTAATGCAGGCAATGACAAGTCAAAACTGAAATTTGAAATATTGGTTAAAAAGCTGCTATAAAATAATTCAAATTCCTCTAGAAAAAAATATTGTAAAGCACCCCTTTACAGCTTTGCGGTGGTGGTGACAATGTGGTGTAACAATTAAAACTACAGATGGTACAGTTATGTTGCCCAAATCTAGAGATAAATTCCCTGCTGTGATCTCAGATAAACTCCTATCCTCAGAGAGTGGATTTGAGAACCAAGTAACACCTTCAAAGCTCTCCAAAGATTTTTCTCCTTCCAAATGACACAAAGTGTAAGACACTCTCTTTTTTCCATACTCACTGGTTATCCCTCAAAGTATTATTGCCTCAGCCCCCTTTCTCCTCCTTACCCTGTCCTTTTCATTCTCTTCCTCCACCTCTTCTTCCTTCTTCCCCTCACCCTTGCCTTCCCCATCCTTCCATTCTATAGCACTTTTGATGAAGTAAGCAAAGGCTTATCTTAGCACTCAGATGGCCCTGACAGTCAATTACTGTGACAGGCTAAGAAATAAGATTCTTTTGCAGAGTGAACTAGACATGCTGTGTGCAGATCATCGTGCACTACAGTGGGGTATCACAAACTGTATATATGACAAATGAAATTTCATATGCACTGGAAATGTACAAGATAAATGCTGCTGAGATTTAAAGCTGTTAGAAGCCTAAAAATGAAACTCGTTTTTTTTTTTTCTCTCTCTCTCTTTACATGTACCTAATGAAAGGAAATCCTTCTATGCCTGAATCAAATGCCAACAGTTTAGCCTGAGTCTGTGAGTGATGTGGTCTGTCAACTCAGAAGCATCTGAACAACTTTTGACACCTAAGTGCACAATATTTTAAATTTGGGTAAGTACAGTTGCATGAGTGAAGAGAGTTTTATGATCTAAACCATTATATTGGTCAAAAGATTTTAGGAATCTCATAATTTCCTGGTTCACTGAATATAACTTTTAAAGATTATCATCTACTGGAGTTTATGAAGAGAAATAACAGATCTGTAAATCAATTCTCTAATTTAAAGTAAGGGTGTAAATTACCAACA
Organism: Phodopus roborovskii; assembly: GCF_943737965.1. Lineage (NCBI taxonomy): Eukaryota > Metazoa > Chordata > Mammalia > Rodentia > Cricetidae > Phodopus > Phodopus roborovskii. The sequence continues at coordinate 9,736,659 of NW_026126549.1, read as the reverse complement.
TGAATTTTCCTGCATTTGATTTAAAATATGCTCCCTCCAACACCTAAGAAAGCATTCAGGTTTAGAGGGAGATGAGCAGAGCTTCAGCACTCCATCCCGGTCCATGGACAGCGAGTGACACAGTGGCCTGTGGCCATATGCAGTTCCCAAATCCCCAATACCACATACACTTTTCTATATGTATCTTCTGAACTACATCTTCTGTAAATTATACTGTTTAATTTTTTTTTTTACTGTTAAGAAAATCATGAATGCTAGAGCTGCTTGGAAGGAATTCTCACAAGAGACAACAAGTCTTTTTGAGATATTAAAGAACAGATATCTAAAACATAAGATTATTAATATGTACCATCCCTGGAATGTACTAGTCTGATTTGGAAAGGAAGTAAAACATAATTGATTAGTCGGCAGTTTCCGTCTTGTTCATCCTTCTCTGAGCATTACTGAATGTAGCAAGTAGTTAATGAAGTCTTCTAGGCCATTTTTATAGTTATAAATACATAATCAATATAGTTTGATTGATTGCTTCAAAGTATTACATAAACTCTAATATTGTGGCAAGGTCTTTCTTGTTTTGTTTTAATGTTCATTCATTTGAACTGCATTGATGCTTAACAAAAAATATATGAATTACCTATAAGGGTTCAGTGATAATAGTTTCATGTTTAAATCTGTGATGCTGGGGGAGGATGAGAATGCCAGAGGATGTGGATGCAGGGGGATGACATGGCACAGGAGTTGTCAGCCATCACTGGCAAGGGCTGCTCTTATAATTCCATGTGACTTACATAAATACATTTCTGAATTCTCTGTATTGTTTATCTACTTTTCTTTTTTCTCTTCTGTACTGCACAACTTTCATTATCTAGCTTTTAAACATAATTGATATGTATAATTAAATATTCCTTTCTCATTTTACTATGTTCTTGGCTAATTGAGAAAGTTTACACTTCCATACAAATTTTAGAACTAATCTGTTAATTTTTAAAGATGAGTATTAGAACATTTACTGAAGAGGTAATATCTTTCCATCTATTAACATATATTTAACTTAAAATGTTTCATGTACATATCAATATCATTTTATGCCTTTTTTATTCAAATTCACTTCTAAAGAATTGTAATTCTATTGTTTCTCCATTGAGCCTCAAATTGTGCTTCCCTTCATTGACTGAACAGTTCTTACATAATGAATAGGATTTTAATATTTTGATATTAAACAGTTTATTCGAAATATGCCATAAATCAAAAAAAACTAATGTTTATCTGTTTCATATAAACATAAATTTATTAAGATACACAAACAAAGCTGAGGGCATTTGAATAGCTGAAACTAGGTCACCATTAAAAATACTTATTTTGGTATTAGGAATGATGCCATGCTTAGGAATATGACCTTTATAAAATATAAGAGCAAACTTCATAAGTTAAAGTAATTGAGGAAGTAAGAAACAATTGGAAATTTTCTAATGTGAATACAGACAGTATTTGGACCTACAGGTGTTCTGGAACTAATTGGTAATTTTGAAAAGGTTTATTGCGCTCACATCTTTCAGTCCTGCAAGTGTGAGAATCATTCATGAAGAAGACCTAAGGTGAATGCAACAAATCACAGATATTTTCACGATGTGGCAACACAGGAGATGCTCTACCTTTTTCAAGATGGAATTTAATTTATCTTACCCAGTCTTAATTTCTTAATTTATGAATATAAAAAGAAATTGTTAAATATTATCTTCATGCTTGATCTATTTAAAAATATCAGCTGTCGAATTAATTTACAAAAAAAAAAAAAAGAAAAACAAAAAAAGAGAGAGAGAAAGAATTACTTTATGAGCTCCAAGTACAGTCACTGAAATAATCAACACAATTTCTTCAGGAGAGTTTGGATAGTTCTCTTAGTCAATTTTAATTTCTTTTTTTAATTGATTATTCATTTACTTTACATCCATTCTCGTTTCCACTCCCTACTCACCTCCCATTCCCTCCACCACCTCCACTCTGCACTCCTTCCCAATCCACTCCTCCTCTGTTCACTAAAGGTAGCCAAATCATCAGAGACAGGCACAGCTCCCACTGTTAGGAGTCCCACAATTAGAACAAGCTATACAACTGTAACACATATGTAGAGGTTCTAGATCAGTTCCAGGCTGGCTGCTTAGCTGTTGGTCCAAAGTCTGTGAGCTCCAATGAGCCCAAGTTATTTGTCTCTGTGGGTTACCTTGTCATGACCTTGACCTTGACCTTGTGACTTGTACAATCCATCCTCACTCTCTTCAGAAGGATTCCTAGAGCTCAGTGCTTGGTGACAGATCTCTGCATCTGCTTCCATTAGTTACTGAAGGCAGGCTTTATGATGACAATTAAGGGTAGTCACAAATCTGATTATAAATTGCAAGTTCAGGCATCCTATCCACTATTGCGAAAAGTCTTAGCTGGGATCATCCTGGTAGATTTGTGGCAGATTCCCTTGCACAGATATCTACAAGACCCCAAAAGCAAGATCTTCCTATCTTTTGATATCATCTCCAATTTCTTTCTTCAAAGACTTGAAGTTCTTGTCATACAGGTCTTTCACTTGTTTGATTAGAGTTAGCCTAAGATATATTATTTGTGACTGTTGTAAAGGGTGTTGTTTCCCTATTTTCTCATCCAATTGACCCTTGTATATAGGAGGGCTACTTACCCTTTTTGAGTTAATCTTGTATCCAGCCACATTACTGAAGGTGTTTATCAGATGGAGTTCCCTGGTAAAATTTTGGGGGTCAATTATGCAAACTATCATATCATCGGCAAATAGCAATAGTTTGACTTAGTCTTTCCAATTTGTATCACTTTATTCTCCTTTTTGTTGTCTTATCTCTCTAGCTAGAACTTTGAATATAATATTGAATAGGTAAGGAGACAATGGAAACAATGTCTTGTTTCTGCTTTTAGTGGAATTGTTTCTGTTTTTCACCATTTAATTTGATGTTGGCTGTTGGATTGCTTTTATTATACTTGCATATGCACTTTATATACATGGTCTCTTAAGACTTTATTATAAAGGGGTGTTTACATGGTGGATTGCACTGACAGATTTTTATATGTTAACCAATCCCTGCATCTCTGGGATAAAGCTTACTTGATCATGTTGGATGATCTTTTCGATGTGGTCTTGGATTCAATTTGTCAATATTTTCTTGAGTATATTTGCATTTTGCATCCATGTTCATGAGTGAAATTGGTCTGTAGTTCTCTTTCTTTGTTGAATCTTTGTATGGATTGGATATCTGTCTATGTGACTGTGGCAGGCGTATCTCTTACTTACTTGATTGCTCTTCGTCAACTTTCTTGACACTGAAATTATTGTGTGTGTGTGTGTGTGTGTGTGTGTGTGTGTGTGTGTAGTGCATGAACATATGTGTGCACCTAGTTGCATAAACCTATGAACAAACATATTTTTGGAGGACATGTGTCCTGCTATATTACTCCCTACTAAATTCCTTTTAAACAGTGGTTTTTAACCTTCTTAATGTCACAACCCTTTTGTACAGTTCCTCATGCTGTGGTGAGCCCCAGCCATAAAATTATTTTTGTTGCTATATCATACCTGTAATTTTGCTACTTGTATGAGTCATAATGTAAATGTCAGGTATGCAGGATATCTGATGTTTGACCCCTGTGAAAGGGTGAGTAATGTGACACACAGTTTGAGAATAACTACTTTAAAACACAAACTCTCACTGAACCCAGACCTCGACTTTTGAACAGCAAGTTCCAGCAATCCCCCAGTCTCCACTTAGCACTGGAGTTACAGATGTGTACACAGGCATGCACAGCTTGCTCCATGGCTGCTGAGGTCAGAACTCAAATCCTTACACATGTGCAGCAGGGCTCTTACCCGCTGAGCCATAACCCAAGCTTCGCCTGGGATTATTATTTTGAAACCTCATCCTGCAACAATATTCTACAGATAGTATAAACAAGTGATAGTTACATGGTCTGGATAATTTTCAGTTTGGTGTGGATGATTTTTTAGGTAAGTTTACAAATTTTAAGAGCTAAAGAATGAGTTAAAATTTAGAAATCAAAGTAATAAAATTGACTTACCCAACTAGACCTATTTAAAAAACAAAATGACATCGACTATATTTTTTCATGTGTTTCTGTAAGGTTGCTGATATCAACACTAGACTTGAGCTTATTTTTTTACAGATGATCTCTTTGTGGCGATAGGCTTGGGAAATAAAAATGATACAAAGAGCGATGTGAACCAAAGCAGAAAGCAAGAGAAGAAATGAAGGGCGGTTAGCAAACGACGATTAGAGAGCATGTATCCATACTTAATAACTACATCATTTAAAAGCACATAAATAAAATAAATAACATCCTGTTTCTCCTTTCAGAAAAGACAACTGAGGACATGAATTAGCATCGGTAAGTCAAACAACTAATGGAGGAGAGGAGAGGGAATGAAAACCGTGTGTTTCCACCTTCACAATCTCTGATATAGTTATACACTTATTGCAGATTATTTTGGAAATATTCTGGAGATCCTCAGAAAACATTTTGGTTATCAAGAGTTTTGAAAGTTGCTGTTGAGTTTTACCCTTTATTGCCAGGTTGGAGCCTGAGCTAGGGTTGATACTTCTAACACAAAGACACACAGTGTTTCCACAGTGTGGAAACAACTTGCATTCTGTGTGACTTTTGGAATCCTCCCTATTGATTATCATAGAAAATAACCTATCTTTAATTTCAAGTTTAACTCTGCTTTGCATATAAAGAGACAGGGTTGGAAAGTTTTATTTCTTTGGGGGTAATTTTAATGTATATTGAATTTTCCAGACATGCAACCTCTGTAAAATTCAGGAAATACTGTAACCTGTTTTGTTTGGAAAGCTCCCAAGAACTATCACAATTTTACAGATCTCCTTTCTCATGGCATGGAGACTCGTGTGTTATTTAACTTCCCAGAATCACTTAACTGCCTACATCAGTGTGTTGTAGTCATGTGCCCATTTGGTGCTCAAATTAAAAATTAAGTAGGAAAAAGTCTAAATATCTGAGCACTATTTTATTTCCCTTAAATAAAATTGAATCCATTATAAAATATTCACCAGCTTCTATTTATGTTATTATGTTGACTAATATATTTACTCCTGCATACTTTAACTATTAAATTATATACTATATTTTATTCATTAACCTTATTTGAAAGTCTAAAACTACTATGTTGGGTAAAGGTGGTGTGAAATTTGTTCAATGATATACATTATAAAATGTTCCCTGTACTGTAGTTAATTAACATTTCTGTTATCTTATATTTGCCATTTGTGTATTTAGGGTTATTTGAAACCTATCCTTAGTGAGTTTTCAGCATTTCTAGACTATTTTAAATTATTGTCACTGTGCATGCATATGGTCACCAGAACTTATACAAGTGTCATTACTAAAACTTCATGCTTTAGACTGATAACCACTCCATTTCTCCCATCCCCTGATTATGAAATGTACAATTCTACTTTCTAGCCTATACAAATGTATTGGATTCTACATATACCTGAGATTATGTAGAACTTCCCTGTCTGTGTCTTACTTTCTTGAGTTAACATAAAGGTTTCTATCTCACTCCATGTTGTAGTAAATAGTAGGATTGCTTTTGTTGTATTTTTATGCTTTTATCCATAAAATAATTTATATTGTTTCTATATCTTTACCATGCTACAGTGAGCAAATAAATTGGATGGTTACCTAGAAAAAGTGACATTATTTCCTTGGAATGTATATCTAACAGTGGAATGGATGGATTATATGGTAGTTTGATGATTCTTATTTTTAGGAACCTCCATACTGTTTTCATAATAACTATGTTAATTTACTTTTCCATCCTCTGTACAATGGCTACCTTTTCTCTGCATTCCAAGACTTGGAGTGTTTGTTGCCATCTTAACAGCCATTTTGACACATGAGAAATGACAACTATGATCTGATGTGAATCTCAGTAACACTTACAAATGACAAGTTTCTTGTTTCAATCTCAAATCATTCTTTTGAGAAGTGTCTATCTAATTCCAAGCATTCCTAGAATGGTGCAGATATTCATCTGATATAAGGTAACAGCTTATAAATATTTTTCCATTATTTTGATGTTTGTTTGTTTGAGACAGCATCTCAAGTAGCCCAGACTGGACTTATAGCTGCCACCTATCTGTAAGTCCTAGCCTGGTTGTTTTCCTCTCCAAAATGTTTCAGTTATAGGTGTTCACCAACATTCTGGGATGTATTTCCCTATCATGCATGTTGATTTTTCACTCCCTGTTGCTCTGTTATGTGATGAAGTGCCATTTGTCTGGTTTTGTCATTTGTTGCCTGGTGTCAGGCTCGAAAAATCATTGCCAAGGCAACGATGGGAAAGTTTTCTCTTGCTTCTGAGAATTCTGTAGTTTTTAGTTTTCTGCTCTATCTTCAACTATTTTGATATAATTTTTACTTACAACATAATATTGGGGTACATGCTCATTTCCTGTATTGGCATTCAGTTTCTTGGTGGTTTTTATTGAAGAAACTGCCATCTCTTCATTGTTTCTGACACTGTCTAAGAACAATATATATTTTGACACTATTATTTTTCTCAATCTAATGAACACAAGACAAATTCCAGGCAGAGGCAGGTGGATCTCTGTGAATTTGAGGTCAGTCTAGACTACAGAGTGAATTCTAGGACAGCCAGGGCTACATAGAGAAATGCCCTCTCAGAAAACAAAACAAAACAAAAAACAAAAAAAGCAAAATAGCAAAAAACAAAAAACAAAATAAAAGCAACAATAAAAATACTTTAAAGTACTTCATCATTTCATTGTAAAATATAATTTGTTGAGCCATTTTTAAAAATCATGAATTGAATTGTCTTAAATAGTTTTTATTGAACTATTGTATTATCACATGCCATTATTAATTTTTATATGTCCAAGCAGTCTTTGATCTTAAATTCCATTCAATCATTTTGCATCATCCTTCTACCATGCTATTGAGCATGGTTGGTCAGGATGTGTACCCATGGCCACCAGAGTTACTGCCTCGTTATTACCTTTTCTCTATGTTGTCTTTAACAGGCTTCAGCAATATGGTGAAGCTGGGAAGATAAAATAAGATTGAAAATGGCCAAGTTCTGTCTTGTTGGACAAGTGACAAACTCTCAGCCATGATTCGTTGGAATATTATGATTGTTTTATTAGTTTTGATAGTTTGTTTTCTCTATTTTATCAGACTTTCTATTATCAATTGATGAATAGTGATAGGTATTTGGTTTCTTGGAATTTATTCACTTCTTCAATATTTTTCAATTTGTTGGTATATGATGGATCATAGAGGTTTTTATGATCCATTTTGTATTTGACACCCATAAGAACACCTTCTCTTTCACTTTTGATGGTTTTTAAAACTTTTTGTCTATGTTGTATGTGCGTGTGTGTGTGTGTGTTTATGTGTATGTGCATTCATGTGTGAATTCATGCCAATGAAGGTCAAGGGGTGATTTGTAGAAATCACTTTTCTTCTTCCTCCCTGTGGCTCCTGGGCATTGAGCTCTGGGCATCAGGTTTAACAGTCTGGACCTTTAGTCACTGTGCTATCTCACTGGCCCAATCATGACAAGTTTATATTGAATAATGATATCACTATTATTTGTATCATGGAGGTAACTGTCCTCATTGCTAAAGTTTAGATATTGCAGATTCATTGATAAACTATACTGACAATAGAGGTGAAACTGAGAGGCACTTCTTTGTCGTTGATCATGGTGGTTCTTCCAACCAAAGAGCCATTCTGCTGTGTGTGTGACCTTTTCCAATAGTTAGACTGTTGTTAATACTTGTTTTTGTGTTGTTTTCTTGTATCTTATTCTAAAGTCTTGCAGATGTTATCCTCTTAAAAACACTGTTATATTTAATCCTTTACTGATTTTAGTCCTTATTTTAATTCTAACTTTATATATTTCTCCTAAAATATATTTCTTTTCTAGTTCTTTGTCTTGAAAGTTAGTTTTAATTGATTTTTCTTTTTCAAGATATACCAATATCCAGAAATTCCATAAAGTTGCTTTTATCTATTTTTTACTACATGTTTTATTTAGATATTAATTAGTTACTAGTTTAAAGGTATTTGTGTTTTAAGTAGTAATTTTTAAGTTGTGTTTGTTATAAACATTTTCTGTTCTAATATCTTGGCCAACCCATTGAGTTTGCTAAGTCTGTACTATGAATGCTTACCAATGGTCTTTCTAGAGTTAAGAGGGGTCAGAAATTATAGCATGTCCTGCTTTTCTGTGGTATAAATAATTCTAGTATAATAAATCAAGAAACAATAGTAGTTAATAAATAGTCGAGAAGTGATAGAATTGTTCATCAATAGCTAGTTTCTATATTGTGGAATGTTTTTAAAATGTGGATAGTTATAAGAGTACAGATAATAGCAAAATAAGTAGGAATCAACAGGCTTGCTGTTCTTTTTATGGCTATGCTATTTAATTAAAAATTTAGATAATCAGGTTAGTAATGTTTCATGTAGCTAGTTATTGGCCCTAACAAACAAGTATGAGCCATCTCAATATATTTTAGAACCAACTTACCATCAGCCATCCTTCCTCAAAATAGTGAATTGAACCTTTGACAGTTATTATATTCCATGATATTCTGTTGAAGCATACAACAGCACAGAAGCATGAACATATTTTACATATAAAGCCCAATTTTTTTCACAGAGTGAGAATACCCACATATCCCACTACTAAAATTACCACACCCCCAGAAGTCTTTGCAAAGCCATATGCATTTGTAACCTATAACAGTGAACACTAGTTGTCTTCTATCACCAAGGATTAAAGTGTTAAATTCCCAGAAATGGAAATTTCATATGGATTTTACTATAATTTAGGGACTCGTCAATACACTATACTGTACTTTTTATGCAGAGTATAATATTACACATTAACAAGGCAGTGTCTCTACATGTGTGTGACTGAACACAGTAGTAGTACACAAGGCTGTTCAATGTGCTGATATGCTTTACTGCACTTTTTAATTAGTCTCATTTTATTTCTTATTCTAATGATAACTTCTTATTTTTTAATTCACTTTGCTTACATGAGAGACAAGTCTCAGCTTGCTCGGTACAGTTAAATGCTTAGTAACTAATAAGCATTTATTTTCCTTAGTAACAATTGGAAATTTGGCATTGAACTAGCTTCAGGTGCCAAAACTCCAAAGCTAAAATTTAATTACATTATTTTCTTATTATTTTTTAGCATGATATTTATCTATTTATAAAAATGCTGATTGTGCATTGATAGTAGTAACACGCCATCTTTTTCAAATACCTTGTAATATAAAAGTCAGTCATTTGTGAATTTAATAAATTGTCATACACTTGATGCTTGTCTATAGTGAGCCTTTTATTGACACTACACAGCTCTGAAGTTTAGGGAATTTGGATTGGGAAATCAATTGACTCAAAAGGGGAAGTATTACAGAATAAATACCTTCAGGAAACCAAGAGAATGGGCAGAAAGCAAATGAAAATTTGCAGTTGTAGTTTCTAGGGAGAGAGCTTCAACACCTCTCTCTAATCAGTTAAAGAAAATTTCCTGAAAGAAGTAGATCTCTAGACTTCTCTGAAGAATTTGGTTACCCTGATGGAAAGTTCTAGAAAGATTTGCAAGCACAATCTCACCTGCTCAGCATTTCTGCCATCAGAAATATTTAACTAGGTTGTGTTTCCAGTACCATATATAAAACTGCCTCATATTTTAAAATGACATGCAGTGAATTTTAGGGGCCATATCTAGCAAATATGTAGAAAATAAATTAGATTCATTTCTATAAGGAACACATACTGTCATTTCCCCTTATCTCCACCATAATTGTAGCAAAGGGACAGGACTGTGACTGGGAAGATGTGTTAACTCTCTGAAGTTATAAGTAAATTCCTTTTAGAATGAAATTCACTAGTACATCTGTTATATATTTAGAAGTTTGAAATGGTGTAGTTAAGTGTGAGTCAAGCAGGTGTGTTTCCCTCTTCTGTGAGATCAAGAGACCCCGTAAAATGAAAAGTTCATGACTGTCCACAGTTCACAACAAAGGATCAAGAAGAGGTGTGTTCACCATTCCCATGTTAGGCAACCCAGCTCTCTGGGGAATTCAAGTGTATACTGGTGAATGCAGACCAAGAATGGATGATTTGGCAAGGAGCCTCTACTCCCAACCACATCCCCCTCGAGTATTTGATATGCAGTCACAGCCACGGCACTGATTTGGGATCCAATTTGGAGCACAGAAGAGTGACATCCATGCATTAGTATTGTGTCTGTATGTGTGTATCCCTTTGTGTCCCTCACAGATGTGTGGGTCTGACCCAACTTTGATTGGTAGAATAGTGGTAAGGTTTCATTCCCCCCAAAATATTTTTATTTCTTGCCACCTCCATCCATCTTACTGTTCTAAAAGTCACACAGTACAGTTTTATGAATGCTCAAGTATTTTTTTTCTCTTTCCCTCCTCTCCTGGCTGTCTATCTTTGATTCTTTAACTCAAGTCAATGCTTATGAAGTTAGTTAAATCAGTAAATCAGCATGACCCCTACTACCCCAAGAAGATTGGATTTTGAAACTCTCACAGAATGAAAATGGGTATTTCCTGCAAAGTTCAAAAATCCATGTCGCTTTTCTTTCTGGACTTTTCTTTTAGTATTTCATCCCATAAGTAGAATTTTCCAGAGGGGGGCAGAAACCAGGCCGGAAGAAAGTCTATATGTATATTTAGAAGTATACATTAACATGCAAAATGTGTCTCAAAATACAGGAAAGAAAAATAGTATGTCCATGTTGCCCCTTATTTTGGCTCAATTTATATCTCAAATGAGACAATACCTCCATAAGATTGGTCTGTAGCTGACTCTGTAGTATATTGTCTTAATTTGCAATTAATATGGGAAGGCCCAGCTAATTTTGGGTGATGTCATTCCTGGGTTGCTAGTCCTGAGTACTATAGCAAAAACATTAAGCAAGCCTGAAGGGAACACTGCTCCATGGCCTCTGCATCAATTCCTGCCTCAAAGTCCCTGCCCTGCTTGATTTCCTGCCCCATCTACCTTGGATGATGAATTGTGATGTGGAAGTGTAAGAGAAATAAACTTTGTCCCCAAGTTGCTTTTGGTCATGGTGTTTCATCATAGCAATAGAAACCCTAACTAAGACACACCTCCTGTCAGGCATCATGATGGCCCAAGTGACTACTGAAAAACAGCCACTATGGATTTTTTTTTCAGAGAAAAAGTAAAGGCGAGCCCTATATTGTGCCTTTGCATCCCCTTTCTTGATTTTAATCCAAATTCTAAGTAGTTACCTGTTAGATAAATCCTTTGCACAAGACTGTCTTGCTTTTGCTTATAAAGAACTGCCTGTTTATATTACTTTCCTCAACAGCAGCTGTTAGCTACAGAACTGCTTTGTGACCTAGTAAGTGCTAAAGCCAATTGTTAAAACAATGATAAAAATTGACTGCTCCATTGCTCCCAGTCTGCAGGATATGCAGTTGCGGTCTCTCATTACACATGTACAGGGTGCACAGCACACAGGGAGCTTTTGCCTGGCACTTGCTCTCAACTCATGGGGCCTCCTGTACCTGAATCTGTAGTCTCAGCCAATGAGTCTACCCCTTGTAGCCTGCCAATTTCCAGGGGACATTCCAGACCTCTGTAAAGGAATTCTGAAGGCAGTGACACAAGCAGCCACACCCGGGGAATACTCCTGGGTATCACATAGTGAAGTCACTTGAAAATCAGATAGAAATGAGACAGATACAATCCATTTTTACTTTTAGAGACAATTCACAGAAATGAAGAGTATATTCTGTTTAAAACTATAGCAGTCACCATCCTATTTTCCAGGCCACCGAGATGACTGAGCACCTGTCGTCTTAAAAACTTGATGTGATGCAGAGAAAACAGTGTTCTCTGGTGGCTCTGGGACATGGAGTCGAGGAGTTATCAGATGCTCCTGGGTCTACACTTGGAATCAGAATTTCACACACACACACACACACACACACACACACACACACACACACACACACCAAAGGATCCTTCACTCACTGTTGGAGATACGTCATGATACTGAAGCTAGGCATTCTATCTAGTTGCTTCTCACTCTGCTGAGAATGTAACTACAATGAATATAATAATAAAACTATTTAACATGTGACACTGATTTTAATAATTGCAGAAACATATGTGTCCATCTAGCAATGTTCTTTTTTCTAAATTGATATAAACACTGCCCAGTGTCCTTGGAAATTAATGAGTAAAGAGTAGAGGAAGAGCCAAGAAACAGGAAACTTATGGAAATTGAGGATAGGAAGTTTAGGTATGTTCCTCCATTTTAAGTTGAGTGTTTCAGTTTAAATAATGGGTTTAAAATGCATAAATAAATAAATGAAAGGCATCTTTGTTTTTAGCTGGGGTCTTGCTCTGTTGCCTAAGCCAGTCTTCACTCCTGAGGTCAAGTGTTCCTTCTCCTTTGGCTACCTCAGTGTCAAGAATAATCCCATGTGCTTCCCAATATAAAAGGAACTTAAATGCCAAGTAATTTAAACAGCAAAGGCAGTTAGCTTTATGTGAATTTAAATACATATTTTCTATAGTTTTTTAATGTTCTCATTGTTAAAGTGAGTCAACTTATCTCTGATGAATGTCTTCCTAGGCCAGGTGATAGTGATGGTACTCACCTTTAATCCTAGCACTGCAATTGGGAGGCAGACACAGGTGGATCTCTGTGTCTGAGGCCAGCCTGGCCTACAGAATGAGTTCCAGGACAGCCAGGGCTATCACAGAAATTCTGTCTCCAAAATCCAAAAAAAGAATGCCTTCCTTTATCTATACAGGCTAAGAATAGAAAAAAGGGTGTGGGTATAGAATAGATACCGAGATGTAGAAACAGAAAAAATAAGGACTGTTCAAGGCCAGACTTTGGGACAAACAGATAAACTTTCAGGATTTAGGTAGGTAAGGATAGCAGAGAAGATAGCGTTCAGGAATTGACACTGGCTCCTATGAAAGTGCTTACTGAAAATGCCTAAAGGCAAAAGACAAAGTAGTCTTTTCAAACTTTCCTGGCCACCATTACCACAGAGCACCAGCACTTTGAAGGAGAAAGAGCATGCTAAGCTCTAAATAAATAAAGCTTTGTCAATGTGTTTAAACAGTGTTGAAAACTGAGGCAATCCAGGATGCCGAGTAGCATTAAATCAATAAAGCCACTTTTCTCCATATAAATACATTCTATTCACATCGCTCATTACCCATACTTCATAGTGATATTCTGATTAATAGTGCATGGAGTAGATCTCCCAGATGCCAGCCAGATGTTCAAAAAATTTTTTTAAAAAGCTAATGTTGTTTGACTTAAGGAGAAAAGTATAAATCATATTATTCTGACATGCATAATGGAGCAAAGGGAAGCAATCCCACAAGAAATCCCTACTTGTTTCATAATTTGATTAAAATTAAGGAGGAGAGAGAAAATTGGTCCACACAGAAAATAATGGAAAAAAAATTAAAAATCACTAAAGTGAAGTAAATAAACATTAATGGTTAAATGCATTCACTACATTTTAACACTGGAACAATTTTAATCATTGATTTGCAATAACCTAGCGGTTAGAAGATATTTGTAAAAGAACAACTTAGTAGGTAGGAATAAAAGGAGGAAAGAGTTAATCCCCATTGGACAAACCTACAGACCTAGATAGAAAATAGTTTGTGTATATTTTAACATATTAGTGGTGATGGACACCATCAGATGTTGACTAGAGAGACAAAGAACACACACACACACACACACACACACACACACACACACACGTATTGATCGTAAAAGTATAAAATTAGTAGTTTTCCCTTAAATTTTTTAGTTTCTTCTCATCTAGTACAAAAGTTCAAGAAAACATGTTGTTTGTTTTCTAAAATAAATCTATACTTCTCTGTATCAGTAGATTTATCTTATGGTTATAAGCTTACATTAAGTGCTGATAACATGTGCCCATATCTTTCCTCGACAGCAAAAGGAAGAGCCAGGAGGATAGCAGGTTACCTGTAAAGAAAGGAGAAAGGAAAACCAAAAGTAAATTGTTATATTTGTGGGGGAAAAAAATGGCCATCAAGAACGAAATTGTCTCATTCATAGTATTTGCCTGTTTCTGTGATGTAAATATTCTCAATATCACATTGCAGGAACATTGTTGATATGAAGTGAAAAAAAAAATGTGCAAAGATGCACTCTCAATGTTACTGGCCACAAAACCCCTCAAAAAAGACTCATGTCATCTGCTTTCAGAACAGATTTTGTAGTATGTACTGTAGAATAAAGGCTGCTTCTAAGTCAGGCTGCAATTAAGAGGGAAATTAGATAGTAAGAATGGACACACATTAAAATGTGTTAATAAGATAACTGAATGTTCTACAGTATTGATATAGAGGTGAAAAAAAAGCATTCATAGTACACTAAAAAAAAAAAAAAAAAAGGAGGCTGTTGGATGGCTCAGTGGGTTCAAGCGCTTCCCACTCAAATCTGGTGACCTGAGTTCAGTGTTTGGAATCTACAGCAGAGGGAGAAAAGTAACTGCAAGTTATCTTCTAACCTCCACACTGATACCTTGGCACATGTATGCCCATACTCACACATGTCAGACATATCACAGTCACGCACACACACATACACACACACACACACACACACACACATGCCACAACAATAATAATTAACAATAATTATAATAAATATTTTAAAAGACTGAATAAAGAGGGACTTTGCCAACTTACTCATGAATAGAAATTAATAGGCTTGGAGTGATGAGCAAAGGGGTCAAGACCAGGCTGGATAAATTTACAGAAAAGGCTGACCTGAACAAGGGGGAGTTCATCGACCCCAGACTGATAGTTGGGAAACCAGCATAGGACTGAACCAGGACCCCTGAATGCGGGTGTCAGTTAGGAGGCCTGAGTAATCTATGGGGTAATGGGTGAATATTTTTCCCTAGTATATGAATGAACTTTGGGAGCCCGTTCCACACAGAGTGATACTCTCTCAGCATAGATATACAGGGGAGGGCCCAGGCCCTGCTCCAAATGATATGACAGACTTTGAAGATCCCCCATGGAAGTCTTCACCCTCCCTGGGGAGCAGAAAGGGAATTAGATAGGGGGTTGGTGGGAGTGAGCAGGGGAGGAGGGGAGGGAGAGGGAACTGGGATTGACAAGTAAAACAAGATTGTTTCTAATTTAAGTTAAAAAATTGCATATATAAAAAAGAAATTACTAGGCTGCATCTAAATTCACAAGATTTACAAGATTCCATTTTCCATCATTACAAACCTGAACCCTCCATTTTCTGATGTTTTTTTATTTTTTACTTTTTCAAACTTGTAACCCACATTTTAGGTCTTTTATTTTTCTACATACACAGAGCTCACTAAAAAATCTAGAGGAATAAGGTGTTTCTTTCTGTTATGCCATGTTATACCACCCTGAATCTATTTGCTGTGAGTGTAATCATGTGCCCATTTAAAAATGCATGCTATCCATTTTCTCTGAAACCTATCAGTCTTAAAGTCAGCTATAATGTCTCACATCTGTAATCACATCTCTCAAGAGATAGAGGTAAAAGGACAATGAGTTTGAGGCCAATGCCAGGTTTCATGGCAAGACCCTGCTTAGAAATCTGATATATTACATAATATGAACTGTACTATCAAGAAATAGAACAGATGGATAAAAAGACTACATCAAATATGTAGCAATTTTTGCTAAACTTGAAAAATCCATTTATATTTGCTGTAAACTTGGTTGTCAACTTGATTTGACTTAGAATCATCATAGAATCAAACACTAGACTAGGATAACTGAAATGTGAAAGCCTATCCTAAATCCTAAATTGGTGGCTGCAGCACAGGAGCTGGCCTCTTGGTTGAATGAAAAGGAGAAAGTGGCTGAGCCACAGAACTCATCTATCTTTGCTTCATGATTGGGGATGCAATGTGATCAGTTAACGCACACTATCTGTGTCTTGACTTCCCTTTCATGGTGACCGAACTCTACCTGTGAGTCCAAAGACACCACCTCTTCCTTAGGTTGTTTGTCAGGTATTTGTCTCTAATGCAGTGTGCTCTCTGGTGCTATCAAATGGCAGTCCTCTCATCTCACGATGCCTGGATGCTCAGCATATGATCTTTAAGTTGAGATATAAAATGATAGAGATTTAGTATTCTCAAGTATTTTAAAAATAATGTAACTACTTATATTCTTTAATTCTTCTCTGACCTCCATGTAACTTCTAAATTATATTTTCAATCACTGAGAAATAAGTGTGACTTCACAATCTGTGATTTTTTTTGACAAATGTGACATTTTTACCGTGAAGTTAGAGTTACTAAGTAAAGGGAGAGAAAGCAAGTGAGAAACCTGGTATAGTCATCATTTTTCTCTGAATTTAGCTTCCCCTGCATGAACTTCTTGGGCTATGAACCCCTTTTATTTCTTGAGATTTATAACATTTCATAACACCATATGAATTACAAATCAAGATGTACTGTAGAGACAGCGGAGTATTGATTTCCTTAGACCATAAGCATCAATCTCGCTCACAATGACTTTCAGAAATAACCTGATTCTTTTTCTTTCAGCCTGCTTAAAAGTGAATGAACTCATGTCGTGACCTGTCTTTGCAACTGTCTGTGTGTTTTTTCCCCACAGTGTACCACTGTTTCCTGCTTTAACACCTCACCACAAGATACCCTTGTGATGATATTTCTTTTAAATATCTGACTTTCTTTTTATCTTGTGATCTGGTACCTTAGTCCAATACATTTTGCAATGCATGCATCTGGCTATGATACATATACTTGACATAAAAAGTATTTCTGCCTTTTACTTTCATGATAATAAACTAATTTGCAGTATTAAAGGATGAAAATACAGATCAACCATGAGAACTATGATGCTTGTTTCATAGCTCCACTGAGTACATAGGTACAAAGGACATACAAGTAAAGATATTTTAGCAAATCAGGCAGAGAACTCAGGTATCAATTGTTTCAAAGCTACCAAGTTCATGTTATAGACTTAGGCTAATGTGTAGATGCACACGTACAGATGTTCTCTGCATCATTTGAAATCTGTATTTTCCATGTAGTTCAGGAATAGCTGTATGAGACTGTATCTTTACATAAACACCCTGATGAGTTTCCTGACCTCTTTCTTCACGTTTCCTAAATACCTTATATTCTCAGGTTCCAGCTGAGCCAAACTAAAGCATCTTAGTTTGGAAAACATAGATACTAATGCACTTGGAGCTGTCCAACTTATCCTTCTGTCCCTTTTCCTCTTAAGACTTCCTGTTGACTTTGGCGATGTGAATGTGAAGTTCAGAATCATCCTGTCACAAAAATGACAGTGTTTTGTGTCAGTGTGGAAAAGAGAAAGGGGGTACAATTTGTTAT
Organism: Phodopus roborovskii; assembly: GCF_943737965.1. Taxonomy (NCBI): domain Eukaryota; kingdom Metazoa; phylum Chordata; class Mammalia; order Rodentia; family Cricetidae; genus Phodopus; species Phodopus roborovskii. The sequence goes on along the minus strand of NW_026126549.1, from coordinate 9,719,128 downwards.
TGTCTTCTGATGAGGAAAGTCTGTACACAGATAAAATACACCTTCTAATCAATGTAATTGTGAGCCATAAATATTTCAAATGCTTAGGGACATTGTCTTAAGGATTGAATTGTTTTTTATTTACATAAGAGAATTAAGATTACCCATGGTCACGGGACAGAGAACACATTTTAAAAGCATGACTATATTTGTAATATTTTATTCAGATATGCCCAGTAGCTATTTATAAGATATACAATATTGCTTGAACTCAATGTGTAAAGTTTTTCATGATCTTTGGTTTGTTATTTGGATTTTATAACTCTCACTTCTTGTTCTATTATTTCAAAGAGCCTTTAATAAGGATAATGAGGATGCTTAATGAGATGATGTACACAAACTTATTAAAAATAGTTCTAAGAGCACACAAACTCTTAGAATCTCCATGGATAGCATCAGTAATGATGATGGATGCCTTACCTGAGGATATAATAGCATGTGGGTGGAAACTGTTATAGTTTCCACACATAGCAGTGATCATGCTTGTCAAGATGTCCCTGTGTTAACTAGTCCTCATACCAACGTGAAACACTCTAGAATCATTTTGGAAGAAGCAACCTCATTTGAGAATATGCCTCCACTAGATTGACCCATGGGCAAACTTTTGGTACATTTTCTTGATTGATGGTAGATGTGGGAGGACGTAGCTCATTGAGGATGGTGCCCCTCCTGGGCTGGTAATCCTGAGTGCTATAAGAAAGCAGGCTGAATAGGCTGGGGGGAGCAAGGCTATAAGCACTATTCCTCCATGTCTTCTGTTTCAGTTCCTGCCTCCAGTTTTCTGCCTTGAGATCCTGCCTTGATGCTCTTCATGATGGACTATGATCAGGACATGTAAGCTGAAATAAACCTTTTCTCTCAAGTTGCCTGGGTCATGGTGTTTGATCAGAGCAACAGAAACCCTAAGACAGTTCCCATGATCATACTTCCTCTAATGTACACAGAGTTCAACTGCACTAATGTTAAAAGCAATCCAAGTTCTTGCATGAACAGATGCTTCCCCCACCTTAAAAGCTAAACTGATAGACAAAGCTGTTAGCATTTTGTGTACATATCACTAATAATATGTGAACTGATTATTTTATGTTTTTGGAAGCAGATCTAGCCCACTTTAGATAACACAACTTTCCCTAAAAATTTATACACAGAAATTCCAAAAGCAGGGCTCTGAGAGCATATCTCAAAAGCAGCTATATCCACTCATTTTTCATGCTTTTGTACCCGGGAGACCCACACCAGACCCAGCGAGAGCTTAATGGAGCAGTTAAAATTGTTAGTCAAACGAAGCAAGAGACTAAATTCAAGCTCCCCAAAGGAAACGGAAGTTTTGAAAGGGTTACAGGTGAATTATTTCCCTCTCTATTGCTCCAAGTTTCTGAAGACATATTTATCATTTTGTATAGCAGCCTTGGCTAGAACCTTACAAGTATCACCAGGGAATTGGATGACCATATGCAAACATTTCAAGCCAGACCAACAATAGTGCATTCCTTCTCTAAGACCCAAATGACATCCCATGAGATGGAACTAACAGCTTTGCTAAAAACACAGTGATTATCCTAAAGAAAGGACAAAATAATGAAGCTATTTCTTCCTATTACATTGCTTCCTGCTCAAAGTGACACCTTCAAGGTTGTTATCCTTAAAAGCAGACTCGCCTTATATAATGGTCTCCATGGTCTTAGTCTCCTGATGTTAGGCAATGTGTTTTATTTTAAAACTATTCTTGCCATGAAAGAGAAATGACAAAAATTCCCAATAGAAATTCCCCAAATCAGCTCAAGTAAGACCTCCTGGGCTTTTGCGGAGAGTGTACACTTTACCAGGAGATACACTCTGTAAGAGGAAACTGCTCACCCTCCAACCCAAGACTGGCCCATCTGGAGGAAGCTGAAGGGCTTTGCTTGGGACTCTTAAAATATATATATGCTTGCCTCAAGAAAACAGGTCAGCCACTTCTCAGTATTTTCATCTTAAAGATTGTTCATGTTTAGATTTCCTTCCATTGTATTTAGAAATATTTTTTATTTTCTTGACCAATGTATTTAAATTGCTATCTCTCCTTAAATATTGTCATCTAATTTTTTTTAATTGAAGTAAATTATTTTTCACTTTTCTTATGTTTTGATTGTGAGCGCCGCCTTTAACAGCTGAGCCATCTCTACAGCCCAAGTTTTTACATTTCTTAATTCATCTTTCTTTTCTTCTTGTTTCTTTTATTCTTCCCTCCCATCCCTTTCTCAAACTTTATAAGCCCCATGAGAACTGTGGTGCTATCTGGCTGTTTTCCTGATCTAGCTCAGCATTTGGAAGAATGACTAGTAAATGTTGAGTATCTGCAATTCACCTGACATTGCTTTAATTGTTTTATATACCCTTATAAACACAATCTTCCAGAATTATTTTAATTTTTTTTACAGAAAATGCAAACACACAGAAGAATGTAAAAGGATAATAAAGAGGCATAATATTATTACAAAAGGAAAGCTTTTATTATAATTCATAAAAGCATTGTCAAAGAAATTAAATACAGTTACATTTAAGTTCTCTGCCATAGTCTATTAAAATTTAAAAAATAATAATAGAAAATCAGTACCACCTATTTTAAATGTATCTACAGTGGGGGGAAAATAATGATAGTAGTATCTATAAACACTTTGAAATCTAAAATTTTGAGTGCTGGTTGTTTGATAATGTCTGTTGTGTCCCAGTTATTTGAAGAAGAATCCAAAGAAAACAATATCATTTTTCTAGATGTATATGCAGAGCCATTACTCACTGTAATATTAATGTATCAGGAGACATTTGCTGAGCACTTACCCAGGCAACTTCTATGCTAAGTTTTAGAGTTGCAAAGAAGATGCCTGCAACCCTCTTAAACAATAGACAAACATTCAAAATAGGTATGCCAACTGCAATGCAAAGAACCCAAATCTTTAAAAACTAGAAGTGCAGCAACTGACTCTGCATTTCAGAAATAAACAACAAACATACATTAATTTATTGATGAGTACATCCAGCACTACATATTAGAAGCTATAATAACTGATGAGATCTGTCTTTGAAAGAAATTATGCAGAAAAAGCTTCTCAGCAAGGACCTGAGAATTGTCGTTATAGTCATAGAAAATATTAGTATGGTAGAGCCCAGAAGAGCATATGACAAGATCTCTTAGTTCATATGGAAAAGTTTGGGTATAATTGCTAACCTGGCAGCTAACACATTAACTTTCTTTTTTCCATGTGTTTTATCTATAAGAATTTCTTTTTATGTTAAACATAGGCTTTGTAAAGATTGGCAGGAATTGCTAGCATTAGATCACCATGCCCAATTATCCTGGCTACCTACCTTTATGTTGATTTTGCACAAGCTAAAATCATCTGAGATGAAGAAACCTCAATTGAGAAAATATCTTCATAAGATTGGGCTGTAGGCAAGCCTATTTGACATTTTCTTAATCAAGGATTGAAGGAGGAAGGCTCAGCCTGTTGTAGGTGGGGCCATCCTTGGGTTGGTCGTCCTGGATTCTGTAAGAAAGCAGGCTGATCAAGCCAGGGGAAGCAAGCAGGTAAGCAACATCCTTCCATGGCTTATGTATCATTTCCTGTCCTGACTTCCTTCAGTGATGAACAGTAATATGGGAGTCTAGCCCAAGAAACCCTTTCACCCCCAAGTTTCTTATCATGGTGTTTCATCACAGCAACGATAACCTTAGATACAAATTGGTATTTACAAATGTATTGATATAGTCTATATGAAAAGCCCAACACTAAAAGAGTATTCTTGATTTTCTTTGATAATTTTTAATTTCTGGTGTTTCTTACAAGAGACAAAACCATTGAGTAAAAAATTCAAATATCTTAACTATGTAAATATCTATACGGTTACCAAGGGAACAAACATCAAGAAAAAAATATGATAAAAAATCACACTTGGTAAACTACTAAGGAATGCAAATAAATATGAATAAATATTATTTTCTTCCTAATTTATGAAATATCTATACACTTATAGCAGTAGTTTTCCATAAGTGGGCTATATTAAAACAAGGGGGAACATGTAAGGATATATCATTGGCATTCATTATATTTTCTAACTACAAAGTAATCTGTGTCATTATTTTGTAAGTTTTTTTAAACATTTTCTTTCATTCAGAATTACTGAATTCACAATTTATAACTTTTCTATGTGAAGCTAGTGTACCTAAAACATAAGGTGTCTAGCTTTGTAAAAGCATTTCTAGGACCAGGCATGATAGTCCATCCCTTTAATCCCAGAACATAAAAGGCAGAAGCCAATGGATCTCAGTGAGTTCCAGATGAGACTGGTTTACACAGCAAGTCACAGGACAGTCAGGGTTACATAGAGAAATCTTGTCAAAAAAAATCAATTGATCAATCAACCAACCAATCAATAAAATGCTACAGGGTTAGAATGGAACATTAATATTTATTCCATTTTCTATTTTTATTTATGTATACATCCAAATATAAATAAAAAATGTTGACTCCATGTAGTGTTGGTTTTATGTATATATTTTTTATGGCTGACCACCTGTATTAGATACCTGAACAGGGGGCTCATTCCTGGGGACACTGATTCTCCCTCTTTCAGAAGCCATCAATTGCCTATAATTTATCATCTAGGTATCAGACCTAGTGAGTCTCCCCCCCCCCAATCCATGTTGGTATGTCACATGGTGTTGTCAATGTACAAGTCTTGTTTAGGCAGCCATATTGTTGAGATTTCATGGGTATATTTCCCTGTCACATAGAGAAGACCCAAACTCACATTAGACATTCGGATCCTCTGGTTCCTTTTCCATGTTGTTCCCTGAACCTTAAAGGCAGGGTTTGTTCTGTAAATGTATTCACTGGTATTGGGAACCCCATAGTCAAGTGTTTACTGCATTTTGACTAGTTGTGGCTTTCTGTAATGGTCACTATCTGCTTCCAAGAGAAGCTCCTTTGATAAGGAATAGGAGCCACTGTGTGTATCAGGATAGGTGTTTAGAATGCAATTAGAAATTATGTTGGTGTAGGAAACTGGCTGTCCTAGATTCTCCTCTATATTTAGTGATTTCACCACCCATGGATGGTTGACTGTGTTAACAGTAAATTATTGCAAGGCCAAAACCTTATATTTTATACCAGTTAGGATGGTGTGAATAAGAATGACCTCCAGAGGCTTATAAATTTGAATGCTTAGTCATCAGATAATGACACTGTTTGAAAGGGACTTGGCAGTGTATCCTTAAAGTAAGTAGGTATGGCCTTGTTGGAAGAAGTATGTCACTTGAGGTAGGCTTTGTGGCTTCAATGCCCAAGCCTAGTCCAATGTCTTTCTCATCCTGCCTCCTGCAGATCTGGATGTAGAACTCTCAGCTACTTCTCCAATACCATGTCAGCTCACATGACACCATGCTCCTCACCTTGGTGATAATGAACTAAACCTCTGAAACTATAAACAAGCTGCAATTAAATTATTTCTTTTATAAGAATTACAGTGATCATGGTGTCTCTTCACAACAATAGAATTCTGACTAAGACACCAATGGGGTCAACACACACCAAACTAATCTAAATTATTAAACTTAATTCCCAGCCAGTGACCACATGAAGACTTTATCATTATCTCATCTAAACAGAAATTTCTTTTTACTGCCTAAACTTCTTAATAATATTCCAGTCCAATGTGCATAAAACATTTTTCATATGTTAAAGATGTCTCAGCCAACAGATGGTGCTATGCATAACATTTTTATGATAGTATATAGTATTAAAATATATATTGCAGCTGAACTTCAGGTTTAATTAGGTAGAAGATATGCATGAAAATAAATTTCCTGAAATATATGTTTCATAAAGTTTTTAAGATGTGTGAAAAAAATTACAAAGTCAGTGAAGAATGTTAAAGTTGAGTCAAGGGTCATAAACCATTCAATTATGTGTGTAAACTTGTCAGAATTTGGGAAGGTTCATGTTCATCAAAATTAAGCTCAGCATGTGACTTCATCTGGGGATTCTTGGATTCTGGAAGTCATCAGCTGGCCCCATCCATGCCACCCCTCAGTTCAGAAAATGCTTTCTCTAATATACAGTCTCCATAGGCCCTTCTTAAAGGGCTACAGCAATGACTTTGAATTCCCATGTTTTATACTTAGCAATGGGAAGCAATTGATAGTCTCAGCATTTACATTCAAGAATTCAACACACCCATGCATGCACACACACACACATACAGAGACATGTGCACACACAAACATATAGACACACACAGACCAGTGACACTGATCTTGTAAGATGTAATAAATGATTCGGTATAATTCACTCTATAGAAATCCATTCCAACATAATCTGTATATGGAGTCTGTGGTAGTTAAAGCATACCTCTATTTGCATCTGGTACATCTGACTGTGTCTATGATACTACATCTAGACAAAGTGAACACGTAAGGGCTCTGGCCATAATCAACAGACTGATTCCCTGATGGACTTGCAATATGATGCACTGTTTGTGGGAGACGAGGATTAGTCAGAGGAAGTAGTTAATTCAAGAGTGTTCTTGGTGGTTGCATCTTATTCTAGCCTCTTTGTATACGCCCTTTCTACTTCCTACCCACTGTAACATGAACTTTGTGGCTCCCACATGTCCTCACTGTGAAATGAACTCTCTATAACTCTATGAGTCATAATCTTTTATCTCCTTGTGATATTTATATGAAAAAAATGTTGCCACAATGACCCCAAAGTTGCTAACATGGCTCTATGTGACACCTTTCTGTTTGTAAAGTATTTCTCATTATGACACCCCAGGATCTCTGGTCCAACTGTAAAGCATTCCATGTCTGAGCATCACATTATTTGCTGCTTTAACTACACCTTGTTCAAGTTTTGCTGTATCACTTCAAACCTCAAATTATCCAGTTCATTGTTACTCTTAGTCACTGAGCAAACTGGAAGCTTCATAGTATGTGATATAAGGAATATCAACAAATGAAAATGGTTCTGTTCAAACAGGGCTCTTTTTCTATGAGCAGATTGTCAGGTTTATGGTAATGACCCAATGTATTAATTTCATATTACTTTCTGATAATGGAGATCTCACACCCTCAAACTTTGTAACAGCTGTGTTAAGGTTGATACCCATGCTACAAGCATTCCACTTGTTCCATTTTTATGATTATAGCTCTGAAGTGTTACTCATTATTTATCAAGGCATTACTGCCATGCTTTCCTTTAAGTCTTTAAATGCAGCCATCATTGCCTAAAGCATCTTAGCAGTAACTCACGCTTATTTTCTTACTCCAGTGTCAGTGAACTGTTAACACCAGCTGCACAGTGGGCTTCTGCTTTTATTTTTGTGTTTGAGTATGGATCATAATTTAATATTGCTGCTTGAAGATTAAGATTTTTACTTGGTAGTGAGCATTTTAACAACTAATTGTAATTTTTATATTGAGCCTTATAATTATGGTTTGATTTGTTGTTGGTGGGTTTTTTTTTCTCTGTAATATCTCAGGACTACATCTATGGACTCTCCTTTCCCTATCATGTTAGGTGGCAGCATTGTTTTTGGTTTAATACACTTTTTATCTTTAAACTTATTTCCTTAAGGGTCTCTTCCATGTTGCTCAGCAATTGTGCTCAAATATACCTAGAAGATAGTGAATCTCCAGAACCTGCTTGGAGAAACAAGAGACCTCTCCAAGAAGTTTTTCTCTTAGCTCTATAAGTATACCACGGCCATGCATGTACTCTGAATAATAAGAAATAAATAAATGTAAAAAAATATTGTATAACAGCATCCTTAGCTACTTGATCACATGGAGAAATTCTTATTTTATTTGACATATAGTTTCTTAGAGATGGCATTTCACAAATAAACTAAAAAATACTGACTGGGCTTTTATTTAAGAAGCCATTATCTGTTTTATTTCACATCAAGCAATATTCAATATTCCCTTCATATATAGGTTTCTTGAAACAGGGTTTCTTTCCGTAACAGCTCTGGCTGTCCTGGAACTTGCTCTGTAGATCAGAGCAGCCTTGAATTCACAGAGATCTATCTGCCTTTGCCTCCTGAGTGCTAGGATTAAAGGTGTGTGCCACTGTCACCCAGCTTCATTTATGTCTTTAAAGTTACTTTTCAAATTTTGCGTGTTCATAGCATTTGCATAAATTATTTATCTCATTAGAACTAAAATAAGCCCAATCTTGGCATTGTTGCTTTCAGAAAGCAAAACACAAATAGCAGTTGGCAGCAGGAAACCTGCAAAGGCATCCTGTTGCATTGCCTCATCCTGGGCAAGGCTTGCACTCTTACAGAAACTGGTTGTTGTCGTGTATTTGAGATTCAATCTGTTGTAACTTTATATTATTATTATTATTATTATACTTTTAAAATTTGTTATTTTCTATTAAAAGTAATTCATTCAAACATTCTCATCATTTTCATGGAAAAATGTCTAGTGTTTTGGAGGTGACAACTGTCAGTGCTAGCTAGGTTTTATGCAACAATCATGCAGTTGTGTGACAAAATGGCTTTCCTTGGTGTTAGAATTGCCAAATGTGAGTCCCATCTTTTTCTTTAGCCACTCAGAGGTTTACTTGGATTTTAAAAATTGAGACTGTGTATACCTTAAGTGTGATTAGATACTAACTACCTCTAACATTTAAGAAGTGTTTATTAGTATCTTAATACAAAATATAAAATTAAACTATGTAAGTTAGTGAGTTTACAGTCAACTTAAATCATAGCAATAGATTCAGAGGACACAGAGAAAATGAAGTGGAAAATATTTTAAGGCCATACACTAAATGGGTTGGATGTGAAATATCCCAAGAGGTCCCTATGGCAGAAACTTGGTTCCCAGTTCATAGCGCTGCTGAGATATAATAGGCTAAGAAAGGCATTTACTTCAATAATAGATCAATGAATATGTGGGACAAGAGGAAGGAGGTGCCTAGCCTAGATGGAGGAAATAGATCATTGGAGCACACCACTAGAAGGGTATACCTACTTTGTGGTAAAGAACTAAATTCAGTAGAGTGACCCTTGATGAGTCTGGCCAATATGTTTAGGGAGGAAAATATAATTTATAAGAGGAATTGGTCCCCCCCAAGATAAAATTCATATTTATTTCTCCCCATCTCCTCTAAATCCCTCCCTCTTCTCTCATCTATTCTCCTTTTCTTTCCCTACTTACTTAGTGCCATAAAGCAAACATCTTTTCCTCTCTCATGTCCTTCCACCATGAAATTTCTAACCTACAATCAAATGTTAGAAAAAAGGGCTGGAAACTAAATCACTGAAATGTGGGACCAATGTGAGACGTTCTTTCCTTTAGTTGCACATCTCGGGTATTTTGCTGCAAATATCAAGCACTAGCCCAGGCTAATCATTGCTACCAGCTCTAGCTAGGAAGATACTTTATGCTTGATGCACCACAAGGATAGCAAAGAACTTTTCAAACTCTGGTTTCATTTTGCAGTATGCTGTAGCAAATAGTGAAAAAGAGTAAAATTCTATCTGCTTACTTGTAATTAAAATAGTAACTATGCAGTGAAATGAGTCTGTATGCAATTTGGCTAGAGAACAGACAGAATAAAGCATGTGGGAACTTTTTCACTGTTTTAAAATTCTCTAGAAAAAATGCATTAAATTCAAAAGAAGTTTTTTTCACAATAAATTATTTGCAACTTACTCATATTGTGCAAAACAATACGATCATCGTTTTCAGTCAGGCTCTTTGCTTCTTTCTCCACATATAGGCAAATACATTTACATGTAGGTGGCATATATCATATCTTAGTCTTCCCTACAAGGTTGGCATATAAATATAAATTTAGTTCAGTGGATATCCAATCACTATTCACAATACGGGAGAAATCTGATGACACTGTGAACACAATGTCTGAAACACAATGATAATCTGTTTTGTTTAGCATTATTTTTTCATGTTAAATTTTAAATATATTGCCAAATTTATATAAATTTAGGTTTTTCAGAAGATGAAAATGTTCCTGGAATCTTGTAGGCCTATTTCATAAATATTAAGTTGTTTCACCAAGTCAGATTTATTCACCAAATGTCACAAAATCTCTGTAGACATTTTAATTCTTAAAAGTAACATTCTTTTCCATTGTAAATGGCTCCTGGGTTTACAGATAAAGTGGGCTTGATGTTTTCTAATTGCAATTATTTCCAAAAAAAGCTTTTGCTGCTTCCTTTGCTCTAGATGTTGCTCCCAAGACCCTTTGGACAATTAGCAACTGAAATCCCCCATCAGAGGGCAGAGAGCTAAAATTATTAAAACCACAGATGCAGATAACAAACGCAGTACAGTACACATTTAGAATTCTTACCAATCACAATTCTTCGTGTTTGTGGAACAGCAATGCTCCCTGAGTGTGTATATAGAATATATTTTTAATCAAGTAATTTCTACAGCACCATGCCTTATGCCTAAATTGGAGTGTGATAATTAGCATGAAGTACAAAGTAAAGGAAGATGTCATTGATATTTGGGCCCTTAGCAGACTGTTCATGATAGAGAGTTAGTAAGGTAATTTGTTTTTCATTGTTTAAAGCAATAGCATTTAAAGATGGCTGAATAAATGCTCCTGATGTTGTCCCCACTGTTCTTTGTCTTTTCCAAGAGATGGGTAAGTACTGGAAAACATAGGGAGTAGATGAGTATTTATTAATTAGGACTGTAGACAGCACAGTATCTGAAAATGAACAGATGTGTGTTACAGCCGTCTTCCCCCTGACAAACAGCCTCTCCCATCATCCCAAAGAGTCAACACAGAACATAGCAATAATAAATTGTTGAATCAAAGTTTTCCAAAGAATATTATAATACCTTGTCAATTCATTACTGCCATTTGTGAGTGAGTAATTTTCTCAGCAGTGAGTTTTATCATTAGTAAGAGTTTGAAATAAACTTCAAAGTGAAATTTTATAACTTATTGACTTAGACTTTGGAATAACATGTGGTAGAATGAAATAAACCTAAACCAATCTGAAAGGGAATTTCACCACAGCAAAGATTTTTTTTAAAGGCTTATTTCTAGGCCTGTGCTTATAATTTATTAGCAAATGTTATAAGCCACATGGAAACTTTGATTTATAAACTGCAGGTGTTTCATTCCATTTTTTCTATTATTTCATAAAATATTTTATAGCAAAGATTTCTTTTTCTTGTTCTTTCCAACACATTTTTTTTCCAAACAAACTGATCATGACTACAGTGTGCCACTTTTCTTTAAATAAGATTCAAGATGCCCTCTGCAGAGATCTTTATTTCCCCAGTCCCCTTTGAATTAGGGTCAATTTTGGGGTCCTATAAACATAAGCATGTGCATGAATACTTGTGAGCTAATGTATCTAATCAAAAGCCCTTCAGACATTTCTGGCTGTCTCATGTACTGCCATGGAGGTACTATTTACCCAAGAGTTCTATCATCTCTTCTATTATCTTCACAAGATTTGGGGAAGCTGCCTTGTAAAGATTACCTCTCATTCTGTGGGATGTCTGTGCATTTTGTTGATTGTTTCCTTTGTTATACAAAGACTTTTAATTTCATGTGGTCCCCTCTTGGTTCTACCTCCTGTGCTAACAATAATATTCCTAAAGTTCTTGCCTACCCTTGTAGTGGGATATTCACTTTGTCTCCTTCTATGGCACTGACCATGCCCATTTGGGGTGGAGCCAGGGGCAGAAGTGACCTGTGGAACTAGGTTTGAGGAGGAGCCAGGGAATGCTCTCTTGCTGGTTGGACGCGGAACGGAGAACATCCAGTGGAACTTCCTGGTGTTCATCTGTCTAGGTTGTAAGTTATTTCTCTCTGAATAAACATCTATTTGGCCTATCTGTTTATCCCGATCCTTATTAAACCTCAATATCTGGTGTCAGAAGTGGGATCAGGATTTTCGTGGGATGGGTTTCACCTAGGTGGCAGACACCATTCCCTTCCCCCAACGTCCTTGAACAGGTGGTTGCCTTGCCTAACCAGGTGGACACACCGCAGCTTGTGAGACATTTGTGTCTGCCCTACACCTCCTTTTATTTACACTGTGGCCCTGAGACCACTGCTCATCTCCTGTTCATTCCCTCAGTTTGCATTCACACAGAGCCCTGCGGTGCCAGCCCTGCTCTTGTGTTGCTGCACAAGGCCCAGACTCTGGGCTTACCCAGAGTTTGTGCATGCCTGTTGCCTAGTGGCACCAGTTGCAGGTGGCACCTGTTAGCCCCACGGTACCAGCAATTTGTTGTACAATCGTGGCTCCTTTCATTCCTTCATTTAACAAAATTTCGCTTGCCTTAGTTTGTGAAGAGCTTTTCTACAGGACTGGGATCAGAAGGATCGTCTGCTACCAGAAGCTATTTGGTAGTACACTTCTGGGTAGAACCAGGAACAGAAGGATCCTCTGCTGCTGGACGCTATTTGGTGGTACACTTCCAGGCGTAACTACCATAAGTTGAGATCTAGAACTAAAAGCATCAAAGTTCCAGGATAGCAGAATTATACATAAGGTTATTGTAACATCCTTTACAACTTAAGCTGATATAATATCTATCTGAGATCAATTGTTTCATACCTATGGCAGATCATTTTACAATGCAGAACTTTAGTAATTCTTTTACTTCATATACAGAAGGAATTTTAGCAGAAGAAAATTATGACTAGACCAATATATACATTTTTTTGTAATAGCAATGGGTTCCATCATTAACATGATATTCTTAAAGGAATGGCTTGAGATTAGAGCAAACAATAAGGAACTTGTACAACCCATGGGAGTCTTAGTAACAAGGATTCAAAACATTAAAAATGATAGAACACAAAATATAGAATGCTTAGAAACAAGGTTCAGAATATTGAAGATGGCATTTAGAGAACTGACAGGTAGAATACAAAATATGGAACATAAAAGTGGCCAAGTAGAAAACAGAATTTGTTCCATGTCTGATGCCTCAATAACAAAACAGAAAGAATGCAATGCATTAACATGCTAGCAGAAAAAAGCTTGTTTCTGATCAGAGGAAGCTACTAATAAGTTTAAAAAGCTGGAACATCAGATAGAAAGACTAGATGATAGAATCTCTTCCATGTCTGAGGATAATGGCAAGCTAGCATATAGAACATTGTTTCTGGAAGGCAGTTTACATGCCATTCAGATAGCATCTAAGGATGAGAATATTAAAAACAGAGAATCATTCATAGCTGGAGAAAGTAAGAAACTGACTGATGCAATGAAAGCTCTAGAAAGTTACATGCTTCAAGAAGTTCAGACACTCAATGAAGCAATGGTGAATAGATTTCAGGCCTTACAAGACCTTCAACCTGATACATCAGAAGAAGAGCTACAGGTAACAGAGCATGAAAAAGACTTAAAATTTTCTACACCATATAGGGTCAGGGGAGCTTACCCTGTATCTATAAATGAAAAACAAGCAACGAAAAAACACCCAAAAGGTGTCATTGCATATCAGTGGGAACGAATATGTATGAAAGATTTAAAAGTATATACCCTAGTGTCAGGTTTTTAAATTAAGGTCTTTGTTCCATTTTGAACAGACTTCTGTAAGGGTAAAATATATGATTCTAATTTCATTTTTCTGGAGGTGAATACCAGGCATTGTCATCACTGTTGGATAGACTATCTTTCCCCCAAAGTATGTACTTGTGTTTGTCAAAAATTAGGTGAGTATAGCTTTATTATAAGGTTCATTTGTAGTACCTGTGTTCTGATCTGTTAATCCACTGTTTGTTTAATGCCATTGGCCTGCCTTTATCATTGTAGTATAATTTGAGGTCAGGTATTGTAAAACTTCCAGCTGTGTACTCACTTCTTAACATTGCTTTGATGATATATGATCTTTTGTGATTCTGTATGAATTTTTGCATTCTTTTATATATGTGAAATGAAATCATAATTTTGCTAGGTTTTTTATTGAATCTGTAGATTAACTTTTATAGTATGTCCTTTCCACATCATTAATTCTGCCAATTCAGGGGCATGGAAGATACTTCTATTATCTGATGTCTTCTTTGATTTCCTTTCCAATATCACAAAATTCTAATTGTAGACCCTTCTTTTCCTTTGGTTATATATATTCTTAGGTACATATAATTATTTTAAATGTGATGTTTCTTTTTTTAATTTCTTTCTAAGGGAGTACACATGAAGATTACTGTTTTTTATATTTATTTTGTACCCTGTACTTTTATTGTAAGTGTTTATTAGGTTTAAGACTGTTCTAGTAAATCTTATTAGTTTTTTTATGTAAAGAACTGTGTGTTCTGCTAATAAGAATTGTTTGACTTGTCTTTCCCATTTTTATTACTTTTATGTCTTTCTCTTGTGCAATTACAATCACTGGACATGGAAAATTACATCAAATAAACAAGGGGTAGTGACCATCCTTATCTCATTCCTCATTCCTCAGTGTAGCAGCTATACATCAGAAAAGAGATAATATCCAGAATTACACAGAACTCCAAAAATTAAATACAAAGGAAATAAAAGTGATAATCAGCAAACAGGATAGTGATTTGAATAGATTGTTTTCAAAAAAGAAGAACAAATAGCCAATAACCATTTTATTTTTTAAGCATGTTTAACAACCAGACTAATGCTAACTATAGAGAAGTTCATATGGAATAAAGTCTTTGGGTCTAGATAGTGCTTGTTTGACTGATGCTATAAATCTGATGATGTTTTTATATTTGCAAATTCATTACAATGAATTAACTTTCAAAACTTTTTAAGATGCCTTGTTTCCTACAGAGGCATCTTGCTTTTTGATTTTGTGCTTAGCTGGTGCTTGCTGCGCCCAGCTCAGTAAAAGGACCAAGAGGTTTTGCCAGCTGTTCACTTAGACCACACAAAGCCACCAAATTACTGATTGAAATAAGCATTGCTTCAAGCAGGTAATTGGTCAAATTCCAAACTCAGACACTTGAATGGAAGAAGGATTGAAACCGACAGTTGGAACTTGCCTTGGGATCCTAATTTACTATGAACTGGAAGTGGCCCAAGCCAGAGTAAATGTCAGAGACCTTTTGGAGGTAGCAGAGAATAACTGCATATCTTTCAGAGAATATCTTGGCCAGGCCCTAAGACAGTATATTAAGGGATAATTAGTTTTCAAATTAACAGTCAAGAAATGCAGCAATGGGGGAAGGTTCATGTTCATTCTCTCCAAATAGGGAAAGCCAGTAAAGCAGTATTTTGTGCCTAGAGCAGCAACACTTGAAGTTGAATAGTGATAATAAAAAAAAACTAAATCATCTACAGGAGAAAACCCACCATGACATCTGCTTCTTTGTAGCCAGAAGATGATGTTGAAATGATAAAATGGGAAATAGCATTTAGTGAGTGCTTATTTATGCCCTAAGTTATGATCCTAGCTTTATGTCCTATTCTAATATTTAAAATTGCCATA
Organism: Phodopus roborovskii; assembly: GCF_943737965.1. Lineage (NCBI taxonomy): Eukaryota > Metazoa > Chordata > Mammalia > Rodentia > Cricetidae > Phodopus > Phodopus roborovskii. Next base: position 9,703,632 of record NW_026126549.1, on the reverse strand, counting down.
TATCTACATATTAAAATTTTTATCTCCAACAATTTATTATTTTATTTTGTATTCATGAAAACTATAAACCACTTTTATCTTGAAGACTTATGTAGAAATTAGAATTGTTCTTAAACAGGCACTGTTTAAACCTATATCAAGATTTAGCACAGTTAACTACTATAGTGACCAATGAAGTCAGTTATATTTAGCGTTAAGTCCTAACTACAGGTGAGGAAGCTAAGGCACAGAAAAATGAAGTACAGTGTTGATAGTTGCATATTGCAAATACAATAGTGATATGCATTTGGTGCTGCTATGTCCAAGTACAGTGCCTAGATATTTTATTTAAAAAAATAGATGCTCCTCTTAATTACAGAGACTAAGAAATCCATGTTCAAGCAATTGGAATCTGGTGGGTGCCTTTTTTCTATGCCATAACATATTAGAAGGAATTTCATGGGTAAGAAGTAACAAGGCTACAGTCATCCATCATACACCTATGTGATTTCCTATGATATGATCATAGGTCAAGGCTCCCACTTAAAAAAAACCTACATTAGAGATTCATCTGCAAATACAAGCTTCCAATTCACAGTAGAAGTAAAGATAGAATGTGAATGGAGGCAACTGAATTACAGATTTAATAGCTACAACCAAGAAGTATGAAATCCATTCTCAGCATCAACCAGCAGGAAAGAAAATGTGTTTTTACTCTTTGTATTCAGTGCTATTCCCTCTGTGGTTGATAACTTAACAAAATTAGGTAACAATAGGAAAGCATGCAGTAACTAATAGGAATAATAATTGTGATTTTTGTGATAAAATCTAACATTTGTTGAATGGTCATGATTTAATTATACAATAGACTAGCAGCTTGTGTAACATTAACTCTCATTTTCCTCATCTTAAAGATGAAAAGATGAAAAAAATCAGCTTTGGAAATAAATGCTGAGTAACCTGTTCAGATTAGTAAAGCAGATAGATGCACAAGCCCAATTCCATCCCATTCAAGTTTTGTATTGCTGAGGAACTATCAAATCTTTGACTGCTAGTATAGTATAGAATTGGAAACTGAGACAATGGGAATTGCTATCAAACAGACAAGGTCTTCAGAACTTAAGCACATGCATGGCCAGCTAGACACCTGGGTCCTTTGCAAGATGGAACAAGAATTTATGCAAAGCTTTCTATTATTTCAAGACAGATATAATTTCAAAGTTATAGTGTGCAAAAAGTTCTAGTGGATTCTCTTCTACCAGAAGCTCTCTCCCACAGATCAAATTGTAATCTCCACAGGCTTTTTTTATACAGACTGTTACCAAGAAAGTAAACAATTTAAAATTGTGAGCAGAGCTATAGAGGAGAGAGAAAAGATAAAAGACTTGACTGCCCTTGCTTACTGCAAACAAGGCATGTTGGGCTGCAGCTGGTGCATGGGAAACTCATTAGAGACTCTTGAAGCCTTGGCAAGTACAGTGGGTAACCGGAGAGCTCAGCAAGGAGCCTCCTCACCCAGAAGTCAATCAATCTACTGTCAGGTCAGAGCAGGCAGCACATAGAAAACCAAGGCTGCAGATTGGCCCCCACCAGTGCACATGGTCTGCTCAGCAGGAAAACGGGACTGGATCATCAACTGTGATGGCAGGGCTGTGTACTCAGACTAGAATTCATTCTCCCTGAAATAGAATGGACATCTGACACAAGACTTCTAAAAGAGGGGCAGTTATATTACTCAGCACACAAATTTACTCATTATATTAGTCAACCCTAGAAATATACAGTCCAGATCTGGTGGGCTCACTAGAAAGATTTTACTGAAAAGACAACAAATAGTATGGGGTGCATATTATAAAATCAAACTTGATAAATGATCTTTAGCTAATCAGATGTTAATGAAAACTAAAAAGAGCACAGGGGATAAGCAAATCTGCATAAGGCCAGGGGCAGGTTGGGGGAGCTATGATTACCAGGTCTCAAGCCTCTTGTAAAACAGACAGTGGCACTGCGAGGGGATGAGAGGAGGGGTGGACACTGTCTTACTGGTGTTTCCTGTTGCTCTTTGGTCTCTTGCCAGTATCTCCAATTGACTAAACCAGCCTGAAGCAACATTTGAATGAGAGCCCTAGGGAGCCAGTCTGTTCACATCAGATGCTCAAGGAGCATGGCAGGAAAGAATGTCTCTGAGTAGGTAAACACATCAGCCATCTTCCTTGGTGAGGAACTCCCTTTTTAGCTCTGTGGTCCTCATGACAACAGCAACAGGCACACAGGAAGAATATAGCTTGGTAATGGAGCTTGGTACTCACGCACAAAGGTCAAGCACAATACATGTTAGCTTCCTTCCCACGTTGACTACATGGGGAAACAGAGCTGCTGAAAGTTCCCTTGGAGAGCCGAGGCTAAAAGTTCAAATGACTGCCTTTCGAAATGGCTTTCATTTTAAACCCTGGAAGTTAATTACTAAAACAAGAGTGCCAGCCCAACAAATCTATGGGAACTGTTAATCCTGGAAGTGAAGAACATTCTGATTATGATATGAATTTGGCTGATTTTTAAAAATTGGCATAATTAAAAACAGTACTCTGATGACCAAAACTTATGTATGAAGAATATTCCTTTTCCAGGGCAATGATATTTGTTCCCTTACCCACATATTTTGGGCTCACTTAATACATAAATTGCTTGGCAAAAAGGGCATCCACTTCTCAGTGACAGTGAGTAGGTGTGACTTCTGTGCCTTCAGTCTTCTGATTCTGTAGTGCCCAAGTCTTAAAAGTAATACCTTAGGATTAAAATGTGAATGGAGCACATAAGGACCTTTTGTGTAATCCACACTATTATACTGTCGTTCCCCTCGGCATGTTGTAGCCTGGGGAATTCCAACAATCACCTATGTAATTCATCGGTAACTACTGTTAGAGGGGAATGAAGATAGGAACATAGTTTTACACTCCCTGACAATTCTGCCCCCATTTCCTGGGTCATCTGCTCTGGAAGCAAAGCCCAAAGGCTCTTTCATAAATATATTTCTGGAGAGATTCTTGGTGGTTTCCATGAATTTTCAAATTTTGCTTTAAAAAAAAAAAAAAGACATTTGACTTTGAAAAACAGTTTATGTTCAATGAATGAACTGAATAATCATGCCAAAATAAGCCACCCACCCTGTTTTAATTGTTTAATAGGTACATTTAAGCACAGAGAGAATATAGAAAGTCATGTAAAAATTTATGCCAGGTATTGAACAAACTTAAAAGCAAACAAACAAAAAACCCAATTCCTGTGATTGCGGGTAAAATATTCTTTTGTGCTGAGTGAGGATACTTTAAGACTAATCTATGGATATTTATCTTTCAATACTTATTTTTTATGTATTTATAGATTAGTTATTAAATGGACCTTCATTCTTTCAGAGAAATGAACAGTGTGGATAGAATTGTTAATATCCTTCATAATAATAGAGACTGGCAGAGAGTCTATGAGCACAAAATATATGACATTGTCAGTGATTTATATTTATGTGCTATGTTCGTCACATATCCAATGTATATTCGTGAAGTATTTTATATTTGCCAGGCAATGAGCTACACCCTGAAGTAACCTCAGTGAAGCTAAAACTCCATCTCTGCTCTCTTATGGTTTAGAATTTAGTTGGCTAGAAAATTAAATATTCAGAAACATCAGATGAAATAAAAAAAAAAAACATTCTAGGATTACACCAGAAGTCTTTCTATCTCTAGATTTCAGGTTGAAAGAAAAATAACATGTGGACATTATGTTATAGATGAGACCTTAAGACTGTGGCATCAAACAACTAAGGAGAAAGGGTAGGCTAAGAATCTCTCCACTGGGCAAATCAAAGGTACACAGACTTTGGGCTTGGGGGGAGCATGTTCAAATGATTGGATTATATGTGCTATGATTGGAGAGTGATATGAACATACAGACAGAAAGCAGGTCATGAATACCATAATATGAATGTTAAGGAGTATGGTCTTTGCCCCTCATGGCTATGACATGGGGTGCTGTGCTTCCTGAATTTTCTTTGTGCTGGGGAACAGCAATTCCAAGTATCCAAAACCATAGCTCTGCTACAACATACAGGAACAGTCTCTGACCAGCCCAACTACACAGCAGACATAGTGAAACTGATGGGGTGGACTAATGAACATGGAAGTTGCTATGAGGAATAATGGAAGGCTTCCAGGTTGTCATTGCAAGTGCAACAGAGACATTCACTGCTCTGGTACTAACAAGCTAAAAAGTACAGACATGAATTAGCCATTCTGGTAGTATCCATGAATAAGCAATTAGTTTACCATGATGTACAAACAGTACTACCTAATTATTTACAGAACTTCTCAATTACCTAAAATTACTGAAAATCTCCACATGCACAATGCTTACTCATGACCTGATGAGAAGAGTCAGTAATGAATCAAGTCAGACAGTCAGAACCATGGTACCCGTGTCTTTAGACTACAGGACTCCTTAAAAAGAGATATCATCAATCTACTTCATCTCCTGAGTTTCCAACGCAGTGTACCTGAGCAGAAGCTTGGAGGAAAAACTCCTGCCAACTAACCAGCTACATTTACTGAGACTGTGCTAGTACTAAGTTGTTTAATGAGATCAACCTGAAAAACTCTGTCTTTCAAGATAAGAGTGCCTACTTGTATCTCAAAAATAAGCTTTTTATTTCTATATGCAGAGCTCTGTAGTCTTGTTTATCCTCAGCTCTAGGACTGTTACTTTTTGACATATTTATACAATTGTGGTAATTCAAACGTTAATATGCTAGGTATTTCAAACCTGAGAATATTCAGCTCTTCAAAAAATGGTCAATTTTATGTGATGGTCATTTGTATATTTCCTTGTGTTATTGAGACAGGGACTCACATTGTATCCTTGAATTTGTGGTTCCATGTGTCAGCCTCCCAGGCATAAGGCATCAGTCTAGCTCAGGAATTTTGTACACTTAGTGAATTGGAAAGACATCATCACTTTCACCACAAACTATTCTACTATACTACAAGAAAGGCAGAAACAGTCCATCCACTCCACTCCATGCTTTGGTGCTTTTATTGAACTGTCCACTTTCCTCACTTTCTAGTGACTACTATGATTTTCTGTTTCTCTATACAATTTGGACTTTCAACTCTCTGCAAATTAGTAAAATTCTGTGGCACTTACCTCTGTACCAGACGTTGTGCTGTTACCACAATGTCCTCTAGTTCAATGCATGGTGTGGAACGTGACAAAATTCATTTGCCTTAATTGTTTGTGTGTTTGTGTGTGTGTGTATGAGAGACAGACAGACAGACAGAGAAAAAGACAGAGAGATAGATGGAGAAAAAGACAGATTCTCTGTGGATGACTGTAGAATATTGAGGTCCACCATTATTATCTTAGGCCCTACTGTTATTTTTAGGTCTAGTGACATTTGTTTGCATATTCATATATATACATATATATCATATATGTGTATTAATCTATGTATGGTTATAAATATATAATTAGTACATTATATAGTAATGTAATTAATGCTTATATAAAATGTAAATACACGATAATTTACAATTATTTTCTCAATGAACTGAACTTTTTAAAGTATTTCATAGGTTTATAATATGTAGTTCTATACTTATTTTCCATTTGCATGTTAACTTTTTCAATATTTCACTTTAATTTCTTTGCTTGTTTAGCAGTAAGGTGGGTTAATTCTGCACAGCTCATAAACTAATTTTTATACAATTTGGTCAGTCTACATCTTTTGGTTAGTGAATTAATCTTCATGTTAAAGGTTCTTACTTGCAAGCATGAAATCTCTCTGTCTCATTGGTAACTATATTCTACTTGACATATGGTCTTTGTCCCTTCCCACTTCTTTAGCATCTTTTTCTGTGATCTGATAGCTTCTGCCATGCCAAAGGTTGATTTTCTTTCTCCTGTGTGAATGTGTCCTAATGGATTGTATATACCTATGACTGCTGGGTGTTAGGAGCACTAGGTAATTTTCTCATTGCTTTGGCAAAATACATGACAGAACCTTAAGAAAAAAGGGATTTTATTTGGGCTTACAGTTGATGGGAGTGTCTCACAAGAATATGAGGCTTCATGCTCATATCTCAGTGGCCCAGCAAGAAAAAAGTGGGACCAGGTTATCAACTATAAAGCCTGCCACCAATGATCCACTTTTTCAAGCTATACCCACCTCCCAAAGGTTCTCAAACCTTCCTAAAACAATGCCAGTAAGTACAGACGAAGCATGCAAGCTCATAGATACATTGGAATATTTCCCATCCAAATCTGGGTATTATGGCCATGGACATATAGTTATCTGGTAAAACAAAATTCATTCAGCCCATCTTCAAATGCCTGCATGCAAGACCTACAGGAGTTTCCTAAATGTGAGGATTTAAATACATAATATATATTATATATAATAAATATATATATAATATATTTAAAGTATACGCAAATATATATATGTGTATATATATATATATATACACACATGTGTGTGTATATATATATATATTCAAAACATAATGCATAAAATAAACATTTGCCTCCCAAAAGGGGAAAAGAAACAGAGGCCCAGCAAAGACAAGCCAAAACAAGACTGAGGCCCAGTAGGGAAAATATAAAATCTGAAGCCTCATTTCTTGGGCTTCCATTTGCACAGCTAAAATTAAATTAATCTGAGTAGCCTCCTGGAATGTATGGTCTCTCTCTTGAACTAGGTCTACAAAGAGTATGTATCTTTTCTTGGTTAACATCCCCTATTTCTTGAATCTCTAATATTTATGGATTTTGTATGCATTCTAAACATTGTCTCTATAACTTCACACACCAGACACTCAGGAGCTCCACCCAGAAAATGCCATCATGCAGCATGCTGCCTGGCCTAGTGCCTTCTGTTGCTTTGATACAAAGCACATTACCCTTCAGTCTTGTATGCTATGTGCCTTGCACATGCAATACAGCATGAATGATGCTAAGTTACACTGCTAGTTTAAGGTGCAGCCAGGTTCCATTGTTCCATGGTTGAAACCATCCCTGTGTACCATCACAGCTGAACCTGGAAAAACACTGTAGAAGAATTCTTTTCCAGCCAACTATGCTGAAGGCTCTCTCTTTTCAGAGATTTGCCATTGAAATGAATTTGTGCTCTTATGACTTCACAATTTCTATGTGTGAATTGCAACCACTTTCACCTCCTTTGTCTTCAATATTACCTGATATCAAGCTCCTTCAGGAAGAAATAAAAGAAAAAATACTTTTAATTATTTATATAGCCGTATGTCCAAATATTTTAGGCTGTGTCCTTTGATTAACAGCCTTATCTCTTAAGAAATAAATGAATGTCTCCTTGACATAATGAAGGATTTTCACCATGTTTGAGGCATGGTCTTGGGTTACTACTAAGGAAATGGGAGGAAAGATAGAGAATGTAGTAGGAATTTATACTAAAATAGATCAGTCCTAAAACTGTAGAATATATGAAAAAGGGATAAATAGTGCCAGTCATTTGTCTCTTTAGAGACACGTTTCTTAAATATCCAAAAAAAAACATATACAACTCAGAGAGTATCTCCATATTAGCAATATTATAATTCTGGAGACCTCATAATGTTAATAAATAGTTACAATAAAAGTTCACTTGGCATATCATGAACTGATTATATATTTTAAATACTCCATGTTAATGCCACCTTTGCCTTGCCCACTGGAGAGAGACTAGGAATACATATACATATATATATGAAATCTACCATCAATTTCTTTCAGATCTTGGCATGAAATGCAACTGCAAAATAATTGTGTCCATGGAAGTAATCTTTCAACTTGCTTTCCATTACTATTCAGCTTTTGGCAGAACTTTTTCCATTTTGATTAATAATCTTTCTGCTTCCTGATTCAGAGCATGGCTTCCCTCAGAAATTAAGTTTATGGACTCACTTTGACCTGTTTTCCATTAGATGAAAATAAATGTTAATGCACTGAAATACTGAAATCCTGAGGTCTATTCTTTCAGGGTTTTTTTGTTTTGTTTAGTTTTGTTTTTGGTAAAGGCACAAAGTATTGATTAAAAATAAAGATAAAATGAATGACACTTTATGAATCTCACTGTAATTTCTCTAATCTAGCCTACAAACTGGTGGAGATGAGAAGTACACATATGCAAGAAGACTAGACACTAAAAGTTCACTCCAAGTTCTTCATAAAGCAAAAGAAAAGGAAAATTCATTCTAAAAGTTCCTATATATATAACCTTTTATGGTCATCACTAGAACTCAGTAAGATCAAAAAGTATTTTATCTTCTTTCACTTTCTTCCTTATCTATTTGCAATGTTCAGTTCTTGTGCTAAGAAAAACAGAATCAAAATCTCTAGTTTATGGAAGCCATCATTGACATTAAGAAATGAATTAGTTTCACTATCAAAGAGACATAACTGACATAACAGTGGTGGTGGGACAAGACCAGCGGTGGGAGGAAAAAACTTACTCCTTACAGAATTCCAGCTTTTCCATCTCCCTGATAAGCTATGAACAGAAAATTTTTTTCAATCCAAAACATCTCCATACTCTTAAATTTAGAAACCTACAAGGAAATAATGGTGAGAGTATCACACTGGGCATGAATCTGAACGTCTGCTGTGGGTCTTACTGTGGACGCTCCCTGTGTCTGGCTCCAAGTCCTCAGACAGATATCTCAGTACTTCTCATATTATGTTTACCTTCCCATTCCAAGTATATAGAAATTGAGGAATTGGGTTCATTACCAAGTTTGTATGATATCAAGCCAAATTTCAACTTGCATTGAACTATAAATACCTTACCCTTTTGGAATCGTTATACCACAAAACACCTGAAAATGATTATACCGAATATTCTTCATGCAGATGAAGTTATCAACCTAGAGTAGCTTCCACATCAAATACTTGTAATTGTTATCATTTTAAAGTCATTTTAGGTGACATGGCTGGAGGAGATGGTTTGGGGTGAGATAAGGAACATGAGACAACATGAAAAGTAAAGATTGGCATTGGTTAATATGGACATCCCTCCCTGTGAAAAATACATAAATTTGATTATAATGATGAGATTATTTTTTGAATACTTAACAAGCTAGTATAGACATATCCAAAGTTATGGCTGGGCTGTATGCTTACATATTTTTTGTGAAAGATGAGCAATTATGATTCATGTAAATAAATGATGCTTGGGTACACATGAAGTTACTAAACTTTAGCCAACCTCCAAGGTAATCCTTGTTTTGATGAAGACAGGTTCTGGGTGGGAGAGATTTAGCAATTATAGTGAAGAAAAAAACAGAATTTTAATCTCTCATACTAGATTTGGCTCAGCAAAGGCTGAATTTAGAACAATAATAAAAATGAGTTTCAAAATAAAACACTCCATGGATAATGATTCAAATATTATTTTAAATTAAAACCTTCATATAAAAAGTTCACTTTCTAAGAAAAAAGAACTCTATTGGAGACTGAAGCACATTTATTTTGTATAAACTATTGTTTGCCACAGACTTTTTTCCATGATATCTCCAACTTCATCTGGGATGAATTGTCTATGACTCTGGTGAGTTGGAGGTTCCTTCTTATGTTATTTAGAAATGCTTTAGAATGTGTCATTTCAAATATGACTGCTAGAAAAACAAATTATAGTGAGAAAGTTATAATATCAATAAATCCAGATTTATAGTACATTTTTACAATTAATGGCATTAATTGAGTGGAATAGGACCAATTCACAATTGTATGTAACTGAACCACTTAAATATGATTTATGCTGTTATAGCTTCCTCCACGCAGAGAAATAGCCAATGCTTTTATTTTAAAACAACCTATTACCTTCACTGTTGAAATTATGAGTACCCTAACACAATTTTCATAAAATAAAGAAGAATGGCAAAATCCATGATATATGTCCCTTTATTTAAACTTTACCCTCAAGTAATTGCTTGCTGAATGACTTTAAGAGCTTGATGTAATGTTGCAAGCAGTGTAAAATTTGCACAGCACATAAAGCCTTCACTTCCTTCATATCAATACTACACACACATAAAGTCATGAACTTGAAGAAGTTATAAAGATTACTCTCCTCATATGTGTGGCTTTAAAATTGTGGGTGATTTTACATAATTTAATGAGTGGATCAAGTAAAGTGGGATAATATAAAACATTGTATTTTTTTCATTATTATTTTGGATGGCTTTGTGATATGACTCCTTTTATGAAAGATACATAAAATATACACACATTGACACTGAAACTATGCTTTTATTATATGTAGACAGCAATTTGTCATCTCTAGCTTAATAGGTGTTCAGAATCTTCTGAGCTGTGTTGATTCTGGATGTCACCGTATAAAATAATTCATTTGCAAAGTAACACCTGACATCGTCCATAAGGAAATATTTATGCAGAATTTTAAAAAATAGGTTGTGTTACTGTAATATTTATAATTATTTATGATACATCTATCTCATTTTCTATGGCATTGAAAAACTAAATGTCATTAGAAAGATATAAAATTAAGTAAAGAACAATCTTGTATCTAAAAACAAAGACCAAAACTGATCATTCAATCGATTTACCTTAAACATTCTTATATATTTATCTGAGAGTATTAATGAAAATAAATATAAAGTTAATGCATAAAAGCAGATATTTAGACATATTCCCAGTATTTTTGGCTGGAGATATCATTTTCAAGATCCTTGCAACATGCCATTTACCTGCCTCTAATTTAAAATGAGAATACCCTTTCTTGAACTCATCAGCTGGTTTTTAAAACTCATACAAAATATAAAGGAAATTGAAGAATTCTTACAACTCAAAATAAAATGAACAAATTATGTCAGTTTAAAATGTTACACTGATCAGAGCATCAAGGCCAGTCCTGTCATCAGAAAGAACTCTATGCACTTAAGTCATAGTCATGAATTTGAATGGCAGTACATCCACTCTTCCCAGTAAGGCCTATACAAATAATGGCTAGAAGATTAATACAACCAGTTTTCCTACAGCCTTTGTCTGTCTTCACCACTTGCCCTCCACTCTCAGGTTTTAAACCTTTCACTTTGTTGCTGCTCACAGTGTTTCCCAGGGCTGTGAAGAGACACGGCCCCCATGTCTGATGTTTCGCTTCATCTGCATTAGCACTGGCTATGGTGTGGGCCTCAATTTATCCTTGAGTACATGAAGGTCACTGTGGCTACAAAACCCAGATATTACCCAGCCTAGATTGCATAAGACTTGCCTTCTTTAATATTGCTTCAACTTTGGGCTGCAAAGTGTGATGGAAGATCCAATTCCATATAGGCAGGATAAGGTACTAAGATTGAGGATTTGCCAGTAATTTACTGCTGTGTTGAATAAACACACAACCAGAGAGATGTCAGTGGTCCTGCACCTCTGAGCCTATGTGTAGATAAATCCTTTAACAGCCTTAGTACCAGTAGAAGACACACAATCTCAGTCTAAACATTGCCTTTGCCAGGGAGTACCATTTGTGAATAGTTGAAGTGCTCTTTAATCACAAGTGTTCCTTATAATTAGCCAGTCCATATGTACATGAATCTCATTTTAACCCAGTGTTTGCTGGTCTAGGAAAGCTGTGTGCTCATAGCATGATGCATCTTGGCATTACCGATTTCTATGGATATAGCATAGAAGCAGAACACTAGTCAGTTCATGATTGTGTGCCTGTCAGGCAGAATCCTGAAGTGTATTACCACAGACCAGTAACTATGTAGGAGGTAACCAGGTCCACCTTAACCCCGGGGTGAGCCCTGTGAACACACATCCCTCTCTCTCTCTCTGATACTCTCAACATACACTAAACAAATGTTTGATATAAAGGTTGTCCTTCTGAGCTGAAACAGTGAGGAACCCCCAGTAGGAGGGCCTGGGAAATCTGGGCCTGACTGACATATCTACAACTAAACTGGTGTAAATGAAGGGCAGTGAAAATTAATCACCTTCCTTAAAATTTCTAGAAAGACAAAGGCAGATCAGCACCAATTGATTTTCTAGTCACTGAGAGTATATCTCATCAAGATTTTTTCAGGTAACTGGCCTCATTAAGTATTCAAATTAAGATGTCAGGTGGGGGCAGGTATCAACTTTCTTCAGTAAAGTGACACTATATTTCAAAATAACAGTAACACTCCAGAAAGGACCCCATAGGCGGGAGTAGTTAACCAACAAGAATTGGATCCGATTTTTTCTTTAAGAGAAAGAAAAAACATGAAGTTGGTACATACATAAGTGGGGGAGGATGTAGGTGGAGATGGAGATAGGAAATAATATATATTATGTATTGCATGAAATTCAAAATATTATCTGAAATGAATCTCACTAAATTCTCAAAGAATAAACAAAAACTTATTTTTTAAAATGAAGTTCAAAAAACTGATCAGGCAGAATCAATGTGATCAAACAATCAGAGAATTTATAACAGTTACTTTAAGGAAATCCACCAGAAAAGCACTACCTACTTTAACAGGGGGAAAAAACTTAAAAGAGATGAAAGAAAACCAAAACTGAATAATTTTGTGGGCTAAAATTAAAGAGAAATGAAAATACCATGACAGGTGCAGTTGTAGGACAGAGCCAACAGAAAGAAAAGACTAGTGACCTTACAGAAAACAAAGAGAAACTGAATCTAAACTTCGTATGGGAGGATTGCACAGTAGCTGAAAGAAGAAAAGTTTGGGTAAGTGGGAGTCAAGAAAGATTTGAGAATGCTAAATAGGTAGGAAATTAATTCAAAGAAATATGAAAAGAATCTTCCCAAACCTAGAGAAAGAAAATAGATATCTAGTAAGGAAGGTCAAAGCTATCATTCACATAATCTACATCTAATCAAGATGTCTCATAATCAAACCCTCATGGGAGAAAGATGTAGAAAATTCTCAGTAACAAATAATTTTGGAGTGCTCCAGCTGGCCTGAGATACAAATTCTTGGCAGAAACCATATAGGCCAAGAATGTAGTGTAAATTTCATGGTACTGGAGGTAAATTCTATTAATCAAAGAAATACCTACCTAAACTATTTTTTAACAATGGTGAAAAGATAAAGACTACCAAATAAAGACAGAGACATTATATCTCCACCACACCTGTTCTACAATAAATGCTGAAGAAAACTTAGTTAAAACAAGTGAACATTTTGAGTAAGACTATATCAAATGAAGATACCAAATCAGTATAATTATACAAATTCAGATTATCCTAATAGTGAAAGTAAGCAGATATGAAATTTATACCATTAACCAGCATGACAGATTTAAATGTAGAAAAACTCCAGTACAATATTGGTTGTCAACGTTTAAGAACTTGCTTTCAGCAATGGACACATGATCCAGAATTTTGGCCACAAAAATTTAGTGTGGGATTACACGTTGGATCAAATGGACATCTACAAGATATTCTAGTTAGGACCTGCAAAAGTGACCTTTATATTCTCACTAGATCATGAAATATTACTCATGACACACAAATTAAAAACATATCAAAATCATGTCACGTATTTCAAGGACCTAAATGCAATCCATTTAAGAATCAACTTCAAGAAGAGCCATAAAAACTATCCAGATGCGTGAAATAAAATCACCTCCTCTGAAACAATCACAGGCTCATGGAAGAACACGCAGATATTATTAAAATACTTCTTGAAACAAAGTGAAGGAAAAAACCACACAAGTACACACAAAAGCCAATTGGGTACAGGCAAAGCAGTGTGAAAAGGAAAGCTTAGACACACCAGTGATCACAGCATAAAGGTAGAAATGTCTCAGATGCATAACTGGCATTTCAAGAAACTTGAAAAACAAGAACAATCTAAACTCAAATGACAATAAATAAATAGTCAAATTAGAACAGACATAGAATAAATAAAGATGAAATGTTTAGGACAAAAACCAACAGCAAGGAAAAGCTGTTTTGGGAGAAGAAGAATGAACACCTAGACTAAGCAAAAGGAAAACCAGAGACTAAGAGAATAATACTATAGCTGATAAAACACAAACTAAAAGTTTTGTTGCGAATTATGGTGGAAATTATATTCTAATATATTTGAAAATGAGAAGGAAACAGAAAAATTACTGGATCCATAAACTTTATCCCAAGAATGGATTATAAAGAAGCAGAAAAAACAAAGAGACTCATAACAAGTACTAAAAATCAGCAATAAAAATCTCCTGTGAAAGAACAGATGCACTCACTGCTGAATTCAATAAAACATTTAAGGAACTGGATGAGCATTCACCTTTTGTTATTCCAAAAGAAAGAAGACAAAAGGATTCTTCCATACACATTTTCTGAGGCCAGAATTATACTGATACCAATCAGATATGAATACAAAAGCAAATTGTAGGTTGGACTGGCTCACTGCTATCCTATCAGGAAGAGGGAGAATAACACTGGAGGACTGTCAAATTCTCTAGGCTAGTCTGGGCTATGTAGTAAGTTACAGGCCAGGCTGGACTACAGAGTAAAGGAAAAGAAAAACAGACAGGGAGACAGTCAGGCGGGTGAAAAAGGAGGGAGCTGGTGGTTGCGAAAAAAGAAATAAAAACCCAGAATATATGTTTGAGGAATGTAAATACAACAAATATACTGTTAAATCAATTGTATTAGGCCTTTTCTTTTGGGCCAACAACCAGCTCCCAAATCATGATACAAAAACTTAGTTTTGAATGTCCAGCCTTAACTTAGCTCATATTTTAAGCTGTTTCTCTTTATCTACATTTTGCCTCATGGTAATATTCTACAGCATAAACAATGTAACACATCTTTTCCCAGTTAAAATAATATTCCACAACAATCAAATACACCAGAATATTAAAAAGATTTTTCACCAGGAGAAAGAAATAAAGAAAGCCAAATTCAGAAACTGCAAAGTTAAATAGTCACACTTCACAGTTGACATACAAGGCTTTATGAGAACCTGTTAGAATAAATCAATTCAGCAAAATTTTAGAATACAAACTGACATGCAAAAACAAGTAGTGTTGCCATATAATAGTAAAAAACATTGATGAAATTAGTGGAGAAATAAAACTTAGACCTGGAGAAATAGCTCAGCAGTTAAGAAAACTGACTATGCCTCCAAAGGACCCAGGTTCAATTCCCAACACCCAAGTGTCAGCTAAAAACATTTACAACTGCAGTTCCAGAGGTTTCAAGACCATCTTCTGGATTCCAGAAACACTGCATATACATGATGCGTAGATAAATACATACAGTCAAAATACTCATATACCTAAATTAAAAAGAAAAATAATCACTGACCTACAATAGCTGCAAAAAATATATATGTAGATATATATTTGATCAAAGAAGTAAAATATGTCTACAATGAAGTTTCTACAACATAATGTAAGAAATTGGAATTGAATACACACACACAGGCACACACACACATACACACACACACATGCACATTAAAGATATGTTATCCCCAAGGGATACAAGAATTATTATTGTTAAAAAGTCCATAGTGACCAAAATGAAAGCCAGAAAAATACAGAAATTTTCATGAAACTACTACAGAAAAAAATGTATAAAATTCACATTGCAACATACACACATAGACACACACACACACACACACACAGAGAGAGAGAGAGAGAGAGAGAGAGAGAGAGAGGAAAGAGTCAAAAATGCTAATGTCCTCCTGATCAAAATGAACAAAAGCAAAAGGCATTACTTTATTTGACTGGAAAGTAGCATGGTATTGGAATGAAATATACAAACCAATAGACCATAATAGAGAACTCAGAAATACACCCACACATCTATAGCCAAATTAATTTTAACAAAGATGCTGAGAACACTCACTGGAAAAATAACAGCATTTTCAAGAAATTTGTGTTAAGAAAATTGGACATGTACATGCAAAAAATAAAGTTCTGTCCCTATATTTCATTAGCCTGAAATATAAATTCAAACTGTATTAACCATAACATCAAACTATGACACTAATGTAAGCCAATGGGAGGTGTTTAGAAAAGAATAAGACCAAAGCACAGGAAACAAAATACACAATAATTAGGCAAATTGGTTACATTAAAAGATTCTGCACATTGAACAATCAACAGAGTGCAGAGACCATATGAGGAATGAGGAATTTGTAATGTCAATATCTGACAAGGGCTTGATCTCTAAAATATATAACAAATCCAAATATTTAGTAGTAAGAAAAGGAAGACCAAATAAATGCTGAGCAGGTAGAGAAAGATATGCTTAACATTGCTAATCATCACTAAAATGCAAATCAAAATCATCATGAGATATTCTGCAACTCCACAATAATGGTTGGCAAAACAAAGGATAGATTTAAAAAAGGTCTAGTAATCTTTAAAAATTGGAAATTATGGCACACTATTGGTACGAGTAAAAATTAGTAAGATCACTGTAGACAAGTTTATGGACTTCCTCTGTATTAAAAGAGAACTACAATATGATCCAGTAACCCCAACCCTAAAGACAGTACACAAACATAAGGGCCAGCAGGATTGCTCCATTGTTGACCTGAGTCCCGGAGATGCACTTTAGATGGAATAAGAGAACTGCATCCCAAAAGTTGTCCCCCATCCTGTGCACATCGCTGGGATACATACACAACTTCACATACACATACCTAACAATGACAACAAAACGACAAACAAAGTGAAGACTCAAATGTCATGTGCAGTAAATTGGATGTGATTGTAATATAATATTAAGTGAAATAAGGCAAACAGGAATGGCAATGATCCCATATCCTGCTCCCATAAAGCAGCCGAGGGAACAGGAAGTGGAAGAGAAGAGAACTGTATCTCTGAATGTCAAAGAGTAGTTATTAAGGAGTGGGAGATGGAACCAGGGTAAAGGTGAAAGTAGGAGGTATAGATGCTACTGTGTGTGTGTGTGTGTGTGTGTGTGTGTGTGTGTGTGTGTGTGTGTGTGTGTATGTGTGGCTGTCTGGCTGTCTGTCTATACATACAATGTGTGCATCTGCATATGCAGAAATACCATAACGAATCTCACTAAACTATACAGTTAACATATGTTAACAAGATGATTGCATTGAAACTGTGTGCAAATGCCAGAAGGTTAATGTCATAAATACAGAAGATCTTGTCCCTTTCCCCTTCTCCAGGGGATCATGTATATCTCTTTTAGGGTCATCCTTGTTTCCTAGCTTTTCTGGTGGTATGGATTATAGGCTGGTGATCCTTTGCTTAGGACTAAAATCCTTATACCATGTTTGTCTTTTTGTGACTGGGTTACCTCACTCAGGGTGGTTGATTCTAGTTCCATCCATTTGTCTGTGAATTTCAAGATTCCATTGGTTTTTTTGTTTGTTTGTTTTTCCACTGAGTATTATTCCATTGTGTAAATGTGCCACATCTTCTTTATCTATTCTTCAGTTGAGGGGTGTTTAGGTTGCTTCCAGGTTCTGGCTATTACAAATAGTGCTGCTATGAACATAGTTGAACAGATGTGCTTGTTGTTTGATTGTAAGTCATTTGGGAATATGCTTAAGAGTGGAACTGCTGGATCTTATGGTAGACTGATTCCCATTTTCCTGAGGAAACTCCATACTGATTTCCAAAGTGACTGAAATCCCACCAGCAGAAGAGAAGTGTTTCCCTTTTTCCATATCCTCTCCAGCATAAACTTTCTTTACTGTTTTTGATTTTAGCTATTCTGACAGGAGTAAGAAGGTATCTCAGAGTTATTTTGGTTTGCATTTCCCTGATAGCTAAGGATGTTGAGCATTTTCTTAAGTGTCTTTCAGCCATTTTAGATTCCTCTACTGAGAATTCTACATTTTTTAATTGGATTATTTGGTATTTGGGTGACTAGCATGTTGAGTTTTATGTATATTTTGGAGATCAGGCCTCCTGAGCAAAATGGGAGCAGGGTAGAGATAGAAGAGGAAGTCAGGGGAAAATAATGGGAGGAAAGGAGGGGAGAGGAGGACATGAGGGAACAGGAAAATTGAATAGTGGAAGAATAGAGGAGAGCAAGAAAAGAGATACCATAATAGAAGGAGACATTATAGATTTAAAGAGAAACCTGCCACTAGGGAATTGTCCAGAGATCTACAAGGATGACCCACAACTAACAACTAAGCAAAAGTGAAGAGACTAACTTAAATGCCCTTCCCCAATAATGAGATTGATGTTTGCCTTATATGCCATCCCAGAGCCTTCATCCAGTAGCTGATGGAAGCAGAAGCAGACACCTACAACTAAACACTGAGCTGAACTCCTGAAATCCAGTTGCAGAGAAAGAGAAGTGATGACCAAAGGGGTCAAGAACATGGTGGAGAAACCCATAGAAAAGGCTGACCTGAATAAGCAGGAGCACATGGACCTGAGATTGATTGCTGGGAAACCTGAAGACCCCCTGAACTTAGATGTCAGTTAGGAGACCTGGAAAATCTATAGGGCCTCTGGTAGTGGATCAGTATTTATACCTAGTGTACAAATGGACTTTGGGAGCCCATTCCATAAAAAGGGATACTCTCTCAGCCTAGACACATGGGGGAGGGCCAAAGCCCTGCTCCAAGTGATATGACAGTCTTTGAAGACCCCCCTCAGTCTTCCCCTGCTTCCTGGGGAGCAGAAAGAGAATGTGATAGGGGTTAGAAGGAGCAGGGGAGGAAATGAGGGAGAAGGAACTGGGACTGACATGTAATAAACACCTTTTTTTCTAATTTAAATTAAAAATATCTTAAATAAATTGATTATTAACCCTAGAAGGCTTCTTCCTCTATGTACTCTCTGTTTAGTGAGAAATGTTCTCCACAGGGAAGTATTAAGTATGTCTGATTAACTCTTTAACTAGTTTGATGCTTTGTTCTTAGTTGTTTCTTATTTATTTATGTTTAGTGGTGATAGGTTTGGTCCAGGTCGATATATTTTTGTTATACTTACATTTTGTATAACATCTAAACTAAAAAACAAACATGTATTTTATTAAATTTTAAAAAGGAAAAGATTTACTTGAGCCATATTCCATCATTTGTTGATCTAAAATTTTATTCCTTCAGGGTTACCTATTTACCTGATTACCTATTTACAAACAGCTTCAAGTACAGTAGAGGGCCTGAGTAAGTGTCCTGTGTGTGAGTCTTATACGAAAGCACCATGTAATAGCCCTGTGAGAAAGCCTTGTATGAGATTTCTTTGTGAAAGTCCTGGATGAAACTGTATGAAAACCCTGTGTCAGAATCCTGTGTGAGAGACCCTGTGTGAGAGCCCTGAGTGAATGCCTTAAGGGCCCTGAGAATGAGCCTTGAGAGAGGGCCCTATGTAAGAGCCTAGAGTGAGAGCCCTATTGTAGAGTTCCTGTGTGCTAACTGTAATCTGTCCTCTTGTTTCTTTGTGCTTTCTGTAATCTTTCCCTTCTTTTCTTTGTAGATCCTACTTTATTCCTACTATCACCAGGAGCAAGCATACATGTTTACACATACACACACACACACACACACACACACTTAAACATAAACACTCTGACACACCCACACATACCCACAAACCCACACAGACTCTTACACACACACACACACACACACACACAAAACAGAGAGAGAGAGAGAGAGACAGAGAGAGAGAAAGAGAGAAAAAGAGAGTTTTCTAGCTTATACAATGCATTATGAACAGGTTAGATAACTCTTTTTGCTTTTTATACCAGTTTCAGAACTTCTTTGTTCATGATAAGCATTTCATCCCTAGCTAGCAATATATCACCCTAGGCCTAATTATCTGCAGTAGCCCACTTAATAAGATTCTAATGGAGAAAATAATAGAAAGTATCATGATTAAAAGGATCATAGAACAGATGCTAGCAGATACAAATCCAAATATTACCAATTCAAAGTCTTCTGGGAGCCCAAGACCCTTGACCTTTACCATGATATCTTTGTTTTTGGGATAGATGGTGATAGTGAGAAAAAGAAGATATATATTTATCTACAAAATTTGGAATAAACAGTTACCATCGGAATGATCCACTGTCTACAAAAAGATGGTTGAGGAAAAGCTGAGAAAGATTCTGAGCACGCAGCTTCCATGACCACCAGTGTTATCCCATTAGCTACTTCTCAGTAGTGGGAAACTATGCTGACTGTTTGCATTGAAGTGTTCTAATCTGATACTAAGGTGGGCAAAACATAGTAAAAGGTGATTTTTAAAGCTCCTTTATCCAAGGTGTAGAACCTGTTATGTTTTCAGCAGCTACAGTCTTCTTGGTCATAGAGTATATTTGATCCATGGCCATTCATGTCTGGGTTCCTGATCACCATGAATAATGGTTGCGAAAATGAAGTTACTGTACTCAGACCCATCGTAGGCTGATACTGCTTCTGCAATAGCAAACTATTTATGGGTAGCTTATTGTTTTACTTTTTTGCCATGTGTCCAGTTTTACCCAACTTGTACATTCAATTTCATTGTGGGGTTTGAATTCAAGTTAATTTGCATTGCTAGAATTTGGTCATAAGCTAACTGTCTAAAGTCTGCTGTAGTAAAATTAGTGAACTAAAATTATACATGAAATTATAGTTATATTCTATTCATTGTCTTAATTGTCTTTGGATCACATGGAAAACAATCCATGGTAAATATTCTAGGAAACAATAAACTCTATGAAATTGTTCAGGTACAAATGAAGCTTAGGATAGAAAAAGAGAAATAAAATGTTCTGGATCTACTTAGAAAAGTATTACAAAACACACAGCTCAATGTAATCTAAGTCTGTTACACAGGTGGTTTACAAATTGGACTATAGAGGACATGATGTAGCCTAATAGACACAAAGGTGGCTCTGTCAGGAAGACAGTTTGCAGACAACCTTCAAATGTGTGGTTACATGAGAGGTTTTCTTCAAAAGGAAAAGTGACCTTCTGCTTACAATATTTTGGGAAGTCAAAACAGAAGGAACATGATTTAGTGATATAAGTTAAGCTTTTGGTAGCTGGCATTGTTAAGTATTGAATAAATCAGGTTATAACCTTATTTTTTCTAAAATCATAAAAAAGTGGGTTTAAACTGGAGACAAGGAAATGCCTCCTATCAGAATAAATTAATAAAAGAAATACAGTTTATCCAAGCATAAAGTCTACATACTTTTTATAATAGCTTTTGCATACTGAACCAAAAAAGAAACTGCTAGTTATTGAAGGTGGTAAAGGGATATTGTTCCTCTGATCTGTCTTAGTAAATTAATTTGAAATTTATGAATGCATAACTTGCAAATAACATAATTTTGCAAAAACTGTAAGACACAAGACTAAGATAAAATATATGCTTAAAAGAAAAAGTAAAAGAATATCATAGGAAGCATTCATCTTGCTATGTCATTTTATAGCTATTTTCAAAGTTTGAATTTGGTAGATTGTTGCAAACACAATAAAGGCTGTTAGGAAATAAATCTAGTAATTATAGTGTTTTAAAAGAAGATACGATTCTTTTTCTTAAGAATTCAAAGTCCAAGAGCAAACCAAGTTAGCAAATACTTAATTGCATCCTGATATCAAGGAAAAAACATAATAATGTCAGAAATATGAAATTATACACATATCTGGGAATATATGGAAAACACAATATTTGATGAAGAGTTTTCCAAACACAGATGGGAGATAATAGACTGACTGAGCAGGGAAAAAAATAACACACAAAAGCTTGAAGGACTTGTGTTAAGGGTAGGTTTTCCCTTGCTGGTCTTGTCCCTCTGCTGAGCCAGCCCCAAATAACACACAGAGACACTGTATTAGTTATAAGGCTGTTGGCTTGTCACTAGTATTTCTCATTGGCTAGGTCTGTCTTAAATATTAACCCATTTCTATTAATCTAAGTACTTCCACATAGTCTTATCTTACCGGAGAGAGGGGCTGGCATTCTCTCTCCGTCCTCCATCTTCAATCTCTACCCTATTACTTCCTCTCTCCTCCTAGTCTCCTAGTCCCACCTACCTTGTTTTCTTATTGGATATCAGTGCTTTATTAGTTAACCAATAAGAGAAACATCTTTACAGAATGACATCTCCCGTCAGAATTGAGGACTGACTATGTGGGAAAAGGATGAGATTGATGCACTCCAGAGGTAACAAGTTCTAGCAAGGAGTAGAGATGAGGGAAGCCAAATTTCAAGGATGCTGATTACACTGCTTGGATTTAACAAGGTTCAGAGAGAGCTCAGGTAAAATAATACCCCTGGTGCCATCTACCTGACAAAACAGAGCATTCCACATATTCATCGTTCATAACGAAAGTGAATCTCACCAATGAACTCAATAAAGAATCAGTAACAAGTATAGTAAGAGATGTTTTCAGCCTTGTGGCCCTATGACAAATAGTCCTATTCTTTAAGATGCATCCAATTAACAAAGTCTTTAGAAGAAGTATATAAAATAATGCCTTTCAATAAGAAAATGACACTTAAATATTTAATTGTCAATAACTGCAAAGTTCTGTTCTAGATCATAGGAATGTCCATTTGTGTATGTACATGTGTGATGTGTGCACATGCCATGACATGTGCATGGGGCTCAGATGACAACCTCAGGAACAAGTCTTCACCTTTGTCTGAAAGAATGTCACTTCATTGCTCATTGAGTGAATCACCACAAGTAGGCTACCAACCTTTAGACCTTCTCATGTTTCAAGATCCCATTTCACAGTTAAAGAGGGATTATAGAGGTGCTCTGCTATGCCAACATTTACTGGAGTTTTGAGGAATCAATGTCAGATTTGCATGACAACCACTTACTTTCCAAGCTATCTTCTCATCTAATATATTCTGCAACTTTTAAATATGTGTTAATGATATTTGGAAAAGCTCTGTACTGTATATGTGACAAAAAAATCTCAAAAGGTTACAGATTTTAGGAGATAACTCATTGTTTGTGAATTTGAAAATCGGTGGTCATAAAACCTATACTTTAGGACAGAAGATGTACTAATAGAAGATCAGGAGGAGACAACTGGAAGAATATGGTTGAGAGTAGAAATGCAGAACATTTTACCTTCTAAAATAAACTCCATATTATTTATTTTATAAAGTAAATGCAATAATGTTTTGAAACTGTACTAAACTTATAGAAATGATGATGAATATTGTGTAACTACATATATTATTTTTAAGCTTAAAATGTATTCTAAATATAAGACTTACAGGAAATGAGAGGGCAGCTTTGATAGGTGCTTTGTATTAATTTGTGATGGAATCTCCTTGGGAATTCAGGATGCTCAAGTTGAAATGTAAAATTAGGAAGTTCAGAATTTCTATTTTTTATTATAGTTTTAGTTGGCTTTTTAAAAGTATTATTAGCACCTACGATATCATGAAGTCATAGCCATACCCATATAAGGATTTCTCAGTGAAAGTATTGTTATACTAATACTAATATTTTAAAAAATTATGTGAGCAATAGAAAAATAGGATTTGTAGTAGTATAAGAAAGTAAATACATGATTACAAATATCTATTTATATATCTATACCAGTTCTATCTACATCATTTGGGCTTGGTGATATAATTAGTATATAAATCCAGAACTGTAGTTTAGCTGTTTCCTCAGGATTGAAACATTTCCTCCTGGATGAGGAGGATAAAAACATTTACATCTGCAGGAAATGCCTGAAATTTACAAGATTCATAAGCTTCCCTCTTCAAGGTTGTATCATACATAACAATTCTACAGAGGGGCATCTACTCCATGTAGCAGCCTAAAACTGTGCAGGAAACTTCAGGTGCAGAGCATTCATGAGTCACCACCCTTGCCACAGTGGACTTTTTTAGTGATGGAGCTGTTTTTGACTCACCCATCCTCCTTATTCATTAAACTTGAATTGGGTACAATCAATTTTTTGGCCTGTCATCACTATTCTCAGTAACTTCCTCTGCTTGAACTATGAGTATTTGTCAACTGATACCATTCTGACCAATTAAGCAACCTACATATTTATTTTGTCTTGGTGTGTTTGTATCTGGTGGGTGGGTGTGCCTGTATACACATGTGTGTGCATGCTCACACACATACACACACACACATACACACACATGAACAAGCATACATGTGTATATGTACATACATATGAATTTGCATGCATACTCATAAGTCATTTTCAAGCACAAAGTCATAAGTACATCATAAAATAAATCACTATAAACTTTTGACAGAAACATAACTAGCTATGTGTGTTCTAGACCTTCACCTGTTCCTTCAGAAGAATCATGCAAAAGGAATAGAGATTGTGCCTCCCACACTATTTTCACTGAAATGTGAAGATATATGTAGTGCACATATGGTAAAAATGTATGTAATGAGCATGCAAACCCATGAGATTTTGTAGAAGCTATGAGAGAGAAAGATAGGAGAGTGGCTTGCAATATCAGGTCTTCCTAAAATCTGAGAGAAATATAATTTCTGATTGAGAAGAGCAGATTTGGCAATATGAAAAGACTTATAGCAATATTTGGAAGTAGGAAAAGACACTTTCAAGACAATCTTTACCAAGAAAGTAAAAATTCAATTGCATATCAAATCCATTCAAGGGTTTAAAAGACAATTAAACCATAAGGAATGTCAAAACACATTAACAAGAGTCTTTCAAATGTGTGCCTCGTCTATGTATATGTTATATCTAAAGTAATCAGAACATTGCCTGCCACATATTAAACATGATCGGATAAATCTGTGTGTCTAAATGTGGGCACACATATTTAAAGGCAGGTAACATGCCACATAAATACAGAGAAATGAACAAATTCTAAAGTGACATAAAACAAGCAATAGGTTGATTTCATAAGGAAGATTCACCCAGAACCTTGGTGTGTGTGTGTGTGTGTGTGTGTGTGTGTGTGTGTGTGTTTGAACTATGGATGTTCATAGTGCGTAACAATATACTTCAACTGCATTTCAATGGAAAGAGACTCTAGGGGAAGGTATTATGCCCATGAGACACTAATCTAAGTAAACGAAAGGACTGACTCTTTTATCTGTCTAGATTTTGGGATGCTGTGGCAGTTTCAGTGTAATTGAATGCCATAATCTAATAGGAAGTAGCAATATTCAGAGTTGTGGCTTTGCTGGAGTAGGTATAGCCTTGCTGAAGGAAGTGTGTCACTGCTGGGAGATACTTTGAGGTTTCCTCTGTAAGGAATACTGCCTAGTGTCTCAGTCAATATCTCGTTGCCTACAAATTATAGGACTCAGAGCTAGCTACATGTCCAACACTGTGTCTGCCTGCATTCTTTCATGTTCCCTGCCATGATGATAACAGACTAAACCTCTGAAACTGTAAGCAACCCACCCCAGTTAAATGTTGTCTTCATGAGTTGCCATTGTCATGGTTTCTCTTCATAGCAACAAAAATCCTAATGAAGACAGTAAAATGTGAAGCATTGTGACCACGGTGTCATCTCTGTAAGCAGGGAAAATCAGGATTTACTGATGACTGGATTGAGATAGAGAAGAAAGGAGTCAATAGAATCCTGTGTTTTGGCCTATGAAATGAGGTACAGAATAGCTATATACTGGAAGAAACAAACTTAGGGCATGAAACACAAAGTACCTTCCAAGGAAAGGCAAACAGTGAGTAGCTAAACGTATGTGTGAAACTCAGCGTAAAAGCAGAGTCAATGCATAAACGGTACTTATTTACATATGAACGATATTTAAGCCCAAAGAAATGCAGGAGAAAAGAAAGGTCCAGTAAATTACAAGAAACAAAAATAAAATGTTGAAGAGGGAACTTGACCTGAGGCATTCCAACATATACAACCGAGGAAGAAGGAGAATTTTTAAAATAAAAGCACTGAGAGATTAAAATGTATGTATACAATTAATTAGCTTTAACTACAGGTGAAAGCATCTAAGACAAAATAAGTCTTTTGCAAGATTTATATCATATATACTTTTTAAAGTGTTAATCTTATAATTACTAAAGGTTAATCATTGGACTATCACCCTTTCTTTCAATAAAGCAAAAACATGAGCAAATGTTTTCCATAAGCAACAATCATAGAAACCAGGAAAATATGCATTTTTTAAAGTTATAAATGAAATAGGAAAACAATACTGTATTTTTCATTAGTGAGTAAAAGGCTTTTTCTTAAATGAGAACATTCAAAGCTTATAAGACTTTGGTGAAGTTAATATAATTGAACACAGCTGTTTGTTCTGAAATGAACAATACATAGTGAAAGACAATATGTTCATCTTATTTAACTCAGTAATTCCACCTTTGGGAATATTTAAACTGAGACTATAATTACACAGAAGAGGGCTACTTATGTAAAGAACCAGATTTCCATCGTAATATCTCTTAATTTTTAGAAATTAGAGAAAATCAACATAATTACATATAGAAACCTGCTCAAATCAAGCACTGGGTGTGTAAAGTAGGTGAATAATTTTTAAACCTTACACACACACAAAAAAACAACAAAATCATTATACATAATCCATGGAAATAGACAAAATGTAATTAGATTTTAGAAGATTAATTAACACCAGACTGTGTTTCTGAAATCAGTGGATGAATTTTGGGCTTTATTTTTGTTTTGCTTTCTTTGCTTTTGGTCTTTTGTCAATATTCTCTGTTTTAAAATGTAATATTCTACAGGGTTTGTGCTCTCCTTCTCTTAGTACTAGGAGTCTGCCATTGTAACCAATTACGTCCTTGCTGGGTGAACTTCATTCAGGCTGATGGACATGAGTTAGAGTGGCATCACCTGCGACAGGCCTTCGTTTGGGAAAGTCTCCCTCAAAATCATGACTCGTAGTAAATACCCAACAAGTCAGGGCTGAAGCAGGAGTACTTGAGTAGACCTGGAGGAGACAAAATAAATGACTGGAACAGAAATAATTTCTAAAGTGCTTTTCTTATGACTACTAGAGTTTGTTCACTGAAAAGCAGTTCATTTTTTCAAACACAGCACAACGGTGTCCAAAGTAGATAGATTAAGTCCAAGACACTAGAAACTTGGAAAAAGAAAACTGAGAGCAGAAGAAAACACGCTTCAACTTGTGTCCCAATGTTTTATAATGAGTTTAGTATAGGGGCTCTAAAAAGCTGTATTTACCTGCAAGTTTCTTTTGGGGGGGTTGGTTTCAATAAAAGAATTACTTTTTCCCATTAAAAACACATTTGAATGTTTAAATAAAATCACTAAAACCTCTGATACCTACCTTGTTCGCCTTCTACATTTATTTCACCCATCATTTCACCCAACAGTACCCATGGTACTGTTATCTATTAATATGTGAACAGACTCATAACATAGTATTATTAGTTGTACTGGTATACTACTATTGCTTGAATGATAATGGTACCTATAAGCTCATATGTTTGAAAGCTTGGTCCCCACTTAGTAGAACTGTTTGAGAAGGAAGAGTAGGTGTGGCCTTTTTCTAGAAGGTGCATTACTAGGGATAGGCTAGTTTCAAAAGACTTGTGTCGCTCCTGTTGCACTCTCTGACTGATTTGTAGTTTGAGGTGTGAGCTCCCAAGTATTTGTGTTGCCATGTCTTTTCTCTTATCATGTACTATAACCTTCTGGAACTCTAAGCCCTATTAAAGACATACAACTTCTTTTGTAAGTTGCCTTGGTCTTGGTGTTTTATTACAACAATAGAAAGGTAACTAAGACAAGTTTTCATGGAGTCATATGCTTGTGCCAAATATCTTTAATGAAAACATTAATACCACAGTGATCAAACAAAAGAATAGTTTACTTCATGATATTATTTATTTATTTATTTTATATAACCAAGTCCATTTAAATGAAAACAAACATTTATAGACAATATTTGGCGTTGTTCTTTCCAAACTACTTCCTGCTGGTAAGGGGCGCTGTCATGGAGGATTCGAAGAAGATTCAGAAATCCTGGCTGTAGTCTGTAATCATGAGATTTTTTTTTATTTTTATTTTACATATTGATCCCAGTTCCCTCTTTCTCCCTCCTTTACTTACTCCCTCCCTCTCTCTTTCCCTCCCTCCCCACCTTACATGCACCCTGACTATCCTCCCCTCCCATCCCTACCCACTCCATATGTAGGGTAATGCCATCCAGGAGGGGTCATTTAAATCTGTTAAGTCATTTGAAGTAGGGACTAGGACTTATCTCCTGTCTCTAGGTTAAGGGAGTCTCCCTCCATGGGGGATGTGCCTGCAAGGTCCTTTTGTGCACCAGGAATACATCATGGTTCCACGGTCTAAGGTCCCTTAGACTTCTCAAGCCTTCTAGCTGAGACCCATGTTCAAGGGGTCTGAGTCAGTCCCATGCTGGATTACCAGCTATCAGTCTGGGGGCCCATTAACTCCTCCTTGTTCAGATCAGCTGTCTCTATGTATTTTTGCAGCATGGTCTTGTCCTCCTTCTCTGCATCTGGATTCTAGTTTGGCTCTGTTTAGTTGTGGATGTTTGCTTCTGTTTCCAACAGGTACTAGATGAGGGCTCCAAAATTACCACACCCCAAATCAGTGCACAAAAGATAGCACAGTTTCAGAGTAGCATTGCCCTCGCAACTAGAAATGTTCCTATATAGACTTCAGCACAAACAACAGAGGAGTTATTTAACATTCCTGCCTCATTGCAGGTTGGATAATAAAATGAACTAACAGTTTTTATATTCATGTTATAATCAAGTTTGAGTTAAATTTCTACAAAGATCTAATTCTCAGAAGTTGAGAGAACTACTGATTTCCACCGTGCTGTCTGCAAAGTAAGTAACATCTAACCAAGCACATTTAAAACAAGCCAGTCACTTCCAAATCAGTAAATCAAAGGCCAGAAATACATCCCTCTCTCCATGTTAAACGGAGGTTAGGATTCTGAAGGATCTCAAGATGGTATGCAAAGGGTGCCCAGTGTTTTGCTGCTTTAGTGGAATCTTCTCAACCAAAATGACAGCTGTGTGGGTTAGAGGACAGTTGGAAAGTGCTAGTATGCATTAGCAGAGAGTGGTCAGATGAAATTCAGACATACTAGATATTTGATTACCAAAAGTAACACAGTACCTCTTGAAAAGATGGCTCTACAACTTGTTAGGGGAAGGGAAACCATTGCTTTAAGTGAAAGAAAAAATTAGATCTGCATGTACACAGAATAATATGGCATAATGAAAACACAATAGCTACAGGCAAGGGACCTGGGTCCTGCAGAGCAAGCTGATAGTACAGATGTTGCCCACAGCTCCCAGCATGTTCATATAATTTTTGATCAAGGACCATATTGAGGAGGGCTACACTGCCTGATCTTACTGTTCTGAGGATCGGGGTTGCATTCTTCAGTGTTCAGATTATAATGGCCCCTTTTCTATACTGCCTCAGTGGACAGCTATCTAGAGTAATAATATGAAAACAGGGAAGCAATTAACAAGCATCTACAAAGAACTTTCTACATTATACAGGTAGTCTGAAATTCAGAAGCAAGCAGAAGTCATTTTCATTTTAAATTGGTAGTTGCCTAGTTCTTACTTCCAAAGCATAACCTGAAGGAGGCCACTTCACACCCAAGAGCCTCATGGCCCATGCTACTTGAGACGATCACAGTTCTCTCTGAACACTACAGCTCAGAAGCCAGAAGTGCCAGCCCTTCCCCAGCACCATCACAAGGAAGGGCACCTGTTTCAGTCAGAACCGGTGTCTGGAGTTAAGAAGGGATCTCACTGAGGATCTAGAACCTGCCAGTGACTACTTTTCCAGCACATTGTGAGAAAGGTTCTCTGACTCAATTCAAAGCACAAAGACCTGCATGTCTAAATCAGGATATAACAGAGAGTGCAGGTACCAGGAATAACATAAGAGAAGTGTTCTTAAGTACTCTACAGTGTGGGCACCTGCGTAGCCAGTGCTCAGTAAAGTCTATACTGAACCTCGTGTCTCTGGGATCTGTCAGAGATTGTCATTCTCAAACACACAATCCCTGTCTTAGGTCTGAGTATCAGCAGCTGATAAGGAACCTGGTCTCATCACACAATTCCAGGAGCATGGCAACAAGAGAGTACAGCCTTTATTTGCACATGCCTGGTGAGATTTCTCATGAAGATTTCCAAAGGAAACCAAAACCCCGAGAATTCAATATCTGGGCATCACTAAAGCTTGTCCACACAAGTCAGAGGAAAGTGCTATCTTTGTTTGTCATTTCCAGGTTCATGCCATAAAATTAGAAATAATAGGCTTTACTGCAGATATATAAAGACTCAGTTAAGAAACAAAAAATTATGAAGTGTAAAATATCCAAAAAAATGAGATGCTTCAAATATATCTTAAAATAAAAATCTCAGTAAAACTTAATGAGATAAAAAAGAATATATGCAAGCATACCATCAAATGAGAAAATGAATCAAAATTCTGAAGAATAATAATTTTAATTAACTAAATAAAAAATACAATAGAGAGCTTCTGCAGCATATTTGATGGTGACAAACAATTTCATAGTTACGGGCCAGTTCAGTGAATTAAAAGTAAATTGAAAAATCAATAAGAAAATTTTATGAGATTGGCATCAAGACTAAAGATGTGAAAAAAAACAAAAATATAAAAATTGTGAACAAACAAAGAAATGAACTGTGAGAATACAGAAGATGGATGAAATAGAAAAGGAATTAAACCCTCAAATCAAAACGTCTAGTATGGACCTACTCCCTGAATTCCCTTTGAGCCCTGTGCTGCTAGGGGCAGGTCTCCCAGGCAGCAGAAAGGTTTACAAGTGGACCCTTAATTCTATCCATGGTAAATGGATCTGGTTTAACACCAGTGTCATGCTGGTTTCATTACTTATCTCTGTAGGATTTTACTTATTACTGTATTTATTTTTAAATAGATTTTTATTAATTTTCAAGGCTAATTGAAATTTTCCCTTTATTTCATTTTTAGTGTGTTTATTGTTGGACTATATGAAGGACATGGTGTGTGTGTGCGTGTGTGTGTGTGTGTGTGTGTGTGAAATTTGTATCCTATTACTTCACTAAATGTGTTTATCAGTTCTAGGGCCGTTCTTGTAAACTCTTTAGAGTCTTATATTTACATAAAAATATCATCTTCAAATAAATATAATTTAATTTTTTTATTATTTGTATCCCATTTACCTCCTTCAATTGTATTTTTGCTGTAGGAAAGACTTCAAATATTACATAAAATAATAAATTCTTGTATGTATACAATCCATGAAAGTTTAATCAAAAATAAATAGTAGATCTGAATACATCCATATTGTACCATAAATCTGATTTCCTTGCAAAAAAAAAGAAAAAAGAAAAGAAAATTCCCAGGAACCAGTACTCTTGAAACTGAATTCTATAGAGTATCTTTTAAATATTGATTTATTTCTATGTTATGTGTATGACTGTGTACATGTAGCTGTTCACACTGAATGTAAATTGAGTACAGGGATCTTCACATTACCATGTAGGTGCTGAGAACAGAATCTGGATCCTCTTCAAGAGCAGTATGTGCTCCTGCCTTTTAAGCCACCTCTGCATTCCCCTCCATCCAACATTTCATTATATGAATTCATTATATGAATACTTCAAAGAAAGTAAAATAAAAGGAATTGTGCATCATTTTAGGATGCAACATTGACAATAAAACCCATAATACTACTATAATAATAACAAATTAAAGGTGCAGACATGTATTCCTGAATAACAAAATGCACAAGTTATCAATACTGAAGAAAATGCATTCCAAGTATGTTCCACATTAAAAAAAAAAAATAAGAAACTCTTATGTTTTTGGTTGTGAGCCTAGTCTTTAATGGCTGAGCCAAGGAGGAGCTAACGGGCCACCAGACTGATAGCTGGGAAGCCAACATGGGACTGACTCAGGCCCCCCTGATATGGGTCTCAACCAGAAGGACTGAGCAGTCTAAGGGACCTCATACAGTGGAGCCAGGATGTATCTAGAGACAGGAGAGAAGCCCTAGTCCCTACTTCACATGACCTGTCAGATCTACATGACCCCAACTGGATGACATTCCCCTACATATGGAATTGGGGTGGGGGGATGGGAGGGGAGGGTGGCTAGGGTGCATGTGAGAGGGCAGAGAGGGTAAAAGGGAGAGAGGGAAGGAGGGAAGGAAGAGAGAAGGAGGGAGGGAAGGAGAGGGAAAAATATATTTGCAAATGGCAATACTGCAATGGTTTCAAATTTACATAAACAATTATCATAAAAAGAAAAAACAACCAGGAATATTTAAGGAGGGAGGAACATAAATGCAATACAATAAAATATTTTAAAGAAATGAACACAGACTTACTAGAAGAAAATGTATGAATGGTCACCAAACACATTTTAAGAAATGCTAAGATCACAAATGATGTTGGCAATGTACATCACAACTACAATGAAATTTCATCTCTCCCCAGTTAGGATGATTACAATCAAAAGAAAAGCAGTAACAAATGATAACAGATCATGTTGACACAAAGCAATAAAAATTCTGATATACTGTGTATGGAAACTTCAATTAATAATGTCATTGTATCTCTTTCCTTGTTCTCATCTATCGTCCCCCAACTCAATCTTCCTGGTTCCAAATGTTCTCCTCTCCTCCCCTTCTCTTTCTCCTAACTCCCTCTCCACTCACTACCATCCCCCCCCCACTCCCAATATGCTCAGAAGATCTTGTCCCTTTGAACTTCTGTGAGGGACCTTGTATGAATCTCTTAGGTTTCTCCTTGTGTTCTAGTTTATCTGGCGGTGTGAATTGTAGGCCGGTGATCCTTTGCTCTATGTCTAAAATCCATATATGAGTGATTGCATACCATATTCCTCTTTTTCTGACTGGGTTACCTCACTCGGGATGGTTTCTTCAAGTTCCATGTATTTGTCTGCGAATTTCAAGATACCATAATACAGGGAGCCATTATAGGTTTGAAGAGAAAAGTGACAGTAAAGAAATGTCCACAGACCTACAAGGATGGCCCCAATTAACAAACTGAGCAACAGCGGAGAGGCTACCTTAAATACCCTTCCTTGATAATGAGATTGATAACTAACTTATATGCCATCCTAGAACCTTCATCCAGTAGCTGCTGGAAAGAGAACCAGACACACACAGCTAAACATTGAGCCGAACTCCTGTAATCAAGTTACAGAGAGGAGGAGAGATGAGCAAAGGCATCAAGACCAGGCTACAGAAACCCACAGAAACAGCTGACCTGAAGAAGAGGGAGCACATGGACCTCCAGATTGATAGCTGGGAAACCAGCATTGGACCAACCCAGACCCTCTTAACATGGGTCTCAATTTGAAGGCCTGGGCAGTCTAAGGGGCCTCTGACAATGAAACCAGGATGTATTCCTGGTGCACAAAAGGACTTTGGGAACACCTTCCCCATGGAGGGATACTCCCTTAGCCTAGATACAGGAGGGAGGGCCTAGATCCTACTCCAAATGACTTGACAGATTTTGATGATCCCTCCTGGAAGGCCTCACCCTCCCTGTGGAGTGGGCCAGGAATGGAACAGGAAGGGGGCTAAGGTGGCATGGGAGGATGGGAGGGAGAGGGAACTGGCAGCAATATGTAAAATAAAAAGAAATAATATAATAAAAATAAAGTCATTGTAAAAAAATGAATGGTGATGTCTCAAAAACTAAAAATAGGACCACCAAACAATTCAACAATCCTATTAGGTAAATATCTGAAGGAGATGAGATTTTTATAATATATATATATATATGTATATATATATATATATATACATATATATATATATATTCACATTCCCATGTTTATTGCAACTCTATTCAAAGTGACCAAAATATGGAACCAATCTGGATGTCTTTCATAAAAAAGAATAAGGAAATGTGGTATATTTATACAGCTGAATATTGTCTACCCATAAAAATAATGGAGTCCTGTCGTTACTCACAGCATGTCTGGAACAAGTGAACATTTATTCAAGTGAGAGTCAGACACATGCAAATACTACATGTTCTCTTTCATGGTTGGAAGCCAA
This sequence comes from Phodopus roborovskii, assembly GCF_943737965.1. Taxonomy (NCBI): domain Eukaryota; kingdom Metazoa; phylum Chordata; class Mammalia; order Rodentia; family Cricetidae; genus Phodopus; species Phodopus roborovskii. Next base: position 9,669,650 of record NW_026126549.1, on the reverse strand, counting down.
TAATTCAAGAGCATAGAAGTAAAAAATGGAGAGAAGAGACAGGGGTGGGAGACAGGTATGTGAGATTGGATATGGAAATTAACAGAGACTTTCAGGAAAAGAAATTAGGGAGAGGGAGTACTAGATAGGAGCCTGTGTGAACATGAGCAAACCAGAATGTACAGAGATATGAAAATGAACCCCCTTAATTGCTATAATTGATACATAGCAAATCTGTAAGTTAAAAGCATCAAGAAGAGGAAGTTATTGAAGCACTGCTAAATGCTATACATTCCATCCTCAAGAACATCACATTGGATAAGTGAGACTTTTTTATTCCAGTAGGTAAAGGTGCTCACTCACCATCCTGATGAGCTGAATTCAAGTTCCAGAAATCACATGACAGAAGGAGAGGATGGATTCCCTATGAATCTACATTCTCATTGTGGCACACATTACTCCCATACAGCAAACGACAGTGAGGTCCTGCATCCTCAAACATTTTCAGGCTCAAGAAGCCCTTGAAGGGCTGGATAGTGATCCAGAGCTTATGATTCAACATGTCTGCCTCAGGAATATTTTTATTAAATTTATAGGTGATAGGATGCTGGTAGTCAAAGACCACACTGAGAAACAGTGCACAAAGCTGTACCCAGTGCATTGCATTCCTGCCAGATTAGTGAGGCAACTTGTGCCAACTTCTGCTGTTCCTTCCAGTGTGATCAGATCTCTCCAGGCCATAGAGTGTACTCTGCACAGTTCACTTGCTATAAAAAAAAAAATTACACCTGACTTCTCCATGGAAACTCTAAAGGCCAGAAGGCCCTGGATAGATGCTCTACAAGTACTAAGAGTCCACGGATGCCAACCAGGCTACTATACCCAGCAGAACTCTCAATTGCTATAACAGAGAAAAAAAAGGTATATAATGACAAAGCCAGATTTTCACACTAAGTATCTACAAATCCAGCCCTACAAAAAGTTCTGGAAGGAAAACTCCAACACAAGGAAGTTAACTACACTCACAAAGACATAGGCAATAGATAATCCCACTTCACCAGAAACCAAAGGATAAAGCAGGGCAAATATATTCACAATACCACCAACAACAACAAATCTAAAACAAACAAGAATTAACAATCAAGTAAAAACCAGGTAAACAATACAAAAAAATCAATGCAACAAAGAGTTGTTTTTTTGAGAAAACAAGGTAAAAATACCTTTATCCAAACTAACCAAAAAACAGTGAGAGAACATACTAATTAACAAAACCAGAAACAAAAAGGGGGACATAACAATGGACACAGAGGAAATTCAGACAATTTTCAGGTCATACTTTGAAAAACTGTATTCCACAAAATTTGAAAATTCAAAGGAAATGAACAAATTTTTGGATAACTATCACTTACCAAAATTAAATCAAGAACAGATAAGCTACATAAATAGACCAATAGCCCTTAATGAAATAGAGGCAGTCATCAAAAGCCTCGCAACCAAAAAAGCCCAGGGCCAAATGGCTTCAATGCAGAATTCTACCAGATATTCAAAGAGCTAATACTAATACTCCTCAAATTGTTCCACACAGTAGAAGCAGAAGGTTCATTACCAAACTCTTTTTACAAGGCCACAATTACCTTGGAATATAAGCCACATAAAAACACAACTAAGGAAGTGAATTACAGACCAATATCCCTCATGAACACTGTTGCAAAAATACTCAATAAAATATTGGCAAATTGAACCCAAGAACACACCTAGAATTCATCCACCTTGACCAAGTAGGCTTCATCCCTGTTTTGTATGGATGCTTCACCATACAAAAATATATCAATGTAATTTACCATATAAACAAACAAAAAAGAAAAACCACATGATTATCTCACTAGATGCTGGAAAAGCTTTTGACAAAATTTGACACCATTTCATAATAAAGTTCTTGAAGAGATCGGGAAAAACAGGAATGTACCTAAACCCAACAAAAGCAATATATAGTAAACCAACAGCCAACATCAAACTGAATGGAGAAAAGCTTAAGACCATTCCTCTAAAATCAGGAGCAAGAAAAGGCTGCCAACTCTCTCCATGCCTCTTCAATATTGTACTTGAAGTTCTAGCTAAAGCAATAAAACAACAAAAGGAGATCAAGAGAATACAAATTGGAAAGAAGTCAAACTGTCACTATTTGCAGATAATATGATAGTTTACAAAAGCGACCCAAAAAACTCTACCAGGAACTCCTACAGCTGATAAACGCCTTCAGCAAACTAGCAGGATACAAGATAAACTCAAAAATATCAGTAGCCTTTCTACATACAGATGACAAAAGGGCTGAGAAAGAAATCAGAGAAACATCACCCTTTACAATAGCCACATACAACATAAAGTATCTTGGGATAACACTTACCAAATAAGTGAAAGACATATATAGCCAGAACATTGTCTCTTTAAATTAAGAAATTAAAGAAAATACCAGAAAATGGAAAGATCTCCTATGCCCTTGGATAGGTAGGATAAACATAGTAAAAATGGCAATCTTGCCAAAAGCAATATACAGATTTAATGCAATCCCCATCAAAACCCCAGCACAATTCTTCACTGACTTTGAAAGGATAATAATCAACTTTATATGGAAAAACAAAAGACCCAGGATAGCCAAAACTACCCTGTACAATAAAGGAACTTCAGGAGGCATCACCATCTCCTACTTCAAGCTCTACCATAGAGCTATATTCCTGAAAACAGCTTGGTATTGGCACAAAAATAGACAAGTAGACCAATGGAATAAAATTGAAGACCCTGATATTAACCCACACACCTACGAACACCTGATTTTTGAAAACACAGCTAAAGGTATACAATGGGAGGAGGAAAGCATCTTCAACAAATGGTGCTGGCACTACTGAATGATGGAGTGTAGAAGACTGCAGATAGACCTATGTCTATCATCATACATAAAACTCAAGTCCAAATGGATCAAAGACCTCAACATAAATACAGCCACACTGAACCTCTTAGAAGAGAAAGTGGTAGGTACCCTTGAACAAATTGGTACAGGAGACTGCTTCCTGAACATAACACCAGTGGCACAGGCACAGATATCGACAATTAATAAATGGGACCTCCTAAAACTGAGAAGCTTGTGTAAGGCAAAGGACACAGTTGACAAGACCAAACGACAGCCCACAAACTGGTATAAGATTTTCACCAATCCTACATCTGACAGAGGGCTGATCTCCAGAATACACAAAGAACTCAAGAAACATCAGCAAAACATCAAATACCCCTATTAAAAATGGGGTATGGAGCTGAAAAGAGAATTCTAAGTATAGGCAATCAAAAAGGCTGAAAGACACTTAAGAAGGTGCTCAACATCCTTAGCTATCAGGGAAATGCAAACTAACTGCCAACATCAAACTGAATGGAGAGAAATGTAAGCCAATTCCTCTAAAATCAGGAACAAGACAAGGCTGCCCTCTCTCTCCATATCTCTTCAATATCGTACTGGAAGTTCTAGCTAATGCTATAAGACAACAAAAGGAGATCAAGGAAATCCAAATTGGAAAGGCTACCATAAATGCCCTCCCCTGATAATGAGATTGATGACTAACTTATCCACCATCATGGAGCCCTCATCTAGTAGCTGATGAAAACAGAAGCAGACGCCCACAGCTAAACACTGAGCCAATCTGGATTCTAGATGCAGAGAGTGAAGACAAGACCAGGCTACAGAAACCCACAGAGACAGCTGACCCTTACAAGGAGGAGCTAATAGGTCATCAGGCTGATAGCTGGGAATCCAGCATTGGGCACACTCAGACCCCCTGAACATGCGTCTCATTTAGAAGACCTGGGGAGTCTAAGGGACCTTAGACAGTAGAAGCAGGATGTATCCCTGGTGCACAAAAGGACTTTGGGAGCACATTACCCATGGAGGTATACTCCTTTAACCTAGACGCAGGAGCGAGGGCCTAGTTCCTATTCTAAATGACTTGACAGACTTAGATCACCCCTCCAGGGAAGCATCACCCTATATGTGGAGTTGGGAGGAAAAGGTATGGGAAGGTGGTCAGGGGGCATGGAAGAGTGGAAAAGAGAGAGGGATAGAGGGACAGAGAGGGAACACGGATTGATATGTAAAATAAGAAAAATAAATAAATAATAATAATTAAAAAGAAAAACCAAGGTTCATAGGTAGAAAGAAATACCAAGAGGCACATCTTATTAAAGCTATTTTCTAAGTAATTGTTCTCTCTGACTTTAAGGCTAAGGGACTTATCCTTGTGGCCCAAATGGTAATTCTATTTAATTGAATAAAATTTTAGAAATAGAAATTATTACAGGATCTGAGAAACCAAAACCACAAAACCAGAAGATTTTACATAAAGCAGAATATTGAGATAAGACCCACCATGTCATTCAAGTACACCAAAGCAGAATATTGATTTTAAAAATATTTTTGCCCTCTGGAAGTTTATTGGGTACTGTGTGAGATAATAAATAAGCAAATAATCCTAAGAATTTGATTTTGATTTGAGAGTAAATGTAATTGATTTCTTTTAAAGTATGTTCTTTCTGTAGTATGTAAGAGAATGCTAATTTCTGGAATAAGTGAAGTCTAAATGCATGGAAAATTTATTGTCTGAAGCAAATAATGATTATATTTGTATAAATGAAACCTATACATACAGAATTAACTTTATGAAACGTAATTCCCAATCATTGTCTGCTCTCCATCTGTTCTACTGGATAACCCTTTGCTCAGTGTGTCTCCATCAGATGTAACCTGACATTACATTAAAAGGTGGAAAATACAGAGGTGGATATGAATTCATAATAGTAATAATGTACTGGTATATCATTAAATATAATCACTTTTTCTTCTGAAGTTTTTGGTTTGCGAGACAGCAAAGGTAGAAATTATGTACTTACTTTGCTATTTTCTGACCTAAAAACTAAATAAATCAGTCCAAAGTCCTTGTGGGAATTGGAGGAAAACAAATAAATCAGGTGCAATGTGAACAAAGCATAAGGTCCCATAATGGAACTATTTTTTTCTTGACAGAGTTTTTCTGTATTGCTTTGGAACCTGTCCTGGAACTCACTCTGTAGACCAAGCTGGCTTCAAATGCACAGAGATCCTCCTGCCTCTGCCTCTCCAGTACTGAGATTAAAGGCGTGCACCACCAATGTCCTGCAGAACTTTTTTATATTGAGTAATTTTATTGATCCAAAATATTATTGAGTTAATGTGATATTTAGGATCTGTATGTTCTACTTAGTTCATATCAATTTTTAAAAATAAACTATTAAAAGTAAGCACCAAGTACTAATAATGGTGGTTATTACCTTGTAAAGACAAAGAGAAAGAGCTGAACAAACTTGTTTTTCTTTTCTTTGTTTTCTCCTGTCTCTGTCTTCTCATTTCTCTTTCCCCCTCCCTACCTGCCTTGTTCTTAAGTAAGGACCAGGAATGCTGTTTTAGTCAAGTATAAATCGCTTTGGTCTGAGCTATTGTGCTAGGTCAGGTGACACCTATTCTATGTTCTTAAGGAGAAAGTTTTAAAAGAGGGGGAAATTACCCAGGTAAGAAACAGCAGGCATGACAATGGGAAATTATGTGGTCCAGCTTGTGTGTCACTAAGCCGAGCTCCCCAGTGGAGCCCAACCTCAATGTCACAGGCTGTCTGCACTTTGTCACACTTTCTGAAATATTGCTACTTTCAAATCTTTTGCTAAATAGATATTCCTTCTGAACCCTTTGTTACAATTATAGAGGCAATGTATCAGTCAAGAACAGTGAGATAGAATTAGATGGTTCCCCTGTAAGTTATGGAACTTAAAACATAAATGCTGAGCAGAAAAATCATGAGGAAGTTAACTATTTCAACTGCCTTATTTGATTTTTTCCCTCATGATTAATATAGAAACCATAACAGGGAGACTATTTTAAGACCATCTGTCTGTCTTTAGGTATCCCAATGAAATAAAGAGGCCACAATGACATGTTCTTAATATTTCTACTTGTTAAATGTATACAAAAATCTATGATAAGTTATGGTAAGTATATTTGGATCATATTTAGTTCATAATAATTGTATTTCCATAACAAAAAGCATCCCTTATGTTCAAAGCAACTTAGAAATTCTTGGAGTTGGGAAAGGTCACTGGAACTTGGAACTTGATTGTGCAGAAAGCTAAAGGGCATGAAATTTGACACTGGCAGAGTCTGTCTACCCAATTGGGTTTTTCTTATCTTTCAAGACAGACCAGGGGAGGAGGGGGGGGATGTGGCTGGAATCTTTCAATTCTTTGAATTTCACAATAGATAATGCCAAAAGGTAGATGGCTATTCTAAATGTCAGCTTTACCTTTTGTTGATTAGTTCCCAGAACAATCACTTCATAAGGGCTACCAAAAGTAATAACAGGATATTTCATTTCATACTAAGGGCAACTGGTATATGGTATAGAGAAATTATGAAAGAAGGGAAAAATCTTGGAAGTAATCCAAGGACCAGGATAGTAAAGAAGGATGTGAATTATCACATTTAGTATTTTTTAATTTGCAATTTTTATTATTTTTCTCAGCCCCATCACAGTTTCCCCTCCCTCCTTCCCTACCAGTCCTTCTCTCCAATCTCCCATCTCTCCCCATTCATTTCTTCTCCTTTCCCTTCATAAAAGTGCAGAACTTCCATGTATATCAGCCAGGTACAAGATATCAACTTATACAAGACTAGGTACCTCCTTTCCTGTTAAGGCTGGATGAGGCAACCCAGCAAGAGGAAAGGGTCCCAAGAGCAGACAACAGAATCAGAGACAGTTCTCATTCCCTCTGCTAGGAGTACCACAAGAAGACCAAGCCACACAACTGCAACACATGTGCAGAGGGACAGATCAGTCCCATGGATGTTCTCTGGTTGTCAGTTCAGTTTCTGTGAACTCCCATGAGCCACATCATTTGACTCTGTTTTCCTGTGGTGTCCTTGGTCTCTCTTACTCCCATAATCTTTCCTCACCCTCTTCCACAGGATTTCCTGTGGTCTACCTAATAATTGGCTGTGGGCCTTTTGCATATGTTTCCATAAAAATTTTTGGTGAAGCTTTCTGATGACTACTGGAAGAGGCAATAATCTATGGATATAGCCAAATATCATTAGGAATCATGACATTGATTTTTTTTCTTTTCTTTTCTTTTCTTTTCTTTTTTTTTTTTTTTTTGCCACTAATGTTTTGTTCTATCCTAGGATTCTGGGCTATCCAGTCTCAGGGTCCTGGTCCTCCAGGCATTGTTGGGCCTGGGTTTCCTCTCATAGTATGGGTCTTAAGTTGGGCCAGTCATTGGTTGGATACTGTCATAATTTTTGTTCACCTCTACTCCAGCACATCTTGTAGGCAGAGAAAATTGTATGACAGAGGTTATGTGACAGGGTTGAGGTCCCAATCCCTCCACTGTCTTTCCAGGTTATAGGAATTGGCTAATTCAAGCTTTGTATCCCCATTTCTAGGAGTTTTAGCTAGTCAACCTCATATATTCGTGGGAGTTTCCACTGTACTAGGTTTCTAGATTGGCCCAGAAATGTCCCCTGATACCAGGTATCTTTCCAAGTATTCCCTCTCTCCATCCACCCTTTATCTGGTCTCCCCTATATTCATGCCCACCGCCATCAGGACCTCTCCCGCAGTCCACCTGTGATGTCTTTTCTGTCACCCTTTCTCAGTGGGATTCCTGAGCTCCCACTTGAGCCTCCTTGTTACTTGACTACTCTGGGTCTATGGATTGTGGCAGGGTAATCCTTTACTGCTACATTCACCTGTAAGTGAGTATATACCGTATTTGTCTCTCTAGATCTAGATTATCTAACTCAAGATGTTCTTTTCTACTTCCATTCATGTGGCAGTAAATTTCAGGATGTCATTATTTAAAAAGATGAACGATAATCCATTGTATAAATGTACCATATTTTCTTTATCCATCCTTCAGTTGATGGGCATCTAAGTTGTTTCTGGTTCCTAGCAATTAGGAATAAAGTTGGTATGAACATATTTGAGCAAGTGTCTTTGTGGTATGATTGGGCATCTTTTGAGTATATGCCTAAGATTGGTATGGCCATGTCTTGAGGTAAATTGATTTCCAATTTTTTCAAGAAACCTCCATCTTGATAGTCACTCATTTTCTTAAATCTGATGTCAGTCTGGATCTAAAACCAGAGGAGCCTTGCAATCATATCGCCTTGGATTGAAATTACTTTGCCAAATGGGACCAATTAGCCAATAATAGGAACTGAAGCTGACCCTCAAAAAGGATTGATTACCTCATGAGATTCGTATTGTCACTCATAGGGAGAGAACTTCTCTGTAATCAAGTTCAATAAGAGAACTGTCATAATTATCAGCAAGTCTACAAGCTGATGTAAACTGTTTAGTCTTGCATGTCTTTTATCTCCCACCTTAATTCGTCCTCTATTTAAACCTATGGTTCATGGAAATACTCCCAACGATGGACTAAGATTTGTGATCTCTACATCACAATTTGACCATAGAACAAAAATCCTTCCCTGTCGTTGCATCATTATTTTCTAGTTACTTTCTTTGGCAAGTAGTCTGATCTAATTTCTTGGAACACACTCCAGTTACATAAACACTCCAGTGGAAAGCCAGAAAGTGACTTGGAAAACAAAACCATTTTAAGACAGGTGCTGTTTACAAGACACATATATAAAGAGACACATTAACAAAGTAGAACTGATAGAGCATTAATGGAAAAGTGAAAGAAAATCTGTCATACAAATATCATAAACAGTATTGCTTCAAAACAAGGAATTTCTCAAGGAGTAAAATCAAAAGTTGACATTTAAAAAACTTTCAACTCAACAATAACTGAAAACAGTATTTTCAAGAAAGTATAAAGCAATTACCAAGACAGACTGTAGTCTGAGCCACACATTAAATTTCAACAATTAAAAAGGATTAACATTATTCAACCAAGAATAATCTATCAAGTCTGGTGGCACGGCCTATAATTAATAAATGATGTAAAGGGGGGGCTTGAGAGAAGCTATCTTTGAGAAGCCAATGCAGCAGAAGGTATTGGCTGGTGTTGACTGTAAAATATTACAAGGAAACTTGGAGGGTGGAAAATTTTTATTTAAACTTCATCAAACTCTGCACTTTAAAAATTGCTTTAATGTACATGAGTTGTTCCTCAATAAACTTTCTTTTAAACACTAAGTGCCATGTAGATGTCTAATTTACTGTTGAAAATCCAATGAAGGATTTATCATGGTATACATTTATTCAAACTTTCTACTGGGGACACTACAACGACCTGCAACTTCTGAAAGACTCAAAACTATCACAGTCAACAGCTTCACAGTGTTGTTGGGAATGACTGTGTCAGAAAATGCACATAACTCTTTTGCCTCCATAAAACAATTGACAAATCAAAAAGTGGCACTTGCATATGTTTAATGAGGCTATCATTGTTGGATTAAAAAGCATTCATTTTAAATCATTAGTAGTCCTAGGTAATGATTTATATGCTTAACCTTATAAACCAACTGTTTTTTTTACAGAAATAAATTTTCTTCACTTCTAATTATTTCAATTCCTCCTTTTAATTATCTGATTTAGATTTAAATTTTTTATTTTCATTTTTAACCTCTCTCTCTGTCTCCCTCTCTCTCTCTCTCTCTCTCTCTCTCTCTCTCTCTCTCTCTGTGTGTGTGTGTGTGTGTGTGTGTGTGTGTGTGTGTGTTGTGTGTACCTGTGGAAAACCGAGGAGGTGTCTGATCTCCTGAAGTAGGCAGCTGTGAGGGCCTGTCTTGGGTATTATGAGCCTAAAAGAGCATTAAGTGCTTTTAACCAGTGAGTCATCTCTCCTGCCCCAATAATTTGCATTTTTCTTCTGTTTATACTTGGAGGTTCTCTAAGAGGCACCTCTTTTTAAATTCCAATGTGAATTAAATACTTTTTCCTATGTGCTCTATCCCAACATATTCCCAGGGGAGGGGAGAACAAAACAAGAACAAGAATAACCATAAAATTAGAGCAAACTAAACTAGCAGTGAAATTTTCAACAATTAGTAACCTTGAGAAATTAATTCACATGCAACTCATTTAAAAAATTTTCTTTGGTCACATTTGGAAAAACAAACACAATGATTTTCAAGTACAATTAGCAAGAATTGACTATATTGTTGATAATTTCAGGTTCAAATTGTTATTATATAAGCAAAATTAAAGACACTGATCTTTTTAAAATTTGCAAATATTTAAGTAATTAGATTATCTACAATAGATCATTGTATAGCTGGCCACCTATATTAGAAGATTTTTTTTAATCTTTGATTTGTACTGGATAAGAAATATATATATATATCCATATGGGATAGTTTTTCTGTTCTTGCTATTATTCTTTAGGCAGTAAAGTAGAACATATATTAACAAAACATTTATGTTGTATTGGGCAATATAAGTAATCAAGAGATAATTGAAAGGATATAGGTAGGCTGCAAAAGTTCCATAGCCATTGAGTATCATGGGTATATTTTCTATTGGAGTTCCTATAGATAATCCTTGTATATCTAGAGGGTTAATGTAAAGACATATGTAAGGAGTATGGGTTTTTCCGCCCGCCGCCGCTGGTCTTGTCCTGCTGCCGCGCCAGCCCCAAATAATGCACAGAGACTCTGTATTTGATATTATACTGTTGGCCAGGTACTAGTTTCTTATTGGCTAGCTCTGTGTTAAGTAGTAACCCATTTCTGCTGATCTATGTATTTTCACATGGCCTTCTCTTACCGGGGAGGCGGCTGGCATCCAGCTCTCTCCAGACTCTCCATCTTGACCCCTCCTTCCTACTTCCTATTTCCTCCTTGTCTCCTAGTCCCTCCTATCTTCCTTTCCTATTGGCCAACAGTGCTTTATTATTAACCAGTATGAGAAACATATACAGAATGACATCTCCCATCAGACATAGTCTCATGAGTGCACACAGGAATGCATGCAAATATGGCTCCTGTGTGCACATACTAGCACATGCATGCACATGCAAACACACACACACACACACACACACACACACACACACACACACTGTAATCCATTTTGGGCTTCCTTGGTATTTAACAAACTTGGTAGTTGTTTTTCATCCAGGTGCTTGATCTAGCTTATGAGTTCAATCCCTGAATTACATATCACAAGTATAAAGTTAAAATTACTAGTTTTCTAAAATTAAGTATAAAAGAATAAGTATGGTGCCTGTACTACTTGCTGTAAAGTATAAGGCATAATTAAGAAGTTTATGAAGAAACTACAGAAGAGCTATTTTTGTGACTAAGGAGGAAGTGCATTGCAGTTTATTATAGGGAATATTAATGAAGTGAATGTGCCACCTGAGCTTAATTCATATGACAAATGTGATTTTATAAGGTGACTCAGGCATTCTCTCAGAATTATTCCATTTCCCATAATATTAAGAGCAATAATTAAATCAGTAGCACTGGTCTCTAAGGAGTGAACACAGCAAACTGTTTTTAGGCACTTTAGATAATTTACTTACATCAGGTCCTTAACAATGCTTCTCTATTTTAAGCACCTACAGTGCTGTGTTGTTACCATTTTCATCTTGTTATAAATATTTTTACATTTAATTATATCATACTTTTCTATTCTTTAACTAACATAGTCCGGTTTAAAGCAATTTCCCTCTCTGTTGCCCTAGGGCAAACATAATTGACACTTTATTTTTCTATAGCTGATACTGTTCAGATTATACCAACAGTCTATATTTGGGGGTTGTAAACATTGTCCTCTAGTTCCTTGGTAAAACCCCATGTGTTCTTTAACATGTTCTAATCCTCTTAAATAGTTCCAAACTTGCAAAAGGCAAAGGCAAAGTAAACCAAGGAATCAATTCAAGAGTAGCATGCTTGTTGTAAAGAAATCGATTTAATAAGCAAATTGGAGGATCCTTGTGGACTGTTCAAACTGAGTGCTCTAGATAGTATATCTCCTCTGCCTCCTCCCACTATTTCCCTCCTCCTGCTCTCCGCTCCCCCTTTTCTTTCTCCCCCTCCTCAATTCTTTCACTCATAGCCCTTTCCAAGTTGACTATCTAGGTCCAGGGAAATTTGTCAACTCTATGCTTCAGCAGCATCCACTTTTTTTTTTTCAGATAAGTCCTGGGGTTTCTCAGCTGCTGTCCCAAGGGATTCATTCTTGAACCTGTTCAGCCATAGTGATGTATGAGAACACTTACCAAGGCTGTTAAACAGATTCTTGAAGGCAGTGAAAGAGTCCATCAAAAGGTGATATATATATATATATATATATATGTGTGTGTGTGTGTGTGTGTGTGTGTGTGTGTGTGTGTGTGTGTGTATGTGTGTGTATTAAATATATATATACATATATTTAATACACACACATCATGCATTGAATTGCTCATAGGATTTTAAGGTTAATTGGTTAATTGGATAATTTATTGTATTTCCTTGAAATAAAACACTACTACGTGGAGATAGAATTTTTCACAGACACTTGAAATCCCAGATGACAGGGAAGAAATGATATTTATTCCATTGCATTTTATGTTTCCCAAGTGCTTGTCAAAAAGGAGGATGTTGACTTAGAACAGTGGTTCTCAACCTGTATGTCATGACCCCTTTCACAGGGGTTGCATATCAGATATTTATATTACTCTTCATAGCAGTAGCAGAATTACAGTTATGAAGTAGCAATGAAATAATTTTATGGTTGGGGGTCACCGCAACTTGAGGAACTGTATTAAATGGTCGCAGCCATAGGAAGGTTGAGAACCACTGACTTAGAAGAATAATGCAGTATAAGGACATTCTTGTTAGAAAGCTGCCTTCCTCTCTTACTGTGGGAACACATAAGTGAAACTACTTCACACTGTTATAAATTAACATAATCAGTTATTTGTCTAAGTTGATCACATAACATCAAATCACACCCTAACATTCACACATCCCACATTTTAGTGCTGTACCCTGAATACCTTCTCTGATAATGAAGGATGCCATTCAGTTAAAGGTTATCAAAGTCAATGCCATGCACCTGGACTTGGTTTCTGGAGGTACAATAGTAGATTAGCTATTTTGAAAGGCTTTCCTATTACACTCATTCTGTAGTGAATGAGTGAAATCCTGAATGAATGTGTATTATTGACATGGGCACATCTATGTCAAGGACCCCAATGTCTCAGTTCAATGGAGCGGCACAGCCTCCCTCAAGTCAGTCTCAGGAGGATGGCAAGGCCTTACTCAGGTCCAAATGCTAATTTTAATAGGATGTGAAGAAAATGTCCACCACAGCTTTCTCCCCACAAATATCTATGGCCTGAAGACTGCTCTCCTCCAGAGAGCCAATATTAGCCAAACCTAACTCCTGTTCAGCTATATGCGATGACCCCATCTGCCTGTGTAACTGTATATACTAAACACCCCAAGCTTCCATGGGCTGGGGAAAAGGAGCTTGCTGGGAGTTTCTCTATAAGAGAGCCCATCATTTCCATATGTGTGCCTGCGTGTTTGTCAGCTCTTCATTCCCTCATCACTCTAGCCAGGATATAGGACCCATGCTGTAAAACGTGTGGCACAACACTACACTATTCAAATCAAGGTAGAAATGAACTAAAAGACATTGACGAGTTCATGTAAAGTGTGAAAAATTCCCAAAGGGTAAAATTTATGCAAAGCCAACAATAAAAATAGCAGAATAATGAACTAAAATGATCAATATAATATGACTTTTCATCTTTCTTTTAGGCTTAAATCAATACAAATTTTGGATTCAGCATTAACAAGTTGAATCTTTTCTGGGAAGAATATTAGTAGATCTAGATTTCTCACAAATTATGTTCCATGAAATATAGGTATGTAAAAATCCACTTATGAAATATACCATGAGGCAGACTCAGGAGAAACTAAAAGGTAATAACTTCAGACTTTCAAGTAAGTCAGATAAAGAAGTTATCAGAAAACTGTAGGACATTAATGTATTCGAGAGAAAAAAGTTTCTTAATATCTAATAATGATATTACAAGACTGATTTTGGGCAATTATCAAATTAAATTATAGAATACAGTGACTTCGCTGTTAAAGGCACTAGCGACACATGTCTGGTGATCTAACTTTAGTCCCCAGAACTCATATAAGGGTTGAGACTTGCTCTAAAAGTCAAACTCCAACATACACATGCATGCTGGGGTATGTGTGCCCATATGTACACATTAATAACAATAACTTAAAGGTGTTAAATTCTACAAAAAATTAAACTGTTTGGTAGCACAAATTTCTAACCCTTTTTCTTGGTAGGCTGAGACAGGAGGATTGCCAAAAGATTCAGATCAGGGTGGGCTACACTGGATGATTGTATTCTAAAATAATGAACTTAATAAAAGAATATTATTAGAGAATTAGAAAATAAACCTAAGAAGATACTCTAAATCATATTTCATAGATACAAATATTGAAAGCATAAATTAATATTAATTAAAGAATAAATGGAAAATATGCCTATTTATTTTAAAATCTAATAATGAAAGAATGAAGGAATCTAATGTGAAAAATAGCATGAAAGTTATTTTAACATGACATATGATGTATAGCATCCGTACATAAAAATTTAATATTTTTAATGCACCAAAATATATTGATTGCTGTGAGGGTATTTGAATATCAGTTCTCACTCTGTCATAACATTAATAAGCAACCTGATGTGGGTTAGACTTGCTGTCCATCTCTAGAAAGAGTGTCATGTAACACCACACTAGAACAGTGGTTCTCAGCCTTCCTAATGCTTCAACCCTTTAATACAGTTCCTCATGCTGTGGTGACCCCTGACCATAAAATTATTGTGTTGCTACTTCATAGCTATAATTTTGATACTGTTATGAATCATAATTTAAATAACTTATAAGCAGGATATCTGATATGAGACCACCAAAGGGGTTGCAACCTATAGGTTGAGAAGCATTGCTCTTGAGTAAAGGCTTAGTATGTCACTGCTTTCTCTACTACTCATAGAGGTCTTCATTTCATCATAATTCTTAAAATAGAGGTAACCTCAATAGTCTCAGACTGAAATGATTCTTGTTTGTACCTTCTAGCATGCTGTATACCTAAGGACATAGTAAGTACTCAATATAATTGCTTCTTATCAACCAAGCACACAAACATATGTGAAACTACAGACAACTTCTTAATCTTCCATGTTGCCTCCAGCTTCATTCTATTATTAGGATCTTCATTTCCCACAATTCTCAAAATAGTTCCTCCAAAGCCTCTTCTAGACATGGATGTAAAATAATAAAATGCATAAAATGTCTCATAGACATAAAAATTTAACATTCATGTTTAAAATAGAGATGTATGTGGGGCTATGGAGATGGTTCAGTGGGCATGTATGCTGAGGTTCTGATCCACAGTATCCATGTTATTTCAGGATAAGTGGAGAGAGCAGGCTAGGCTAATTAAACATGCTGAATCATCCTCCTATGGGCTAGACAAGTGGCCCTGCCTCAGTATGTAAAGTGGAGAGTGGTAAAGGAAGACACTGATGCCAATATCTGACCTCCACAAGCCCAGGAACAAAAATACATATACACCTGCACACACACACACACACACACACACACACACACACACACACACTCACACACACACTTGCTGACATGCATATTAGAGACAGGAAAGTAGGGGAAGAGATAGAAAAAGGGAGAGAGAGGCAGAAACAAACTAATGTGAATTTCTTTTATTTACCCCAGCTTACTTTGAACCAACTTCTCTTTTCATCAGGATGAAATGACTGGCAGATAGGAGGAGGAACCAGGATCTTGCAGAGTTTGAGTGGTTTTGGGAACACTTGAATGTTTATTAAGTGATGCCTACTTGAATCTTGAAAGTGTTACTAGAATTTCTCTTTATGAAGACATTGTGGAGATATTTCACAGTATGAGATATTCTAGCAGAAGTCCTTCTAGACTGTGGAGGCAACTCTGAAGAAGTATTTGGGTTTCTTTTAGATTTTCTATTTTATTCAATTATCATTTTTTTCAAGCATGCTCTTGTTCCTAAAAGAAGTGATATGTCTCCTTGTGTGTCACAAGCAAAGAGTGAACTGTGATAAAAAAAGAAGGAAAACAATTGCTGGAAGATAACCAAATCTTCTGGAGAGGTTGGTGTGATGGGGTGAGGCTCTGCAAGATCAGCGTACTGTTTGGATTTAGAGGTTGTAAAGAGGGAATACAGAGGTGGGGAGGAAGAGTAGACAGGGATGACAGAGGGTACAAAGTAACTCATCCATTGCATTTTTTTAAAGTGGGGGACTGACAGAAATAACCAGAATTGGTTGTAGCCAAAAATATTCAGTTTTCTAGCTCCTTCTGCAAACACATACAGTCCAAATTTTCATCTGCTGCTTCAGACTCTAACTCTGACAATATTTGCCTCCATATAGGATCAAAATATGGTTCTGTACATTCTCCAAAAGCTATTCAACATACTCCACTTTGTTTGTGGATAGCCTATAAAGAGGTCAATACAATTCTGTAATTTATTGAGATGCCAACTCTGCAAACTTAGCTGAAGCCTGGAAGGACAAGCCACATCTTTCTTTTGAAAGATGCACTGACTTCATGCAGAGAACATTTCAAGGAGTTTTGTTCAGGTAATCAATACATTTCTATATTTATAAGCCTAATCAGGGCTCATCTGCTTTTCTGCTAAAGTACTAATCAATGAGACAGTCACAAAATCTAAATTATAAACTTATTGCATTGATCTTTTTGTTCTATTTGTTATTCAGACCACAAAAATAATTAAATATTTTCATTTTAATAACTACAACTTGACACAAAATCATTTCTTGGGAAATATTTCCCTAACGTCAAGACTATGACATCTTACACTCAGTTCTATCATTGCTCATCCTAATTATTAGGCTGCAGCAGACCCAAGCTTACTTTAAATGCTCTAGTCTTGATATTTGCCAGCTGCTCTCCAGGCCATAGATAGAAATCCAGGCAGCTGCCCATGACTGACCTCAATGGCACAGTCACTCAGAGCCTGATCACAACCGTGCAGACTCCAGCCTTACTGCATAAATCCTGCAGGGTCATCTATAAATACATGCAATTCACCAAGTTTCACCTGCTGTTGTTTTGCTGAGGCAAGTGGACTCATGTACAAACAAGTATCTTTGAAACTTCAATTGCATTTTATTTTTACTTAGAGGGGACAAAGTTAGTGAATGTTTGACTGACTCCACCCAAGCATGAAGAGAGGGCTAGAAGAAATAATTATAGATATATGACATTTTTGCAAGGAACAAGAAAGGTTGTGCATGTTGAGGGCATATTTCTTTTTATGCTTTGTGATCACACCATTCACTTCACACTGGTTTATGAACAGATATAATGGTAGAGAAATTATAGAGCCTCCTCCTTCTTCCCTGTCACATTCAAGCCACCACCTCTATGGCTATATGTTTTCTCTGACAAGGCAGCTATGCCTTCATGGATATGAGGAGGACCTGAAGGCACCCAAATGCTTAGCATTTTTCAGTTTGTATTTGAGGATTCTGTTGGTGTTGTTTAAGCATATGGTGTTTCCACTCTGAAATGAATGTGTTCTTTTTGGCTTTTAGGCTTTCTCAGTTATGGATTTTCTGAGTCACAATCTTGAGGTCTATCTAGCTGTCTTAAACTCTCTGGAGGATTCAGTCCATCAGCATTGTATTTCTCATGACCGACTTACCTGTCTGTAAGAAATCAAATGAGTGAGTTTTAAAACTAACATCTCTAATTTAAACAGTAAACATTTATCATAAGTGTTTAATGACTTTCTGTTAGGATTGTTGTCATTTTAATAATAAAGATAGATATAAGGCCCCAGTGTTTCTATGCCACAGTTGATAGGGTTTTGGTTCCAGTGTATTTTAAGTCAATATTCTCTGCACAGTATGTCATAGCAATCAATATACAAAGTATGTTAGTGAAAGTATATATATATATATATATATATATATATATATATATATATATATATATATTGCATCTGCTCTCATAAGTAATCTTTGAATTGTCACAAAGCCTTTATACTAAAAATTACCTCAACCTGAATACAAATGTTAGCTGCTTTGCACTTGGAAAGGCTGTCATCTAAAAACAAATGACAACACATGCTAGCAGGGATGCAATGAAACTAAACTCTTCCAGTTTCCACAAAGCATCTTGTTTATTTTCCTGTATGAATGTATATGTGTTTAAATTATTTGTGATGATGATAGTGTGGTGTGGTGTATATGTGTGTGATGTAGGTATGAATGCAAGCACATCCCAAGGCACAACTTTAGAGATCAAAGGACAAACTTTGGGAGTCAGTTCTCTCCTTATACCATGCATGGGTTATGGAACCCCAAACTCAGGTTGTCTTGCTAGTGTGCTCAGTTCAACTTACTATTGAACTATTTCACTGGCCCTGCATTTGTTTTATCCAAAAATGAAAAATAGCAACAACAACAACAACAAAAATCTTCAACATTATCATTTGGAGTCCCAAAATAGTTAAATAGGAGTTTCAACAATTGCATATAATAACAGTGAATTTTCAGTGAATGTGGCTATGAGATGGTTTAAATGAGGATGGTCCCATAGTCTCACATATTTGAATATTTGGTTACCAGTTGGTAGAACTGTCTGGAAGGATTAGAAGATGTGGTTTGTAGGAGAAGGTGTGTCACTGGGGATGAACTTCAAATTTCAAAAGACCACAGCAGGCTAAAGTCTCTCTCTCTCTCTCTCTCTCTCTCTCTCTCTCTCTCTCTCTCTCTCTCTCTCTCTCTCTCATCTACCTATCATCTGTCAACCAATGTAGAAATCAATCTATCTTATATCACTATCGTCTATCAATTATCTATCATCTATTTTTCTATCAATCATCTTTCCTGTCTCCTTCTCTCTTTCTCTCCAACAAAAATGTAATTTCTCAACCCCTGCTACAATGCCATGTTCCTTCCTGCTGATACACTTCCTTCCCCCATGTGCTTGAACTCATTTTCTGAAACTGTAAGCAAGTTCCCAATTTAAATGTTTTCGTTTATAAGTTGCCTTGGTCATACTGCCTCTTCACATCAATAAGACTGTAACTAAGACACTATTAAAGTAAGATATGTATAAATCTAGCTAGCATAGACCCTAGCAATACTACTTTCAAAGGTAAGAAAACTAAAATTTCAAATCAGTCTACTTGTAGTTAACATTGTCTCTGAGTGATTAATAAAATAGCATAAAATGTAAATTTTGAAAATGAGTAGGATCTTGAATGGTTATTTAGGTCAACACATGCATTTCATTTTTTTTTTTTTTCCGTAGTGTGTTTTCTAACTTCAGGACTTGACTGGCCTGTTTTAAAGTACCTGCAAAGGTTTTGATAAATCATTTCCTGTTGGGCTAGCTGTTACTGTTCAATGTAGTATCAATCTGAGGTTTATCTCTGCAGAGCACAGTTGCTGCTACCCACCAGATAGATTCCCCAGAATCAAAGGCATTTTTTTCATGTGAACAGAAAAATCTTTGCAACACTGAGTATCTCTGGTCATAGATATAAAAGATTTTTGTGCTTAGGGGACAGTTCTGGAGTCATGTACATGATGGCACAAGGCAAAATCCTGCAATGTAATGTTTCACTGCTCTAGAGGTAGTGTGACTTGGGGAATGGATAAATGAAGCCAAGAAAAATCTCATGAAATAGCCAGCCATATTCAGAGCATCAGACAATTTACACTCAAAAGGTTAAGTGGAGTCATATGAGCAGTTTCCAGTCACAATGGCAACCCACATGTATTGACAAACACATTTTTCCATAGAGGCATACCAACAAATAACAGCAGTCAATTGTAATGACTAATAGGAAGTAAACTCACTCCTATGTTATGCACCTTGGAGAGATACAAAAGCATAATGTGAGAGCAATTATGTGTTTTTGAAGAAACTGAAGTTATAAGTCTCTCGTCTTGATTTCTTGGTGTTTTTTTTTTTCACAATCATTCAGAAATCTCCAGTCTTTGTGTTTACAACCTTTAATTTTTAATTCTAATGCTGTTAGTGATGAAACTTCACTTAACACTTATTCTGTGTTAGGAGTTCTACTATGAGCCGCATAGCAATACAAAGACAGTAGGTCTGCAGTGTTAATCAAAGTCACTTCTATTCACATTAACAGAGGGCATTTCTGCATCATATGGTCTGGATCCCAGGTTCCTTCTCCCTTTTATCTCTATCACAATTTATAGTCTAGTATTCTTACTGATATGGTTTAAAGAAGCTTTAAAATACCAGATATTTGCAGTAATCCAAGAGATTGAGAACAAAGTAGGTTTCAAGCAGTATGAATAGAATAGATCATTATCCATTGTGGCAAGAGGCCACACACCAATGCCTAAGACTTCCTTAAATGGCCACCTCTACCATGTACTAGGAAAAGCAGTGTCTGTCAGGATTAGGCACATAGCTGGGTAAAGTTGGTTGCATGGATAGGAATGAAAAAGAAAACTACTTGAATTTAAAAGCACAAAATTAATAATGGAAGAGAATTAACACTATGTTAATATCTCCTCAAACATTAATTAGGTTAATTCCAATTTATTTTACATTTAATACTCACCCTAGACCAAAATTTACATCTTCGATTAAGGCACCATTTAGATATAAGCCCAAATGAAAAGACAGAGTATTATAAACAAAGAATATTTTTAGATGGAATTTTTTAGGTTTCTGGAGGGTACATCTATATTTTATATTATTTCCATAGTAAAACATATCTGAAGTTCAATTACTACATCAAAGAGAATTATAATCTTCAGACTTTGATATATTTTTATGAAAATAGCTTCTGAAAGTTTTGCTAATTTATACTTTAATAGAAAATTTGCTAGGATGTGATTCAATGAATTTACAAAGCACTTTATTGAGTTGTAAGTTATTTCCTATAAAAGTCACCCAGTGACATTAATCCTTCAATGGCTTTTTGCAGATTTATGCACTTCTGAGTATCCTCTTGTTATTAGAGCTTTCCCATATCATCATCCAAAAAGAACGCCCCCCCCTTGACCATCTGCAGGCAATCTCTGCTCCCTTGTCCCAGTGAACCATTGGGTGTTATAGATTTTTACTTTTTAATAATTTTATGTGACTAAAATTACATATGTAATTGTAATTACATATGTACCTAGTACATAGTTTTGAGAAGAGAGAGCAAAAGAGATTAGTTTCCCATTTTCTCAGTGTTGTCTCTATAGTAATATCACACCTTTGTAACCTATTGGTCTCTTTTTTTTAGAGGAATCCTGTTATAATGCATAATATGATGCATTTTGCTACAGGTTTACTAACCAATAAATACTTAGATTTCTACAATGATGGGGTAAAACATTTAAAGACAAATTTGTCTGAATCTTTGAAATGAGTTGGATTTGTTATTTCTCAGCTTTGTTATACTTTTCTTATTTAATGGATGTTAAATAGGAGAATACACACAACTAGACATTCACTAAGATAGTTACACGGAAGAATGGCAACCATAGTTCTCTTAGGAAAACCAGAATTTTTTCGAGAAAAGATGTTAAATCAAAATCATATTCCATGCTTAAATCTACTTCTATGGAATAAGCTTTTTTGCCAGTCTTGTTCTATCAGGAAGAAAACACTCTGTTTGAACTCTAAAGAAATGTTTCTTTCCTAAGTTCTAGGTATATCAGATTGTGACTGAAGTGTGTCACACACATTTCTTTGTTATAAATTGGATTTACTTGCACAGTAGGGTCTCCTGAGCACCTATTACATACCAGAAACTCTTTTGAAATAAAAGTAAATAAAAATGAACATGGCTGTTTGCATCATACAGCTTTGTCAAGTAAGCAGTTGGTCCTAGGATGATGTTATTATAAAATGAAGGAATTGCTCTGTCAACAAAACTGCTTCTTCAGCTATAGGAACAGCAGGAAGTTGCAGGAAGAATGAATCCATACCCAGGATGAAATCTGAGTAATTGGGAAAAGAGGATGAGATGGGTACAGAGAAGACCTCCAGTCACCACAACTTCAATTGATTGAGGAAACACAAGTCATTTTTATAGGCTGACCTCAAGAAACAGTAACATTGCAACACAAGAAGATGTAGAAGCAAAGAGGGACAGACTTGTGAAGTATTCATAAATCAGACTGAATATTGTCAGTCAACTCTTTTCTTGAAGGTACCAGTGTCTACACTGGTAATTTCTATTGGTATTATAAGGCTGTTAAACTTAACCTCCCAATTACTCACGATGAGCCAGTTATACCTGTAATCTCGTCATCCCAAAGCCAAATCAGGAGGATTACCTCTAGGTCAAGGCCAGACTGAGTTACACAATGAGTCTTAGACTGGGCTACAATGTGAGACCTTTTAATCAAACTACCCAGAGAAATTATATGTGTGCATATATAATTTTGAATACAGTTGCTTGACTTTATAAACATATACATAATGATGGAAATTGGATTCTCAGTCAATGTTTTTATAACAAGTATATACCTAATAGTTATTGTAGAATAAATACTGAATCACTGTACTGAATCACCGTGCATACTGAAATCAATAACAAGGACCAAACATAAGCACAGAGAAACATAATGTGGACTGAAAGTGAGGACAATTTAAAGTGTATTAGGAAATGGATCATTTGTAAATATAAAACAAAACATAGAAACGATACAAATTTTATGTTTTCAACCATATAAAAATAACTTCAGGACAAAAAAAAAATGCTGTGTCCAAAAAGAAAAAAATCAACAAACCAAGAAAAAATAGACAATGTATCAGAGATGGAGACAAACTTCCTTAACACAAAAATCTCCATGAAAACCATTGCTCCAAAAGCAGTGCTCAGCAAAGAAAAAAAAAAAAAAAGAAAGAAAAAAAAGAATAATGACTGTTGAACAGAATGCACTGAAATAAAGTACAAATGGTGAACATAGAAAAAAAGGTGTTAGTGAACTAAATCCACTGGAGTCCAAAGCAGAGAGAGCTGGGAGCAGGAAAAACGTAAGTGTGCCCTGGGCCAGGAGATGAAAGTCAAACAACAGCCATGTGAAGGTCACACAGTAACACAGTACCACTCGCCTGTCCTAAAGAGAATGACCCCTTTCAAATAGACTCCACCTGTATCTCTCTACCACACAGCATAGGTCACAGTAACTAAACTTGTTTCTCTACAGTGTTGTCTCCTTGCCCTCTACCTCCTCTGGGGGATTCTAAAGAGAAGACATCTTATTTTGTCTGGGTGGCCATAGTGTCTAAACTCCCTACTTCAGATGGCACTGTTCAGCCAGTGTTAGTAAAGACCCTGTGACTAAAATGATCTCTCTCCAAACATACTTACTCCAAAAATACTTACAAAAGGGACTTAATCTTACCAATGCTGACCGGAAGAGAATTAGGGATAAAATTGTCACTGTATTACATCCTTATCTAGTAGTGTGAAGGAAAATTAATAACTAAACGATATGGGACTCATGGCAAGAAGGGAAAACTAGAAAGAACAAGTACTTCTGCCAATAGATATAGATAACTCCCTGACTGGAGAGTACATTCTCCTTGCTCTCCATTATCTTAAGGACAAGGCCTGCCTGTCCTAGAGAAAGAAAAACCCTTAACCTTGCAGGTGCGCTAAACAATCCTGCCTTGTAAAAACTTTTTACTCTATGAAATCTCTGTAACCTTGGAAACCTTATGGGCTGAGACTAGCAGTCTCAAGTCTCCCTTTCCCTGTAAAAATGCTGTAAGCAGGCACCTTACTTTTCCGATAGAGTGAGGTCCCAGATGATTTGGTTCTTAGCAATAAAAACGTTTTGCTTTTGCAGTCGGGAGTCACTTCCTCGGAGGTTGAGGAAACCTGGTAGGCACAAACAACAGTACTCTGTGGTGAATATTGTAACCAAAAATGGAAATTTTAAATTATTCTTAGAACTTAGTATGACTTCAAGAACATTTTGACAATATCAATATTTTAAATATATACAGAAATATATAAAGCCTATTTATAGGTTAAATTCTAAGAGTATGCTGGGGTGTATACATACACAAAGTTTAAACCCATACTTTGAAAATGATATGTATACTGTAAGGATTCAGGCATTACACTGGCCTGCCCCTGTCACCTGGCCGAATGCACTCAGGCAGTACTCTGGTCAGCCCTGGGTTCCATGAGTACTAGTCTGCAGGCAGGTGGAAAGGACCCTTTAAAAGAGTCCCCAGCCACTTATGCGAGTATGTGTTCTCTCTGCTCTTTCTGCTCTCTTTTTGCTCTTTCTGCTCTCTCTGTTCTTGTCTCTGTCTGATCCCGTCTCCCTCTTCTGTCCTCTCTCTGTGTCTCTACCCCTTTTCTCTTCCCTTCCCCTTTCTAAAAAAACTTCTTACTCAGGGTGTCTGCCTGGCATGTTTGTTACCCACCTTGGTCACCCTCACCTGCCATGGAACTCCACATGATCCCTCATCTTGGGACCCCCTTCCAGCTTTTTCCTGACATTGGTGCAAAAGAACAACACATACAGATAGAGCTTCAAGGAGTTTCTGTGTAAAAATTACCTCATATACATTGCACGTAATTATAGAATGTTTTACTACCAAATATATATATATATATATATATATATATATATATATATATTTACTTAAAATATATATATATATATGTATATATATATATATATATATATATATATATTTACTTGCTTACCTACCTGCATTTTTATATGTTTGTATCAGTGTATTGTTGTAAATGAAAGGGCATTTTCTAGAAGAAAAGACAATCTAAAAACACCTACTCCCAGGGAAACTATGTTCAGAAGACATTGGGAAATGCAACATTTCTTTTCCTAATAAACTTCATTATATATTTAAGCATGTTTTGCCCGAATTCAAGGTGGATTTTCTTCTCTAGGTGATTTGAGAGAGAGAGAGAGAGAGAGAGAGAGAGAGAGAGAGAGAGAGAGAGAGAGAGAGAGCAGTCTATGCTGCAGCACATGAGTAGGTCATGTGTGGGACTTCTGTGTCCTGCCACTTGTTTGAGGCATGGTCCCTTTTGGTGCTTCCTGTGCAAGTGAGTACTCTGAGCTTCCAATGTTTCCTCTGCCAATGATTTCTAGGGGTGTGCTAGGATTGCAAATTGCATGGATACTGTAGGGATCTGAACTCTGCTCCTTAAGTCAAGGGCTTCACCCATGGAGCCATCTCCCTAGTCCATCTAGATGACTATTTCTCAAATGAAAATATGTGGCTGTAAATATTTGCATTTAGCATGATAATTGGTTACCAATGAGGCTTTAGGAGTTAAGTCAGGGAGTAGAGAATATTATTGTTTTGGTCAAGGTCCCTGCAGACAACAGATGGTGCAATAAAGTTAGGGTAATTTAAGGAGTATCTAATGAAGAGACATTTTGCAAAGGTGTGGCAAGGTGTTGAAAAACCATATGGGGCAGTGCATTAATGTTTTGCTCTAAATGGCAGTGCTAAGCAACCTTTCTTAGTTTCAGATAGTAGAGTATTATTAGAAAATGGAAATAGTCTTTAGCAGTGAGTCTCTAGAGGTCTTTGATGGGAGCTGAAGCCATTTATCAACAGCAAACTACAGCAACGCTGCCAGGAAAGCCAGAAGAACAGTACTTTCCTGCCCTCCCCCTGGTTCCTTGCTGGTGATCCCTATTGGCCGATGATAAAGTGAACTTAGCTTAGTACTGAGAAAGATAAGAGTTGAGAATGACTTTTGTGGGTAAATTGATAACAACTTGCATCTTTAACTCATCACAATTTTGACACTTATACTTATCAATGGTATGTATTTAAGAAAGTATGTTTCCCATGCTTTAGATATTTTGTGTGTTGCATCTGTTAGCATCTAGTTCAGAGACAGAAAATAACTGGATATAAAGAATTGTAAAATAATCACCTACTAAAGTAAACTGAAGAGTCTAAAGCAGCAATTGTCAATCTGTGGGTCTCTCTCTCTATATATATATATATATATATATATATATATTAGATATATATATATATATAGAGAGAGAGAGAGAAAGAGAGAGAGAGAGAGATTACAGCTCATAACAGTGGTAAAATTACAGTTATGAAGTAGCAATAAAAGAATTTTATGGTTGGGGGTCACCGAAACATGAGGAACTGTATTAAAGGGTCATATCATTAGAAAGGTTAAGAACCACTGGACAAGAGGGTCTAAAGTAGCCATTTCAACAACTGCCTCAGGACTCAGGGACGGTGAACAGTGAGAAAAATGAAAAACTCCAAGAACTTTTTCCTCTCTAAGACAGAAGTTGAGACCTCTTGTAGAATATGGTCACCATAAGAACAACTGACTGCCAGAGGTCTAACTATGGTCATGGGCCACAGTTAGCCCTTAAGATCAGTTGGGAACTACTAGATCTCCTATTTTTCTAACCTGACAACTAGGACAGCCCCCTATTGACAGTGTCTAATGCTGAGAGAGCTGGAAAGAACTGACTTCCGGGTCCTAACTGTACAAAGCATCGCAAGTGTGGTGAATTGGAACTTAAATTGTAATGAATTCATAACTGGAATGTGTAAATGAGCATAATAAGAACAACTTTAATTATTGCCACTTAAAAACCAATTATTAAGAACAAAGCACATTGCTAAACACTTCATAAGTATTATCTCACCCATTTCTCACTAAAATTATGTTTAGAGTATTTTAGTACATTACTTACACATGAAGGAAAAAATGACAGAATGTAAATACCATACTAAAAGTGCCACTGAAGACATTCAGAGGTATAGCACATACAACGCATTAAATGCTACATCCCTCAATCTCCTATTTGCATAGGCTAACCAGTAATTTTATTTTCTTTGAGACTTATGGCAGTTGTAGTGTCTAGTAGTGACAAATCTGTCACCTTTGCTGACTATGTCTTCACAATGTCACTTGATCCCTACGTTTCCTTTATGTTCTCTGTGATGCCAACCTTTCCTCCTTCTCTTATCCTCCAATGTATCATAAATATTAATAACTTGAAGCTAAAATTGTCTATATTAATAGTAAAAACATTCCTAGAAATGGCAATGATTGTAACCACAACAGTTCATAATTGTTTCTGACATATGTCTTACTCATATCTAAGGTAAGCAAAGTGAATTAGAGTCATCTCAAGATTTTCCACAACAAAAGCATATTACAGTTGTTGCAACAAATTGTCTTCACTCACAGTGGCAAAATACATTGTTTATTCTATGTAGAGCTTCTCTGTATGATCACCATAGCCATGTTCATAGAAACCGGTAACTTTAATAATCATGGGCACTTGATACTCAATACAATGTATGAAACTTAGAGTGAACTAAATTTAGATTAGAAGATAATGTTCTTTTACAGTTATATACTACATGAATAATGAGTTGACACTATCCCAATGAATACTACTTTCTCATATTTTACTATTTAAGACATTGGGTAGCAGTGGGTAATTATAATAATAGAAGCAGGATGTTTGGGGTTAGAACACACATGAGGTTCATACTCAGAGGCCAAAACATACTGGGTTAGGTTTAGATGTTTTAATGTAATTTTTTGTACATGCGTGCATTCCCCTGGTTGATTTCTGTACCAAGAATTCTTCATTTATCTTTTAATGATGTGGTTACTGGACTTTCAAGTTTCCAGAAGACCACAGTAGACCTGTGGTTTGGATATCTGATCCTCTGTTTGGTGACTTAAGTTAGCCACTGACTATAGTCTAAATATTTATTAGTTTCCTATGCTTTTGTTAAATTGCTATAATTGAGAATATTCTGTGTGCTGTATTGATGTAAAGATAATACGAGCTAATTGAATTGTTTTAGGGGACATTTAGTTTAGGATATGAAGGTTAATGTCTAGTTGCTGTGTAGATAAATGTCTGTCTATAATTAAAATCAGGCCAGGCTCCAACATACAGCAGTAAGACTTTGGTTTGGTAAACTTAGATTTTGATTACAGGGAAAGAATTCTTTTCCTCCAATGATAATAATTAGCTACATGTAAAATGAATATTTAAATGAGATAGTTAACTAAATTGAAATAATGGGGCAAAGAAAAAATTAGTTTGCTTTAATGTTACAAATGTTTGGATTTGTGGAGAAATATCAATAAATAAGTGTAAGATCAACTTTGAAAAATATTTCAGTCAAATATGTACTACTACTTCATTTTTCTCAGCTAAAATGGAAAGTAGTCACCAATATGAAAAAGGAATAATCAAATTTATTATTTTATATTTATTCATTATTTTTCTTTAAATGCAGTATTATACAAAGTAATTGAAATATTTTATAAAATGACTTTCACATGACATTTGTGTAAGCTAAAATTATTATATAATATTTCCTAATTTCAGTTATTTCGTCCTTGTCCTTCCCCTTCAGGGTCTACTTTGTAAGCAGTTAGCTTGTAAAGCAATTATTTATATTGATTAACTTTGTCCTTAAATCCTCTTTCCACATTACTTTTTATTCTTCTCTATAATTTAATATACACATAGGATGTAAATTAATCCATAGATAATTGTATATTCAAGCCTCAGTTCTGGGTTGCATACTTTCTAATTAGTGTCTGGATGGTTCTTGGCTTTCTCAAAGTTGACTTCAAGTCAACATCTCTAAGCAGGAATTCACAGTCTTCAGTACAATCACTGGTTCCCCACCAAGGTTTCCTCCTATATTCAAAAAGGCAATGTCATCCACCCAAGTCATTTCCCAAATCTGGTAATCAAACATGATAACTCCCTCTATTGCTACAGCCAACCAGTCTCTTCCCAAGACCTATTAATTTAATTCATATAAACAGAAAAGTTCATATTTATATTATTTGTAGAAGCTTCAGAACAGGAATTAAACGTCTGGATACTTAGGAATTAATTAGTCATTGCAAAGTCTTGAACAGCCCTGAGAGTAAGTTTACAGGCTGCTAGTTGATTGTTTCTTCCTATTTTTCAAGTTTCCTTTTAACTTTTAAGTTCCAAGTTTACCAACTTTAGACCATAGTGATTTCATCAATAAAAAAAGAAGTGTTTTTAAAATTCTTTTAAAGAATTTCATTATCCATTCCCTAACAGGCTAAACTGTGACCGATTGAACAACTCCAAACTTTCAGTTGCTTATAATTCTGAAATATGTGTGTAATTTTCGCTACAAGCTTATCTTGTGCAGATAAAGGCATTTTGTGTTATTCTAATAGCCAAATAACCTAGCAGCAGAAGATAAAAATGATCAAGAACACCGAAGGAAAAAAAGAAAAGCCTGGATTAGCAATCATGACAATTCTGTATCGGTCATAAGATATTCCAGCTCCATAATACATACCTTACCCCTCTTCAGATCATCAGCCAACTAAATCTAGTTGTGTGTTAAGCTCGTCATAGCAACAGAGGATGCAATGTCCGCTTGCACTACTAGTCAGAGCAGAGAGGAAATGGCTAGTGATCAATTGTAATGGTTTCCACATTTCTGTTCTAAAGAGTCAATGAACTGAATGCAACACAGTATGGAACAACTAAAACTTTAGATTCTTTTATATCTAGCCATTATGAATGAACTAGGGTTTTACTCAACTCACTTTTGGATCTAGAGACTTGTATGAGAAACTCTTATAATTTTAATAAAATGTTAATTTTTAGCGATATGTTATCTTTTCAAATAACAGGTTTTTGACAGATTTATTAAAAATTTCACTTACATGTACATATACCTAGACATATATGATTTATGAACTTTTAATTACCATGGACTGCTCTTTGGGGGAACTTCATGAAAAGTGGGTTTTACCTTTTTAAAAGATATTATCTTTTCTTCTTTAACACAAAATCTTTAAAAATGCCCTTCAGAATATTGAAAGCACTATTTCCTTCAGACAAAGGCAACACCCTTAGTCTCCAGCTGTGTCAGGGAATGTTGGTGACTTTTAGTGGGATGAAATTGTGACAGGGTCTTTGAAGTTATCCCCTAGTTGTTGCTAACTCTTCTGTTTTCAGTTCACTCTGAATGTGTGTTCTCTGTAAAATTTCACATGCCACTTTTTGACAGTGGTTCTAAGCAGACCAGTATATTTCCTTAAAGAAATGGTATTTTCTAAGAAATCAACAGGTATAAAAGAAAAACCAATACAAAGAATGTTAAAAGTAGTTTTATTATCCTGCGATTTCTATCTCTTCAGTCTTGCAGCGAAATCAAGTGTGTGTGGCTTTGGCAGTCTCTCTTGGTGAAAATATTCATGTACTTGTCTGCACATCATTTTCAAACTGCCTAAATTTTTGATAGTTGCTTTTCTATTCAATAGCCATGACAAAAAAAATTAATGTTGTTTTTAAGTGCCACATTAAGTCATTGCAATTCTACTGTGTGTTTGTTTGATTGACCAACACTATAGGAATCTTGTTTAAATTCTTCACTAGAGAAAACAAAGCCCTTAGGACACTTTCTTAATGCTACAGCCATGTCATATCACATGACTTGGCAAGCATAGATGTCATCCCATTATTACATATCAGTGTCAAAACCATATTTAAAAAAAACAGCCTCAATCCCCCATGCCAATCTGTAAAAACATTTTATGCATTCTAACTATTTTTTAGTGGAAGGAACTTATAAATCAAAAAAAATATTTGTCATTCAACTTTATGAATTTCCATTAACATGCAGGGTCTTACAAAAACAAAACCACTCACCCAATTTTCAATGCTTTGTAATTATAGCACTTTTATAGCACATAGCACATAGAAGCACTTTTAAAATCACTAAGGTATGTGTATTTCCTGAATCGATAGCCAAAGGATATTTTGCATACATGTTGTCTCATCTACTTTTCTGTTGTTATAATTAAACACTATGACCAAGGCAGTTTATATAGGAAGAAAGGTTTAGTTAGCCTTACAGTTCCAGAGAAATGAGAATCCATCTTGGCAGAACAGTGGCAAAGCAAGCATGGTGGCAGGAGCAGAGAGAACTGAGAGCCGGCATCCTGAACCACAAGCATGAAGCACAGAGAGTACGTTCCAAGTGGCAGGAAACTTTCAATCTCAAAACTCACTCCTAGTGACACACTTCCTCCAGCAAGTCGACAACTCTTAAATTTCCCAAATAGTATCACCAAATACTCAAATAACTTAGCCTATAGAGTACATGACTACCAATTTGAGTGATATTTCTCACATGAAAAGTAGTATCTCCTTCAGGAAGTATCTAAAACTAAAATATTTTGCAGAGCAAAATGCCTACTAGATGCCATAGTTTAACAGCTGAAGCATAGCAACCTCTCCAGTAACAGTGACTCATGAAGACCTGGCACATACAGAACTTATAAACAGTGGCAAATAGTGACTGTGTGTGCTTGTTTCCAAGAGTAAGGGGTTGTTCCATAGGAGTTTCCAGCTTGCCCCCTGCACTAGCTGGGAAACCCCTTCAGCCCTACTTCCCCCAACATTAACCACACTGAGAAAACAATGAACAATAGAAAGACACACAAGTCCCCGCCTGGGGACTTCGGTTTTTTTTTTTTTTTTTTTTTTTAACCACACTTGGTCACAGTCCAAGCTCCTGGCTGGCATATCTCACACCCCTTGCCTAAAGTCTGAAAAACTTCCCTTCCTTAGCTTGCGGGTACAACTTCTCTGCTTTTGTCTCTGAAACCATCTGGGAGTTGCTTTGTTCTTAATAAGAAGCTTAATGTTGTACTTGTAATTTGGCTTGAGCTAGCTTGCTGTATCAGTGGGGAAATTTATTATCTGGAAGGAAACATATCAGGAGTGTGGTTGTGTGCATGTGCGTGTGCATGTACGGGTGTGTTGTTGTTTTTCAGGGTTTGTTTATTTTTTTTTTTAACATTTTGCAATCTAGTAGAAAAAGAATGGGGCTCTAAAGAAGTGATGGAAAAAATACTGGAAAAGGCTTCTCTGCTTGTGATAGTAACTACTAAATCAAGCATTTCCTACTGGTCCTTCATAGACAATACAGTTCAGTTTGTTTCTATAGACCATCAAGATTTTCCTCATTTAAAAGTTTTCACATCTTACTTTGATTGACGTTAAAATACAGATTGAGGAAAATCGCACATTTGATATCTTCTGGCACTACTTGTGTTTACAAAGTGCTGTAGCTCCAGAAGTTTCTGTTTATGGAATCAGATCTTAGGGCAGCCTTGCTACAATGCACTGCTGTTATTTGCCTCATCAGAGGACAAAGTCAGAGTGATCTGCTTTTTTAAGTCAAACTCTCCTAGGGCTTCTGCTTCTGTTTATATTCACAACAGATTGGTTGTGCATGGTCGAAGTTTCTGAGTTTGTAAAGACCGACAATCTCAAACTAAACTCATATTTCCTGGGCATCATTCATCACCCTGTAGATGCTTTCGTGGCACATATTAGCACCGAGGACTCTTTCCACGAAATTACTTTGTTATGTAGTACATTCTGTCTCCTCCTTGAATCCTAATAGCTCTCACAGGTGTCAACATGATCCACACAAACAGCCATCCATGAACCTCTCAGGTGTTGTGTGTGAGATAAGAACAGATTATTATCGATTTCTCCTTATGGAAATATTAGCAGCTGTAAGGCGGGAAAGTATGTACAAAATTAAACTGCAGGGTTGGATGTAACTTTTACATGTCATCAACCTTAAGGACTGTTGTATCACAGAGGAATCCTTCAGGTGTTTCTGTTTGTTTCTGAGCAAAGATAGGATCGCTTCATTGCCATTTCTGCTGACATTTTCCAACAGGCTTCTGTCACTTAATAACACTGAGAGAGCTGCCAAGCCTAAAGCATCAGTGAAGTTAACTTGTAGCTATTACAGAAGGAAATTGAAGGGCGAAATGATAACAAGAGCTGAGATATCTCTAATAACAAGGAAATGTTAATTACCAGGGCCTAACATAATGACCTCCCAAATCAATTAGGCTGGGAGTTCAACCATGCCTATAAAAATGTTATCTAGGAGTGAACAACTGTTTTTCCATTTGTACTGGAATAAATCTTTTAGCAAAAGCAGGTTTATTACCTGAGTTCTCCCAATAGCTGCATGGACCCTGTATTCTGTCTGTGGAATGAGAGAGAAAACAATCTTAAGGGATTACAGGGCGTGGGGGTTATCAGCCATCCAAGGGTCACTGATGCCTGGCTGCTGGCTCAGAACTCCAAATGGCTCCAACTAAGAACAGGAAAGAATAAATGTCTTTAGGAAGAAGATCCACCCTCCTCATTAGAGATAATTAAGTACAGTTTAGCCCAAAGACAAGGTTTTACACATACAAAAAAAAATGTACTTTCTTATGGCAGTAATTAAGTCATTTCCTGTCCCTCACTTAATGTGTCAGAGCCTGCATGAGGTATTACCAAGATGAAGAGTGAGGTAGAGGATATTACAGTCCCTTTCTTCAATGTAATTCTCCAGACCTCAGCAAATAGCTAAGATGCAGGAAGATAACGGGTTCACTCAGAATCACTAAACATTTTGGCAAAGGCGAGGTTGGGCTGAGAAGCAGCCAACTGTAATCAAAAGTTAGCTCAGCAGGCAGACCATGGGCTGTATGAAGCAAAGATGTTAGTGTATTCCTCTCCACTCTGAAACTACAGTGTAGAAATGGTTTAGAAGATGAAAAGGGGAATAAAGCAATATCTTTCTGAAAAGTCCCCCACCACCAAGAAAGAGGTAAAGAAGCTCTACCATCTGAGGAAATGTAGAAGTTTTTAGGGTGGTTGCTTTGTTTCTGTGGTTACTATTTTTTTCTGGAAGCTATAGTCTTCACGAAATAAAAATGACACTATGGGAGGGGACAAAAAGAAAATAAAAAAACTATTTATTTACAGATTTATATTCTCTACTCTCTTTTTAGAAAATGAATAACTTGATGATTTCCCTGCTGAAAATGAAGATATAGTGTTGTATTTACAATGATTCAATGAGAAGGGCAAAATGAAGTAAACACATAGCAGCAAAATAGTTAACATCAGCAAACACTTTCCAGTGATGTGCCATCCGCACATACAGACTTGAAATATTACAGTGACCACTGTACAATGGAACACTGTCCTTACAGTACTGAGTACCATGGCAGCTTTTAGTGAGTATCCATCTAGGCTCTCAAAAGGAAGCAAATAGAAAATTCTAATGAGGGTTACATGTTAAAGAAAAGGCACAATAAAAGCCATTAGGATCTACCACCCATTTTACACTTATATAAATGGTTTTGCATAGCCGTCACATTAAAGTCCATTTTTTTATTTCTTGCTGAAAAGCAAGAAAATATCACTACTGAAGACAACTATATTGAAGTATAATCTAAACTATGCCTTTTAAATAGTAATAGTCAAGTATATCAGGACACAAAATCAACATACTTGCACTAGCTATTTAAGGTCTATATATTAAGATGAGTTTCAAAATTAGCAATTATGATTCCTATATATAAGTAGTCTCATTGGTTGCTGATAATGCTAATGGTCTTGAGATTCTTTAACACAGTCTTCAACCTCAGACTAATAATAATAATAGTACCAGAACATTTTCTTTCCCTTTTTACCTTTGGTTTCTCTGAGTGAACCATCAGTTCTTCTTAGGTATAGGATGTCTGACATTGTAGAAGATGGAACACAGACAGACCTCACTATTAACACTGTAAACAAGAGAGATTTGCTAAAATATAACAAGTAATGGATTTGTTATTTTTAATGAATTTCTTATTATTATTTGATGTGTATTATTTCATGTTTTGCCTGCCTGCATATATGTTTGTGTACTACATGCTTGCCTGGTGCCCACAGAGGACAGAAGAGAGCATTGAACTTATCATAACTGGAGTTACAGACAGACGTGAGCCATCATGTATATGCTGGGAACCAAACCCAGATACTGTGAGGATTTTTAAATGCTAATGCATCTCTTCCAGTCCTGCAACTTTATTATCTCAATAAACTGACTAAATATATGTTGATAAATTTAAAATACCAAAAATTATAGTGTTCAAAAATTATAGTTTAAGATTAGTAATATAAGAGGGGTTTGTAGCCTACCTCCATCGAAGTATCAATGAACTCAACAAAAATGAATGTGTTCTACAACCATAGAAAATCATGAGAAGTAAAAATGGCTATCACTCATTGAGCATATGCTATATACCAAAGAGTATCTAGAATTTAGTAACAGCCTTTTAAATTAAGTACTTTATTTCCATTGTATTGATACAGACACTGAAAGTAAGAGAGGTTACTTCATTCATCGTTAAACACATATAAGTGGTAGAGCCTAAAAGCAAACCCAACTCTAATGCCAACATCTATGCTCTTTAGTGTTCTGGATCTAGGTTTTAATGAGCAATGCTTGTGTCTTCTTAGACTTCAGATATCAGTCTGTCACCACATCAAATTCATAAACTACAATATAAAAACAGACAAAACTATTAAACTGTAAGTTATACAGAGCAATGTATATTTATATGATGATATTCTACTATATTAATGAGTGGAGAATAATCATGATAGACAGTAGAAAAAAAACAAAAAATGAGAATAGAAAAAAAAATCAACAAAGCGGCAATTCTCACAACTGTGGGTTGTGGCTCCTTTGAGGGTCTAATGACCCTTTCACAGACATTACCCAAGATAGTCTACATATCAAATATTTACATTGCAATTTGTAACATTAGCAAAATTGCAGTCATAAAGTATCAATGAAAATAACTTCAAAGTTGGGGTCACCACAACATGAAGGATTGTATTAAGGAGTCACAACCTTAGGAAGGTTGAGTACAAAATGCAATATAGCAATGAACTTCTTCATAGGAAATGGAGCAAAATAAAAGCTCAGTTTTATTGGGGCAAGAGGAAGAATACCAGTACCAAACATTGACAGTAGAAAGATTGGAATGAACATGAGATGAAATGTAGTAGGTGCCACTGGCTTTCCATTAGACATCATCAACTATGAAGGTCAGTAGTGACTAAATGTATGTGGGGAATCTAAAACAAATAAGCTAAGTGATAGACAGAAAGAAAATACAACACACAAAACCCTAACAAGACTCCTGCGTACTTACTCAAGATAAGAGAGGTTGTGATAATCAAAACCTACTGAATTACTCCCTGGCAAACCTAAAATTTCATTTAGGTTAAACTACATTTGATTTATTTTTTTTCTCAAAGGAGCTTATTATGAGTTGACCGGTTTACTCTCTTTATATAAAATTTATGGAAATAGCATGAATCTTTAAATGAATACTTTATATGGTTTTATATCCTCTATAATAATCCTTCTCCTGCTGTCATAATTGATTACAAAGTAAAGGAAAAATGAAAATGATTTTTAAAATTCTTGCTATCTTAGTAGAACTGGTTAACAAAGATGCAAGGGTAATAATTGTACAAGCTGTAAAATTCCTGTCTCTGCTCTTGAGTTGGGATGTGAGGCCCTCCCTCTCTCTCCCAGCTGAGAATGGACTGCTGCTGATATTCATGCCCAGATTACAGTGATAATTGGGGGTCCATTCCATCTTGCAATGAGTTCATAGAGCTCAAGACATTCCTATTGTCCTTAAAACAGACATTAGGTTAATGGCTATGGGATGTCCTGGCTTTGGTGGTGAATGTCTCCTATCTAAATAACAAGAGATTTGGGCCCAGGCCAGTTTATTCTAACCCTGAAGGCTTGGTGGTAAGTGCAACTGCCCAGTGCCTGAAGGATTAAGGGAAGTAATGACTCATTGACCCTTATATGTGATAATAAAAGTCTTCTGCCTTTTGTCCTCACTGTTGGTTGAACACATAAGATGGTGTATGAGTAAGCTACAGGTGGCATTTCAGTATGGAATGAATCTGCCCTCCTGACACCTATCTTGTGTCTCTGATTCTTAACTCTTTTAGCTAGCCTTTCCCCCATCCACCTCCCCAACCCCCACACTCAGGTAAGAACCTGGGGCTGTTCAGATGGCCCCTGCCAACAGCTGGAAAACACAGCCTCTGACAAATAGGATATTTTAATCTTCCTACACAGTCCCTTCCTTCATTTTGTTCAGATGTATGATATGTTTTCTAAGAATATTTAAGATTAGCTACTTTGGACATTGACTTAGAATTTGTCAACTATATAACATGTGAAGGCTTTCTTTTGTTGGAAAAA
Organism: Phodopus roborovskii; assembly: GCF_943737965.1. Classification (NCBI taxonomy): domain Eukaryota; kingdom Metazoa; phylum Chordata; class Mammalia; order Rodentia; family Cricetidae; genus Phodopus; species Phodopus roborovskii. The sequence goes on along the minus strand of NW_026126549.1, from coordinate 9,632,438 downwards.
AATCAGTCACTGAAATAATGAGGTAAATGCCAAGACAAGGGAAGATACTTTGGGTCACAAACTAGGCTAAATGTACACAATGGCAGCAGAAATATAAAGTTATTGAACCAGAAATATAATTGCATTCCTGGAGGAAGATGGTTGTGGGGTTTTGAGTAGGTATGGCCCCAATAGACTCATGTATTTGAGTGCTTCGTCACAGGAAGTGGCACTATTAGGAGGTATGGCCTTATTGATTAACATGTGGCCTTGTTGGAGAACATGTGTCACTGTGCAGGTGAGCTTTGAGGTCTCTTATATGCTCAAGTCAAAAATAGTGTCACAGTCTCTCTGTTGCCTACAGATCAAGATGTAGAACTCTCAGCTCCTACTCCAGCATCACATCTGCCTGCATGCTACCATATTCTAGCCATGATAACTGACTAAATCTCTGAAACTATAAGCCAGCATTAAATAAATGTTTTCCTTTGTAAGAGTTGTCATGGTCATGGTGTCTCTTCACAGCAGTAAAACCCTAACTAAGCTGGGGTCATACCTTTTAACTTGAGAGATTTAGTATTTATACTGATTATTCAATCACAGAGTAATAGGCACAGGGAATCTAGGTCACAGTGATTTCCCACAGTAGATATTGTCAAATTTTTACTTTGGAAAATGAAAGTGAGAGGAGTTAAGAAATCCCTTGAAATTTCTGGTTAATAGTAGCATATCCAAGATCAGAACAGAGAGCTCTAGAATATACAATAAATGAACACAGAACTTCTCTAATAAGGCCTGAGGAGGTGTCTCACTAATCAGTAAGACAACTAGGGAGCCAAATGGAGGCACACCTTTATCAATACTTGTGAACATTTTCTGAGTGACAGATAGCTTTATCTCTGCCTTTTCCAATAGAAATGGCCTCTTTCTTGTCATTATGATAAATGTTAAGAAGAAGGTCTGAGACATGTACAAATTAGTTCTCTAATGCAATCTTTTAAAACAAGCTAGAAACCCATGATAAAAATTTCAAAAACAATCTAAGCCAAAATTGAAAAATATTCAGAATTGAAATAATAGAGCTTTGGAAAGTAATTGATAACTCTTTCAGTATTAAAGACCAAACAACAACAAAAAGCCACTCTAATATATACTCACATTGAAACTTCCTTAAAAGGCATAAAACTAAAATAAGGAACTTTTTCAATTAAAGAAAAATAAACAAACAATGATATAATAAAATATGAGAAGACATGATATAAGTAGAAGATGGGCAAGTATGTTATGATTCCATGAAAAGGAATTTATAATCAGAGAGAAAAAAATATAAAAAGTTGTTAACTATCTTGAAATTAAAAATAAATGGTAAAAATAGTTGTAGTTATAATTGCACAGAAATAATACATCAGAAATACAGACAAGTAATCCAAGAGGACAGAAAATTTTTAAATAGACCTATAATAAGTGACAAGATTAAAATGGCAATTAAAAGTCTTCTAACTAAAGATTAAGCTCAGGCCTACTTGAATTCTATCAGACCTTTAAGGAAGAGTTATCTTCAGTATTCTCCAATCTGTTTCATAAAATAGAGGAGACCCAATGTCAAATTCCTTTTATGAAGCCACTATAACAATAATACCAAAACTAGACAAGTGTACAACCAAATAAGAAAAATATTGCACAACCTCCTTAAGGAACATGAGTGTAAAAGTTCTCAACAAAATTGTAAGCCAGATTAAATCACACATAAAATAATTCACCATACCTAAGTGGGCTTCATAAAACATGAAAGGCTCCTTCAAACTTCATAACTGAATAATATATTCATATATTCAAAGATATAGATCACATTACTATCTCAATAGACGCAGAAAAGGCAGTTGATAAAGCTTAAAATTCCTTCATAATAAATAATACCCCAAAGAAATTAAAAACAGAAGTAACATATCTAAAGGTATTAAAGGCTATATATGAGAAATTTATAATAACATTATACTAAGCAGAAAACATACAAGATCAGACGTATTCAGGCTGGTATGACCAAGGTCCTAAATAGGAAACAAAGGGAAACAAAGAATTTCTAGTAAAATTGGAAATGAGATAAGAATGTCCACTTTCTCCACTCTTTTTCAATATAGTGTTTGAACTCTTAGCCAAAGCAATGTAAGAAACATAAGAGAAACAAATAAGAAAGGAAAACAAAAAACCTATTGCAGACAATATGATACTGTGCAAACGAGACACTAAAGACTCAACTAAAAATATCTTAGCATTTATGAACACTTTCAGCAAAAGAGCAACATACAATATCAACATGTAAAATCATTATCTTTTCTATATACCAATAGAAAGAAGCTGAAAAGGTAAATCAGGAAAACAATTTCATAATGGCTTCAAAAACATCTCGTGTACTAGGATTCTTTCCAGGAACATCAATGATATATTGTCTCTCTCTCTCTCTCTCTCTCTCTCTCTCTCTCTCTCTCTCTCTCTCTCTCTCACACACACACACACACACACACACACACACACACACACAAACACACACACACAAACACCCTTGCATTTACAAACTTGCCCACACATACACACACGCACACACACACACCACAAGTGTGTGTATTAAAATAATGGCTGACAGCTCACTGGAGAGAGAGAGTATTTTATAGCTGCGGAGTCTTCAATCCTGGAAATACCAGAAGACCTGGTCTTCAGTGGGAAATCAAAGGATTTCTAAACAGCCTCTGGATTTCAGCCCACATAGAAAAGTCAGTGAACCTAGCTTCCGATAGGAGTGGAGGATGGTAGCAGCAGCAGCAGCAGGATGCATTCACAGATGGAAGTGGAGGAAGCAAGGTTCTTTTCTCAGATGTCTTTATTTCTGGCTGGGTAGCAGACAGTGCTACATGCATACATGTGGAGGACTTTCCTCCCTCAGTTAATGCCTCCTGGGGATGTCTTCCTATATCCAAGTGGATATGTGATGCTTAATTGATTCTGTAGGGGCCAGAATGACTAGAAGACACCCAATATGCAATCTAACAAAGCAAATTTATTCTCCAGACAGAAAAGCTGTGGTCCGCCCTGGTGGAGGGTAGGTAGTCCCTTTTAAGCTCACTTAGGGGAATTCCAGCTACGGTTAGGTGTACCTTGAAATGGTTGATGTAGACCCTTTCTGGTTCACTCATGACACACTGTCAGCAATTGTTGTGGTGGTGTCAGGGGTCTATTTGCTGTGTCAGGGGTCTATTTGACTGTAAATAGCAAGAACACTTCCTGTTTGGGTAGGATCCTGATTGGCTACCAGACTGAGGGTCTGTTTGAGGCCAGACACGAGTTATCATAGGATGGTGGGGAAATATGAGGCAGAGTTCTTAGCAAACTGCCCCCCTGGGATGGGAGGGATAGATGGACAAATAACTGGCTCTGGTCCCTTTAATTCCAAATTTAGTCAAGTTGACATTCATGATTAACCACCTCACCTAGTTATAAATTTAACCAAGGTAGTGAAAGACCTCTACAGCAAAAATTGTAAAACATTAAATAGAAATTGATAAGGTACATAGGAGATGGAAGACCTCCCATGTTCATGGGTCAATAGAATTAATATAGTGAAAGTAGTCATATCACAAAAAGCAATCTAAAGATTTAATGCAAAGTCCATTGTAATTCCAATGACATTCTTAGCAGAAAAGGAAAAAAAGATCCAAAATTGTACTTAGGTCTTAAACAATCCTTTGTAGCCAGAAGAGCAAAGAGAAGAATACTGAACGTATCAGGATGTTTGACTTCAGGTCACAATTCAGGGCCATAATAACAAAAGAAGCATGGAATGTGAACAAAAGCAGACACAGTGATCAAGAGAATAGGACAAAGAATGGGAGTTGGGGACAACAAAACAGCAGTTATTTGATTTCTTTTCAACAGTGCCTGGATTAAATGTGAAGTATTTCTATAATCCCATGTGTTTGATTCTTGTTTCCTACCTGGTTGTATTCTTTTGATAGGATGGGAACCTTTAGGAGACGGAGTTATATGGAGGAACTCACTTCCAGGAGCTCCTTGAGAACAAAGGGATCCTTGAGTTGGAAGTGTCCTTAGGTCCTGTCTACTCTCTGCTTCAAGACTGCAGACACACTATGACCAGAGGCTTCACTGTCCTGGGATCAGAGTCCACCCCTAACCTTCACACCCCCACCCCAGGTTTCAGCCCGAGACCCTGTGCTGCTAGTAGTTTAAAGCACAGACATTCTGTCAGAGGTAAAACAGCACCCTTCCTCCCTTGTATTGCTTTTTTGCCAGGCATTTTTTTTTGCCAGAAAAATAAGTAACAGAGGTGCCAAGACCACATACTGGGAAAAACAGACTCCTTAATGGACTGTGCTAGGTGAAAGAGGTATCCATCTATAGAAGAATAAAGACAGGCCCCTGTTTATCATCTTGCACAATTGTCAAGTTAAAACAAAATACCTCAGGTACATGGAACTATGAAATTGTTCAAGAAAGCATGTGGATCTATAGGCAAAGGCAGACATTTTCTGAAAGACCAAAATATCGCAAGAAATAATAAAAAGAACTGACATATAAGAGTGCATGAAATTCAGTTTTCTTCATGGGAAGGGAAATGATGAAATAGGATAAAATACTTGTCAGTTATCTATCTGGCAGAAATATGTAAAAAATGCTTAACATTCTTAACATATTATGTTATATGTTATATATAATATGTATATTAATAGTATAGTAGGACTCTATGTCTCTCCAGTTTGAATGGTTATCATTGGGAAAAAAATACTTGCAAAAAGTGTAGGGAAGTTGGAACCCTTATACTTCTTGAGAGGGTGTAAACTGGTCCACCACCATGGAAATCATTGTAGAGGTTCCTCAAAAACTTCTTATATCCATGTTTATTACAACACCTATTCACAATAGCAAAATCATATAGCAGACCTCTATGTCTAGTAACAGATGAATAAAGAAAATATGTGATATATAAATTATGGAGTTTTATTCAGCCATGGAGAATAAAAGTGTGGGCCCTGTAAGACTATTCAGGGATAAAAGCACTTGACATCAGCCTGGGTTTGATTCCTGTAAGCCAGGTGTAGAAGGACAGAATTGACTCCTGCAAGTTGTCCTCTGACCATGTTGCACAGTGCAATTAGAGAGGGAAAGAAAGTTATCAAAAAGGAAGAAAGGACAAGGCTGAACAGGTTGAAAGTACATAACAAACTTGAAAGATGTTGTCTACATGAAATTCAATAGTGGAACATTAAATATTTTTTACAAACACAAAATGAAGATTTATAAATGCTTCTTTGTAATTATCTCTTGGTGTATGGTTTAAGATTAGAAATAACTAAAAACCAGGTAAATAGTTTTTCACAAATTACAATCTTATTATTTTGTTAGTATTGATATTTTGAGACCATGAATGAATATATTTTGGGTTAAAACAATTTAATATTCAAATGACATTTCAATATTGCTATTATTTAGTTTTTCAATATAAAAGCAAAATATGTAGAGAAGTACATGATTAAAGAAGTTAAATTTAACTCTCATGATGAATTTATATTTATAGAAAATTCAAACTTACATATTATATGTTCATGCCTATATAAACACATAGTGGGGTTATTTGTCTATCTCTTTTGAAAATAGATTTTTAGTACCATCTGCTTATAAGTCCAGAGATAATAACAGGCTCAGAAATAATGAGCCCTCCATACCTCTTTTATAGTTTGCAATGATTTTCCACTAAGCAAATAGGACATTTTAATGCAACAATTTATTTCAAATCTGGAAAAGTACAGATACAACAGAAGCTAAAACATCATAATGTCTAAAGAGATGGTTGTCAGTTAGATATGGTAATCACAGACTCCTACTAGCCAAGAACAGATAAAATTTCAATACCTCTGTGGTTTATCCTGTCAACACTGGAATACATTAAAGCATAGTGTTTAGGATGGGTTCTAACTATGTAGCCCAAACTAGCCTCAAACTCTTGATCCTTCCTACCCAGCCTCCCAAGTGGTTGGAATTACAATGATCATGCAACCATACATTCATTCAAATGCATCAATTTAGAGGGTGTTTGAAAACTAAATGATTATTTTTTTAAACTGGCATATCCTAGAAAAGAATTTCTCATCTATTTTATCTTTTCTTTAACAGCTGTATAGCTAGCTAACCAAATGATAAGAGACAGTTCCCTTCCAGAAACACTGCACTGATGAGTCAGAAATTTATAATAAAAGATGATTATTATCTCTCTGCAATCTATAGTGGACAATATGGATTGCCAACACCTATTTGCTTCACAAAATTGATTTCATGCCCTGCTGAAGTACACAGACTTCCCAATGAAGGAGTCTTGGGGTAAAATAATCTGATTTGAACATGGTAAGCCTCTGTCCTCCAAACAAAGTAAGGAAAGATAATTACCAAGGATCAGACAAAACAGAAGCATAGGAACAAAATGAGCAAAATTGGAAGTATGGGAAATTCCAGGAAAATAAAAATGATTGAGTTTCTTCAACACAGAAAATTCAAAGGTTAATAATTGAGTTGTAGGCATGTCCCAAGGGCACTCAGAGGACAATGGTGATTCTGTCCTGCCTGGTATTGAAGGAATTTTAACTCAACAATTTTTTTCTTAAGGATCTTTTTTTTTTTTTAATTTTACATATCAATCTCAGTTCTCCCTCCCATCCTCCCTCTCCTCCATCTTTCCTCTACACCACCACCCATGGCTCTGGCAGAAAGGGGAGAGCAATCACTGTAGAACACAGTCAGGCTTTGCCATTGTCAGCCCTGTAGAAGAAAGATGGCCAGTGTCTTATTCCATTATTTTAAAAAAGTATTCATCCGACTCCCTGTACTCCTTCCATTCACTCTTGTGTGATAAAAACAAATAAGCAAACACCACCAACAAAAAGAAGCATGCTCACAGTGTTTAGAGGTCAGGAATTCCAGAAAGTAGATAGGAAATGCTAGTAGCAAAGGGAAAGTTTGAATTCAAAGTTCTAAGTCTAAGATAACACTTTGGAAAGTCAGTCACAGCATTGAAATGGATCTGTGGAAAGACCGGGACTTAGAAGAGTGAATGTCACAGAATGCTTCTCCATATGAGGGGGTACAGTAAAGAAGCTACCAACATATTATTAGGAGGAAGGTTTTTATTGTGAATAACAGAGAGAAAATATGGCCAAGGTTATCTGTGAGAGAAATGAGAGGAATAGTGGAGATAGCAAGAGAGCAAGGGTTAGAGAATAAAATGTAATAATAATGGGAATAGCAAGAGATAGCTGGGTTATAAGGGAGGATGAGCAGCTCAGAGGAGGGTAGAACCAGAAAGCTAGTGTAGGCATTGACATGTATAACAGATCCTGCAGGAGCCTGGAGGCCAGCATGGACTTTGATAAGCTGATAGGCACCACATGTAGCCATATGTCCCTTTTTCCTGAGGTAAGGAAGATTACTCCTTTAGACCTATGGGAACCAGCTTCACAAGTTTCTGAGGAATGCTCACTTTTTATCTAACCATCAGAAGTCTTTCTATATCCCACCTTGATATTTTCCTTTGACCCTGATAGCTTCCCTATCACCCACCTTATCATTACACCCACAGACTCAATGACATAAAAGTGATGACAACCCAAACAGCTTCAAGATGTAGGCTACCTGGAAGAAGGAATATTAAGCTGTAAGTAAAGGGTCTTGTAAATCGTGTCCTACAGTGAGTCCTAGCTTAATACAAATCTGAAACTGGAAGCCTGTCTACCACTGTTTCTATTAACTGGCACAACATGCATGACTAATGGAAAAATAAATATATCACACTACAGGACAAAGCTAAGAAATAACACAACTGGAGAGTCATCAGACCTCCAGACAGCACAAATGCTGACAATATTGGGAAGGAATTGGATGTATCTAAGGTTAGTATATTAAGAATATTCTCTCTCTCTCTCTCTCTCTCTCTCACACACACACACACACACAGAGAGAGAGAGAGAGAGAGAGAGAGAGAGAGAGAGAGAGACCTGCAAAAATCTCAGTTCACAAATGTTCACGAACTGAAAAGCAGAAAGAAAAACAAAAAGATAAAGGGGCCAAATAATTCAAGTAAATATTATCCATATGAAATTGGAATGGCAAAAGAAGACAAGGAAGGAGAGGAGAGCACATATTTGAAAAGTGGAAACCTTCTAGTGTGGTTAAGACCCAGGATCAAAAAGGGGTGTAGCAATAGATAAATCTATGAAATGTGACTGAAATCTTATTTGTAGTTCATAATCCTATCTTTGAACATGTTCATCTTCCATGGAAACTATCTACTAAGAGGCAAACGAAGTGAGAAAACTGAATATAGGCTAGACGTAAGCACATTACTGTCTTTACAATTCTTTAAATGTAAATCTATTCTAAATTAGAATGAATTGCCAAAAGATGAGAAATATACCATATAATTAAAATGTAGGCAATTTAACTTCATTTTGGTATTTGGAAAACAAAGACATATTGAGCCAATTGAAAACTGTAACTGGGTGGCTGTTTTTGTACATAGCTTTGCTAATGTTTTGAACATGGTGTTTTATCATTTGTAAGTTATTATGATAAAAATTGTCATAGTCAGTTTCTTAGTACTATAAGTAAATAGCACCAGTGGCTTGGTTATAAACTGCCACATCTCTCAGTTCTAGAGGTTGGGGAGCCCAGGAAGACTTAGCTGGCTTGTGGAGAAGGCTCCTGTGCTAGTCCACATCATGGAAGAAGGCAAGAGGTGAGTGAGTATATAGAACAGAGAGAGAAAACCTACCTTTCACCAAGAGCCCTCTCCTGAAATAACATTGATCCCTTCAGCCTTTGCGACTTAATTACTACTTACAAGGCCCACTTCTTAAGGAGATAACAATGACAATTAAGCTCTAATACAAGTTTTAGAGGGGACAAACAAGCCACAGGAAAAATTCAAACAGAACTAGTGGTAGAATAATTTAATGCTACCTACATGCTGTGTATCGAGAGTAGAAGAAATGGAATAGCTAAGACATAGAGCAGGTCTGGCTGGCTTGGAGGGTTACTGCCTATGGCCATTGTATGAACAGGGTTTGGGGGCACTGTCCTCATTGCTTCAGAATAAAGTAGACCAGAATGAAATAGGAAAGTTTCTGAAAGAAACTTATACATCATCTTAAGTATTGTGAGGAAGAGATGAACAAATAAAAAACAGACGGACACATTTCTCTCAGTAAAACAAGAGCAGTCTGACAAAACATTTCAAATATTCACGACTTTGATTCTTTGAAATATAACTATTCATTATTCTTAGCAAAAAGAAATATTGTTAATCCATTCATTAACAAGCCACCTGGGGTGCTGACATTGCCCTGTCCTTGCCTTTTTAGCTGTGTGTACACAAAGAGTGAGATTTGAAATGTAGTAGTGCAGTATATACGGATAGAAAGGAACACTCAGATATTTAATTAAACCCATAGAAGATGGGAAGCAGCTAGATGTACATGATGGAACCTTGTTCAAGGGCTTTATGATGCTGTATGTAAAGAAAAGCCAGAACCTGACGCCTGTCAAGAAGCATTAGGGAAAATGACTAAATAAGCCCTATTATGAAAGATCAAGGTCTGTAACTGCAGGCTAGGCAAAAGTGTAAATGGATGTTAGAAATAAATCTCACCTTTATTTTACCTCCAACCAGCTAAATTCCTACTTAAGGATATATTATACTCCAAGTTATCTCTGAAATCCGAGATGGATGAGCATGTGTGCCCATGTATGCTCATTATTTTACGTTAAAAGTTGAAGAGATCAAATCAAATGCATAATCGAGCTTAGACATAAATAAAATAAAAATTGGGGAAAGTTATAGCCACTGCGAAACAGTAAAGCTCTCAGGTGTAACTGAAGCTCATGTTGTGTAATAAAAGGGGCTTTGGCTTTAGGCCTTTTACACATCATTAACATCCACCTTCGCAAGTCACTTTAAATTAGGCATCCAAGCCGTTAAGTTCAAATTTTCCTTGCTTCAAGAGAAGAATTATAAATGTAAGGCCTCCTTCTCCTTCCCATAAAAAAAATTAAAATGCTGCAGTTGGCTCAAAGCAGAATGCCAGAAGACCAGAGCAGATGAGGAAACCTGGAAATGCAGAAAGCTGCAGAAGAGAATCTCCATGGCTCTCTTCTCTCCTGTGTTTCTCAGCTGTATGGACACCATCAAGGCTTGAATATGAGTAAAACTGTAATCTATGTCTAAACAAATCTCCCAGTGCTGGTCTTGTAGACTCCAGAGGAGAAATTATTTAGTGGATGCAAAGCTGAAATTCTGAAGGGAGGCATCCCAGTGTGGCTGGGGGAATGTAAATTTCTTCCAGTGATTTATTCCTTGGAGACATTTGGAGCAAAGTTTTTCATTTAAATTCATGTGTCACATGTGTTATGTTTTGTTCTGCATTGAAGTATATCCACACAGATTTCTATGCTGCATTGTTATTTATGAGTATGGAAGAATTTAAAAACAAGTTCTAATAACCAAGATTATTTCCAGCATGTTTTCCATATTTTCCAACTTTAAAACTGTATATATTTGTGGTCCAAAATATCACACTGAGCATAGGTCAATGGGCAATGAGAAATGAAAAGACAGGAGTGTTGTAAAACATCTGGGAACCCAGGATATAAAACAGAAACCTCATTGTGAAGTAAATCATTGAGATATATCTGACAAGAAAGACAGAGGCAGATAATTGTGATGTCCTGATAGAGAAAGAAATAAATACAGAGAAAAAGACTGGAATTAGGTCTTTAGTGTTCATTTTGTTGCCCAGCGTTTCAACACACACACACACACACACACACACACACACACACACACACACACACCGACACACACACAGGAGCTTGTACACACATATACACACAGTATACAAAAGATGTAATATAGTTTATGGTTGTTAAATACTTTAATACACCACCTGAAGCCAATTCACTAAAAACACAACCAAAATTGGCTTGAACACTGTCACCTCTGAGAAACTGTAAGCCTGGCTGGGACAAGTGCCGGATTCTATTCTGCTTGCAGTAAGGTAAATGAAGTCATCCAGACAGCAGACACAAAAGTGGAAAACATAACTGGTTTTTGCCTTGCTAATATTTTTCTTTGTGCTCTCAGATGTTCACATAGGTGGCACTTTCTTCCCCTTTTAATAAAAATGCTGAGAGTCAAGAGGGAATGGACACAGTATTTATTTAGTTGCAGCCTTCCATTATGACAGGGAGGTTCATGCCAGAGAGCAAATGGCATGTAGGGTTGAAGTCATGGATAGGAAGGAAAACCTGTCTATCTCTAAAGATGGCAAGCAGACTTTAGTGACTTCATTTGACAGGTGCCATTGACCTGAGAGTTTGCTGTCTTCAAGGTATGTATGCATAATCAAATCTCTCAGGTTTGAAGTGGTGCTATTTGCATGTGTTTAAATATGGCATTATGAGAAGGAGGCTTTAAAAACAGCAACAGTATCAGGATTTAAAGGTGGGGGGTGTGTGTGAGAAAACTCAACATCTAAGTCATGGCAGAAATTCAAAACATATGTTGAAGGAAGAGGGAGGATGTTCTCATGAGCCGAGCTAGTAAGAAATGCCTTTGGTTAAAGGATAGTCAGAGCATGAGAACACCCAGGCTATTGCTGTAAACCTGCTTTTCCTCTTTCTGTAACCAAAGGTCCTAGAGGAAGCAAAGATGTTTCCACTCAGACCAATTCACCAGCTCACAGGAGTGGGAGGTAAGCAGATCATTGGGGAGGAAGTTGAATAATAAAACCCCTACTGAGTGCTAGGACTTTGGTGAAGATGTAGAAGGGCTTTTCTCTAATGGGAACAAAAAGGAAATCCACATTCAGAGTTAAACCTTGTGGAAAATGACACTGATGCCACTTTTGATTTTCAATACCATGAAAGCAAGTGAAGGAACACTAAAGATGCCAGTGGTAGTAACCCATTCTAATATTTCTTGTTCTAAAAGTTAGACCACAAACAATGTTTTAATCCGACTCCTGTGTTCCGCATTCTCAGGCTGTAAGATGAAGTTCATAAAGTCCTAATATGGCATCCTGTTAGTAGGTCTGCTCAACTCCAAATGTGTAAGGTGTGATGTGTGCATATCTCTCTCTCTCTCTCTCTCTCTCTCTCTCTGTGTGTGTGTGTGTGTGTGTGTGTGTGTGTGTGATGTTAACTTTTTCATTAAGGTAGAACTTATTTGTGTCCTTTCTTTGGACAAGAATGGATATGAATAAGCCATCCTGGCTAGGTTAACTGAAGGTGTGTCATCCTAACTGTTCTCATCCCAATGCTTTCTACCTGGGGCATATTTTGCTTTCCATTTGACTGCCTGCCTGTAGGTACTTAAGATCTTACATAAATCACAGTGTGAGCAAAGTCACTAACTTTACCAGCAATGTTTAGTTCAGTCTTTTTTTTTTTTAAGTTCTAGTTGTATGAAAGAAAACTAACTAAATCAACATTAAGCTTTGGATCATTGAAGAATTGAAGATACTGTCAGAGTGTAGCTGCCACAGCTTCAGGTTTTGTGCCTAAGAAAAGAATCTGAAGTCTACAATCTTCAAGACTTAAAATGAGGGAAAACAGGTCACTTAGGCAGGGGACAGCAAATGTTTACACTTCTCTCCAGGTAAGGGTGGGCAGAAGCATCCCTCGTAATAACTGCTGCTGGAATAGTTGCTTCACAAAATTTCTAGAAATTTCTTTTTACTTATTGAGTGCAGATTTCATTGAACTCTAAAACATTAAACAGTTTCTTGTGTGAAAATAAGAATTTGATAATAAGGAAAGCCTATGTAAAGAAGATAGAAACCAATGTGTATAAAATGGGCATCCTGCATTGTGAGCATGCCTGGGTTCTGCTAGGTGACACAACTGAGCTCCGTACTCCAAAAGCATTAACATTGTGAATGGTCCACTAAGAAATAACTCATTCTTAGGACAAAATCATGACCTGCTGATGTGCGTGTAAGACCTGCCGTGTTCACCCCAAGTCTCACTAGTACCCAACTATAGATGGAGAACAAGAGACTGATTTAGTCACATAGAAACTTCTGAGGTCATTCATGAGAACTCCATCATAAAACAAATCATTCAGCAAGTCTGCCAGAGGGCAGTAAAACTTCACTGGCTCTATATATTCTGTGTTGGAGCACCATGGGCAGCTTTCCTTTCCATAAGGCAGGGGTAATAGGACAGGTGTTAGAAACTGCCTGGGAATCTCTGGCCAGGGTTGACAAGGTGGTGTGGCTGACACTCTCACCATCACAGGCCAAATGCCCCAATTAGGCACTAACAAAGAGCAAGCTGAGAAAACACATTGCTAAGACAGCTCCCCTGAGAAGACATAAATACAAATTAATGCAAAGCCCAGAGCATTTGGATACCCTGGAAACAAGCATCCCTGGGAGAAATGAGGTTTCCAGTTTGTGTGTGGAATGTTGAAGCTATCATGTTATGCCAAAGACTCCAGAGGATTGTTGAGTCTCCTATAGCAGAGCCTGGGGCCACTGATGGGAATACTGATGACAGGCAAGTGACCCCATTACACCCAATCACAAATCCTGCAGGGCAGGAGTGCTTCCCACCTCTGCCTTCATAGCAGACAGTACAAGACAGCAATGGCTGGGAGGAAACACAATACTGCTAGCTAATGAAACTGCATTTGTTCTATCATTAATTTATATTAAAGTGTGGTTAATTAGTTTTCATTTTTATTGCACCACATACCTTAACACTTTGGAGCAAAGAGTTTTGAGAATCAGCCATAAAGAAGCACTTTAATATGTCATAATACAACAACTCTGGTGTAGATTGTTCACATTTCTCCTTGTTTATGGACTTTTCCACTATTATTCAATTATCTTGAGCTGATTAGGAACATTGCAAAAGATACAGTGTACTTAAAGAGAGAAGGCAAAACGTTAGAATGCCTAAGATATATGTGTGTACATATACATATATAAAGCAAAAACAACATTAGTCCACTTTTCCTATAGGTACTAAACTGTTGGGGAAAAAATTTCTTACTTGGAATTTCTACAATTAACTTGGCCATGATTTCATATGTGTAGCCTTTCTTTAGAATAGTCGTAAGTTGAGATTCTTCTTACCAGGGACAGAAGAGGACATTATGAACTACCACAAGAAAAAAAATATTCTTATCAAGTATTTGGGTGGTGAACAGGGGAAAGAGATGAAATCAGCCGCTTATCCATTTTATTGACTTGATTCATGGTAAATTTTGCCAACACATACTTGAACTACGCTGCAATGATAATCTTCCATGTTTTAGTTATGATTAACTATGATGAAATAAACCCTGGTTTTAAAAAATGGGAGCTTAATATAAAGGGTCTTGAGGTCAAGCAGTTTAGAGTTGGATAGACTTAGGGAAATCAGCTGTTGTAGAAAAGCTCTGCAAATGGGCCCTCTCAGACAGATGGCAGTATATTAAGTTCTTTAGATACCTTCTTTCATCAATCCGTTCACAGTGGAATGTCTTTTAGTACAAAAAATTATTGTTTCTTTTTTTATTTATTTTGTATAACCAAGTCCATTTAAATGAAAACAAACATTTATAGACAATATTTGGGAATTTGGGCATCGATCTTTCCAAACTACTTCCTGCTGGTAGGGGGCGCTGTCATGGGGGAATTCAAAGAAGATTCAGAAATCCTGGCTGTAGTAATTATTGTTTCTTATGCCCCAAACCCATAAGGTTTCAGGATAAGCCCATTTCCTCTTACTTAATCCTGAAATAAGTGAAGAAATTCAGTTATAAACTATTTATGAACATACAAAGCAATACTGATTTGTATTATAGATGCTCAACCTTTTCCGTAGAAATTCCTGCTTCTTAGACCACCTTCAGCTAAATATTTCACTCTTCACTTGAATCGATACCACTATATTTATCTAGTGAATTTTATGAGATTTTGACTGTGACTTAAGTTAGAAAAAAAATTGCAGTTCTCTGGTAGAACACAGTACCAAAATCAAGAAACACTATGAACTTGTCCACCTAGGCCACTCAAGACATGGTCTCAAACCAATGAGTAAACAAACCCCCAAATGCACCTGTCCACTAATTTTATAGGCCTATACATTTCTTGCTTCCATAGTTCTCCTTTCTTTTTCTACTTGTACTCTGTACTGTGTCAATTCACTAAGCAGCAAATAAGAAAATGAGAAATATTAACCCAATTGCATAGTTCCTCAATGCAAAGAGGACAGAGTACTACAGTAATGCTGTGTGTACAGCAGGTCCTCAAGATATATGAATCACTCAGGTTTCTCATGTAGATACCTATTATAATTACATTGGGAAAATATTTGGATAAAATAGTATATGGATTCTATAATAGCTTAAGGTTTTTATATGAAAACATATGGCATCATAAGAATTCAGGCAATAGTGTTGTATAGGGTAACTGCTGTCAATCAAGATTCATTCATCATATGACAATCATGATGTTTAATGAAATATAACCTTCAGAAACATTGACATGTAGTTCCATATTTTGACTATTATGGTGATTATTTAAGAAAAAGGAAATAGTGAAAATGTGGGCTACCTAAGTTTGGCTATTAGCCAGCTATGCATCCTACCTTCTTTAGCATGTTGGATAGCTTCTTCTCTTCATCCTGCACAAAAGGCAAATCCAAATGGATAGAAGACATTTATATTAGTTCTGAAACTGTTTAACGAAAAGGGATAGAAAACACTTAAAAATATAGGGATAGAAAAGGACCTCCTGAATATGATGAAATAACTCCAGAAAAAGGCCAACCAATGGGACCTCATGAGATTAAAGAAGCTTCTGTGTATCAAAGGGAGAAGCTACTGAGGGAAGAGATGGCATAAAGAGGTGGAGAAATCTCTTCCCCAGCTATACATCTGACAGAGGATAAATATCTAGATACACAAACAACAACAACAACAAACCCTAATATCATGGAAGCAAGTAGCCTAATCAATAAAAGATGAATAAAATGAAGAAACAATTTTCCAAAGAAGAGTCATAAATAAGCCTCTAAGCCTATGAAAAGATCCTCAGTCTCACTAGCTGAGGGGAAATGGAAAGCAAATTCCACTGAGATACCATTTCACTCCAGTCAGAAGGCCAGACATTAAGAACTGTAATAACTAACGCTGACAAGGATGTGGATGGAGACATCCTTATAGACTACTGGTGAGAATAGATGATTCTCAACAATCTAGAAATAGACCTGCCACGTGATCCAACTATATGACTCCATATTTAGCTAAAGGACTCCAAGTAAACAAATTATAAATCTGTGCACTGATGCTCACTCCATCAACATTCACTGTAGATAAATTATGGAACCAGCTTAGGTTTTCTTTTCTTTTCTTGGATTTTTTAAGACAGTGTTTCTCTGTATAGCCTTGGCTGTCCTGGAACTCTCTCTGTAGACCAGGCTGTCCTCAAACTCACAGAGATCTGCCTGCCTCAGACTCCCAATTGCTGGGATTGAAGGCATGGGCCACCATCCAGCTGGCATCGGTTTCTCAGAAAGAGAGGATTCATAAGAAAATGTGGTCAGGAATTATTTTAAGACACATAGAAGTTATGTTAACTTGTACGAAAGTGAAAGGAAATGGAGAAAATCAGAAGCAAATAAAGCCAGTCTCTGAAAGGCAAATGTGTGTTTTCTCTCATCTGTGGTTCGTGGGCATTTATACAGTCACACGAAATCATACTACAGTATTCATTAAATTAAAATAAAAATGAAGTTGTCTAGGGTAACATGAGGGACTAATGGGTAGAGAGAAAGGGAAGAAAAGAGGTTTGGAGAAACAGGGTTGAGGAGGATATTTTTAATGTATAATATATGCCAGTGAGAATTGTATTTTTTAAAGGTTCCTATTGATCCCTACTACCCAAGTTTAACATTATTATCAAGACAGTAAAATAATCCCTGTTTTGTTGCTTGATAATCTCTCACTTAGCTAAAAATGACAAGGAAACATTGTTTTAATTTACACTGACTTCTAGAAAATATTAATAATGGAAAATGAGTCAATATCAATTAATAAAAAGTGCATTGTAACTACTTTTCAGTTAGATATAAATGAGTGACATAATTATACTAAAAGGGAAAGTAAAATGTTTAAATGGGAAGTATATTAATCTATAAGAAATAAGTATGAAATATCAATATCTATCAGTTCATAAGCAAGTTCTTAGGGAGTAACACATTCAAGTCTACTGCACAGAGGCACTTTCCTGATGGGGTCTGAGAGTTGCACTAATCAATAAGAGAAGAAATACTAATTTAGAGGACAGTTTGATGCTATGTTCATTTAGTAGTAGATTCACCCCTGGGGCCTTTGAGCTCCCCAACTACAGGTTCTTTTTTTTTTTTTTTTTTTTTTTTTTTTTTTTGCCAGATTTATAGTACCAAGCAGGCATTTCCTCCTGCAGAGTGGGCCTTAAATCCAATCAGAAGGTAGTGGGTCACCTCCATATCATTGATCTCACTATTAAGCCCTTGGGAATATTTCATGATGCTGGTGATTGCTATAGTTTACAGCTGGGCACAACTCTTGATGACTGTTTTCCTCAACAGCCCACTAAGCACCTTTCGGTATTATGAATTCAGAAGCTACCTGGACATTACCAATTGGATTTCCTCATGTACTGTTACCAAAGTGTGTGATGTCTTCAGCAACAGCAATAAATTGTCCTGGGGATCTGCAGAGTTCCCTTAACCAAATTCAGGAGGTGTATCCTACACTGGCACTGGTTTCGTTTGGTTTCTGGGAAAAACATTAAGTCTTTTTATGAATACGTTGAATATGTGTGTGCTTGACACCTATAAAATAGAAGATCTTTTTCAAACATCCCTAGTGTTAATTGGCATTCCCTACCACTTCCTTCACTCTACCCTCCCATCCCTCTCACCACCTCATCACTCATCACTGTTTTCCCTTTCCCCATCATATAACTTGTGTTATATTACCTTGCTTCCCTTAATATCTTTCTTCGCCTGCCCCACAGTTGCCCCTTTCCAGTCTTTTTCTTAATTTTATTGGCATTCCAAGTTAAACACACAAATCTTAAGATTTGACACTAAGATATATTATATTAGTCAGAATATGGGTCATTTGTCCGTCTGGGCCTAAGTTACCTTACTCAGTATAATGTCCCCTGGTTCCATCCACTTACCTGCAGATTTCATTATTTCATTCTCCGTGACATGTTGCATAGGTAATACATTCTCACTTTCCATTTATCAACTGATGGACAATTAGAACAGTTCCATTCCCTAACTATTGTGAATACAGCAGACATGAATGTGAATGACCACACAACTGTGTAGTAGGAAATAGAATTCTTTTCATATATGTTCATAAATAGCGGAGCTTGCTCACAATGTAGATCTATTTTGAGGTTATGAGCAACTGCCATGCTATAACCATAATGGCTGCAACAATCTGTACTCTCATCAATGGACATGGGGGTTCCTATCCCCCACAACCTTTGATGTCATTTGTTTTCTGTTTTTTAAAAGCCTGATTATTTATGTGTTGCTCATCTTTTTCACTAGGCTCAGCCTAAGAAGTGTCAGTGTTTAGTAAGGACAGGCTACATTTCCTAGCAATCTGTTCTTGGTGTTTTTCTTTGGCTTCTTTCATTCTCATGAACCAAAATTTCACTGTATTCTTTAGCCTCCTCCTTGTTTTCCTTCAGGGCATTGTTTCTTCTTTTCCCCTTTACCATCTTTTCTCCTTTTCCTTCTTCTTCTAACAGTAACCAAATTGAGAGTGCTCAGATTGTGATCCATGGTGCATCCCAGAATAAAAATTCTCCTGGGTCTGTAACAAGTAAACTGAAATATAGTTTTGATTTGCATTTTTTGATGGCTAAGAATGGTGAACACTTTTAATACTATTTCTTATGCTTTTGCATTTTTTTTTATTCTCAGAATGTCCTGTTCAGTTCCGTAGCCAAATTTTAGATTAGGTTGTGTTTCCTTGATGTTTAGTTTTGAATTCTTTGTACATTGTAGACACTAACATTTTATTAGCGGTATAGCTGTAAAAGATTTATTTTCCCATTCTTTGCACTGCTTCTTTAGTCAGTTAATATTTTCCTTTGTAGTACAAAAGCATTATACTTCACAAAGTTCGACTAGTTGACTGGTGGTCTTATTTCCTGGATGACCAGGGTCCTATATCAGAAAGTCCTCATCTGCACCTATACCCTGAATTGGACTGCATACTCTATTTTCTAGAACTTTCAGATCTAACATTAATTTGCTTTATTTTTGTTTTTGTTTTCAGTTGGTATTGACTTATATGCTGGGAGAGAAGAGAAAAATCAAAGTTCATTCTTCTGCATATATATATATATATATATGTATATATATATATATATATATATATATATATATATATATATCCAGTTTTCCTAACACCATTTGTTAATGATGCTGTATTTAGTTTATATTTTTGGAATCTTTGTTTAAAACAAAATCAAGTAACTATGTGTGTAAGTACTGACATCTAGGTCTTTAATTTATTCTGATGATGAATGTATCTGGCTGTGTACTGGTACAATACTATGTCTACATTTGTTGCTCTGTGGTATACCATTATGTAGATATTTTGTTTATGTCTCCCTGAAGATCAGAGTGCAAAGCTAGCCACAGTAGTTATCCACAGAAGCTTTAATCCCAGCAATCAGGAGGCAGAGGCAGACAGATCTCTGTTAGTTTAAGGCCACCCAAGCTACACAAAATTGATCCAGTTTAAAAGACAAACAGAGCTAACACAAAGGTTACCCCAGCACTTGGAGTGACACACCTTTAATCCCAACACTAAGGAGGTAGAGATAGGAAGGGATAAGGAAAAGAGGAATATAAGGTGGAGAAGACAGGAGCTCAGGGAAGTCTGAGCAGCAGTCAGTCTGAAGAAGTCTGAGGAGCAGTGCAGTCTTGATACACAATCTGAGGACAGGATCATCCTTTTGTTCTGAGCATTGATAGAGGTGAGAACTCTCTACTGGCTGGATGCTTTGCTTTTCTGATCTTCAGCTTTAACCCGAATATCTGTCTCTGGGTCTTTAATATTAAGACCTATTAGAATTTGTTCAACATACCATCAAATTAGGAATGAAGATACTTCCAGAAGTGTTTCATTGTTCAGGGATTGTTTTAACAATCTTGGGTCTTTTGTGCTTTCATAGTGTAAAGAATATGTATCATTAAAGTATTCAGACACAAATCAAACATCTGTTACACACACACACACACACACACACACACACACACACACACACACACACACACATCACTCAGAGGCCAACACAGAAGATGAGATAGAAAGATTTTAAGAGCCAGTTAGTGGTGCCAGAAATGAAACAGTGTTTTCTGGCATGATGGGATGGCTTCACTCATGAACTCGTAGCACATGACCTACACAAGATCAATCTACTCAACACTCTAGCATGGAAGAAGGAAGGGTTCATAGGCTCCACCACTGAGGAATGAGACAGCATTTTTTAATGGTGTTGCCCCTGGTAGATTGAACATGCTATAGTGGATGGCCCACATCCATGAGTGCATAAACAATATAAATTGTGTTTAATGGGTTATTTAAAATAATAGTAATAAGGAATTCATGAAATTGTAGGGAATGGAGAAGTGAGGTGGGTCTGGGAAGTTAGAAAAGGAACAGGGAGTGAATAATGATCAAAATTTCACTGTTTGAAATTCTCAAAGAATTAATAATGTTACATTTGAAATGGCATTCAATTCCAATAATCATGCCCTATAAAATATTACAGCAATACTGGGATTACATATAACCAGAAGGCTTAAGTGTTTAAAATTCACTTTAAAGAAATAGTTCTTTACACATAAACATGTTCTCAAACATAACACATATGCTTTCTGTTTCTTTTCTTTCTTTTGGAAAAATACCTGGTATGCACTGAAACCAATACTTATTCTGTCTAACCTTTTCCATATTCTATACATTATACAAGAATAAATTTAATATTTGGTTCAACTGTGGTGGAGGAGCTTGGTGACCCTCAAAAATCTAAGTGTAAAATTACCACTGAACTGAAGGCAGAGACTTGGAAAAGATCCTATACATCCAAATCTCTATGAACAGATGAATAGATAAATAATGTGCGACTATATTGACATTACTTTTATTTTACATAGCAAAGCCATAGCAATAAAGACTTAAGACATATAAAATATGGATGATGCTTAAAAATGTCATGCTAAGTTATGTAAACCAGATCAATTCAAGGATAAAGCTTGTATGTTTACATTAAGGAAACCTTTATAGTGATGAAAATTAGATTCAAGGTCTTTGGAAGCTGAAGCTAGAAGAAGTGGAGTTATTGATAAATGATCAGAATTTCTGTCTGGAAGCAGAAAACATCTAGAAAATAGTCAGTATCCTTGCTTTTACCAGGCTGTGAATGTAATTAATGCTACTCAATTATATAAGTTAAAATGGTTAGGATTAGAGACATAGTTTAGCAGTTAAGTGGACTTCTTGACCTGTAGGAGGATCGTAATTCAGTTTACAGTGCCCATATCAGATGGTTCACAATGGCCTGAAGATCCATGACTAGGATATCTATCTAACTTACTCTATCCTCAACATATAGTAACAAAACAAAAGGAGCACACACACACACACACAGGAATGCACAAACACATTTGAAAATAAATCTTAATTTTTAAAAAATGTCAAAATTGGGGCTCAGCAGGTAGAGTACTTATATTATACCCCAAAAATCCTGGATTTTATCTTCAAAAGGGGGAGTTAAAAATGGTGAGTTTCAGGTTATATATATTTTAGCAGAACTTTAAAAACATAATAAAATAGTGAACTGTAAATGGACACATTGTAAAATATGTGAATTATATCTCAATAGTTATTTTGAAACTCAAAATAGCTTTTATTTCTTAAGATTTGCATCTAAATTAATTTTAGATATAATTTCATAATTTTAAAATGAGATAGATGTGTGTGAGCTGACAGAAAACATACACTAAGTAAAAAATGTTTTTCACATATAATAAAGGCCAATTAAAAAACTTTCCCAGTGTTATAATTTATAAACACAATTGATCTAATTGTATATTGATATATACTAATATCCTAATTATATTGGAATTTAATAAATTATGTCTGCAGAATAAATACAAATTTCTTAGTTGTTAACTGGGCTTAAACACCCTTTAGTAGAATGGTATCTACACTCCAGACTTTTCTAAACATTAACAATCAACAGACAAGGCTCTTTGTGAGTTATAGGATCAGACATCTAAAAGGGATTTCCAGGGGCACCATGCCTGACCACTGGGGTGTCAATACCCTTTACATTTCCAACAAGGTAATTCAGTCCTTGAAGTGTTCCCATCCTAACTCCAGAGAACTGTTGGACCTCTATTACCAATATGCTTCTACAGTACCTGTATTCTATTTAAAGAGGAATTAGCTTTTAGAATTGACAAATTCTGTATTTTAATCCTGTTTTGGTTCTTGTTATTTTTTTTCACCAACTCTAATGGATTTAAGGAACAAAACTGAGTTATTCAGACAGATGAAGAAAATGGAAAGAGAACACAAGAATCTTCACTTACTTTTTTTTCCATTGTGCTTTTAACTCTGTTTGCATGACAAACCAGCTCTTTCCTAGTGACAACTATGTGAACTGAAACAGTGATAACTACATGGTCTTCTTCCCATATCTCTAGTCTAATCTTAAGCGAGGAGCTGTTGTGCATCTTTCTTTAGTGCAGCCAGTGCTTAAAGGGAAATGAACAAACTGATCTTTTTTCCATTTCCTTGGGCACCTGAATGTCTGATCTTTATCTTCAGACATCATTCCTGGAACAGGAAGTTCTCCATTTCACTAATCTTATGCTTTCTAGTCACCTATATTAGCTGGTAAAAAGGAAAGCACCGAGCTTCCCTTTCTTTTCACTGAGATGCACATGCTTACGTGTTTCCTCTCTTGAAAATCCCATTAATTACAGCTGGGAAAAAAAATCCTGAGTAATGGCTTTCTTTAAAGTAAATGGGTTTGGTTGTGATCTCTTAAGCGTTTTCCAGGCTTCCCAAACACAGTTACTATGGGTTTGTCGTAATACACTGACTTAAATGTACTTTGCATAGCTTTACTGTCAGTTATGCAGTCATTCCCATCAGCCACAGCTTTTGTGAAGTTGATTCTGTAAGCATTTCTCTTATGCACAATAACTATCACTATTAATACAATTAGATTGTGCTGAAGGCTACTACTGACAACCTCGAAGCAAGTTAGAGACATCTTGATGTGTTTCAGAATTTGGATTTCAGCTGTTTGGCTATGATGGATCACAGCCTTTCCTAAACACCTTGAGGTGTGAATTTCCCTTCTCTACCAAAGGAGTTCCAACTGTTTGTTGAGATAGGTCACCTGGCTCCACCGGGAAGTTCTGAATTCTTCTTTACTTTTCACTTCCTTCTTGTCTACAGGGTAAAGTTTATAAAAAGGGGAAATTGGTATCTTTCTTTTGTCTTTCCTGGAATGAGCACAGGTGTTTGTGTGTATGCATGTGTGTGTGTGTGTGTGTGTGCACGTGTGTGCACACGCGTGCACACGCGTGCTCTCGTGCGTGTGCGTGCAAATGTGTGTGTGTCCCAGTCTCTCGTGTCTGTGTGAATGCTTTTTGACATTTCCTCTCTGAAACCATCAGTTGCAATTATTTTTCCTTAAGTACTCTGTTCTTTTCCTGTTACCCCTACTTAGTGTTACAACCTTGGTTAAGTTGCAATATGATCCAACAAAACTGCTGTTTCCAGAAACAATCTTGGACTAAGGTTTAGGAAACAGAAGGTTATTGCACAGAGCAAACACTGAGTCAGGTTGGCCAGAGACAAATCTGCCAGTATGAAATTGCAAAGAAGTTCCACCGGTGCTGATTAAGGGCAAGTGTGAGAGCTCCAAGTTTCCTCTGCCTCCCCAGGGTTGGTAGGCTAGGCTGGCTATTATTGGCTTTTGGGTACTCCGCTTAAAAGGTTTGAGTTTTCAAAACCAACACATATGGACTAGGAAAAGGGAAGGAGAAACTGAAGTTTGCTATTTTGACCACCATGAAGGCATTTTGGTCCTCATTCTGCACTTCAGAAAATACGCCACTCTTGATGCCAGGTTTGTGACTTGATGTTCAATGTTCTCCTTCTTCCCTTTCTCATCTATAAGAAGACTTCTAAGTACGTGGTATGAAACCTAGAAAAACAATACATTTTCAAAGTTTCATTCATCATAAAACTGTAGAAGTAGCTGTAGTTTTAATAACTACAATGTTGTACATTTTACAAACAAGGAAATGGTGGGTTACCTGAGTTTATTCACACCCACATCAGAGTGTGTAAACTCCCACATCCCCAGTGACCACTCCTTTGTCATATTCTCTGCTGAAACTCATGGAACTCAGGGGCAAGGACTATATTATTTGTCCTGGTACTTAGGAAGTCATATCCTAGTCTATCTGTGGTGTCCTACATAAATACCATGGGGCAGGGCCATTTATAAACAACACAAATCTGTCTCTCCCAAATCCAGAAGCTGGAAAGTCCAAGACCAAAGCCTGGCATACCTGGTGAGGCCTTTCTGCCATTTTGACACTAGTAGGAATGGAAAACACTGTGTGATTACATGTGTGAAGGACATATATTCTCACCAACATTTTATGTTTAATAATAAACAGTCCTTTCTTTTAAACTGTCATGCTGATGTTATCCTTTTATGTTTATGTACTGAAGCTAAGCAGCAGTCTCTGGTATCTTGGGTCATCAATGACTCCCCCAGCTGGAAGGTCCTTCTTTGGTATCAGCTCCCATCCCTGGGCCCCACCTTCTACCCACAGCAGAGTGTTCCTCATGCAGCGCATCAACCTTGTTCATGACAGCCACTCTTCATGATAGCCTTTCCCACACTCTACAGCCACAGCTTTGCCTCTCTGACACCTTACTGAGGGATGCTTTATGGCATGTAATCCTTAACAATGTCATTCATCTTGCTTACCTGCTTCTCCTACTCCACTGGGCAAGCCTTTACAAACACTGATGCTGCTTGCCAACGGCCTAAGGAGAAGACACCAAGTTTATTTAACAAGTGTTTCTTAAATGTGCAAATAAGAGGATGTTCACATTTACTTCCAGTCCCTAGGGAAAAGAGAAAGCAAAGTGAAAATAACTCCTAAGCTCTTTCTGGAGGCAAATGAGGACAAGCTTAAGTTAATGTTCTTTGTCTGATAGCATTTAAGAGAAACAATTGTTCAGAGAACCTAGAGAAAACTGGAGGAAAGACGCAGGGTTTCTTGCTAAGTCAGTGGCTTTGAAGCTGCCTCCATGTGATTCAGGGAAGGAGAAGAGCCTGGATAAGGGGATAGAGTCTATTCCAGACATAGGAGACAGCATTGGAAATGCATAAAGGGGGTGCTAGGACTGATGAAAATGACAGAGAAACGGATCGAGTGAGTTGGCAAACAGTAGCAACACCCGGATGCACAAAAGCCTGTTTCCTCATCAAGGCCACCTCAGGAACTGTGCTCATGCGAGGCTCCCTCAAGATCTTCCTCCATTAGGACCTCTCACACAAGGAGCCACTGTGTGGAATTTCAGGTCTTATACAGGGTCCCAGAGGGACAGCACCAATTTCAGCCACTGGTTCATACTGAGAGGTATTCATTCTTGAAGTAGAGACCCTGGCCAAAAGCTTTGGATACAGCCCTTTTTCTGCATGTTATTGGGGCCTGAAAGATGATTCCTGTGGTGCCATTCACAAGGTATCTGGGTCCAGAATTGCTGGATGCTATAGGCCAGACCATAGACATAGGCCCTCTCTTTCCTACCTTCACCATGTAACCATCTGCAAGAGAGGCACATGGAAAACCCTTGTTATTTTGAGACATAATCTTACTCTGTAGTCCTGGTGCACCTGGAATTCAGTATGTAAAGCAGGCTGGCCTTAAACTCATGGAGATCAGCCTGTCTCTGCCACACTGAGACAAAAGTTTTTTGCTACCATACCTCAATCATTACTTTATTTTATTAAAAAAAAAAACCCTCAATATTTATATTTTCCATACACTTGTTTAAATTTGCTCATGATTCTTTTTAATATTGGGCAATCTCGTTTTCTTCCTCATTACTTTCTGGCTCTTTCCTTTTCCCATCATAACTTCCATACTCTTCTGTTCTTTTCCTGTATTTAGCTTTATTTACATTTATTTTCCTCTTCTCTTCCCCTGTCCTAGTCAGAGATACTATTGCTGTGATGAAACATCATGACCAAAAGCAAGTTAGGAAGGAAAGTGTTTATGTGGCTTACATTTCCACACTGGATTTCACCACTGAAAGAATTAAGGACAGCAATTCAAGTACAGCTGGAAGCTGGAGGCAGGAGCTGACAGAGGCCATAGAGGGATGCAGCTTACTGGCTTGCTCAGCCTGCTTAAAGAATCCAGAACCACTAGCCCAGGAGTGGCAGTGCTCAAAATGGGCTGCACTCTCCCTCATCAATCACTAATTCAGAAAATACCCCACAGACTTGCCTACGTCCTGATCTTATAGACTCTCTATATAATGTTTAATATAGACACATTTTCTCAGTTGAGGCTTCCTCCACTTCTTCCTTGTGTCAAGTTGGATGAAAACATATCTAGACCAGCCCTCCTTCTTTACTTTTATTTTCATTTGCTATTTCTACATATGCTCTAAATTAATTATACTTCATTATTGTGGTTATACAAACACAGATGAAACCCATAGACTAATGTAATTGGATGCTTGGTTGGCAGTTTGTAGAACTGTTTGGGAAGGAGTGGGAGGTGTGTCATTGGAGTCCAGCTTTGAGGTTTCAAAACCCACTCCATTCCCAGTTAGCTCTCTGCGCTCTGCTTGTGGATCAGATGTAAATTCTCAGCTACTACTGTCAGCTGTTATACATGCCATCACTATGGTCACGGACTCAATCTCTGAAACTGTAGACAATCCCTAATTAAGTGGTTTATTTTATAAGTTGCTTTGATCATGGCATGTCTTCGTAACAATATGAAGGCAGAGGCAGGCAGATTTCAGTGAGTATAAGATCAGTTTTGTCTACAAACACACAAAAAAGAGAGAGGTGAAAAGACATAAAATCTTAAAAGACATATACTGCATATATTCTCTCATATCCAGAGTGCATGCACACATGGACAAACACACACACCCAAACATTCATGATGTGAAGTCAATGAAGTCACAAGCAGGAGTCATCCTGATTTACATCATCACTTCTGCACTTGCTGTGGTCCTGTAGCCATTGTCATTGAAGGTCCTAGCCACCTCTGTCCTTTTCTATTCACTCTGTCCTTTCCTATTCAGCAGAGGCTGAAGCCTTCTTTCCTAGTGGAAATGTGGAAAGGAGGCTAGAGACTGGTGCTGTTTATTTACATGCAAAATTTACCATAAAAGGTGACATGTCTTCAAATAACAAACAGAGAAAATTGCGTTTCTCAGACTTGATAACTCCAGTAAAATGAAAAGGTTAAAAACGAGACATTCTTTATTAAGAATCAAATTGTTCATTCAATTAAGGAGTGAAACTCATTTTCAAACTTAGGATAAATTGTAAATGTAATATTTTCACTTCTATGATAAGAACAGTCACCTATGAAATTAAAATTTTTTGTGAACAATCCATGACTGTACGTTTATAAAACTAAACCACATGACATCATCTATTCCTCATGTGTTATTTTAAAAAGCGATCCCATATTGGGCTCTAGGCTCATTCGTAAAAATTAGAGAGTTATGGATTGTTTGATATTGCTGTGAGACCATGTATCAACCCATTCTTGATATTAAATTCTACTGAGGTTTTATTATTTTTGCATCATTAACAGTTTGTCTTAGTCCTTCTTGCGTCTGCTTTAAGGCTGTATGATACACAACAGTCCATGGAGGAGAGATAACTGCATATGGCACTCTTTATTGCTACCCTTCCCTACTTTCTGATGGAGATAAAGATGATAAAGCATTGTTTTACACTCATTCTAAACAGCCCTGCTCTATCCATCGCTAGGTCTTCCGACGTTTTAAGTAGCAGTTTTGCCCATAATCCTCAAGAGACTGAAACCATTTGCATGGAAGCTGAGGACCAATCAACATCTGACCTTGGCACAACACAGCTTACCACTGGAGTTCATGTTCTGATCTGTGCTGTATGGGGCTCTACAAACATGAAGGCCCAGTAGGAAACACTCTTCATTTCTCTCAGAGCTTTATTTAATTTCAGAGGTGTGCTAGATTACATTTTGATTCTTTAACTAATCCATTTCTTAAACTTTCCCCCTAATAGATCTCTGAACATAATTGGATACAAAATGTCATCTGAGAAACCATTATCTGGAGAAAGCCAAGACAAAATACAATGTGATTAGAAGCAAGAAACTTCAAATTAGAGGACATAGAAATTAAAGTTCACAAAAATTTCCTCTGCTCTTACTATGTTTTTATTCTTCCATGAATAAAAATTTCTAAGTATTCTACAAATGTCAGTCATTAATAAGATTACCCAGATGTTACTACATTTCTCAAAAGAAACAATTTTCATTAAACAAAGACAATTTGGGGAAGTGATTAAGGAAATAAAGAAAAAAAATGGGAAGAGGGGAGGAGAAAGGAAAGGGACAGAGAGAATAGGAAAGGGAAAACCAAAAGAAGAAGAAAGCAGGGCGAGTTTCGATGCAGGTAGGTAACAAAGAATGTTCAAAGGTATTGGTTTAGTAATAAAGTATTAGATTCATTGTTTTTAAGATGATATTGTCTCAGCTCACAAGGAATAACAAAATCTACTTTTCCAAGATTGCAAATTCAGAAACACTAAACAGTTGACAGATTTTATTTGTTACAACTTTTATTTTTCTTAAAAAATTAAATCACAAAACCACAACCCACTTTCCCTCCAGTGTGACTACTATAGCCAGGACAATCTCTGAGAGACCCTTGCATACTGAAGAGCTAAAAATTAAGATACGGTCCAGGTAATATCAAGATGGCATTTTCCATGTATCTGTCACCCAGATTTGAAGATGAATTCAGAACTTCAGACAAACAGTAATTAGGTCAGCCTTTCTTCTTTGTGTGTGTGTGTGTGTGTGTGTGTGTGTGTGTGTGTGTGTGTGTGTGTTACATTTCCATGTGTGTGAGTGATATATAAACACAGAGGTGTATGCAGAAAGAAAGAAAGAAAGAAAGAAAGAAAGAAAGAAAGAAAGGAAGGAAGGAAGGAAGGAAGGAAGAAAGAAATATATGATTCTGAATGCTGGAGTTTACACTTGCCAGTACCTATATATATTTGTTTCCTAATACAGAGGTTCACAAGAGACAAATATTTAAAATCAAAATAGCAAAAATGCAATGAAATGGCTTTACTGAAAAGAAATATTTCTATAGAAATTTAGAGAATAAAAGGGTTTTTTAAATACAAAGACTTGAGCAGTTTGAATCTTTCCAAAATAATTTCCCAACTACAACTTGTAAAGAACTAAGCAATAAAATACTTGGAGTTTATCCATAGTAATTTACCTTTCCATTTCTGCTATATCTTAGACTCTGACAAAGTCTGTTTCCTCCCATCACCTCTGCACTCATTTCTCTCAAACAAGAATATAGATGATTAAGGACCAGATGTCTTGTCCCTGGGTGGTTGGATATTTTTACATGAGTATTATATTACAGAAAAAGATTAAATGTGTTAATGTAATCATATTTCAGTTAAGTAAAATTTTGATCTGGTCTTTTTCACATCTTGTAAAAGAAAGCATCATATTCATAAACTATACCAAGGTGCTGCCATTACCAACAGCAGCTGGAAATTAAAAAAACAAAAATAATAATCTGGCAGACTGCACAGAAATTACCAGACAATGAACTTTGGGAAAGTTCCAGACCATTCCCAAACTCTGGATCATAAATACAAGACACAAAAGATTTGAAGATATGACCTTTCTCAACAGGAGGGCGGTGGGGGTGAGATTGTCCTGGAAATTATTAATAGTGCTGTATTATAATTATAACTGAGGTAATGGATTTGGCTTGGCCCTATTCAGGAAATCCCTCTTTCTGTCCTTAAAGAAGTGAGAGCATTCTACCTTACTGACCTCAAGACATGCTGAGAAGAAAATCACATCAAACAATCTGATTTTGTTGCACACCACCACATTTAGAAAGATAAAAGTTTAACATTGTAGAAACAGTTTTACCCTTAAGTTAATAAATAACTCAGCTGATCCAATAATAATCTATAAATAATTATCTTCCATATGGCAAAAACAAAGATGCACTATTTGAGTAATATAAGTTATATCACTATATATTCTTGAGTGGCTCTGACCCTTATGCTTTCTCTTTGATTCTTTCCCTTCTGTTAGTCTTTTTGTTTTTGTTTTTTAATTTATTATTTTACATGTAGATCCCGGTTCCCTCTCCCTCCCTCCCTACTTACCTCCTTCACTCCCTTTTATCCTCTCTGCCCTCTCACATGCACCCTAGCCACCCTCCCCTCCCATCCCCCAACCCCAATTCCACATGTAGGGCAATGCCATCCAGTTGGGGTCATGTAGATCTGACAGGTCATTTGAAGTAGGGACTAGGACTTCTCTCCTGTCTCTAGGTTAAGGCAGTATCCCTCCATGGGGGATGTATTAGCAAGGTCCTTTTGTGCACCAGGGATACATCCTGGTTCCACTGTCTGAGGTCTCTTAGACTGCTCAGTTCTTCTGGCTGAGACCCATATTCAGGGGGGCCTGAGTCAGTCTGGTGGCCTGTTAGCTCCTCCTTGTTCAAGTAAGCTGTCTCTATGTGTTTCTGCAGCCTGGTCTTGTCCTCTCCATCTGCATCTGGGTTCTAGTTCGACTCAGTGTTTATGTATGGGTGTTTGCTTCTGTTTACAACAGGCATTAGTTGAGGCCTCCATGGATAAGTTAGTTGTTGATCTCACTCTCTGGGAAGAGCATTTATGGTAGCCTTTCCAAGGAAGCTCAAATTGTTAGTTGGAAGCACCTACAAGACTGCCGCCTTCTGTTAGTCTTATTCAACTTCACAGTGATTGCTTTTGTCTTATCTTATGTCTTAATTTGTTTTATTTTATTATTATCTCTTAGAATCTTGCTTTTATTCTAATGAGAGAGAAAGATTTTGGATCTGGATGGGAGGTAAGGTTGGGAAGGACTGGAAGGAGTAGAAAGAGGTGGAAATCATTACTTGAGGAAATCTACAATCAATAAAAGGAGAAAAGAAAATAATTAAAGAGGTTTTGTGTAGCTTGAATATTATTAAAGCAAGCAAAAGTGTTATCTTGTGTTTTGTACAACATTTTGGTTACTACATAATTACTTTTGATTTATAAAAGTGTGATCTTGCTGTTTTTGTTTAAGACAGTGTTAAACTCTGCAGCACAGTTGGGCCCAGAGTCTCCCCAATCTTCCAGTCTCAGCCCCTTTAATGCTGGCATTCAGGTGTCAACCACTATGCCCTGATCCAGAATGCACTCTTTAAGTAATTCATGAGGTTGACTTCTGGCAACTTCTTTTCTTTTCTTTTGAAATAACTAATTATTCCCTTTTTTTTCAGTTAACTATAATATTGATCTACTGCAGTTAATAAAATGGTTATATATTGACTATTGAGATGTACTACTTGCATTGCAATATATATTGTAACTGCTTATAACTTTGTAATGACTTCATAAACATGATCCACTGCACTAATAAATATGCAGGACAGCTGAAGAATATGGCTATCCCTTTGTCCTAGTTGTGTTGGCCTTGATAGTCAGAGATGACTTTTACTCCCTTCATTAACAGGCCCTTAATTGGTATTTTCCAAGAGCATATGGTCTCATCAGAAAAAAAAGAAGACCCTAACAGGATCTGTTAGGATTTCTTATGACCAGTAGAACGCATCTATATTAATTGCATTCTCCACTTTTTGGGAAAATATAACTAAGTATAACAAACTTAAATGTGAGAGTTGATTTAGGGTAAGGGAGAGGAGAAGGGCACAGTTTCTCTTTTCAGTGCTAATGAATACTTATCTAATTTAAGACATTACATCAAAGGATACTGTCAGTCCTTGGAGGTCAAAGGAGAATGGGCAGGAGTTCCAGCAGTGAAAATTACCCACCAATGATTTTCTGTTTAATGTGCTCTTCTTTTAAAATATGGAGCAATTGAATGTGTTTGGCTTCAGCAGTCCACTTTGTTATTCTAAATTTTCATATCCTACAGGCACTAAGTTGTCATTTGGTGCTCAGTTCCCAGAACAAGACTGAAAAAGCTAGGCAACATCAAGGAGAATGTGAATCAATTTGCAATGTCTAACCTTAGCCTGCATAATTATGTGACTACTGAGTTTTGGCATTACCCCAGCCTCGTCCCATATGTGTCAAGTCCTGTGGTGGTATACAATGGCATCAGGGTAGTTATCTTAACAATTCTAGTCTGAGGCCCTCATGTTCTATTTTGTTTCCACTAGGTTATCATCCATATTTAATAGATAACACCCCCAGAAACATGGACAATCTGATAGATATAGCAGTTGGCTACATGCATTTTTAATCTGTGACAACTCCATGGTAAAGTTGACATGACTCAGTTGATCTGAGGTGAAAAATGAGGTTTATAACATATACACAAAAAACAAAAGTAAAAAGAAAATACCCTGTACTTTGATCTTTGGTTAATTACTTCTTATGTGTCCTAACATCATCAAGAACTAAAGGTTCTTATGAAAAACACCTAGCAGGAAAATCCATACCTAAAGCTTATCTGTGTTTTTCTGTAAAAAGGTATTCAGACACTGTTACATTTTTCTTTGTCCTTCCTGGTCTAGCACTACACAACCTGACTGTTCTCATTTACTTTCGTTTAAGCCTGACTCTTGAAACTCAGCATAACATAATCTCAAAACAGTCCATTCTTAAACAATATTGTCTTATGATAATGAAAACAAGTGAATAGCTAATCCCAGCTGGAATTTTAAAAAGCTGCCAGAACTTATTCAAACAAAGCAGTAGAGTAGGTTTTCCAAGCCAGAGAATCATAATAGCATCTTGTTTCATCTCATGTTTTAAGTATACTGCAAAACTAGCAAAGGATAGGGTAACAAGTGGAACCATGGCATTGTGGGTATTTACATTCTACCTTAAGATGCATTACACTGTCATTTAAAACAGATACATGCTAATTTCTAAAAGAACCACTAAAAATAGAAACAACAATATTGGAAAATAAGCCTAACAAAAGTTATTCAATGGAATACTAAAAGAAAAATATATGCTAGTGATCAAATCAGAAACTAAGGAACAAGAGCTAGAGAGATGGCTCAGTGGTTAAAAGCACTTGTTCTTGCAGAAGACCAGAAGTCAATTCCCAGCATCTCCATGGTGACTCACAACTATCCATAACTCCAGTTCCAGGGGATCCAATACACTCTTCCGACCTTAGGCACACACAGAATGCACAGCCATACATACCAGAAATCACTGGTATACATAAAATTGAAATAAATAAATTTAAAAGAATTCAAAAACAGAAAGTAAGGAACAACAAAAAAAACAATACAGATAAAAAAGAACAAACAGGTGGTAGAACAATCACAGGGTATCATCATTTAGCATTAAGTGTAAATGAAGTAATTATTCCACTTAGAGGAGAAGCATTTCCAGGATGTTGTACAAGGGGAAACAAGACACAGTTATGTTGGTTTTAAAATAGATCCACTTCAAATGAAAATATTCAGATAGAAAAATACATATTTGCTGAGAGTTAGTGTGGAAAACAATGTATCATATCAACACTAATCATATAGAAAACAATGTATAACATCAATGCTAATCATATAGAATTGATTTAACTATGTTTCCCTTAGCAGTACAACAAGAAACACCACCAGAGATGGAAAACAATTTGTAATGATGAAATACTAACTCATTTAAAAAATCTGTGAAAAATATACAAAATTTACTATAATTAACATAAAAATTTCACAGTGAAAGTGTATAGAAACATACAATCATGTTAGGATATTTAATGCATTTCTCACATCATTTGTTAGATTAGTAAACAAAAAATAAGTAAGTCTATAGAAAATCTGAGCTGGATTTATCTTTCATATTCGCTAAACAATAATTTTCAGAACACTATTTAATAGCTGGATTGTTACATTATGGTAAAGGTTGCATGTAGCAACTATCAATTAAATGCCATGACAAGTCACATCTCAATGTTTTAAAGAAATGAAATAACAGAAGGTATCACATTTGAACAAAGCATTAAAATATAAACACAATAATAAACAACATCCTTAATTATTTGAAAAGTAAAAAATAGATTTTATATACCTAAAAGTCAAAGGTGAGGTGAAATGATAGTTTGCAATGAGTAAAACCACAAATATTGCTGGAATTTTGTAAAATGTAGTTTTATGGTTGGAATTTATTTTGTTTTTTTTTT
This sequence comes from Phodopus roborovskii, assembly GCF_943737965.1. NCBI lineage: Eukaryota > Metazoa > Chordata > Mammalia > Rodentia > Cricetidae > Phodopus > Phodopus roborovskii. The sequence goes on along the minus strand of NW_026126549.1, from coordinate 9,597,833 downwards.
TTTAACCCTTAAACATTCTTTGAAAGCAAAAGTTCCTAGGTTTCAGGATTTAAGCTAGAGATTGCCATTTTTTTTTCTTAAGAAATCAGTTACTTAGTCTATCCAGCAACCACTTATAAAAATCTTATTGATCCATCTGGCTGGTTAGGGGAGATTGTTGGGGACATGGGAAAAAAGAAAGGGGATAGGGGGATGGATAATGTAAAATAAGATTGTTTCTAAATTTCAAAAAAGAAAATATACTCTTGATAATAAAATTATGAATGCCTTTGTTCTGAGCCTAAAATCGAGATGAAGCAAGGATATTCTTTCCCATCTCTTTTATTGACTTTTGTGCTAGAGATTCTAGTCAATAAAATTAAACAAGAAAGTAATTTTATAATGATTTGATAGGAAAAGATGAAACTTGTTGTAGAAAACGTGGTGACTGAGAAGAAAAGATATAAAAAATTATGCCAAGGAGATGTCTTGGAGGGAAGAAGGGGATGTCACATGAGCTGAAAGATTGCTTCGGATTTCCAGAACCAACTGTGGTAAGAATGGACCCCAGCTGTCCTCCGACTTTTATATGCATGTCATGTCATAGAAATGCAGGCAGGTACATGAACACACAAAATATTACTTATTCCAAAGACTTGCCAACATATTAAATTCAAAGGAAATTTAATCAATACTTTACAGATTGCCTTCATTTCTACGTTCACTGTAGCAGTATTTGCAATGCCCAGGTTATGGAACTAACCAAAGGGTCATTAAAGGATCAATGAAGAGCACACTATATTTGCATATAAATACTGAACCTGGAATGTTATATACCCATAAAGCAGAAGAAAAACTGCTACTTGTGACAACAGGGATGATAACAGAAGAAAAATAAATTATGCTAAAGAAAACAAACAGGATGAAGAATACACACCACATGATTTTCCTATGAAAAGGCCCCAAAGGAATCCAACTTGTAAAGACAGAGAATAACAGAAAGCACAATTTGGGAAAATTACAGTTTTTAAATGAATTAATATGTTATAATATAAATGTAAGCCATTTTGGCAAAGAATAAACCATTTCAACTATTTATTTATGAAATAAAGTGTATCAATAAAGGAGGTTTTCAAAAATAAAACAATGATAGTCTTTGTTATACTTTTACATTTGTCATTTAAATTTTATAATTGAAAGTGTGCTACTTTTTGATATACTGTACTATAGCAAGAAGCCCACCAGTTTTATCTGGTAGGTTCTTATACCTCGGTATGATATCATGCAGCTTTATTTGTATATCATAAACATGGAAAACATCCCAAGAGACTTGTCCATTCTGTGATCAAATTCAGGAATTTATTCTGTATGTGCTTGAAAACTGTTCCTCCTCTGCCTTTTCAGCTCCTGATACATAAATTGATGAAGCAGTGCTTATTTGTTATCATGAGATCAATACATTTCTGTTCCCCATTTCCTAACTTATTCTCAAATATTGCTTTGAATAACTCAGAGTAAAAATGAATGAAATTTTCAAGTAAATATACATTAATACTTATGTCACACAGAAGACAATATCATCCTGATAAAAACTGAGACCTAATGGTTATAGTCTATTTTTTAAGGATACAATATAATAAATATAAGGCCAGTTGAGATAGCTCAGTTAGTGCTTGATGCCAAGCTTTAGTATCTGAGATTGATCTCTGAAATTCACATTGTTAGAGGACAGAACTGACTCCCAAAAGTTACCTTCTGTCCTCTACATGTATGCCATGGTTCATGTGTGTGCACATGTGCATGCCCCCCCACACACACAAACACCACTCACAGGTGCATGCATGTACAGACACAAAAACCTGAATAGGTGTATATAAACTTTTCATATAAGTATTGACACTAACATTGAGATATTAGTAACAATAGTAGGTAAATGAGAATGAAGAGGAAAGTTCACATACTAATTTGTTCCTTTTTGTTTAGAATGACAAATCACTATTCCAGGTTTAACTGTACTGTTTAATATATTAAAGGTACCATTAGGATAATAGTGAGATTAATGATAACATTAATTGTATTATATTACCACTGTTATTCAGATTATATAAGAGAGGAATCCAAGGAACAGACAAGCCATAACACATGAAGAGCTAAACAGTTAGTAAGTGGTAGAGTTGGGAAGACAAACAAATTAACCAATAAAATAGAATGATAAAAGCAGGGAAGTCCCTCACAGAACCAGGAAAAGACAAGTCCCCCAGAGCACAGAGGAAGTGGGGGGGGCAGTGAATGAAGAGAAAAGTAGGAGAAAACAAGGGGGAGGAAAGTAAAACACGTGTGACCAGGAAGATGGAGCCCTGTTAGGAATAGAAGACAAGAGAGAGAGAGAGAGAGAGAGAGAGAGAGAGAGACAGAAAGAGAGAGAGAGAGAGAGAGAGAACATAAAAGAGGGAGCCAATATTGGTTTGAAGATAAAATTGAACACAAAGAAAGGTCTAGAGAACTACAAGACTGCTCCCAACTAACAATTTGAGCTTCCGTGTTTGAGCTTCCGTGGAAAGGCTACCATAAATGCCTTTCCCGGAGAGTGAGATCAGCAACTAACTTATCCATGGAGCCCTCAACTAATGTCTGTTGGAAACAGGAGCAAACACCAATACATAAACACTGAGTCGAACTAGAACCCAGATGCAGATGGAGAGGACAAGACCAGGCTGCAGAAACACATAGAGACAGCTTACTTGAACAAGGAGGAGCTAACGGGCCACCAGAACTGATAGCTGGAAAGCAGCATGGGACTGACTCAGGCCCCCCTGAATATGGGTCTCAGCCAGAAGGACTGAGCAGTCTAAGGGACCTCAGACAGTGGAGCCAGGATGTATCCCTGGTGCACAAAAGGACTTTGCGAACATATCCCCCATGGAGGGATAACTGCCTTAATCTAGAGACAGGAGAGAAGCCCTAGTCCCTACTTCACATGACCTGTCAGACCTACATGACCCCTACTGGATGGCATTGCCCTACATATGGAATTGGGGTGGGGAATGGGAGGGGAGGGTGGTTAGAGTGCATGTGAGAGGGCAGAGAGGGTAAAAGGGAGGGAAGGAGGTAAGTAGGGAGGGAGGGAGAGAGGGAGAGAGGGAAGGAGAGGAAATTGGAATCGACATGTAAAATAATAAATTAAATTTAAAAAAATGCTTTGACTCCAAAATTTAAGTTCAAGGACAAGTTACTGGGGAAAAGGATTTCTATTTTTGTTTCCACAGAAAATGAAAAGCTGTGGATTCCTTCCAGACTAATGTGGTTTGATCAAGACAGACTGCCTGAAACAGAGTACCAGATGATTCTACATTCAAAACAGCTGGACAAAGTAGCCTTATGGACTACAGCCAGGATTTCTGCATCTTCTTAGAACCCCCATGACAGCGCCCCTTACCAGCAGGAAGTAGTTTGGAAAGAACGACGCCCAAATTCCCAAATATTGTCTATAAATGTTTGTTTTCATTTAAATGGACTTGGTTATATATATATATATATATATATATATATATATATATATATATAACTTATATGTAACAAAAACAATGAAAGAGAGGTCATGGATTTGAGAAGGCTTGAGGGGGTACATAGAATGGGTTTCAGGGAGGAAGGGAAGGGGCAAAATGATGTAATTCTGTTTTAATTAAAATTAAAAAAAAAAGAGTGACATTCTTATAGTGGGCACAACAGTAGCTTTCCCCTGGCATTGATCCTTTAAAGTGCAAGCCGCTTCTCATAGCTCTAGCCAAGTTATTTATTAACAAACTGAGCATGCAGTGCCAAGGACAGAGCTCTGTGGCTTGCTGTCAGAGAATTTTCTGTTGAGTTGGCAGCAAACCATTTGTCAATATACTCTCTGCAGAATAATTTCACCAGCTACAAACTGACCTAATTTTATGAAAAACACACACCATATATCATCATATTTACAAAAGTACAATGAAGCACTGTCAAAAGCACCCTAAAATCTGAAAGACTTTTTTTGTCTACCTATATAATATATTCAAGTTCTATGAAACTAAATTGGCTCATCCATTATTTAAGAAAATCTACTTGATCTTACCTTTCCAGTTTTTTTCATAATTTTATGCAAATATCAATGCCTGTTGAGTCTCTGATAGGCAAAATTTATTATATTGTACCTAAAGAATTCATTTCCCAAAAGAATGCACTTTTTATAATGAAACTATTATTTTTAGACATTGTACTTTGCTGATTTGAGAATTTCAACCTACACTACCTTTAAAAAAGGTAATTGCAGTTAGATTGCTATAACTTTATGTACATTAATGGCCTGAAACAAAAATATCAAAATATGTGTATATGTGCATGCCTCCCACCACCTACATACACAAATGACTGATAGAAATCTACACCTGATTCGCATCAGCAATGAATCAGTCTCCCTTATTTCTAACACTGTCTTCCATGGATGGCCTGTGTGATTTTTGTCTTTGTTTCTTATGAAAGTCACACATGAGAAGTGATTCATTTGTTTCTTCTTGGATCCATTCTTCTCTGTGTCCTACCAATTGCATCAACCTGCTACTGTTGGTTCACACAGAAGCCAAACATCAGCCACTGCTGTGATACCTTCTTATATCTCCACTACATCATCACCATTTGAACTATTGAGGACACACAATAATCAAGACTATCTTTACTTGGTTGTACATCATTCTCATGACTTCTGTCCCCTAATTCTAAGAAACATTATTCTTCTCCCTCCTTCTTGTTCATTTCCCTCATTGTTGTATGTGTGCTCATATGATGTATTATTTTATGTAATTTGCTTTCTTCCTCATATTTTAACATAATACTCCTGTTAGCTATTTTTTTTCAGAATCTATAGAATTTGTGCTACTCATGAAACATTAAGCTTGAAGTTAAGCTACTTACTCTTCCCATGGAGAAGAGAAGAATAGCTTGCATAAAGGAAGTGTACTGCAATATCCTAATAGCTGTTACTCTAATAACATCATCAGTAGCCAAACTCACATATGTGTGTACTAGGAACAGGTCACTCATACAACATCCTATCACTCCTTCCTCTTCTTGGCTTTTGTGACACCATTGTATGAGATATCTTTTGGTCTTACTTAATAAAAGTGAGGAAACATTGTGCCTTTTGTATATATGTGCCTGTCTTTGTTTTAGCCCATTTTCTAGTAGAATATGCGTTTTCTTGCCAAATTAAGATATAAGTTGGATAAAATTGAGTTGCTTCAATATCCTAATTTGTAGTTCTTCATCACTGGTCTTATGCAGAAATGCATCTTTCAAATGGAACACCGGTAGAGGCACAGAGGGCCCAGCATAATTAAGATGGGAAACGATGGTAGAGAGAATAGAATTCCCATTCAGAATACAGCAGGACCTCTGGAGAACAGCAATTGATCAACCCTGGACTAGGAAATGGTGGTAGTGATGATGATAATGGAAAAACATATTTTGTATCAGTGCTTTATCTCCAGAAGCAGCTATCTCAAAGAGATCTACATAGCATACACCAGTATGGAAATTTTGTCAGATTGTCTAGGTGAAGTCAGAATAATTCCCTTATCCATATAGCCTAATGGGGTAATTAAAATGGTTCAAGCTACTTCTCATAAACATTTAAGTACATATAATTGTCATTGTGGGGCTAATTGCAGACATCCCCTATAATGTTCTATGCCTCCTTAAGATCTAAATTATTATACTAGAATGAAATAAAGCAATCGATCTCAGTTTGGATTTTTTTCCATGGGACAAATCATCTTACCTTTTATTTCTTATAAGACTTAAATTTTTTATTTAAATTTTTTTCTTTTGATTCAAGGTGGCTTTATTGGCACAATGGATTGACAGCTAGAACAATTCTCCCGAAACCAAAGGCAAGCAGAGCAACAGCATTCTTTCTATGCTGCTTGACCCCAGATACAAACAATGTGTTGGGAGGCTGCAAGCTGCCTGCTGACATGCATTCCCGATGCTTTCTTTAATTTTTTTCATCATATATATTTTGATCATATACTTTCCCCTCCTTAATTACTCCGAGATTCTTACCAATTTGCTACCTATACTTTCTCTTTCTTTCAGACACACATAAATAAACAAACAAATAAATCTGGAAAAAACAAAACCAAATGTCAAAAAACACAAAGCATAAGAAAATAAAATATTAGTAGGACAAAAAATGCCAAAGAAAACAAAATACTCATGAGAAATAAACATGGAGTTCATTTAATGTTGGCCAACTTTTCCTGAGTGTGGGGACTTCCCTGGAATGTGGTTAATACACCTAGTGACATGCCATTACAGAAAAGTAACTTTTCCCTTTTTTAGTTTTTAAGTATAACAGGAAAAACAACTATTAAAAGTATATTGGAATTCCTTGGTCTCAGGCTCCCTGGTGCTGTCTGTCAGATCCTTTTCCACACTGGAAGCAAAAAGGAGGCAGTACCCTGGAGTCATTACCACGTGTCCAGATGTCTCACCCTGGAGAGAGTACCCGGGCTTTTCTTTAAAATTTGCACCTTCTTTTGATCTCAAACTCTAGTTAGCTCATTAGTGAGAATTTGGTTATACACCTAAAACCAAGTTGACACTGAGACCACCAAAATCGCCAAGGCCAGTCTAGACTAGTAAACTGAGCCAATGTGTGCATGAGGAATTAACCCAATGTAGAGAGACATGAGTTTATCTTGGAGTATGTGAGAGTCAAAAAGACGAAATGGACATGAGGCCTGTACACTAACTAAGCTTTGTTTCAGCGTGCATACAGCAACACATTAGCTTTGCACCATGGGAAAACCAGCTCTGAAATAATTGAGCACACATTTTCCAAATCAAACCATTTCTCAAGACCAGATCACTCACTGAGCACTTTGCTTAAGGAAGTCATCACAAACAATGTTTCTTTTTACTGGTCTATTGGCTTCCATGTCAAACATTACACACTAATGAAGTTCTCTGAAGTTCAAAGGAGGACAGATCAGACAGAGGCTGACAAAAGGAACCTCTTCTGCATCTTTAAATTACACTGGTCATAATTTATGTAGCCCGTATTTCTGATTGGTGCTTATGTGATTTCTCTCCAGAAATCTAATGGTTGGTTAAGGTCAAACCCAACATGAATGAATGCTTGCTAATGTGTCAATTGAAATACACCCTTCCATGAAGTTCTGACATTTCACTAGGGGCCTTTTCCTAGCTCAAATCTTCTGTCATTTTGACAATTGAATCTCATTTGGAAAGAAAGGGTAAAAAGAAAAATCTACATCTTGACATCTCTGACATCTCTCTAGAGTGACGAATCCCTGTTTTGGGTGAGGCTCAAGATAATTGAGAAATGGAAAGTAAGTGAGAACCATTTCATGGCAGCACCAGTCTAACTGTCTGTCAAAACATCTTGTCAGCTTACAAAACAATGATTTAAATCCCAAATCTCAGTGATGTGATGTGCTTACACATGCATGCTTAGACACATACATGTATGTATTAAAACTACACCTCATGGCTTCAAAATATGCTGTGTCTTCTCATGTTGGTGAACATGAAAGAAACTATCCATATTCAAAACACTATAGCACAGGAATACTGTAACCAGTACGGTTTTTCTGCCTGCCGCCAGTCTTGTCCCGCTGCACCAGCCCCAAATAACACACAGAGACTCTGTATTTGATACTGTACTGTTGGCCACTTACTAGTTTCTTATAGGCTATCTCTGTGTTAATTATTAACCCATTTCTGCTGATCTATGTATTTCTCTTACCGAGGAGCTGGCCGGCATACTGCTTTCTCCAGACTCTCCATCTTGACCCCTTCTCTACTTCCTATTTCCTCCTTGTCTCCTAGTCCCTCCTATCTTCCTTTCCTATTGGCCAACAGTGCTTTATTCATGAACCAGTATGAGAAACATATACAGAATGACATCTCCCATCAGAATACAAGTTTGCTCTATTTTTTTTTTTATTTGAAACTAATTTGATGGACGTTCCAGAAAAATATGACTGAAAAGATTAATTCCCAGAGCTGAATGCCCCCTACAGATCATACAAGTTGACAGGACATTTGTCTTCAGAAGGGCCTTTGTTTTGCTTTACCATGTTTTTCATGTATAATGTCTACTAATGATTTATTATGTGTCTATGCCTAAGGGATGATCATTTTTTATTTCAGTTTAAAACTATATTGAGAGCCCAAGTTGCTTAATCTCATGATTTATAAAATAAATAATAAATAAAGGAAATGCATGGTGTATGATGTACCCTAGCATATATATGGCCTCAACATGTTCACCCCTGGACAGAAAAGTAAACATTATAAACATTGATTTAAAAGGAGAGACACGTAAAGGCTGCCTATGACCAATACTTTTGAATGCTCATTTCTAAGTGCTGGAAAAAGCAGTAATGATCAAAACAGAGTCTACTGAACCCAACTTAACAATACTCCAGTGGCTAAAGGCAACTATGTGGATAATGCTGACATAACAGCTGAGTATTTGTCCTTTACCTGCCTGTTTTCTGGGGTCAGTAGGGTGGTCACCAAGTTCCTGCCTTTGGAACTAACACAGCCAAAGACTTATCTGAATTTTAAGATGGAGAGCCTCATTATAAGAGCATGCTTTAGTCCACCAAAATCCCTCCCTTCTGCTGTCCTCTTCAAAACACATGAGCTTAATGGGACCTTGCTTTGGGATATTGAAGTACTTTTAAATTACTGCCTAAAAATAAAATATCATTATTCAACAGTAAAATTTGAAATAACAAATGCCACCAATGAATTGTCCTTTAATGCAAAACATTTCTTGCATACATAAAGGTATGAGAGGCTGGATGATAAACAGACCCAACAGGGTCCTATCTTTGTCATTTTTATTTAACTGAATGTATCAAGAGAATGAATGGATAACTTTTACTTACCTATGATAAACATAGAAGATAATTAAGAACTGTGGACAAGTGTGTATTATTATCACTGTACTTACTGTTCAATAGTGACCATTTGTAAGGTGTATGGTTTTTCCTCTCACCACTGGTCTGGTCCCGCCACCGTGCTAGCCCCAATTAACACACTGAGACTCTGTATTTGATATAATTCTGTTGTCACGTTACTTGTTTCTTATTGGCTAGCTCTGTCTTAAGTATTAACCCATGTCTGTTAAGCTAATATTTCCACATGGTCTTCTTACCAGGGAAAGGGGCCAGCGACTCGTCTCCCCAGTCTCTCCATCTTGGCTCTCCTTACTACTTCCTCTTTCCTCCTTGTCTCCTACTCCCTCCTATCTTCCTTTCCTATTGGCCAACAGTGCTTTATTCATTAACCAGTATGAGAAACATTTACAGAATGGCATCTCCCATCAACCATTAGTATTCAGGCATCTATACTGCCCTTGGGGTTCTGACAGGATACAATCCCAGCTGCAGCCACTAAAAGTGCCACCTGTGTGCATTCACTATGTTCCCTTTTAAAAGGGCCTTGCCTACCCCCCTTTCTCCCTCTTTTCCTCTCTCCCTCATTCCCTTTCTCCCTCTCTTTCTCTTCCACCACTCTTGTTCCAGAGACTTGCCTTTGCCCTCTGCACATTTTACCGCCCCTTCTCTCTCTCTCCTCTTCCAATAAGCCTCCTATGTGAGTCCCATTGTATGGTGTAACTTCTCTTTGTGGCATTTTAAAAATTAGAACAGTGAAAAGGGTACAATAACTTTTTATTATACTTATTCAACAAATCTTTATTGAGGAGTTAGTAAGTATAGACATCGTTTTGGCTACTTGGAATATGAAAATAAATGCTTTGTTCTTGAAAAGCTAACTTTCATTTAACACACCTAACAATCCTTTAAAGTCAGCGGCATTATTAACTTTACTTCACAGAAGATAAATGCAAAGGGATTTGGAGGTTAATTAATTTGCTTGATGCAGACTATGAATCCTGGTCTATGTACCTATGGAGCCTGACTTGTTTAATTACTTTAAGTTTAAAACCCCATTGAATATATATATATATATATATGAATTGTCCACAAACTAGTGGCAATTTCTTTAATCTCAAAATCTTTGAAACAGAAAATAGTGTTAATTATAACAAAAAGAATTAACATGAGCTGCTTCATGTTAGCATCCCCCAGAGTAAAGACTTATTGCTATAGGGACAAACACCAGAGGTTACATGAATCAGGTGATATGTGCACAGGGCTGTGAAAGCAAGAAGATCTGACATCTGCCCTTATTGTGACATGAGTTGGTGTGCTGCTGAAAAATCACAGGATATCCAGAAGCATCCCTTTGTAAAGTCACCTGTAAAAGTGTTGAACCTACTGAAAGAGCTGAGCTAAGTTTAAGAGCAGAGGTGGAATGTGCAGAGCTTAGCACACTGCCAGACAACTAGCTCACATCCAATATATTTATACTGAAATCTTTCTACTCCCACCTGTACCTGCCACGAGGGGGTGGGGGGAGGCTAAGGCATGACTTTTCACAGATCTTTGTTTTTAATAGTTCTATAAGATCCTCAGATATATATCCTGGAATAAGTGGGCTTCACATTAAAGACTAATAATCAGTTGCCCCTTGCTTAATTGATAAGCACATTGATGAATTCCTTTGTGTTACAGGATTGGTATAAAATGTACACTAAAAATTACTTTGAAAGCAAATTTAAAAGCAAACTAATTAAGTTTCTTTCTCATTTGAAAGAAGGTGTCTCCAGAAAAAACTCAATTGATTGTTCAGTCTCCAAACTATCATAGTTACCAAGAAGTCAATTGTGTGGGCTAGCAGGATGGTACTGCAGTTAAGAGCACTTGCTTAACTTTTGTTTGATTCCAAACACCCACGTGGCAGCTCACAACCTTCCTGAACTAAAATTCCAGGAGAGCTGTTGCCCTTTTTGGGCTTTCATAGACACAAGCCACACAGGTAATACACATGCATACAAATAGGCAAACATAAAATAACAAACTTTTAAAAAAGAAGAAGACTAGTTTTGTATATGTAGCAATGGTATGTAGTGTGTCTTGGAGGGGAGGTGATATTTTAAGAACATAAAATATTAGAGCCGTGACAGGTTAGATTTCCAGAGAGGCACCAGTTGGAAAACTGCAGCAAGCATTCTATCATCATGCTGTGAACCAGAAGAGGGCAATGCAAATAAATCACAAAATAATTTCTGTGCTAAGAAAAAAAAGGAAGCATAACTACTGGGAAAATAAGGTGAGTAAAAGCTGTGTTTATGTTTTGCATGGCTACTTAACAGTAGCTAATATTAGATAATTCATTAAAAACAAATCTATTTTACACAGTTCTGGATGCTAGGAGTTCCAAAATCAGGACACTATCAGATTAAAGTATCTTGCATGAAGAACATTCTGTTCTCACATAACAGAAGGCTGAGGGGAATGCTTATTTAATTGTGCATGAATCTGCTGGTATAGGGGCTTAATTCCATTAACAAGGGAGAAGTCATTGGGGCATAATCTTCTCAAGTTACCGCCTCCTAGCATTTTCCTATTGATAGCTCCTGAAATTCAAAGAAGACAGTTTATACCACTGCAGGACATATAAAAGGTATTTTACTCACAGGAAAGAAAACTTTTAAAGATAATAATAGTGAGAGAGAAGCCCCCAATGTTCTGTTGAATATTTGGAAACTGTTCTTATTTAGTCAAAAATTGAGGAACAACAAATCAAACAAGATCAAATAACTAGAAGTCCATGTGTTTGAAAGCAATCTAAATAGTAGATATCAAAAAATCAACAAAAAACAAAACAAACAAACGAAGCATGGTGATGGGTAGCATAAGCCACTGTGAGGAAGTCATTCTGAGCAATAATATATACATTCATTCAACTCTTAGAGGGCACCTTACATGTCTGAAACATTAAAATGCAAGGATTTTTTTACTCTCTCTCTGACTGTTTCTCTCTATGTGTGTGTTCGTATGTGCATGCATGTGTGCATGCATGTGTGTGTGTATGTGTACATACCTGCAAAGTCCCATGAGGCTGGAGATATATGTGGTTGTGTGGTGTTGGCAACCAAACTCAGGTCATTTGGAAGAGCAACAAGTGAGTGCTCTTAACCACTGATTCATTTCTCTAGTCTAAAACTATTTTCTATTTTTGTTTCTTTGTTTGTTTGGCCAGTTGTTTATTTGGAGACAAGCATATAGCACAAGCTGGCCTTGAAATGGAGGGTGACTTTGAACTTCTGATTCTACTGCCTCCATTTCTAGAGTCCTGGGATTCAGGTATATACCACTACATCCAGTTCTATGCATTCCCAGGAACATAATCCAGGGAAACCTGCATGCTAAGTAAGCACTCAAAACCTGAGCTATATCCCTAGCTCTGGTAATATAGGTTTTTTGCTTATTTGTTTTAGTTTTAGTTTGATTTTTAATATAGTATTTCTGTTTCTGAAATTAAAGAAGCTTCACATTAGCTATAGAGCCAAAATTGAAAATCAATGTATATGCATTCTGATTAGATTAACAAAGCAAGGATTGGACACACACAATGGTATAATAGGTAGTAAGAAAAAAAAAGACAAGAAAACTTATTTAGTGGAGTCAGTTCCCACGTGCAGGGAAGAAAGAGGCCTAGAATTGCACATGGAACACAAATATGACTGACTGTTAGGCCATGCCTGCCTTGTACTGCCTTTTTCTGACTTACTGATTTGAAACATATGTAAGCAGGTACTGTTATCCAAAACCAAATCTTAGCAGTTAAAATAGAACATATGATACTTCAAAGTTCACTGAAGAATGAACACTATGAAAAAAACTTTAAGATGTGCTAGTAGTAGCAAATAAAACAGAACAAACTCAAGTCTAGTGATGGAAGCCAGTAAATGGCCGAATATGCCTTAGATGATGACCAACATGGGACATGGAAATCACTGAAAGCATCTAGTCACAGATTTCCAATGAACTAATCAGTTTGAACAAATCATGTAACAAGTGATAGTAGGATTCCCCACTCACCGGTCCCTCTGAACTAAAGAGTACTAACCCTCAAGATGATTCCCTTCCTTCACCAGCACTGTTGGCTAATTTTAACATTACATGGCTTACACTTTTGCATTGTAAAACACTCCTACAAATTGGTTTATTAATACTGGTGGTAGAATATTACATTTACTCAATTCAGTAAACATTATGCTTATTTCAATTATAGGATTAGATCCTTTGAAAGACAGAGTTTTGTTTGCAGAAGTGACTTCATGCAGAGTGGGCCCAAATACTGAAATCACTAAGAGCTGATAGGAATTACTGAGAAAAATAGAGCAGTGGCGGGTTGAATAGCATGGTCTTAAACACTTCATTAATCCAATAAAACAGCTCCCAATTCCTTATTAATTAGAAAGCACTCAAAAGCTATGTGTTTGAAGAAGCAACATAATGCACTGGGTGAATTTAGTTTCTACCAGGAAAAATAAGGGAGTTTTATACATAGGGATTAAAAGTAACAAGCAACTGGAATGCAGTTGCAGCCAGCCCTAGTAATACACAGGAATGGATAAAGCATCAGGTTCTCACCAGCATGATGGCTTCAACCTGAGTGATGATTTTTCCAAAAGAAAAAAAAAAATGTGGAAGGGAGTTCAGTTTGTATAATTATCTGATTACATCATACTTCTGTGCACAATTTCAGATAAAAGAAAAAGTTTCAATTATTTTCTCTGGCCCTACTTATTTGGTTTTGGCATCCTTCTTTCCCTTCATCACCAAAGACTTACACATCTTACTAACAGCAATTTTAAAGCAAATTTAAATAGAAATTGATTCCCAATATTACATAAGATATACATTAGCCATGAACAATCAAATATAAACTTATAGGCAGCCATGTAAATTAAATCAAATACAAAATTTTCTGGCTTAAAAGAAATCTAACAATTCTTGAGGCTGCTGTCATTGTCAGCTGTTACAATAGGGCATGAAGTAGAAGAAATTGTGTCAAATACTAAAGTTTACATAAATATGCCTAGGTATTCTACAACACTGTAGATGGGTAAACATGGGATGTACATAAATATGGGGGCTTGCAAATCTGATGCATAGTCATCTCTTTTATTATCAAATCTGCTATAATAGCTGCAGGTGATTATAAGAATCAGAAGGTTAGAGAGGGATAGATATTTCTGAACTATGATTCATCTCAAAACAAGAACGAATATTGACTCTATGATCATGTCTTAGAGAGTTGACAATGCTTCACTCCAGACTCAGTCAATCAAGAATGTAAATGTTAGAACTTGTGGTATCAAGTGCAACACCTGACTCCTTTCTCACTCAGCTCCAAAAGAAGGATTGTTGCTCAGGGATTCATAAAAATAGAAGACATTCGTTAGGATGAACTAGAGGGCAGTATGGTGCAGAAGCAGGGGGAAGTCTATATGCAAAACTTCCTTCTGTCTCTGTGTTGCTTCTTGTCTTGGATCTTGAAGGTGTAAGATGGGGCAGGAGACTGTTCAGCCCTTTGAATTGAGGAACAGCTTACTGTGTAGCCTGACTCCTAAAACTCACTCTGCTTTCTCATCACTAGATCTCTTGGAGATACAGAAAGTTGACCTTGCTACCTATTTTGTCAAAATGAGCAGTTCAATTCATGAGAAGTTAATACTAGCTCTTCAAGACACAGGAATATCAACCCCTTTTTATCTCATGTAGTCTAGCCAGGATGTTCTGTATAGCCACAATACCTCCCTACTGAGGTAGAAGATGGATGGCATTGTAATGTGGCTGTATCTCTAAACAAACTGGCTTCATATGGGTTCTTGTCAAGCTATCAAAACTACATTGAGGTTTGAACCAATATCTTGTTAACAAGTAGTGAGTATTTCCTTTGTTCTCAGTTCTTACACCTCAATAAAAACCGAAGAATTGGAAAAAAGAGATGATAAGACACTTAACTATCCACACCTTCATATGTCTGCTCTGTAATTAAAAACATTCCATAAACTGATTTGAAATTTCAAGTGAGGTACACTTTTTAGTTTTTATGTTCCTGCAAGCAATTAATTATAAACATTACAACAGAGTAAATATCACTCCTTCAGTGTCATGTTTGGAAGCAAAGATAGGTACATATGTTTGTAGCCTAACAGTGTTTACCATGGATGCTAAAAGCTAAATAAATGAATATGAATATAAACATAAGATAACATCTAAGGAGTTAATATTTAACTTGGCAATGTTTGACTAAAACTGGGTATGATAGGAAGTAGGCCTTTTTCAAACTCTAATAACTTATGTCATTATGGGCACATGTATAACTTTGATACATTCAAAATCCTCATTCTTCAACCCTTAGCTAAGTGTGTAGTACCAATTATGATACAAGCATATCACTGATTCTTTGTGGGAAAGCCAACCAAAGTGTAGTTTTGAGACACAAAAATCATTCCTGTTTTAAAGAATGAGTTTTTAAAAACACATAAGCATTAGCAACTTTTCTCCTTGCTTTAACCAAATATCTGACAAAAACATACCTAGAGGTATAAAGTTTTGGTCCGAATGTAGTCCTAGTGGATCTCATCCTTCAAAATGAAGAAAGCATGGCAGTAGGCCAGAAGAATAAGCCTTCCCACTTGAATTAACCTAAACAAGAGAACCCTTCCCAGATATGTCCAGAGACCAGCCTACTCTAGATCATCCTTCATAGCTATGCTTGGGGACTTGACTCATGATGACTAATGATCTTGTTTATTTAACAGTCAAAATTACCACCAAGTCCTTCTCTGTTGATTTGACATCCAAACGCATATATTGAAGCAATAGCCTTACTCCCTTTGTCCCCATAATTTCACAGCATAATCTGAAATGTCCAATTTCAAATTCCCAATAGTCTTCAATAATTCCACTACTTCAACTACTAATTCCACTACTTCAAGGCAACCACTTAACTATGAGTCTTTGTGTAGCATTTAAAACCAATTGAAAAACTTTTAATATATTACAACACAAGACAAGTATTCCTTTTCCAGAATGGAGGAATTGGACATAGAAGGGTGTTACAAGTAGTTTTCCTGCCAGCCTGGTCCAGAGTCACGCCAGACCCAAATAACACACAGAGATACTGTATTAGATATAAAGCTGTCAGCCTGTTATTAACATTTCTTATTGGCTACCTCTGTCTTAAACATTAACCTATTTTTAATTAATCTAAGTGTTTCCACATGGTCTTATCTTACCGGAGAGAGGGTCTTCTCCCTCAAGTCTCTTCATCTTGCATTTTCCTTCCTCTCTCTGAATCCTCCTTGTCTCCTAGTCCTGCCTATCTTGCTTTTCTATTGGACAACAGGGCTTTATTCATTAACCAATATGAGAAAAACATTTACAGAATGACATCCCTCATCATCTCTTTTCTGTCTAAAATAAAAAGAAGTGTTTTAACTTTAACATAGTAAAATACATAACAAGACAGTTATCAAATAAGAACTATAGTCAAAAATATTTAGTCCTTTAACATTTAGCAAGATTTAAAAAAGATATTTGGACCAAAGCAAAACTGAAGCCCAACAGAGCAAACACCAAATCCTACAATTCTGTGTTCAGCTGGAACTCATAATGGAATCATCTGGGTTCTGGAAGAATTAGAGCAGCCCTACCCCTAGCTCTGCACCAGTATGTTAGAAGTAAGGTTTTTTCCTGCCAACCTTGGCCCAGAGCCACACCAGCCCCAAATAACACACACAGATGCTGTATTAGATATAATTCTGTTGGCCAGTTACTTGTTTCTTATCGGCTAGCTCTGTCTTAAGAATTAACCCATTTCTATTCATCTAAGTATTTCCACGTGGTCTCCTCTTACCAAAGAGAGGAGCTGGCATTCTTCTCTCTTCATCCTCCATCTTGGAACTCCTCCCTACTACTTCCTCTCTCCTCCTTGTCTCCTAGTCCCGCCTATCTTGCTTTCCTATTGGCCAGAAGTGCTTTATTCATTAACCAATAAGAGAAACATATTTACAGAATGACATCTCCCATCATCTCCTCATTTCTGTCTAAAATAAAAAGAAGGGTTTTAACTTTAACATAGTAAAATATATCACACAACAGTTATCAAATTAGATTCACAGTTAACAATATTTAATCCATTATCATTTAGCAAGATTTAAAGAAAATATTCTATCATCTATCCTATCTTTGTGAGTCTAAAGTCTTATATATAACTTATCTTTAATCCTAACTAAGGAAAAATATAACCTAACTTCTGTCTTCAAATCCTTCAAAGACCACAGAAGGATAATATATAAACTCTAGAAATGACAGAGACATTTTGCCTGGTCAGTCACCCAAAGTTCTTCTGTAATGTTCCATCTTCAGCCCATAGGCTATAGTGTGTCTGGCAGACTCCTCAGCAAAGCAGGAAACTTTAAACTGTCCATCTGTATTGGCAGTTTGTCAGTCACTTTTCTCTGTGTCCTGCAGATTCTCTATCAGAATATCTTATGAAGGGTAATGTCTTTCTCCCCTTCTGAAACCCAATAGCTGTGCCACCACTGTTTTCAACAACCTCAGCATTGTTTTCTTCTAAGTGCCTACCAATGTAACCCTTTAAGCTCTGCTTGCAACACTCTAGGGTTGGTTATCCAGAAGCTGTGGACTCCTCCACATTCCTCCCACAAAACCTTTCAAAGGCTGGATTGCCTAACAGGCAGGTTTCTTGCAAGCAACAGCCTCTCTTTTCAGTACTTAGCTTCCATATTACTTTGGTTGTGTTGAGCAAATACCTGACAAGAAGTAATTTAAGGAAAAATAGGGTTTCTTGTCTAGATTAGAGTCTGAGGAGATCATAGAAGAAAAGACACAGCCATAGGCAAAGAAGACATGGTAGAAGGGGTGGGAAACCACTGGTCACATGGTTTCTCCAGTGAGAAAACATGGAGAGGAATGCCTGAGCTCCCTTTCTTATCATGTCTGAGAACCTAGCCTATGGTATGATGACACCCATATTTAGGATGGGTCTTTACATTTCAAGAAAATTCCCCATAAGTCAGTCTAATCTAGTTTATCTTTCCTGGTGCATATAGAGGCTTATCTAATGAGGAATTCTGGGTCCTGTGAATTTGGTAGTCAATATTAACCATCATCCATCATTAGTCATAATAAAATCCATCATCATCATTAGTCATAATATTACTTTACTCTGCAATATTTTCTCATTGGTTCTTTTATTCACCTAGTTATCTTCTGAAGATGAACTTTAAGTGCGTTCTAAATAGGTTCACATTTCCTGTGGTGTTACTCTGCTTCCCACCACCATACAAAACAATAGCTGTGAAAATCAACTTGAATATGAAAACAGACAGTAGTCATCTCTGCCTGCTTCTTGATAGTAAAAGTGTTGTGGTGATGGGCCGATCAACCTCTTTGCTATTTTGACTTTCCCACCAACATGGACTGTATCCTCAAAATTCCAGCCATGTCAACTGGAAGAGTGGTATGACAGAGAGCTGGTGGAGTTTGCACTGAATCTCAGAAACCTTTGAGAATGGTATCCTCCAAAGATCTAACGATCTCCAGCTAGGGCAGGTCTCTCTAAGGTTCCAGGACCTCCTATCAGCTTCACCCTGAATATCAAACCTTTAATGCATGATCTTGGAAGGTAAGTTAAGGATAAAAACTATACTACCTGGCATTAATTTTCTTCTTTTCTCCAGTATAAATAATGCATCTATGTATTTAGAAATAGCATTATAATTATATAGTATGTATTATTCCAAGAACTATATCTAGGAGTTATGGTTGTTTTGAATTCTCTTCTGTTGTCAGTTTCTTAATATGTCCTATGCTGTCACAATATCCCATTGTCACTAGGAGGACACTGATGACCCTCTGGTAACATAGCATCCCTGTTCCTTCTTCCAGAGTTTAAAAGTACACAGTGAGAACTGGTCAGTTTCAAAGTCAAACAGATTGTCATAATTCTTAAAAATTCAAATTAAGTTCCTTTATGTGTAGCCATAAACACAAACAGCAGTACGGTGTGGTATGTTCTGGAGACTGCAAATTCTGAACCACAAAATTATCCTTCATATTTAACATCAGGGAGTTTTGTTCTCTCTTAATTATCAAACATCACCGAAGATGAGACTCGTGTTGAAGTCTACAGAGAGAAAGTACCCCTGGGTGGAGGTGAAATATCTCTAAGATATGCATCTTTCTCTTTCCTATTGATTATTGTTTTAAATTCTTTTCCTTTTTATTGTTTTTGTAATCTGAGAAAATCTCTTGTTGCAGAGGAATGAGTACTCTATGGAGAATATGTATTACGGATAAGATCTGCCATCCTGCTTCTGCATTCCCATCTGCAGCTGCTTGTAAGACACACAACCTCAGTATTTTATTTCACTACACTTAGAGAATTAGGCAAGCACAATGATCACCTGCAAATCCTGCCTAGATCCAGTTAAAATACAGCTTTTTGCTAATATTGAGAAAATTTTAAAAAATATATTACTTTTTTTATCTAAAAAAAAAAAAGATGAAGGAAAAGAGATTGTATAGAACAGGAAAAATGAATTATCAAGGAATAAAAAGTATTTTCTAATGTCATTTATGGATTTATTCATGTTTGTTTTTATTTTAACTCTAACAATGTAAACTTTTCTGCTAGAACAGAGAAATTACAAAAGGCTGAAAAATTAACTACTAATGATTCTTTTTAAATGCCTTCCTCTAAAAATCTCATTAAAGTTTGTTTCCATTTTAAAATACCTTTGCCTCCCTGTTGAGTTTTAGCATTTACATATTCACATCAAGTCCTGCATAACAAAGTTCAGTCAGCTTTATTCATATTGGCCTAAAGCTAGAATCAACTCAAATATCTACCCATTCATGAATGCTTGATGAAAATGTGCTATACCTCTGCAGTTGACAGTTGTGGTAGTTTAAAGGAATGCTGTGCCTTTATTGCAGAAGAATTCAAATAGTGTGTTTATTGGTTGAGGTCTGATTAAGAGTTCTATTTTATTTACACTCTATCTCCAAATTAGAAATAAATGACAGGCAGGGGCCAGCATTAAGAAAAAGAAAAACTATAAGGAACCAACTGCCTTCTAATTGAATTTGAGGCCTACTTCATTGGAGAAAATCCAGTCCTGGAACTTTAACCCTGGTCAACAACCCACAAAGGGGCGGGGGGAGGTTTTAGATCCAAGGAGGGAACTTACTACCATTATTAACTAAATAGATAGAGCATCTAACTGCCTTCTAAACACCTAAATATGTTTATACTCATAAACAAAAGCCACTCTCTGCCTTAATCAGGGATATTTCTCTATTCAGTGAAAGACCCTGACTATAAGACTCACAATAAAACAGCTCTAATAAGTGATGGCTAAAAACTCAGCCTTAAACAAAATATTTGCACCACCCCATCTAAGGTTCAGGAAACACTATGAAAGAGAGGAAAGCATTTAAAAGTCAAAGATGGGGTAAATAGTGAAGTGCTAGAGCTGTGAAATTACATCGTCTACATTCAACACAATAGCTGTTACAATTCTTAACTCACAACAAATGCAATTACCTGCATGAGGTCTGCACACAAGAATAGATTGACCTTATCGATAATCAATGATAGATGGGCAAAGAGCTCATGAGATACTGTTCCTTACTGCTCTATTTTTGGCCACTGGTAGATTGTAGGAAAAAAAGGAGAGTTGGTTGTTGTCTTCAATTGTATTCCTACTGCTAAGTACACCAGGCTCTAAAGAATAGCTACAAACCCATGTTAATACAGACAATTCTAATTTAACCAATGCTTAACCAAAGAAAGTAGTGCTAACATTTCCCTAATGATATTTGGCTACACACATATATCAGTGCCTTCTCAGCCATCATCAGAGAAGCTTCCTCCTGTAGCAATTCAAACAAATCCAGAGACACACAGCTAGACATTACTCGAAGAGAGAGAAACCTAGGAACACACAGCTCCAAGTAGGATGTTTCTGACAAATCTCTCAAGCTCAGGGACTCTCCTAGAAGGTGAGGCAAAATATAAAAGGCAGAAGGTACAGGGGACACAAGGAAAACAAGGACCTGGTTGGTTTAGAAACCAACTCAGCAAAACTCCTATGAATTCACAGGGACTAAAGGAGCCTGCACGGGGCCTCCATGGGTCTGTTTCAACATACATACTGTACTTTCAGTTTAGTATTTTTATGGAACTCCTGTGTGTATGAATGACTAAGTCTCTGATTTTTGTGCCTGTTCTTGGGGCTCTTTTTCTTCTGTCAGTTTGTCTTGTCCAACTTCAATGTGATGATTTCATTCCATTATATTTTGAGTTGTCATATTTGGTTGTTACCTCTTAGAAGCCTGTTCTTTTCTAAATGAGAAACAGAAAAGGAGTGGATCTGGATGGAAGTCCAGAAAAGACAGGGAGGAACTGGGAGCAGGATAGTCTGTACTCAGGATATATTTTATAAGAAAAGAATATTTTCATTAAAAGGGGAAAATAAATTTAATTAATAACTTTATTTCTGAAAAGTCAGAAAGGAACTTTGCTTCTTAAATCAGCTTGTATCACAAACAAGGTGAGGAAGAAACCTATGCATTTCTCAGAAAGCTTTAATCTATATACAGAAACTAATTTTGTTAGAATGTTCTACTTCAATAATTTTAAACTTTCAATGTATTACCCAGACCATAACAACTTAAATCAAAGGAGGCAGCCTTCAAAACAAGATAAAATAATTAATAAACTAAGATTAGTAGCATGTATCAAATATCAAAGGGACATGGTAAAATGTCAGTTCAGTCAAGCTATCAAAAAAAGGATGATAACAGGGTCTAAACATCCAAAATTTTCTAATGAATAAACAAGATGATAAATCTAAGTGCTAGAAAACAAACAACATCATCAGTGCTCCTAGCAAGCCATGAAATAGGAACAGCAGAGGCTGGCTGTACGGAGTTGACACATGCAGATGGTGGATGCTGAGCCCATGGGCCATGTAGACCCATCATTCTAGAATGAGTCTGCTTAAAATGATGGTAGCTAATGTGTATCAACTGAGTCTATCAAACACTATTCCTCGTGCTCAGTGTAGGCTATTATATATTATACCTATTATCATATCCATTTTAAAGCACTGACAAATATACTCAAGGTCATGGGTAGAACAGAAAAATAGAGCACAAGCAAGATTCTCTAGCTTTGGAGCACACTCACTTGACCACTGTCTTGTATGGCTTCTTTTTTTATTATTTTTTATAATTTATAATCAATTTAAGATCAGAACATATGATCACAAGGTCTACACTTCCAATTGGAAAAGTTACTTCTTCTGCTATGTGGATGCTATGTCACACAGAAGTAGGAATGGGTAGAGGGAGAATAGTTAGAAAAACTACTGCAGTGTCAAAGCTGGCTTCACAGGTAGGTGTCTCATCAGAAGCTGATACTTGACTTCTTAATTTAATTTTATGCTAGGTATCCTGGAAACTTTAGTTTATTCACAGCCAGAATCCATATATTTATATTTTTGTACTGAACCCCTAAATTCTACATCTGGCCCAGGCAGAATTTCATATATAAGAGTTTCTAATGACTTTGCTGTCTAGACTCAATTCTTCCGTGGGGACGGAATAGAATCACCATGTATTCAGGATGAAGGTAGGTAATATAGAAGTTTATAATGATAATTCAACTAGTCAGTACCCATAACCACCTTATAAGGGTGATTTTTGTTTGTTTGTTTGTTTTTGTTTTTTGAGATAGGGTTTCACTGTTTAGCTCTGACTGTCCTGGAACTCACTTTTGTAGACCAGGCTGGCCTCAAACTCATAGAGATCCACTTGCCTCTGCCTTCCAAGTGCTAGGATCAAAGGTGTGTGCCACATTACCTGGCCAAAGGTGATTTGTTAGGTGAACAAACTTTGACTCAAAAAATGGAAAGGCTGATTGTGGGAACTCAACATTCATTCTTCTAAATCTAAACCAAGTCCTGTCTCCAAGTTCTTGTCAATACCACCTATGGTCATATTCTGCCCACTCCCAGGAATGCCTTAATCTTGCTGCTGGCTGGACCAGTTACTGGAAAGCAACTTTCAATGAATATCAGCCACCGATTAAGGACCTAACTGATGTGTTCTTAGTTCCAGATAAAATGTAAATGAACAGATATGAATTCTGAAGTAAGTAAAGTATTATGAAAACATCTTGACAAATTTGCATTATATTTTTCAAACTCTGGAGTGGTTTATAACAACTGACTTCTAAGGAGGCCAGGTAAGACACTGATAGACATACAGCATTTTTATTTGTGTGTGTTGTCTGATTGGGAAGTCTATGGCCATTTCAGCTGTTATTATGTTCAATCAGTATGTCCAAACTTCAGCTATGTATCCAGGGAGAGCAGAAGCTTAATTTCCTCTCCAATGTTCTTTAATAGTTGACAGAACCTTACACATTCTAGTAGCACTGCCCAAGGTGTGAGGACAGCAAGGGGGAATATATTTAGTCACTGAAGGCAATTCCTTATGTAATGTAACCATATTTTCCAAAGCATGGAAGTATGGGTGTGGTAAAAAGGTATCTTAGAATTTAGTCACCAATGAAAAACAATGTTAAACAAAATTCTATTATACTCATGGTTTTAAAAAACTTTAATTACAATAGTGTATCTAAGGTATATGTACTTTTCCCGAGAGAAATTTTGTGAACTATTCAAAAGCAAAATGAGTATAGTAGCTTTAATTACATTGAAGGAGAGTCAGTATGCATTCAAATTGCTAATGAGAATTTGCTTTCCAAAGTATCCATTTCCTTCCTATTTCAGGCCTTGAAGGAAATACTAAGGGCCTTTAACACTATTTTAATGCTGGGTAAGAAGAAAGAATGCAAGCTTCTATCTTTTGCTGAGAGAAATTTGATGATATACCATCCCCCATTTCCCCATATTGCTTAGGCAAAACATCCACTAAAATCCACAATTTTCTATTATTTCCCAGAGTCATGATCTCTTTCTGATATCCTGTAGACCTGTTTATGAGCAGCAAAATTCAGGTAGCTGTTAAGAACACAGCACTGTCACTCATACTACATGCTAATAATCCTCTGCATAGTTCACAATAGAATTCAACCTGACACTTCTTATGTACACGAAGCTGACAGTTTCCACTGGTTAGAAAGTTCTGAAACTTCATGTTTCAGCTCAAGCATAGGTGCACCTGGATGATGTCCCAAGTACATTAAGTAGGTGCAATGTCTATGTGACATGCCCTTCATCATGGCTTAACAACAGTACACTTGTCTTAAAGATCACTTTATTTTTGTTGAAAAACATTTTCATACAATATAATGTGATCATGTTTTCCCTCCCTGAGTTCCTTTCAGATTCTTTCACTCCCCCTACTCACCCAACTTTATGTTTCAAATAAAAAAGAAAGAAAACAAAAGAAATAAGCAAACAGAAATAAGATAAAAAATAAATATTTTTAAAAAGTAAACACACACACACATCAAAATAGAGAAGCAAAAAATCCAGTAAAACAAAAACAAAAACAAACAAACAAAAATCCAAAATAAAATAAAAATAGCATTGAGTTCATTTTGTGTTGGCCATGGGACCTGTCCTAAAATACAGTTGATACAACCTATATTGCCTTTTCTTGATTGGTGATTAATGTGGGAGGGCCTAGCTCACTGTGGGTTGTGTCACTCTGGGTTGGTCATTCTGTGTGCCATAACACAGCAGGCTGATCTACCACAAGGAGAAAAACAGTAAGCAGCACTGCTCCATGGCCTCTGCATCTATTCCTGCCCTGACTTCTCTGAATGGTGGACTACAAGCTATGAAATCAAGCTTTTCTTCCCCAAATTACTTTTGGGCATGCTACTCCATCATAGCAATAGAAATTATACCTAAGATAGTGCCATTATAAAAAACAGCATTAAAAGAACTATGATGATATAAAAATTTTGAACTTGAGTTTGGGGTATGGGTCACTGAATAAAATAGTAACTATCCTGGAACTTAGAAGTCTAGATGTCTCACCTTCCACGTTAACCAAAAGTTCACATGGGGACTTTACAAGTAATCTTCCCATCACTTTTCATACCTTTGTAAAACACCCTTGTGCTAATCTTAGAGTTACACAATCAGAAATATACTCAGCAATCCCAAGCCTCTTTTATCTGGAGCTATCAAATTCTACATAAGTCTCTGGGCTTTAGAAAGAAGTCCAGAGAAACTGGTTATTTATAAATTTGCATTTGAAGCTAGCATATTGAAATGCTACAAAAATTTTGAAAAAATACGAAAGAGACAACATGGGACCTCTTATGGGATGACAGAATAATTAATTGGTTGTATCATGGCCAAAGGTTATTAGTGAAGCAGCTGCCTTTTTATGAAGTCTGTGTGATCTATAGCCAAGGGGTTACAGCTAAAGAAAAAACAAGGTCTGTTTACTCAAGACAGTGGTTCTTTTTAATTAAGGATTTTCTTCCCTTCTTGCCTTTCTGTAACAATTTCCAACGAATAAAGCAAGTGGTTAACTGTGAATGCAGACTGTTTTGAAATTTACCAATATCCCTGAATATTAGACACAATGGGTAACTGTAGCAAGGCAAGGGCAATGTACTCTCAAGCCCAACCAAGGACTCCAGATTCCCCCCAATAATAAAAGTCCCAACCTTGTGACCTATTAGAGGTTGCAGGGATCATCTCCTTCCTTTGAATAGCCATAGGATATCAGTAAGTCCTATTTACAGCTGTGTTGGGCCAAGACCAAACAAGCAAACAAACAAAAGCCAACATATACTAAGAGGGAAATACATATGAATGGATTTTACTTGTGAAAGAAAGTGGGAAGGGCCTTGGTAGTCTGAAAAAGCCACCAAAGCCTGAGACCAGCTTGATTCTGAGAAGAGAGAAAAGAAAGGGATATTGAGGTGGGTCATCCTTAAACTGCTATGAGGCATAAGGAGGTTCCACCAGAAAATATTACAGAACTCAAATCAGCTGTCAGACAAACTCCTGTTACTCCCAGAAAAGGTCTTATTAAGTATTTCTGCTGCTCTGGCTTGTCATCTCCAGGGAAAGGCCACAGAGAACCTGACCTTTGTCAGAACACAAGAACAGGTTCAGAGCACAGCAGCTGGGCTTTTGCAGGATTATGTAAAGGCCAAGGAGTATCAGAAGTTGTACAGTTTTCTTACATGCCCCTTTAAAAGTTTTAAATCCTCCTGTGAATAAAGACCATTTACCTTTATCAGTACAATTTCTTTCCTATTAGCTTGCTGTTCTCTGAACACAGAGGACAAAGGGTACTAGTAACAATGTTTAATTTATAACTTACTGAGACCCTTGTTTTGTTTTCCACCTAGTAGACTTCTCTGTCTCTGTTTTTCCCTCTCTCTCTGTCTCTCTCTCTCTCTCTCTTTCTCTCTGTATGAGTCTGTCTCTCTCTTCATCTCGCCTTCCTTTTTCTCCTCTCTCCTTATGTGTTTTGTTTTGTTTGGAACCAGACCTTCATTTAGATAAAAATTGGTTTAGAGAAAGGGAAACCAGATGTTTTCATTCAGAATGGTGGTCAATGATGGTCATTCAGGTCATTGATAATGACAGTGAAATGGGCCACATCCACCTCTACTCCTTGGCTCCTATATTCACAAGTCTTTCCTGTCTGGGACTAGAACACTCAATATAGATGCCACTAATTTAAGAAATACACTGTATCCTCAAGGATGTACCCTAAAACTTTTGTCTGAGTAAACATTTGAACTATGGCTTTATGAGGTCATTACTTTCTAAGTACAGTTGCTTTGTAACCTATACTTCTAGTAACTTCTATAGTCATGGCTTCTCCTTTAGTGTGACATTGATTCTTTATTAAATATATTCCTGTGTGGGTTTCCACACCTGCGTGAATTCAGCATCAATCAACTGTTAGATGGCAATTATGACTGATTTTATGCATGCAGAAAAAAACAAAGGCATAATTGTAAAAGTACCTCGCTGTCAGGGTGACTTCTAGCCCTTTTAGTATAGAAAATATCCTACCTGGTCAATTCTTCAAAGACTGGTTGGTCTTGAAAAATGATGTTGTACTGAAAACCCATTCTTTTTTCTAGGAATAAAACTCTAAAAAAAGGAATAAACAATATTTCAGTACTCATTTCCTTCCTGTCTGTGGCAAAACACTAATGTCAACTGGCTGCCATTGTTTATGTGTCCACATTAAAAATATTTCCATGTAGTCAATTATATAGTATATTAACAAAATCTTCATATGGTGTATCTACTTTCATATGCCCATCCATATTCTAGGACTACTTATCTTTGCTATATTCATTGTTAATCTTCTAAGATACTGAGCAGATGAGCAGGGAAGAAGTGGTTTAGTTTCAAGAAAAAGTAATGCCTAAGGACCAGGATATAAGGAATGGTGGGAGTCTTAATTGAAACTTTTAAGCCCCATGAACCAGAAATATCTGTGACTAAAGGAAGGAGAATACAATGTCCCAGAGCTCAAGTAGAGAACCAATTTACTATTACATGGCATTTCTGTTCAATTATGACTCTCAACAAATTGGAAGTTACCATCCCACATTTGCAAGGGTGATTTTCTTTACTAGGTTTGTGATTTGAATTTAATTAGTCTCTTCCAAATGTTATTTACCAAAGAACTAAACTAATATTTTGACTGAGTATTTCCCTACAACAGTCAAATTAACACCTGAAATTAATCATCATAGGCCACTTTTCTTCTTTTGTATATGTGTGCAACTTCACATATCCTTACAGTGCCACTCATTGTAAGTTTTTTCTCTTTTCTTTTCCCTTGTTTTGCCAAATAATAATAATAATAATAATAATAATAATAATAAACAAAAACAGAAACAAAACCTTTACCAAAAGTATTATAAGTCCCATACTTGAAAAATAATACCACTCCTGGCCTAACAACTATGGCTGAGTCTAGTGTTTGGTGAAGTTCATGGTAATTTGCAAACATCCTCCATAGCCTCTCACATTCCTTCTGTGTCAGTTTAGGTTGTTATGGCTACAACTAATTAAGCAAAGGTGCTAAGAGTGATCAGGAACCAGCTAACCAGAACTTAAATTCCTATAGAATTTCACCATTTCAACAGCATTTGATAAATCAGTAGAATAACTGATTTATGCAATTCACATTGTGACACTTCTAGACATATACACACATATGAAAAAGGCAATGGATTCTATGAAAGTGCCAAGGAAGGTACATCCCACCTTCTGTTAATCTTGTATGTTAACCAATCTTTTTCAAGGAAAATGATGTCCTAGAAAGAAAAGGAAATACATAATACCTGGCATTTCTTTTCCTTTCAAGAATTTCTCACTTGTTCATTAGTGGAAGTAAGGGAACGTTGTTAGAATGTAATAAAGTCCTCTGACTTATAATTGTGATATTTCAATCTTCTAGCAAGAACAGTGTACATATGCATGTATAAGCTTTCAAGTACAAACCGTGTAATTCAGAGATCCTAGATAACGGAAATACTCCTGTTTAATATCACTACTTCCCAGCATAAAAAAATGAATGGTATAATTCAAACCAGTCACTTAATATTTTAATTTCTATGTACTTAAAGCATTTTTATTTTTAAATCACTTCAAAAAGTTAAAAGAGGGATTGCACAAGAAAAGAAAATGATTTATATTTACCAAAACTTTTTCCTCCTGCCCTTTCAATAAAGGTCACTAAATTTTCATTTTGAAGCAGTCCCTGTAAATTATGTAGCTGGCCATGCTTGATAAATTGCATCTCCTATAGCTGAAGACTGGAGACTGCATTGTCATAGCTGGCATGTCAGTTCTAATGTATGAAAAATCCAAGGTTCAGACTCAGAACACCTAAACATTGATTATTCATCTTATAAAATTGCATAGCATTTCATGAGTTAGACACCCTGAGGATCTGCTCAACATGCTCTACACTGAAACCAGTACAGCTCACAGATGGTGATGATTTTAAGTGTCACTCTGCTTATCAAGGTGGCCTCTATCACTGTTCCAAAATTGTTTGATGTGCTCTTTGAGGACTTAATGATTTTTCTTTACAGTAGACATTATGACTTTGGGCTCAGGCTATATAGGTCTACTTATGACACCACAGTGTTATATGATACATTGTACCTCTGAATATAACTGTCTTTGCCTATAAAACAGGCTAAAATAAAGCAATTGATGTAAGGGGAAAGGGGGAATTTAACCAAGTGACATTTGCATATTGCTGGCTAGTGTTACCTATGTGTCTTAGTTATTTTATAACTGTTGTAAGACACCAAGGCAGCGTATAGAAAGAATGTGAGTCCATGACCACCATGACAAGGACCATGAGAGCAGGCAGGCATGGCACTAGAACAGTGGTTGAGAACTCATATCTTGAGTCAACAACCATAAGGCAGAGAGGTCTAACTGGCAATGGTATGGGTTTTGAAACCTCAAAGTCCATCCTATCTCCTTCAGCAAGGCCACACCTCATTATCCTTCCCATATAGTTCCATAAAACAGGGGATCTGCAGTTTAAATACATAAGCTTCTCTCACTCTCTCTCTCTCTCTCTCTCTCTCTCTCTCTCTCTCTCTCTCTCTGTGTGTGTGTGTGTGTGTGTGTGTGTGTGTGTGTGTGTGTGCGTGTGGTTGGGGGGGCATTCTCATTCAAACCACCATAGTATTATAACTCAATTCTGAGGCTGCTGATAGTTCAGACTCTCTAAAAATCTGTATCTGTTTCTCCATCTCTAAATTTGTGAATACACACCTTCACATTGGAAGAAATCTCTACCAGGCAATTAAGCCAGTAATGTATGATGGCTGTCATATCATTGCCTGCTCAATTCAGTTTTTGTTCAACATATATTTTAAAAATAGTTTATTACACTGGCTAAATTAAAATGGCACATTTTATCATGGATTGTAATCATATCCATAAATCATCTATGATCTTTTATTATAAGAAAAAACTATCCAGGGTTGGAAATTTAATACATTATCCCATATGCAGTATTTTTTATGAAATAAAGAATAATACTGCTTAAAGAATGTCATACATTGTTATTTTTTTGCTTTGTTATTAAACAAAATGTATATCTCTGTCTCTACATACATACATGCACCACACATACTTAAATATTACTTTGTTTCATTATGTGACAGAATTCAATGTGATAACAGACATCCTTTTAGTACAAAATGCCCATAGGTTAAAGTAAAAGCTGGTAGATGCCTATAACTGTTAACTCGTGGAATAAAAGACTATGAATCCATAAACCATCATAATGCCTTTTCCCTTTTTTATTTCCTCAAGTTCCAGTGCCAAAAGATGCCTGCCAGGCTCTCAGATATGAAACATGAAGGGAACCAAACAAAATTCAGACCAATTTGATTTGTTCTCCTAGATCTGGTCATAATCTTGATGATAGAAGACTGTCAGGCAGTCCTTGGCAGCCTCATTGGCTCCTCTTAATGGGTTCATGGCACTGCAAGATCTCGTCTACATTTCTAAGCTATTCGTTGACTAGAACCCACGGCGGGGCTTCCTCTTCTTGGTGTTGCCCTCTTCTAAATTGAACTAGGCTGCAAGCCTACCAGGAAATTACAATTTTGGACTGCTTCCTTAAGGCACAAGGACATTGCCAAGGGTTTCAGCATATATTCAGGTCTGGGAGACCTCTGAATCACTAATGTGCAACCATAAGAAATCGCTGGTACTCAGACCTCTGGTGGTACCTCTGAGAGCTACAAGGTCAGTTCAGAGAAACATTCCTACTCATTGTCTAGACATCATTAACTTTTGAGGAAATGGGAAATCTACAAATGTGGTGAAACATTATTTATGATTTATTAAAGCTTGCCTGGGGATTCAGAAAGCAAAGCCAGCTTCAAGCTACAGAGATAAAGTGATGGTGGTACACACCTTTAATTCCAGGACTCAGGAGAAAGGCAAATGGACTTCTGACTTCAAGCCCACCCTGGGCTACCAGACAGTGAATCTTTTCTCACAGAAAGTGAGCTCACACTTTTAATCCCAGGATTTGAGAGGTATAAAAACAGAGGCAGTCAGACTCCTAATGATATTCTGCTATATTCATAGATCAGTGCCTTATTCAGTCATCATCAGAGAAACTTCCTCCTTCAGCAGATGGGAACAGATGCAGAGACCCACAGGCAGACATTATGAGGAGAGGAAGGCCTTGGAACACACAGCTCTAAATAAGTTGTCTGCATCAAATACTTTCCTCAAGGTTCAGGGAACCCCCTGTAATAAGAGGCAGAGAAAGTATAAGAGCAAGAGGAGCTGGAGGACACCCGGAGAACAAGGCATCTGGATCATCTGAGCAAAATTCTTAAGAGCTCACAGACACTGAAGCAGCAAGCACAGGGCAGAGATGGATCTGCACCAGGTCCTCAGCATATATATCACAGCTTTCAGTTTCCTGGTTTTACGGGACTCCTGTACATATGAATGAGTGGGTCTCTGAATCTTGTACTTTCCCTTGGGGCTCTTTTATTTCTGTTAGGTTGCCTGGTGCAGCCTTAATGTGATGCTTTTTGTTTTATCTTATTATATGTTATTTTGTCACTTTTGGTTGATATCTCATAGAAACCTGTTCTTTTCTAATGGGAGACAGAAAGGGAGAAGATCTGGAAGGGAGGGGAGGTGGTATTATGATAAAGCACAAGAGGAACCTTGGCAGATTCCATGTCAGGGTGACCGAGGTGGGGGACAAACACACCAGCCAGACAGAAATTCAGTGAGAAGTTTTATTAGAAAGGGTCGGGAGGGGAAGGAAAGAGAAAAGAGGTAAAGAGACACAGAGACACAGAGAGAGGACAGAAGAGAAGAGGGAGACAGGCAAAGACCAGTGTGCCCCAGGGGAATAGCAGCAAAGAGAACAGAAAAAGAATGGGAGCGGATGGAGTCTTTTTTTTTTAAAGAGCCAGGTACATACACCTGCCGTGCACTTGAGAAAACTGTACCCAGGATATACTGTATGAGAAAAGAATCTAATTTCAATAAAGGGGAGGGGGAAAAGAACCAAAATACAAAAGTAAAAAAATCAAAACAAACAAACACACAAAAGAACCACAAAAGCAAAAAGTCAAAACAAACAAAAAGACCAGTAAAACACACACACACACACACACACACACACACACACACACACACACACACACACAACAAAGCAAAAGTGAAACAAAACCTCCATAAATAGCAATGAGTTGGTTTCCCATTAGCCAAGTATTCCTGGGCATGGGCCTACCATGGAGTGTTGACATACCCAGTAAGATTTCATGGAAGAAAACTGATTTTCCCCTTTGTCAGTGGCTATCAATTACAGTTAGCTTTTTGTTTAGGGGTGGGACCCCTTGTCTACTTCCCCTTCTCAGTGCTGGGACACTGTCTGGCTTTAACCTGTACAGGCCCTGGGCACGCTGCCACATCCCTGTGAGTTCATATAAGCATCAGTCCAGTGTCTGGAGGACCCTTTTCCTCTAACTCTTAGATGCTTTCCACACTCTCTTATGCAGAGATCCCTGAGCCTTGAGGGGACGGATTCGATGAAGTCATCTTATGTATGATTGAGTACTCCTAAGTCTCTTACTCTCTATACATTGTCCACCTGTGGGTCTTTGGTTAATTGCCATCTACTACAAGGGGAAGCTTCTCTAATAGGCCACTGTGGGGTGGATATGAGGTGAACTATATAGGGCATTGGTTATGTAATTTGCCTTAGTGTTCAGAAAACTTAGTTTGTTATGTAAAATACCTTTATAGACTTCGAGTCTTTTTTAATTTTGGTGAATGGGTCATAGTTGCAACTGGCTTGATATGGTAAAATTTGGATCTGAAATTCAATGCCTCTCGAAACAAAACTAAAATATACAGAGCAGAGAAATAAGTTTTTTTTTTTTTAATGTATTTGCTTAAGCTACAACAATCCTAATCCCTTCCTAAGAAAAAAAATCTTCAATGTTTACATTGGTCATGCCCAGACATTTAGAGAAAAAAAAAAATGAAAGAAAGAAAGAAAAACCAGAAGATAAAAGCTGAGGCGAGAACCTCAATAGTGACCTAAAATACTAGCTTTACTATAAGTACTTCCATTTCAAGAAAATCATCATGATTTTTCATTTTCTTTTATTAAATAAACCTGAATCATTTGTATAAATAAATTCATTCAGCACAAACAGAACAAACATGATTCTCTGTTCGTTATATAAACTCACATATTGGAATAGTTTTCTCTAGATGGTCATCACATAAGTTATATATTTTCTCTATGCTAAAGTCTTCCGATATGATATGCAGAGTTAAAAGCTCTCTTTGAAACTTGAGAGCCCTGATTTGGCACAGATGACCAGCAAAAGTGAAAGGATGTGTGTAAATATATTATTTTCTGTTCCCTGGGATTTGAATATTAAATACAATAGTCAAAAAAACATAGCTTTGCTTTTTAATTTTTTCATTTGTTTATAATGTGAATGAAATATAGCTCTTGCTCTCTCCATAAATGGTGGAGAGTTATATGTGATTACTTCAAATATTACTTCCTACTCCTCTTATATTTTCCTAAAACACATATTTTGAAGTAACCATATTTCAGAATAGGGCTGGATTGCAGTAGGGGGAACCTGATTTAAAATGAAGTCACATAGGTGTACTCCAACCTGATATGATGTGTTTATGAGAAGAGGAAATGTAGGAAACATACACAGAATTAAGACAATGAGAGGATGCTGAGAAGTGAAGAAGGCAACCTGCAAGCCAGAAGAAACACCTAAGAAGTTAACCATGCCAGCACCTTCACTTTTTACTCCCTGCATCAAGAATCCAAGAGGTCTTCCCTGTCTGTATAGTGTATGTTTGTTTTCATGGCCACTTTATCTAACGCACGATAGGCTGGGCATAAGGAAGAGGAGATTGGACAGAAAAGTTTTTTGTTTTGTATTTTTTTCTGTGTAATGGAAAAATACTGATTTTGTGTTGAGAAAGGGGTTTGATTTTCTTTTGAGTAAAACATGATAGAGTATATGATTATTTTTCACATATTTTTAAAGGAATTATTTATTTTGTTTTATGTGCATGGGTGTTTGCTTACATGTGTATATGTGCACCACATGTATGCCTTGTGTCTGTGGATGCCTGAAGAAGATGTAACATCCTGTGGAACTAGAGCTAAGATAGCTATGAGCCACTTTGTGGGTGCTGGGAGCTGAACCCCAGTCCTCTGCAAGGTAGCTCTTAAATACTGAGTCATTTTTCCCATCCTATTTTTCACATCCTTGAGATGCAGAAATCAAGGCACTCATGGAGTCCTCCTATAATTAAGTGAAACACCTCCACCACACACAGTCTTTGCTGTTCAGAAGACAAGGTGTGAGTGTATTATAGCAGCATCAACAACAAGGGCTATATCCACAGGAGCAGGCCAGAATGGAGGCCAAGCACAGCCAGCACAGCATCCTTAGGGCATCCAGGAAGATATGAAAAGTCAGGGGCAGAGCACACTTTATTTGATTTAGATTGCCTTTCTCATAATTCAAGTGTTTCAAATACAAATGTCCCCCTGCAGTTGTCCTTAGACAAAAGCACACATCTTTATGGTAGACTTGACCTTCACTACATTCAGAAATCAAGGGCAGTGTTTGGGCAATGCTACCTTCGGCCTCATTCCTTTTTCTTTGATGTTAAAGGGGTATTTTTTAAAAATCAAATTTTATTGTTACATATTTTTAGGCACATTCTGAAGCTAATCCAAAACGCTTTCATGGAAAGCACATCTAAGTCAAGATGATAAGGGATTGTGTGTATTGATATGCAAAGGGTGAGCAGGAAAAGTTAATAGTTGCCTTTTTTTTTTTTTTTTTTTTTTTTTTTTTTGCTACTCCTGCAAGATCTGCAGGTGGTAAAGCCATAGCTTTTGTCAAATGAGTTCTGTGACTCTTAAATGTGGGCAGAAAGTAATTCAATGTTAAAGACACCTTTGTTTGGCTAACAGAGAACCTGGACCCATTTGTCTTATGTGGGTGGGAGAGTGGGGTCAGCAAGACAGAGTTGATAACTGCTGTGGGGAAATAACAGCAAATTCGAAACCTGAAACAATGTCTGGACCAAGCTCAGACACTCCAGGGCAGCTCCCACTGTGGCTTTAGTGGGGAAGTCAATTGAATTTCAGGGTCTAAAAGAAACCCTTCATCTATCAGAACAAGTACTCTCTGCTGAAACACAGAGAAGGAGCCTGAAGAATAATCACACAGTAACTGTGACCATCTGGACAGAGTACAATTGTGCTCTCTCTTAATCCCAGCCATGGCCCTGGAACCCATAGCCTGTGGGAGCCAAACTAAAGCGCTCTCTTCGGCCTCCTTATACTAAGAAGTTATCACATGTCCTCTGTGTGCACTTTATTCATTCTAGCTGGTGCTGAAAATGCTTTCAAAAGAACACTCTCACCCCAAGAGTCTGAGCCCTTTGACCACTGCCACCCAGGAGAAAGGAAGTACATATGTAATGACCATGACTGTCAAATGGATGTTAGGAAAAGAACTTAGTCCCAAATAGACATCATACCCA
Organism: Phodopus roborovskii; assembly: GCF_943737965.1. Taxonomy (NCBI): domain Eukaryota; kingdom Metazoa; phylum Chordata; class Mammalia; order Rodentia; family Cricetidae; genus Phodopus; species Phodopus roborovskii. The sequence goes on along the minus strand of NW_026126549.1, from coordinate 9,562,246 downwards.
AAGCTTCTGCGCTTCTATGGCCAAACAGTAAAATGCCACAAGTAAGAGGATTCTTTAAAAACAAAAACAAAACAACAACAACAAAAAGATCTTTTTTCATTTTACATACCAATCCCAGTTTCTCCTCCACCTACTTCCCCCCACCTCCCCTCCACTCCACCCCACCCCCTTCTACTCCTCAAAGAGGGTGAGGCCTCCCATGGAGTCAACAAAGTCTGTTACACATTGAGGCAAGACCAAGGCCCTCCCTGCTGTGTCTAGGCTGAACAAGGTATCCCATCACAAAGAATGGGCTCCAAAACGTGATTTTTAAAAGACAAGGACAAGGCTGCTATTAAATTCTTCATTAATTAGTCAGCCAGGAAATGTCTATGTTAACTTTCTATGTCTGTATAAAATGTGTCATACAACACAACACACACACACACACAAGCAGAAATTGAATCTGAATGCTTAACAGGAATTTTAAAAATATATGTTTCTATCCTCTACATGCTGAAAAAATCCTGGAACAAAGAGGAGCAGGTGTTAAGAGACTTAATCTGGAATAGTTAGATGTGAGAGCATTTAATCAATCATCTCATTAAAATGGGCCATATGACCTGGAGTAGAAAAAACAAATAGGAGTAGAAAAATCAATAATTTACACAAAAGTATATCCCAATGTCATTGGCCAATTTAACTAGAGAATGTTTTTTCTAAGCAATCCTCCCTCTAGAGCATGAAGAAAGAAACCCCATGAGATGATCAGAGGAGCCACTGCTTTTCAACACACAAGGGAATGTTCAGGATTAAGAAGGAAACTCATGAAACCTACCGAAGACCTCTAAATACTGGATGTTCAAGTGACACTAACATTATTAAATTGGTTTCTCTCTGTCTGTCTCTCTGTCTCTTCCTTTGTCTCTCTGTATCTGACTCTGTCTCTCTCTCTCTCTCTCTCTTTGCCCCTCTATCTCTCTCTCTCTCATGCATGCACACTCTCTCTCTCAACTGTGCTTGTATTAGCACAACATTCCAAGTAGTTCTAGTTCAGGTGTTCTCTGCATGAGGTCTGTGTAACAATAGGTTCATACCACATCCGTGATCAGTTCTTAATCTTGTTCTGCTGTCACGGTTGGGCTGAAAGAGAATGGTAAGTTAGAATGTGGCCACAGAAGCATGCAGTAGCTTGTAGAAGATAAGCATGCCAGTGCTATGCAGGGCTCTGCCTGGCCTCAAATGTTCTCCTATAATGAGCCAAACACAGAGAACATCTAGAATAATTACTTGTAATAAAGCTTTGTCAATAGAGATACACAGGTGGTGAATCCATTCTGGTGTATTATCTGTGAACAAAAAAAATGATCCCATCACTATAGATATTATATCTGATTATGCCCCCCTCCCACCAGTGAATGAGAGAATCACACTTGGAAGTACTTTCCACTGAACTAGAGATTGCATTTGGCAGTACCTCTGAATTCAAAATGAAGCAGCATTTGATATCCTTAATGAAATTTGATGTGTGGCTTCCTGTGTTTAAACAGCATAAAATCTGTGTACCGTTTCATAGGAAGAGAAAGTGGGGTAAGGAAATTAGGAGAGGAAGGAAAGAAAGAAGAAAGGAAGGAAGAACTTTGAACTCATAGAAGTTCACAGATACTTTCAGAACTAGTAAAATGAATGAGCAGTTGCTGTTTTGGGTAATGGATAGGCTATCACTTGTCAAATGGTCTGGTCACAGAGGGGGTATTCATTCAGGCACACAGAGGGAGAAAAGCAAACAAAACACCCTAGAATTTAAGTTATCTGAAGAAAGGAATTTTCTTTTATCAAAATGTAAAATAAATAATATTTACATCTTATTGAAAAGTCTATATTTGAAATTGTAAGCCAAAACAAACAGCTGTGATTGTTCCCTGGTGTTCATGGAACTGAATGCAAGGAGAAGAGAAAATGAGTCACCCCATTGACCTCTCATCAAGGGGAATTTCTAGGTTGGCCACTTCTGAAATAACTTCACTAAAAATTATAATTATTACAATCTAGGTCTAACACCTGCATGCAGTCCCTGTTTTTCTCAAAATTTAATTATTTTTTCAAACAATAATAGTTATTTTTTAAATGTGATGCATTTTTTAATTTTAAGATTTATTTTCTAATTTCATTATTTTTGTTACATTTATTCAGTGTGTGTGTGTGTGTGTGTGTGTGTGTGTGTGTGTGTGTGTGTGTGTGTGTGTGTGTGTGTGTGTGTGTGTGTGTGCCTGTTTACATGCTGTAGTACCAAGACAGATTTGTGAATATCAGGGGAAACTTGGTAACAGTTTGTTGTCTCATTGTACCCTGTGGGTCCCAAAGGATAGAACCATGTCCTCAGCCACAGAGTAAGCATCTTTTAGTAGCTGAGCGAATTGCCAACCCAATAATTATTTTTCTATAATACTAGATTAAGTTGATTTTTAAAACATTTTTGTCTTTGAGACAAGGTCTCACTATATAGCTCCAGCTGGTGTAGAACTCACAGAGATCTCCCTAATTTTATCTCTTGAGTGTTGGGATTAAAGTTGTATATTACCTTAAGTTTTGAAGTTTACTTTATGTGTATGAGCATCTTGACTGCACATATGTATGTGCGGTGCTATCAGAGATCAGAAGAGGGTGTTGGAAATCCTGGATCTGAAGTTATCATGAATCACCATGTGGGTTTTGAGGACCAATCTTACATCTTACTCCAAAGCAGAAAATTCTCTTAACTAACAAACGATATCCCCAGATCAACTAATAGCACCTGGTAAGGAACAACCTTTTCTGAGTCAGATCAGTAGATCCTATAGAGTGTCTTGCATAACTCATGAGAATTATTACATGCACTTGATACAACCTAGAGTCATCACAGAGGAGCATCCCAGTTGAGGATTTGCTTTGATAATGTTAGCCTATGGGCACATGGAATGGGGCCTCTTGAATGTTCATTGATGCAAAAGGACCTGGCTCAGCCCTTTGTGGGCAGCACTCTTCCTGGGAACAGCTCTGTGCTATATGAAAAAAGTAGCTAAGATTGAATCTGCATGCAAGCCACCAAGTAGCATTCTTCCTCCATACTTTTGCCTGTCCTTCTTTGGCTGTGAGTTCCCTAGAGTTTAAACGGCCTGGCATGGCAAATGTGCCTACTTCAAATTCTCCTGACATTATTCATAATGGACCTTGAACCAGAAGTATAAGCCAAATAGTCCTCACCTCCCTAAGGTGCTCTTAGTCATGTTATTTGTCCCAGAAAGAGAATGAAACTACAACAAGGCACTTTAGTTTTTGTACATAATATGATGGCATTATCGTACTTTATTTTTTTAAAAAAGCCCATAATTAACATCTTCATAAATTTATAAGAATTTAATGTTATTGTATTTCATATTTAGAATATTCCTCGGCCCTACATTTAAATTTGCATTGGAGTATCAGTCTAATAAATGGTTAAGTGGTCTAACAATTCTTCATTTCCTAAACAACTTTCAAAGATTAAGTACACTTGTGAGAAAATTTTTAAAACCCCAGCACATGCAGGGTTTTTAAAACAGGCATCTAAAAGAGATGCCTGTTTCTATTTAGTTAAATAAGTGTTATTACCACCAGAAACTTTGACTTTCAAAAGTTTTACTAGAAAAGAATAAAAAGTACATTTTCAGAAAAAAAAAAGTTGGCTCCTGTAAGCGCTATTTATCACCCAGAGCTATTTCAGATATGGTTTGATGAGAGTTAATTGTTCAGTACTATTTAGTACAAAGGGAGTGGAAGATGGTGCATCTAATTGATGCATTAGTCGTCATTCCCATCTTCAAAAGTTGCAGGAGGCATTTTTAACAGCCTTCATTTTCCTCGCAGGGGACCTTCTCTATGCAGTTTGTTCTAGCTTACATTTATTCAGCAAGAGCCCTTCTCATCCACCAAAAGCATACACCTTTATAAACTAGCAAAACTTGAAAAGGAGCCATGGTCTTCATCCCCAGGACAATGCTGGGAACTGCTCTTGTTTGACTAAGTGCTTTCAGACTTACCTCAAGACCATCTTGACTGGAGTCAATTCATGCTCTGACATGCATAGATGGCCTTCCCTTAGTCACTACTGTGTAGTGCTGTTCTAAGGTGGTGGAAAAACCAACAGCTTCTTCCTACCTCACCCCCCCACCCTATCCTGAGTCACCTTCCTTTTTTTTTTCTTTTTACTATTTTTTATTACTATTATTTCTTATTTTGCATATTGATCCCAGTTCCTTCACCCTCCCATCCACCCATGCCCTCTGACACCCTCCTATACCATTCCTCATCCACTCCAGAGAGATGGTGAGGCCTTCCAGGTGGGATCATCAAAATCTGTCAAGTCATTTGGAGTAGGGACTAGGCCCTCCCTACTGTCTCTAGGCTAAGGGAGTATCCCTCCATGGGGGATTTGCTTCCAAAGTCCTTTCCTGCACCATGGATACATCCTGATTCCATTTTCATAGGTCACTTAGACTTCCCTGACCTTCTAACTGAGACCCATGTTCAGGGGGTCTGAGTCGTCCAATGCTGGATTCTCAGCTATCAGTATGGGGTCCATGAGCTTCCCCTTGTTCAGGTCAGCTGTCTCTGTGGGTTTCTGTAGCCTGGTCTTGACCCCTTTGCTTATCAACCCTCCCTGTCTGCATCTGAATTCCAGGAGTTTAATTCAGTGTTTAGCTGTGGGTGTCTGTTTCTGTTTCCATCAGCTACTAGATGAGGGCTCTATGATAGTAGATAAGTTAGTCATCAATCTCATTATCAGGAAAGGGCTTTTATGGTAACCTTTACACTGTTGCTCCAATTGTTAGTTGGGGACAGTCTTGTAGGTCTCTGGACATTTCTCTAATGTCAGTTTTTTCTTTAAACCTCTAATGGCTCCCTCTATTACAGTATTTCTTTTCTTGCTCTCATTTATTCGTCCTCCTACTCAATACTCCTGATCCCTCATGTTCTCCTTACCCTTCCTCTCCTCCCCTTCTCTTTCTCCTAGCTCCTTCTCCAGTCACTGCCCCCCCCCATTCCCAATCTGCTCAGGAGATTTTGTCCCTTTTCCCTTCTATGGGGGACCTTGTATGGATCTCTTAGGGTCCTCCTTGTATCCGAGTTTCTCTGGCAGTATGAATTATAGGCTGGTGATCCTTTGCTCTGTGTCTAAAATCCATATATTAATTAGTTCATACCATATTCCTCTTTTTGTAACTGGGTTACCTCATTCAAGGTGGTTTCTTCAAGTTCCATCCATTTGCCTGCGAATTACAAGATTCCATTGCCCCCCCCAACCCACCGAGTAGTATTCCATTATGTAAATGTGCCATATCTACTTTATCCATTCTTCAGTTAAGGGGCATCTAGGTTGCTTCCAGGTTCTCACTATTACAAATAATGCTGCTAGGAATATAGTTGAGCACATGTCTTTGTTGCATGGATATGAATCATTTGGGTATATGCCTAAGAGTGGGATTGCTGGGTCCTGTGGTAGACTGATTTCCATTTTCCTGAGGAACTGCCGTACTGATCTCCAAAATGGTTGTACAACTTTGCACTCTAATCAGCAGTGGAGGAGTGTTCCCCTCTCTCCACATCCCCTCCAGCATAAGCTGTCATTGGAGTTTCTGATTTTAGCCATTCTGATAGGAGTTAGATGGTATCTCAGAGTTGCCTTGATTTGCATTTGCTAAGGATGTTGAGCACTTTAAGTGTCTTTCAGCCATTTTGGAGTCTTCTATTGAGACTCTATTCAGTTCTGTACCCCACTTTTTAATTGGATTATTTGGTGTTTTGTCACTTTCCTTTTGAACAGGATTCTGATGATTAGCTTGGAAGACAGTGGATGAACAAAATTGTGGGTAAATCTTGGTGTGATTCTCTGGAAGGAAAATGGTTCATGAAGATCTGGCTCTAGAATTTTCTCCTATGATTACAAAGAAGCGCAATGGTCTGGACATGAATATAGTATTTCCTCTTGAGTTTCTTTTATTTTCCTGTCCATCTTTCAAATACTATAAAAAAGTTCAGAACATTTTAGAGAAAACTTACCTTCTATCCTAGTTAGGGTTACTGCTGCTATGATAAAACACCATTATCAAAGAAACTTGGAGAAGGAAGGGTTTATACAGCTTACACTTACATCTCACAGTTCATCATCAAAGGAAGTCAGAACAGGAACTCAAGCAGGGCAGGGACATGGAGGCATGAGCTGATGCAGAATCCATAGACAAGTACTGCTTACTGGCTTGCTCATCCTAATTTCTTATAGAATTCAGGACCACCGCCCCAGGGATAGCAACACTCATAGTGGGGTGAGCCCACTCCAATCAATCACTAATTAAGAAAATGTCCTACAGGTTTGCCTACAACCCAATCTTATGGAGATATTTTCTCAATTGAGTATACCTTCTAATTAGCATCAAGAGAAAACTATCAAGTCTGCAATTTTAAGTAATGTGCAATGAAACAAAGCAGCAAACTTTTTGCCCTAAAGTTCTTTTTTCTAATAGCAGTAACAAAGCCAATTTTAAAAATGGAAACTATGTAGAATAAATAAAGCTAGCCTCTGAAATTCTACTACCATGTGGTGAAAGTGCTGTGGTGCCTGAATTCTAGACTGAGCTGAGTAAAAGTTAAGACAGAAGCATGAGGGTTAAACTCCCCCCCCTCCATCTTGTTCCCCTTTCTCTCTGTCTCCCTCTCACAAATTTTTTTTAATTCAAAAATATTTTTAGGGGGTTGGGGGATTTAGCTCAGTGGTAGAGCTCTTTCCTAGCTAGGGCAAAGCCCTGGGTTTGTTCCACAGCTCAGAATTTTTTTTTCTTTCTAGGTAGATCGTTACAGTTGAACATCATTATAAGCTACCTCGGAACTAATGAACATAATTTAAAAAAAAAATCACAAAAACAAGACAAAGTAAATACTGGTGAACAAAATGCCCAGAGGTACCTATAAGAACACAATCCCAACCTCATGCACTAATATTCTGAAGAATGTGGAATATTAGTATAACCCTTCACATTATAGGGGACCAGTAACTTTCTGTCCGTGCATGCAAACTTTTCAACATATAACCTGGGAATGTTCAGTTCCAGTTGAATCTCTGTATAATGATGCTTTAGTTTCCTGTACACAAATATTTACAAGAGGAGAAAGGAAGACCAAACAGTCAATGATGTACCTGTAATTTACCTGTAATGCATAACAATATAATTCCTGATTTAAAATTTTCAGTCAGGGCTGAAGGGAGAGATCATTGGTTAAAAGCATTTGCTGCTCTTGTAAAGGGCCTAGGTTTGGTTCCCAACACTCATATGGCTTCTATCTGTAACTCCAGTTCCAGAGTGTCTGGCACTCTTCTCTGGCTTCTAAGGGCACCAGCCAGGTACAACATACACATACATGCATGCAAGTAGGCCAATACTCATCACATAAAATAAAAATAAATCTTTTTTTTAATGCCCAGAATCTTTAATCAATGTTCTCTTCCTTTAGAAGATTAATTTTGTCTTTGTTTACTCAGTGTTTCTTTAATACAACACCGTAAGTGGTAAGCTATGACATACTGAAATTATGTGATTAGAATTTTGCCCAAATTTCTGTTTGTCCAAATATAAGGTCCATTTATGTCCAATGTAAGTTTCTCCAGATGTCTAGCTCGCCTTCATTAGTCAACATTTTCATTCATATATTTACAGACTTTATTCAAACCAATAACTACTCAAAATATACAGAAAGGTCATCACTGTCACACTCCACAGGAAACAAAGTTTATAAAACAACCAAGAATTGATTTTTTAAAAAGTTGTAGCATAGTTATTGTTGTACTAAAAGAATAAATGGGACCAGAGACATTCAAAACCAAGATGGTATCCTGCTGCCTTTATTTACTGGTTATTTTCCCCTACTCTATTCTTGTTTAACTCTTACACAGAATAGTAGAATGACATAAAGTTGATAAAATGGCATTCTTGGAATTCACAGAAATACTAACTGATTCAGCTTGTAAGTATTTGCCATTTAGCAAAATAAAAAAAATGTTGTATAACAAAGATGAAAAATAGTTTGCATGGTAGTACATGATTGTGGTCTCAATACTTAGGAAGGAGAGGCAAGGAATATCCTAAGTGAATCAGTCTCAGAAGATCTAAAATAAAATAGAAACCAAAAGAGCACTGAAGATGTAAAGCTCTAGAGTTGTGTTCTGATGAAATCTGTGATTTGCTGCCAAGTCCTGTTTTGAAAATAGAAAGCTCACTTATAAAAGCATACTGTAGTGATAAATGTATTTTGGGGCATTTCCAATGTTCTCTTTTCACTCACATTTTGGTTTAGTCAGTGTCATGGATTGTGTTAACTACCAACACAATAGAATCTAGAATCACTTAGGAGATGGACCTCTGGGCATTCCTGTAGTGCATTATCTTGATTGAGTCAAATGATGTGGGAAGACCCAGCCTTTACTTGTGGCATCATTCCCTGGCTGGGATCCTGGGATGTATAAATGGAGGTGGGGAGGGGGTAAGTAGCACCATGCACTCATCACTCTCTGCTACCTGAGTATGGGTCTAATGTGACCAGTTGTTTTAAATTCCTGCCGCCATGATTTCTATCCCAAGATAGACTGTAACAAGGAACTGTGATCCACAACAAATCTTTTCTCTTTTGAGCTGTTTGTTTTCCCAGGTGTATTATCTCAGCAATAAGCATGAAGCTTATTTACAACCAGGCTCTAGTGTACTTCATACTTCACAGACACTAGCTAAATGACCACTCCTAAAACTTACTGCCAACTCTTAGACTTCTTGAACATAAAATTAAGGAGGGAAATAGTATGGGAATCAATTTAGCATTTCTCTAAATCTTCAAGAGAAAAACAGCAACGAAAAAGGTCTATGTAAAACCCAGGAGGAAACCAAATTCCTTCCTAGTCATGTTTCATTCTTGCTTTTGTGTTTAAAACATGTACCCAAATGAATGAGTCAATTTTCAGCCAAAATTTAAACAAGTACTCTGTTCCCTGTGAACAAGGACCTAAAGGAACAATATGATGTATTTATCCAACATTTGCTACAACTAAATGTCCCTTGGAAACTGGATTAAGCTATCAATGCAATTTCAACTAGTTTTGCACAAAATTTTGAGTATAAGCATACAATTCTTGGTGATAAAAACTGACCTTCAAAGTACATTATTTCTTCCATCAAGCAGAATTTTTAAAGGTAAAATGTATGTTTTATATGCAAATTTAATGTTTTGTAGCAAATTATTTAATAGTTAATTAATAGTAAGTCCATGGACAAACTTTTCTACCAAGGTGCCAATTTCAGTTCCCTATACTTAGATTTAATGTCATCATATCAGAGCAGACTGAGATGGCAGTCTGAGGACAGGATCACCTCTTTGGTCTGAGCATTGGTAGAACTAAGAACTCTCTAGGGCCTGGCTACTTTGTTTCTCTGATCTTTCAGTTTTCACCCTCTGATAGCTGACTCTGACTCTTTAATTATTAATAGCAATTAGAATTTGTGTTACAGGATTAATTCTGCCATGAGGTTAAATGATAAAAATTCATCCAACTTAGTCAAACAATATGATGCAATGGCTTCTATAACTGAGCATAACTGGAAAACATACTGCAAGACAATGACCTTAATGGTTATCGTCATTCATCTCTTCAATCTCCTCTATGCTACACTTCTTGGTACTAGCTTCTTCCAACATTGAGTTTAGGTCTATAGTTACACAAATCTCCCACATCCCTATAATCATACCCACCCATATCACAGCCCAGACAAAAAGAGGATTTTCTTTCTGACAGTTCAAATACTGATAAATCAACACCCTATCTGTGGCAAATTCTTGTATCTTCATCTCAGGATCTATCATTCTGAATTTATTAGAAATTATATTCAACTTTTAGTAGGACAATAATTTCAAGAAACCAGAAGTTTCTTTCTTACTTTAAAATTACAATAAAACAAAATTAGAGACACATAGCCAAAGACTTTTAAGTTAATTCGATAGTATGAGGGATATGGATAAAAACAAAATAAAACATAAACCAAAAGTGTCATTAGTTGTATTTGTTAAAATTGTGTAAAGAGCACGACATAGCAGAGAAAAAACTCCTAGTAATATAGTAAATTGGCTATTACTGGTTATAAAAGCACTTTCTAACAGTAAATTTCAATTCTGTCCCACACCCACATAGATACTAAGTTATACAATCGCAACAAAATGTAAAGCACTAAACAGAAACATAAAATCAAATGGCTTAAAACTATCAACATTCCCCAAACAAGTAAAAAGTTAAATGCCATTTCAATAAAATCTTCACCATGCACTTTTCAAGAAAAACTTTAAAATAGTATATGGAAAAGCAAAGAGCCAGAGTTTTTCCAATGGCAAAAAATAAAAATTAAAAATGCCAGAATTGTTAAGACACAAAATGCCCTACATTCTCCAGGCAATTGTGTAGAAAAAAAAAGGACAACAAACACGGTATTGAGATAGGGAATCAGATTTAAACATGATAAAAATTACATATAGGTAAATAAATTACATTTATAATGGGGAGGAGAAGAAATTGAATATTCAATAAACGAAACTTGGAAGATGGATTTACAGGGAAAGAAATTAATGTATGGTTACCTTACATGAGGAGAGACTAAAATCCATTACAAATAATAGCACATCTGAGTCTGCATTGGAAAGGTGCTAAAATTCTTTTTGATGAAATGAGCCAATGGCTTAATATAGGAAAGCATTGTTGCAATTAAACCATATGTTAAGTTTAATAATTTTTAAATTTTAAATTCACTGGCCTCAGAACAGTGAAATAAAAGTCTTGTCACTCATTCGCAATGAAAAAAAAAAAGGTTGTTTTCAAGTTGAATGAAGATTAATACATTTATAAGTATGGGAATAATATTTTAAATCCATGAGAAAAAACAGCATTCAATAGAAAAAGCATGATAGGTTGAGGAAATCTACAGAATATGACTTTACTTGAGGAAGAACCAATAGATATATTAAAAATTATGACTATTTATAAAATATGTGAAAAGTAAAACTGTTATAAAATACCATTTTGGCCCAATAGACTGTGAAAGGTATTAAAAGATTAACAGTAGAAAATACATGAATAGTGTTTGCATTTCTCAAATGTTACTACAAGTCATTGCAGGCAATTTGAGGGAAAAAAACTACTTAATTTATTTCTCTGCTTACCTATTTATAGGTATAGTTATTAATATATAATATATATATATATATATATATCTTACACACATCCTATATAAGTCCCTATATAAATCCCCACAACATGCAAAAGGTATATAGAAAAATGTGTTTAGCAAAAACATTTATAAGTGCAAATGAAAAAGAAGTATGAGTGGCATAAATAAGTGTGGGTTGAAGCAATGATAAATACACTGTGAAAGGTGACTATGTTTAAATACTATAGAAAATTATGAGTCAATATAGTCCTCATAAACCTACATAGATATCTCTTAAACCAGTGGTTCTCAGCCTTCCTAATGCCACTATGCTTTAAGACAGCTCCCCATGCTGTGGTGACCCACAGTCATAAAATTATTTTGTTGCACTTCATAGCTGTAATTTTGCTACTGTTTTGAATCATACAAATATCTGATATGCAGGATATCTGATATGTGACCCCCAAAGTGGTTGTAACCTACAGGTTGAGAACCACCATACAACAGTTAGTAGGAGGTAAAAAAAAAAAAAAAAAAAAAAAGCAAAGATAGATGGTTATATACATAAAATCATGTAATATATGCATAATTGCATGTATGCATGAAGTCTATAGTACCATTTAAGTGACTTAAAATTATATTGCAAATCACCAGAAACTAGGTGAATTTAGCAATAGAAATCTATTTCTATCAGCTCAGGAAGGTAGTAGTACAAGACCAGTCTTCCAGCATGAAGAAGATGGGTAAGGTGCCTCTTCTAGAAGACAGATCTGAAGTGGGATAGCACTCGTGTACACTGTAAAGATTTATTACTCATAATGATTTAATAAAATGCTGATTGGCCAGTAGCCAGGCAGGAAACGAGACAGTGCTAGAAGACTAGGAGAATGCTGGGGAGAGGAAAGGCAGAGATGGAGTTGCCAGCCAGACGTAGAGGAAGCAAGTTGAGAATGCCTTACTAAGAAATGGTACCAAACCACGTGGCTAAACATAAATAAGAATTATGGGTTAATTTAAATTGTAAGAGTTTGTTAGTAATATGCCTGAGCAATAGGCCAAACAGTTTATAATTAATATAAGCCTCTGGTGCTAAACAACGGCAGGATCAGGTGGGACGGGAACTTCTATCTATATAGATCACTGACTTCCCTTTATCCTTATGGCTCTATATGGGGAGAAGAGGAGAGATACACAGAGGCAGAGAGAAATAACACTGAATACATCCCAAGACTTCCATGTTTTGGGACTAATACTTTGAGAGTTCTATTTCAACACATAAATTTTGGAAAGACAAAATAGAGCACAGCAAATAATCAAATAGGACTATATTTTTAGGAAGGTAGTTTCTTGTACACATTAGTAGAAGTGTAAAACTATATGAAGGAATGGTTGCATCATGAAAAGAGCACTTATCTTTAGGAGAAGGAATAATGAATCAGGAAAAGGCAATTAGGAAGAGTCACCATATATAATGTATATGTAATATTTTGTACTATTTTATCTGTGTGGTGGGTAACAGGCATTAAATTGTTATACATGCATTTTTATATATGATATATTTTAATAGAGTGAAACAGAATATTAGTGTGTTGCAGAATTGAAAATACTCAATGGGTTGAGCTTCTAAGGTACGCAGGAGACTTAAAAGACTTAAAAGTGCACAGACATGGTCAGCTAGACTCTCAAAGGACTAAGTAGGAGGCTGGCTATCAGAAGCTGTGGGTGACAGCTAGAACCTCTACATTCAATGGCAAGGTAAAACAAGGAAGCTCACGAGTAGGACAGGAGCAAGGCTACAGTTCATCCTGGGGTAACTGGCAGTTTAAGAGTTATTTCCTCCCAGGGAGAGGGAGCACTAGAGCAGGAAGCTGGACCAGATGCATGATGTAAGACAGGGGATCTTAGACAATCTGCACTGAATTCCAATAGTAAGTGATTGCTTGTTTGTTTGAGACAGGGTCTAATTGTGTAACCTGAACTGGTCTCCAACTCACAGAGATTTGCTTCCCTCTGCCTCCCAAGAGTTGGGGCTATAGGCATGTGGTGAGGCCTGGACATTAAGGGCAACATAAAGAGTAAGAAGAAGGAGAGGAGAGGCAGACAACATTGGCTGAGGCAGCAGCATTGGAGGGGTGGGGAAGCTGTGGAAAAATCCCCCTACTCACTGATTGACCAGGAACAAGAAGCCATTTTATTATTATTTTTAACAATTTCTTCTGAATTGATTCTTGGTCACCCAGGTGTCTCTGACTTATGACTCACAGTTAGTGTGTTGGGATTATAATTCTTATGTTTAGCCAGCAATATATTTCCAGAGAGCAGAGACCTTGAGTCTGAAATATGCACTATTCAGAGAGGTGGAAATCAGGACAGAGCTAGTCTCCAGTGAAATACAGACATGGGTTCCAAATGTAAATCAGACATTAGGAAAGCCTTCCCAAAAGTGTGACCAACATTTGCAATGTGACCTATGAGGGGCCTACCACTCAAGGGAAAGGCATCTGTGACCCATTGGAAAGGATCACCCAGAGGTGTGACTAGTATTGTCAAATAGACCAATGACAGACTGCCTGGGGACTTGAAGATTTAGTCAGCGATCTGACCTGTAAATGGCTTTCCAGGAGAGTGATATGCCTCTGTGAGTCTTCAAAGAAGCCTTTGAATTTGAACCTGGATCCCACACCAAGGAAAGAGACCATGTTCAAATTTTGCACACCACCCAAGACTCTTCCCTTCTTTCATTTTTCATTTAATACCTAGTGTCAATAGAGCTAGCCAGAGACATCCTTCTTTGTTATCATTCTCTGTTTTTACTTTTTCCTCCTCCATTCTTTTACATTTTCCCACGAGAAACATCCTGAGTATCAGCCCAGCCTTTGTCCCCCATCTCCAGGCCTTGGCTAGAGGTGAGTCTGGGACCAATTCGGGTAGACTCTCCCCTACACCCTTCCTGAAACCTCCCAGGGTTGGACCTGGATCTCGCTGCCCCTTTGTCCTGTTCCCATTGAGAGAGCTCTTGGAGCTCTGATATACCCCCACTCACCCCCACCGAGAGCTTTCCCTCCCCCTACCCTGTCCCCTACCCTGGCCACTGTTCCACTGCTCAGGTTGAGCACTGGGACAGAGGGTGGAGCCAACAATCCAGCCACCTTCAGGGAACTTACTGGAGCTGCTCTGAGCATACTAGACCTGCCTATACACGCAGGACCACTGGCAGTTTCCACCTGCCGGTTCTCTGACCTCCCACCGCTGGTCCTCTACTGGAGTTCTGGGCCCCTCTCAGAGATCCGCCTATCTCCACTGGGCCTCTCTGAGTTCCTGCAGGCTGGATCCTTGACCCCCATCTCAGGGCCTCTGCCAAAGAGGCCTCAGCTGGAGATGCCAGGCCCAGCCTAGATCCACCTATCAGATTAAGGAACATCCTGAGTCCCAGCCTTTGAGATCTTTGACTCCCACCTTCAGTCTTCTGCTGGAGCCTGATCTTTGACCCCTATCGCCGGGCCCCTGCCTGTGGAGAGACCTCCTAGAGAGTTTGGACCACCCAGAGCTACAGACATCGAACTCCTGACCCACCTAAGCCCACCTGGGAAGTACCATAAGAGAGGGAGAGACCCCACCAACACCTACTGGAAGAAGCTATGGGAAGGCGTCAATACAATAAAACACGAAACAACAGAAAGACAATCATAACACCACCAGAATCTAGGGAATCAACACTAACTAGACCAGAACACAACAAAGCAGAAGAGAATGACTTAAAAATTATCATCATAAAAATAGTAGAGACCCTCAAAGAAGATGTGACAAAATCCCTTAAAGAAATGGAAGAAAAACAAACAAAAATTGGAAGAAATGAACAAATATCTTAAAGAAAGTATAGAAAGCCAAGAAAAAACAATTAAACAGGTGAAGGAAACCGTTCAAGACTTGAAAACTGAAATAGAGACAATAAAGAAAATACAAATGGAAGGAATGCTGGACAAACGATTGGGAACTATAGATGCAAGCATAACCAACAGAATTCAAGAGATGGAAGAGAGAATCTCAGGCACGGAAGATAAACTAGAGGAAATAGATTCATCCACCAAAGAAAACTGTAATCCAACAAATCCTTAACACAAAACAGCAAGGAAATGTGGGAAACCATGAAAAGGCCAAACCTAAGAGTGATAGGCATAGAGGAAGGTAAGGAAGCCCAGCTCAAAGGTGCCGAAAACATATTTAACAAAATCATTGGGGGAAAACTTTCCCAATCTGAAGGACATGCCCATGAAAGTACAACCAAACACCAAATAGACTGGACCAAAGAAAAAAGACTGCTCAAAACACCTAACATACAGAATAAAGAAAGAATATTAAGAGGAGTGAAGGAAAAAAGAACAGGTAACATATAAAGGCAGACCTATCAAAATCACACCTGACTTCTCCATGGAAACCCTCAAGGCCAGAAGGTCCTGGATATATGTTCTACAAGTACTGAGAGTCCACGGATGCCAGTCAAGGCTACTATACTCAGCAAAACTCTCAATCACTATAGATGGAGAAAACAAGATATTTAATGACAAAGCCAGATTTTCAAAATGTATATCTACTAATCCAGCCCTACAGAACGTTTTGGAAGGAAAACTCCAACCCAAGGAAGTTAACTACGCTCACAAAGACGTAGGCAATAGATAATCACACTTCATCAGAAACCAAGGGTAAAACAGGACAAATATATTCACAATAACACTGCCAACAACAAATCTAAAACAAACAAACATTACCAATCAATGGTCCTTACTCACCCTCACCATTAATGGTCTTAACTCCCCTATAAAAAGACACAGACTAACAGAATGGATATGAAGACAGAATCCATCCTTCTGCTGCATACAAGAAACACATCTAAGCTTCAAAGATAGATATTACCTAAGGGTAAAAGGCTGGGAAAAGATCCTCCAATCAAATGGATCCAAGAAGCAAGCAGGTGTGGCTATCCTAATATCTAACAAGTTAGACTTCAAACCAAAATTAATCAAAAGAGATGAAGAGATGAAGATGGTCATTTTGTATTCATCGCAGGAGAAATCCATGAACACTAAGTCTCAATTCTGAACATCTATTGTTACAAGTTAGGTTTTCCCGCCACTGGTGTGGTCTCACCGACACGCCAGCCCTAATGAACACACAGAGATGCTGTATTTGATATAATTCTGTTGGCCAGTTACTTGTTTCTTATCGGCTAGTTCTGTCTTAAGTATTAACCCATTTTTATTAATCTAAGTATTTCCACGTGGTCTTATCTTACCGGAGAGAGGGGGCCAGGACCTCAGTTCTCTTAGGTCTCTACATGCTGACTCATACTTACTACTTCCTCTTTGTCTCCTAGTCCCACCTATCTTGCTTTGCTATTGGCCAACAGTGCTTTATTCATTAACCAATATGAGAAACATATTTACAGAATGACATCTCCCATCATCTCCTCTTTTCTGTCTAAATAAAAAGAAAGGTTTTAACTTTAATGTAGCAAAATATATCACACAACAGTTACCAAATAAGAATCACAGTTAACAATATTTAGTCTATTAACATTTAGTAAGATTTAAGAAAATATTCCATTATCTATCCTATCTTTGTGAGTCTAAACTCTTATATGTAATTTATCTTGAATCCTAACTAAGGAAAACTATAACCATAATTATCTGTCTTCAACTCTTTCAAAGACCACAGAAGGATAGTATATGAAATCTAGAAATGACAGACTACTCGCCTGGTCAGTCACCCGAAGTTCTTTTGTAATGTTCCATCTTCAGCCCATTGGCCATAGTGTGTCTGGTAACTTTAAAGCTGTTAATCTGTATTGGCAGTTTGTCAGTCACTTTTTTCTGTGTCCTATAGACTGTCTGGCAGACTCTTCCATGAAGTAGAAACTCTGTAGCAATGTCCATCTTGAATCAGTAGTCACTTTCCTGTGGGCCCTACATATCCAGTTTACACAGCATAAAGTCAGTCGAGACAAGAGCAGTATCTTGTCCAAATGGCTAGTCTTTTCATATTGAAAGCAAACTTCATAACGTGTTTTTTTGATGTCTATCTTCTTTCTTTCTTTCTTTCTTTTTTTTTTTTCTGGTTCATGTGGTGTTGCCAGGAGCATTTATGTCTCACTCTCAAGAAAAATCCTAAACCATTTTAAATGCCATATTCTGTAGGTCTTTGAAAGGTTTGAAGAATGCCTATTTATCTCAAATACATGTCTGTATATCTAGAAATCTTAACTAACTTCTATAAGATTTGACTATCACATGTACTATCTATAGTCTGTACTGAATTATACATTATATTTCTAAATGAGCTATATAAACAAAATACCTAAATGAGGCAAAATATATATATCACAAAATTGACCTTAAACTGTATCAATAAATGAAAATCCATTCCAAAACAAAGTATTCATACCTATACCATAATCCTCTTTTTACCTTTAAAAAATTGGTTGTAGTCATTAACCATTTATAACCAACCCCATTTAAATGCAAACAAACATTTATAAATAATATTTGGGAATTTGGGTGTCGTTCTTTCCAAACTACTCCCAGCTGATAGGGGGCACTGTCATGGGGATCCTAAGAAGACAAAGAAATCCTGGCTGTAGTCTGCAAAGCTGCCTTGTTCAAGCTGTTTTAAATGTTGGATCACCAGGAACTCTGTTTCAGGGGGTCTGGCTTGATCAAACCACATTAGTCTGGAAGGAATCCAAGGCTTTTTATTTTCTGTGGAAACAAAATTAGAAATCCTTTTCCGCAGTAACTTGTCCTTAGACTTAAATTTTGGAGTCAAAGCATTTTTAAGATACATAAATTGGATTGATCCAGCAGCATTTGTTTAATAGTTGTTATTTTTTCAGCAGTCAAACCATTTAAAGACAACAGAATAGCGTATAGCATCCACAGTTTTCTGTGCTTTCCACGACCAAGTAGGCTTTATCCCTGGGTTGCACAGATGGTTTAACATAGGAAAATCTATCAACGTGATCCACCATATGAATAAACTGAAAAAGAAAAACCATATGATCATTTCCTTAGATGCTGAAAAAACCTTCAACAAAATTCAACACCCTTTCATGATAAAAGTCTTGGAGAGATCAGGGATAACAGGAACATACCTAAACATAATAAGAGCAACATATAGTAAACCAACAGCCAACATCAAACTGAATGGAGAGAAGCTTAAGGTGATTCCTCTAAAATCAGGAACAAAACAAGGCTGCCCTCTCTCTCCATATCTCTTCAATATTGTACTTGAAGTTCTAGCTAAAGCTATAAGACAACAAAAGGAGATCAAGGGGATCCAAATTTGAAAGGAAGAAATCAAACTTCTCTATTTGCAGATGATATGATAGTTTACATAAGCAACCCAATAAACTCTACCAGGGAACTCCTACATCTGATAAACACCTTCAGCAAACCAGCATGATACAAGATAAACTCAAAAATATCAGTAGCCCTACTTTATTCAGATGACAAAGAGACTGAGAAAGATCAGAGAAACATCACCCTTTACAATAGCCACGAACAACATAAAGTATCTTGGGGTAACGCTTACCAAACAAGCGAAAGACCTATATAATAAGATCATTGTGGCTCTATAGAAAGGAATTAATGAAGATACCAGAAAATGGAAAGAGCTCTCATGCTCTTGGATAGGTAGGATAAATATAGTAAAAATGGCAATCTTGCCAAAAGCAATCTACAGATTCAATGCAATCCCCATTAAAATCCCACCACAATTCTTCACTGACCTTTAAAGGATAATAATTAACTTTATATGGAAAAACAAAAGACCCAGGATAGCAAAAACAACCCTATGCAATAAAAGAACTTCAGGAGGCATCACCATCCCTGACTTTAACCAATTGATTGTTCTTAAGCATGCTGCATCTAGTACAAATAACCATTCAGAAAATCTAGTGTTCCACTGAAAGCTATTTAGAGAAAAATATAGGGAAATAGAAAGGAAAAGAATTTTTAAAAGGTAGTGGAGGGATAGTCTAGTCAGGATATAAGCCTTAGAATGTCAAAGGGTTGGAGGAGAGAAATGCAAACGACAACAGGTTAAAAGAAAAGAAAATAAGAAATATACCAGTTTGTAAAATATAGGGTATCATTGCGTTGTCATCAACCAGAACCAATTTATGGTTATAAGGGGAAAGATGAAAGGTAGAGACAGTGAACATAAACATTATAGGTAAAATCACTTTGTCATAAAGGAGGCATGTCCCACATATTTACGTTAAAAAGATAGCTATTTCAGCATTCTAGGAAACAATCCCCCTTCTCAGTGGGGACTTGGGACTCTTATCAAGCAAGTCTGCTGGTAAAGAACAAGTAGGAAACCTGGGCAACTATTCCACATATTTTATCTTATACACAGGAATTCAGAAGAATCCTAGATTTTTTTCAGGTAATACAGTTCTTGCCACATTTTAAATGATTCATTCTTCTATTCATTCTATATATAAATAGAGATATACTTAACTCCCTACTATGATTCATTTTACCAGGCTTTTGGTAAGGAATGAATAGTGGGAGGATATGGGAGGGATTAGAGACAGGAAATGGGGGAAATGATTAATTACATTTAAAATAAGTTTAAGAATGCTTTATCTTGGATGTATATGATTAAGGGGGTTTGGTATATGTGACTATTCAAGATAAACATCTTAAAGGCACACATCAAGTTCTGTATAGTAATTGTCACTGGATTTAGCCAGGTTATTTATCAAATTTTAACTGAGTATTGTCTGTATTTTTATGGGTGCTTATTACTTTATAGTCAAAATGAAATAAAATTATTGTTTTACATAGAATTACTCATATTCTTTTAAAGTGTCCATATTTACAACTGTGTGAAGGATAATACTTTTGCATATTGTAACACAATTGTCTCATAAGACATCACAACATGTGAAAAACAAATGCATGATGGAAATTTCTAGTTCAGACGGAGGACTTCCTGAAGTTATTAGTATAGAAACTTAGCAGGATTCTATGGTAGCACATACAATTGGGGTGTTTAATTCATTATAGCTTATATTTCTAGGGCTTTAGTAATATCAAGATATTACTACCTTAACATGGAGTTACCACAATTCTTAAAATAAAACAGCAACATTCACAAAAACCACCAGTTACTTGATCTTTAGAGCATCACCTTCTATTTTGATATTGTTTTCCTAAAGTGAAAGAATTAGATGATTTACAGATACAAACTCCTGTTTTAAGATACTGAAATTATTGCTAACAATTCATATGCATCCTGGGAAAATCACATTTAAAAAAGTGTACATGTTCCATAACATACATTCAGCCTAGTTTGGGCTGGGAGAAGAGGCCTAGGCAAATTTTGGCTTGTCCTTTAATTGCTATAGCAGGAGAGCTGGAAACTTCAAAGCTGGATTTTTAAAAAGCTATGGGGCAACACTGTGTTAATGTATGCTCCAGGCATCAAAACCCTTTAAGGGATTTGCAGACACTGGAGGTTTAACTAAAAGGTGAAAATAAGATTACTTGAAGTACAAAAAGAATGAAAATACAGGCAAAGTATCTTAGGTAGAATTAATTTAACTATAGGCTAAATCTGTTTGAAAGGATAAGACCAGGGTGTGGATATTGAAGCCTATGGTTAAAAAATTCTCCCCTAAAGGAGAAAGAGCAGCCAGCAACATTTTAATGTATTATTTCCATGAATAAAGAAGTTAAATAAAGTTCTAGGGCATGTAGACATTAAAATTCATTATATAAAATTGTACTTATTCATAAAACTGGCATGCTTAATATTGTTAATTTTAAGGTATAATTTATCTGGGAAATATTTATAAACTTAATATTATTTAAATTTATGTTGAAACATTTTAATTCTATGCCAATTGTCTCTGGGAGTCAGGGAATTTCAGTTTTAAAAGGAGAAACAAACAATACTTAGTGGAAAAATAATCTAGTTATAGAGATTTAGGCATATCTAGCATAATTATGAAAATAATATTCTCCCTTGTAAACAAAGAACATAATAATGTCTGTCAGTTCAAGGGAAGAAACAATGTCTACAATGTCACTAGACCACATTTTATACTAAGTGATGCTCACCCACAGAATTATAAATAGATACTTTGAAAATGTTACCACGGAATTACTGTACTGTACCTTGAAAGTATCACTATTTCCTTCTGTAATCCCTAGACATCTTCCTTATGTCAAGGCAGACAGTACTAATCTCCATCAATTAATCTTGTTATGACTATGGCGGAGCACAGCCCTGGTGGGACAAAGTTCGCAAAGAATGTTCACTGTGCTCCAGAGAACACAGCATAAACAGAGGCATCCATTATGGGAAGGATAGGAAATAAGACCCTGATGGCGTGAGAAAACACGTGAGTTCTGCTTGGTACTTGGCCATTGTTAGGATGTTCATCACTTTCTAGATTTTAGCTTCTCATTACTGTCTTTTCACCGATGTTACCCTTTTTTAGGTTGCCACCAGTTGTCAAGCCTATTGGGCATTTTCTTGATTAATGGGTTGATGTGGGAGTATCCAGCCCATTGTAGGCAGTGATACTCTTGGGCAGCTGGTCCTGGATGGTTTAAAGAAGCATATGCAGCAAGTCATTGGCAAAAAGTCAGTAAGAAGCACTCCTCCAACTCCTCCATGGTTTCTGCTTCAGTTCCTGTCTTAAGTTCCTGCCATGACTTCATTTGAAAATGGACTGTGATATGGAAGGGTAAGTCACACAAAGTCTTTTCATCCCAAACTGCTTTTGGTCATGGCGTTTTGCTATAGCAATAGAAACCCTTAGTAACTACCTTGTCTATCAGTTCTCACTCTACAAGTAAACCAAGAAAAGGTCATTTGACCTTATGATAGAAAGAGATAATTGTTGGAGAAAAGAAGATGCATGAACAGAAAGAAGCATTTCTTTTTTACATTTTTTTTTTCTGGGAATCTATGGTAGAAACACTGTGTGAATTTTCTTGAAAAATGATAACAGGTTTAAAATCATTAAAGAAAACAAAATACAGATTCAATGTGGTCCCAAACAAAATCCCTATGTCATTTGTCACATAAAAAATAGAAGAAAAGAGAGCAAATTCAGATGGAAACATAGAAGACCCTGAAATGCCAAAGCAAGCCTGAACAAAAACAGTAGTACTGTAGGCATTACCTCATTCATAAGCGAGTTATACCATACTAGAGCCATACTGTGGTGGTTTGAATGAAAATGACTCCTATCCTGCCTATAAGATGTGCTGGGACAACAGAGGCTCAGAGCCTGACTGATCTAACTTGAGGCCCATGCCACCAAAAGGAGCCCATGCCAGACACTGTCTGGATAGCCAGAAACCAGAAACTCAATTGTCCAAAGACCTAGGGCAGAACAAAACACATTGGGGGGGCAGGGTGTCAGAAAGATGATTCCTCATGCTATTCTGCTATACTAACAGAGTGGTTCCTTCCCCAGTCATATCAGATAGGCTTCCTCCAGCAGCTGATGGGAGCAGACACAAACTCTCACAGCCAAATATCAGGCAGAGATCAGAGAAGCCTGCAGAAGAGGGGTAGGAAGGATTGATGGAAACAAAGGGGTTGAGAACACCATGAGAATATGGACCACAGAATCAGCTCAGCGGAGCTCATGAGGGCTCAGGGAGATGGAAGTGGCAATCACGGAGCCTACATGAGTCTGTACTAGTTATTCAGGATATACATTTTGTTTAGCTTGAGATTTTTGTAGGACTCCTGACCACAGTTGGGAATCTCTTTTCCTATTCTTGGGACCTTTTCTTCTTACTGAGTTGGCATGTCTAGTCTTGGTATGAGGGTTTATGTCTGGTTTTATTGCATCTTGTTAGGCTGTGTGCCATTGATATCCCTGAGAGGACTTTTCTTTTCTAATTGGAAGTGGGGGAGCAGTGGATCTGGGGGAGAAGGGAGGGGGGAGACAGGGATGAGTGAAAGGAGGTGAGGCAGCAGTCAGGAAATACTGTAGAAAGAATGAACAAATAATGTAAAAGTAAGGAGAATGACATCCCACACACACACACACCCAGGCTCATAATGCTTGGATACTTGGTTCCCAGGTTGTGGAACTGTTTAGGAGGGATTAGAAGGTATGGCCTTGCTAGAGAAGGGGTGTCACATGTCCTGGGCTTTAAGGTTTCAAGAGACTCATGCCATTCCCAGCTTGCTGTTTGACTCCTGTTTTGAAATGGGCTATGAGGTCTCAGTCACTGCTCCAGAAACACACATGCTTGCCTGCTGCCATGCTCTCCTCTATGATATGATGAACTCCTATCCTGATGGAACTGTAAGTACCAAGTAACATCTTCTTTCTGTAAATTGCTTTAGTCATGGTGTTATATCACAATGATTTAAAAGCATTAAGGCACACAGTAATTAAAGCAGCATGGTATTAGACTGAAATTTTTTTTTTAAAGAAGAGAACCCATGTTATGGTCCATACAATTATGGTGTATCAATTACTTTTACATTGCTCTGAAAAGCAACTTATACAACATGAGTCCATAATTTTGAGGAAATCATGGAAATGGGTGGTTAGAGCAGGAGGCTGGTTGGTCATATTTTGTCACACAGGAAACACAAGGAGAGTGTCCTGAAGTGGGGAAAGATTATAAATTCAAATCTCATCTTCAGTGACAACCTCCAGCAGGGCTCCATGTCTTAACAGATTCTCAACCTCCCCAAACAACATCATCAACTGAGAGCCAAGCATTCAATTAACCAAGTTTATGGGAGACATTTATCATTTAAACAAATGCATATGGCCATCAGATACTTGACACACACATCAAAAATACACCTTCAAAGATACCACCTTCAACAAATGGTGTGAAAAGAAAGTGGGTATGTAGAAAAAGGACACTGCATCCCTATTTGTAACCCTGCACAAAAATCAGCAACAAATAGCTCTAAGATCAAAGATTTCATTGTAAAACATGAAACTTTGAAAGTGCCTGAAGAGAAAGTCTGTAGTGTGCTACAGAATATAGGCACAGGTAAGGGCTTTCTAAACGATATTCTGTCGTTCATAAAATAAGACCAACAATTGACAATGGGACCTCACAACAATCAAAAGTTTCTGTGAAGTCAAATGAGTGGAGACACAGCACACAGAATGAGAAGGGAAAAACCTGACAAAGTACACAGCCAACAGAAGATCAGTATCTAAAATATACTAAAAACAAAAACCCACCAAGGAAACAAAACAAGAAACCCCTAAGAACATGGGTTATAGATCTCAATGGAGGATTCATGGGCATATCGATGCTCTCTTAAAGTGTTCAGCATCATTAGGGATTAGGAAAATGAAAATTAAAAGTACTCCAAGACTCCAATTCATCCCAGGCAGCATGGCAATTGTTAAGAATAATAAAAAAGGAAATAGCAAAACCCAGAAAAGACAACAAATGTTGGTGAGGGTGTAGGGAAAGGGGGTTGTTGGTGGGGCTGTATGGAAGGAGGAACTCTCATTTACTCTCAATAGAAGTATAAAGTGACACACACTGGATGGAAATCTGTGTACAGAGTTGTCTAGAAGATAGAACTAGATTTATCATATGACTCCCTCCATATAGTGTCACAAGAGGTCGGTACTCATTCATGTTTAATAACACAGTTTATAATTGCTAGGAAATGAAATCGGCACAGATGTCCATCAACTAAGAAAGAATAATGAAAGTAAGATAAACAGTGAAATTTTGTTTATCTGTATAGAAAGGTGAAATTTTCAGTTTAATGGAACTAGAAATAAGTTATGAGTGAGGTAACCCAGGCACAGAAAGACAAATGCTTCATGTTCTCCCTTATACATGGACCCTAGACTTGAATCATTCTGTGTGTTCAACCAGGAGTGAATGTAGAAGTAGGCAACTAGAAAGAAATGGTTGAAGAAGGGTGTGTTTTGGAAACTGGAGTGTAATTGGTCCACATAAGTTCATAGGGAGTAGCACTATTAGGAGGTGTGGCTTTTTTGGAGTTGGTATGACCTTGCTGGAGGAAGTGCGTCACTGTGGGGGTGGGCTTTTGAGGTCTCATGTGTACTCAAACCACACCCAGTGTTTCACCTCACTTCCTGTTGACTTTGGATCAAACATGTAGAATTCTCAGCTCCTTCTTCAGCACCATATTTGCCAGCATGCCACCATGTGCCACCACGACGATAATGGACTGAACATGTGAAATGTAAGCCACCCAATTAAACTTTATCGTTTATAAGAATTGCTGTGGTCATGGTGTCTCTTCACAGCAATTGAAGCCCTAACTAAGACTGTATAGAGAAAAGGGTGCGGGGGGGGGTAGGAATAATTTATTCTAGACACTGTTAAAATATTCATGTCAATGTGGAAAGAGATGTGGGTGAAGGCCAGCAATGTAGAAAGAGGATCATGCTACTGGAAAAATAGAGGCATTAAGAAAGGAGATGAAGAAGATAATAGGACACAGTGGAGGTGGAAGACACTGAAGGCAAACTGATGCGATGGGTGAGGTGGGCACAGGCAGGTGAAGGGAAGGTGCAATTTGCTTCAAATTATTAAAGAAAGTGACAGTGGCTACTCCAAGTAAAAGTCATCAAAAAATGAGCCTTATGGTACATACAATGCAGAGGAAGTCATGAGAATACATACAGAATAGATTTGTAGAGAAACAAAATATTCTTAAAAAAGCAGAGGTAGAGGCTACATCTCCACAGTTATGGGGAGGGGGGAGTATAGTCTTGACCCTTTTGTGTCATTCACTTACACATTGCAACCTCTCCTTAAGAGATTTTATAAATGTCACAAAATCCCATGTATTAGCCAAGATCTGTTAGGTTACCAGTGATACTCTACTGAAACAAACTTAAACAACGACAGTAAACATAACATTGGAGTGTATCTGCCTATGAAAGACTATGACAAATTCTACCTGAAGTATTGAATAATCCAGGAAATGAGTGATGTCATTAGGAAGTCATTCTAATTGTCTTCCTACCACTGAACTCTCATTTTCTTTCGTAGGCCTTCATCTCAGCTGTGTGTCTGCACTGTGGCAGTATCTGTTATTCTTAATGGCCTTGGGGTATAAAGACCCCAATTCCAGTGTTTCTGTCCATCACACAAAACAAAAAGAACTCTGAACTATAATTGGCTTGTCTTTAGTTATTTTTCCACTCCTGGCATAGCAATGATATATTACAGGGATGCTATAGTGGTAAGTCTCATCAAATAGGAAAGTGCCATACAAGCATAGTAGAATGCTTTTAATATTGACAGACTCTTCCTCCACATCCAGCATCTAGATATGTGATATTCAGAGTTAATGGTAAATAGAAAAAACAAAGATTATTGCAAATCATATGACTCCTAGTATATTTAACTCCTGTGTTTACTCTCCTAGTAACATAAATTCTTCTAATGTAAACATTTAATAAATTCTGTGCAAGGGCAAGGTTAACTCTAAGGTTCACAAGCCAAAAAAAAAAAAAATCCTATGATATCATACCTAAGACATGCTAATTTTAATGCTGTATCAGGGGACAAAATAATAAAATTTTAAACCTCTATGGGAACTCCCAGAAGCTCTCAACTCTAACCATATGATATGATCTATATGTTTTTGAATGATGAAGAATAGGAAAGTGATAGAATTTTTGAGAAAACATCAATATTTTAAAACTATGTTCCTGAAGTTTTAATAAAGAGCCTAGTATCAAACTAAAATTTTTGCTATACTTAAATCATTTTCTCTGGCAAAGATTTATGAACTATTTCAATTTGAGAATATCATATGCACACACACACATACACACACACACACACACACACACACCTGCCAGCATGCTTATTTTGTGCTTCTTCGCCTTCTTTTCAGTGGGTATTAAATTTCTTAAAGATTTTACACAAAGTACCATACTTATATATATTTACATACAGAACAAAACAACATAATTTTTTGGTCTACACATGCACAGTCACGTATTCAACCACAGATTTTTTTTTAAATTTCTCTCATATAAGCATATACATAAATACATATTCACATATATGACTTTGTATACACATGTAAACAATCACACTTATATAAGATATATAATGAGTCACATAGACCACTTTTGCTGTTATATGTAATTCCTTTAATTGCTTGTATATACAGCACAATAACATAATAACCTTCACAATCTTATGTAATTGTCATTAAATTTTTCTAAAACTTCTATGATTTAGAACTCCATTTTTGGTCTAGCCTTTAACAGATGAGCCATCTCTCTAGCCCAATCAAGATCGAGTTGTGGGAGGGATGGGGGTAAGACCAATGAAAGAAATATCTTGATAGATGGAGCCATTATTGGATTAAGGAGAAACCTGGTGTTAGAGAAACTCTCAGGAATCCACAAGGATGACACCAGCTAAGACTCCTAATAATAGTAGAGAGTTGTGTCTGAATGGGCTTTCTCTTTAATCAGATTAGTGACTGCCCTAATTGTCATCATATAACCTAATGGAAGCAGATGCAGTGAACCACAGCCAAGCAAGCACCGGGCTGAGCTCCTGGAGTTCCGTTGAAGGGAGGGAAGAGGGATCATATGAACAAGGGGGGTCAGGGCCATGATGTGGAAACAGAGACAGTTGACCTGAGCTAGTGGGAGCTCAGTGACTATGGACTGACACCTGGAGAACCTGCATGGAACTGAACTAGACTCTGTGAATGGGGGTGACAGTTATGTGGCTTGATCTGTTGGGGGGGGCAGTGGCAGCAGGACCTATCCCAAGTGCATGAACTGACTTTTTTGGAGCCTACTCCCAATGGTGGGATTTCCTGATCAGCCTTGATATGGGGAGGAGGGGCTTGGTCCTGTCTTTACTTGGTGTTCCAAACTGTGGACTCCCTAAGGAAAGCCTTACCTCCTCTGAAGAGTGGATGGGAGTGTGAGGGGAGGAGGTGGAGGGGTGGGAGAAGGGAAGGAAGGGGGTGTTGAGGTTAATATATAAAATGAAAATTACATTTTTAAATAAAAAAGAAAAAGAAAAAGAAAAGAAAAATCTCAAAGAAGATGCTAAACAGACCAAAAGAAATTACTATAGGGTTCTATTCTGTTTGGCGGGGGGGCATCTTTGTCTGTGATATATTACCTTTCTCTCCACATAACCCCTGGCATATTTAGTCTTCAAAATCCAACACACAAAAACAAGTCACAGTACAAAATATTTTGGTGAACCTAGTAATTTGTGAATTCAAGTCCATTAGTAAATGTAGGAGATATGTAAGTAAACAGGGAGAAATTAAAATGTGGTATGTAGAATGCTGTGAAACAGCTCTTGAATTCAAGACCCACTCAATGAGAGGGAGATCATCCTTGGTACTGGAAACCTATCTAATGAATATTGCTGAATTCATGGCTATTGTAGAGAATCTGCAATTACTTATATCCTAAACCAGTGTATTCCTAACAACAGTCTCTAAACATTTGTCTTTGTACCCATAGATCAGTGCAGTCATCATGGAAACTTCTCTTTGGAACAAACAGCACTACAGAAAAAGACAACATATATAAATTCAGAGTTGTGGAACCCAGTCCCAATGGATACATCTAGGAAATGCCCTGCATCCAAGGCTCTGACAACATCCTGGAAGAGGCTGTGAGAGCCAGAGAAACAGGGTTTCCTGAGATCATATCACCTATTAATATCAGAAGCAACACCAAAAGAGTCTCTGCCCAAATGTCAGCTGAACTAGTATGACACCAATGAACATGACAATCTGGATAAAGAAAAGCCCATGAGACCTCAAATCTACACAAAGACTTACAAGCAACTGAGGAAAGCTAGGAACAGGAGAGATGGTCCTTCCAAGGAAAAAGCAGACCAATTAGTTTTCTAGTGCCAAGTGGTCTGCTCTGAGAACACATACAAGTAACATTATACAAACTGAACGGATTATATTAAATATATATATATATACATATATATATATATGACATATATATCATAATATATGCATTCAGTAACAAATAGGTTTTGTTTTTAGAAAAAACAGAGGTCATGGATTTGAATGGAGAGAGTAGGAAGGCATTTATGGAAGGATTTGGAGGAAAGAAGCAGAAGGGAGAAATGTAATCCAATTATAATTTCAAAAATTTCAAAGTTTTGTAAGGATTATGAGGATTACAACATACTTTTATATTTTAATGACCAGATAACATTTATAAGAAGCTTGGTAAACAGGGACCCTACCACAGAGTGAAACATACTGTGACCAACTTCATACTTAATGGGGATTTGGCATTTCATAGAGAAATGATAGCCATAAATAGAAGTAGTTTTCCTCTCGTTCTTGCCAATCACTTGACACACACACGTATATATATATAATATACATATATGTGTGTGTGTGTATGTGTGTGTGTGTGCTTGTTTGAATATGCACATTTTTTTATTTCTTGGAAATACCTATTTTTTTATTGAGAAACAAAATGTCAGTGGTTTATTTCTTCTTATAGATTTAGATGGAAACAAAGGTACAAGGAGGGAAAAAATTCTTATGTTTTGCTGGACATAACAAAAGTGTTTCATCCTGGATTTTCAATAGACTCAGTCACAAGTAACTTAACAATGACTCCATTTGTGGTAGAGTTTACCTCTTAACAGACAGGGGTTAAAAAGATGACTCTGTGACTGACCACAACCTTATTACATAGCTAAGTGTTTGCATTTCACATCCAAATAACCCTTGAAAGGATCATGAGCTATGCCTCCTACTTATCTCAACTTCACTTGAAAAAGGAGAGGTTGTATGTTTAATTTCTCTACAGAAAACCCTATGGTATATTGAAATACCAAGGCTTAATAAAGAAAGCTCTGTGATGGGAATACAGAACAGATAAATGTCAATTTGTAACTTTATAAACATTTGATCTGTCCAGAAAAGTGTGTGCTGATTGAGTCAGCTTTGACAGACAAAGAGCACTCCCTGAATATCCCCTTCATGAGAAAGATACTTCATTAATATTTATATTTCTCTTGACAGAGCAGTAGCTGCAAGCATAGGTTGGGTAAATATAGCCTGAATTTGGCAAGCATACATAGTCATGGGCTAGCTTTTGTCTAAGAATCCAATTTCTCTAGATAAAAATATGGGCCTGACTATGTGTGAAATTCCTGGATTGCAAGAACACTAATCACTAAGTTAATGAAATGAAAATCCATGACACATACTTGAAATTATGGAGACATCTATAATCAGTTAACTCATGACAGAAAAAGAGCAAGGAGTGGCTCCAATTCCCATCTGATCACACACACACACACACACACACACACACACACACACACACACACATCCTTTTTTGTCTTCATCATTTTTATTCTGCTCTGAGCTTGCGAGGAGTCACTAAAAATATATCTGGTCAATAAAGGGCAAGAAAAATTGGAGGGGTTGCTATAGGAACACACAACCAACGTGATATAAAAAAGCACCAGTCTAATTTATACTGTGTTTCTGTGTTGCATTTCCATTGTAGTTAAGTTCAACTTCAGAAGACATTTCTCAAGAAGGCGGCTACTTGAAATTCAGGAGGTTCTTCCAAAGGGGTTTTTATATACTAACTTTAAAAATAATAAATCCTGAATCTGAGCAGAGCTACAAGTAGAAGACTGATCTTTCTTCTATTTATTCCATTATATTTTCAATGCATTGTGACCAAAATCATTTTTACACAGTGGAAGACCCAGGACTGCATTTTAATAGTGATGAAAGCATAAGTAAGTAGGCACACTGGCTTAGCTGCCGCTCACGGCCATCCATTTTGATAACAGCATCTGTATTCCATCCCTGACCCTCCTCATACTTAATTCTGCTGAAATACCCAGCTCAGGAACGGTGCTTTTCACAAATCTTGTTTCTTCCAAAGGTGACAGACCCTGCTGCCTTGTTTCTGATCTCTGCTTGATAACTCCAGGGTCAGTACTGGAGGTCTCTCAGATAGACATAACCCAAATCGTTTCACATTCTCCAGACCTGGGACTGAAAGGACTGGGTCACCGCATCCATGGCCTTGTGGAATTTTTCTAGAGAGGCGGAGGAGGGAGGCGCTTTTTGATTATAACTGCGGGAACAATTAGTTCAACTCTGTGGTGCTTGTGTCTGTTCATTCTCATGTGTCCCAACTCCTAAACTCAGTTAATTTTCCTTTCCCCACCCCCTAGAACTGTTGTGGCAAGAGCAGTTTTTAACCCAGTGATCAAAAAGCCTGGTAGATGGAGATGGCTCAGGTAACAAGATCATATTTAAAAAGCAGGTAAACGACATGGCTTTCCATCTAAAAGGAAGCCGGGATCAGAGATCAAATGGCTGCTCTTTCATCTAAAATAAAAAGACTTTATGATTGACAGAGGGAACTGTGGTTAACCTCATGGCTGCTGCTTCATCCATCTGGTTGGGCAGAGTGCTTTTACCTTTGTCACGTGGTGAAACGCTGGGGGTTGACAAGGAAAGGGGTCAGTGAAGGCAAGTACTCAAGAGATAAAAGCCACAGCCAAGGTTATGATACTGGGAAGTGACAGCTGAGAAGAGTCTGTGATTATTATTTACACAAGTTACCCTTTTTATTATGAAACCATCAGTCATTCTCTTGAATAGGGTAAAACATTTATAAAGCCAGTGTTAACTTTTCCCACCACCTAGGGGCTGTTTAGAAGATGTCTACAGAAACATTTTTGGTCGTGAGTGTGAGTGTGTGTGTGTGTGTGTGTGTGTGTGTGTGCGCGCGCGCGCGCGTGTGTGTGCGTGCGCACTCTTCAAGAATACAAAAGCAATTTCAGTATTTTACCCTCTTAACTCAACAGCAAAACTGTTAAGAAAGTTGTGTGTCAAATACTCAGTTCCTGCTCTGTCCCAGCACCTAACATGTATTACTAGCTTTTTGATAATATTCAACATTGAATTCTGAGCTATATTTCAAAACTTTCTAAGATCTTCTAAAGCAAAAAGCTTAACAAAAACCTCAAATTGACAAATAATGGTGTTTTCTAAAAAGCAAAGATCTGAAGTCCAAGGCACTTCCTATCATGTAAGAAAATCATCCTCTTATTTTAAAAGGCAACAAAGTATATCATCCAGGAAATGGTCCTAGTACTTACAAGCTCTCATCTTAAGCTGAATAATCTTTTCATTTCAAATAGATGTCAAGGCAAATTGGGGGGAGGACTGAGAAAAGGCATTTGAGCCTTCAAAGCAAATGGAACCCTTTATAAATGATACCTTTCATCTCAGAGCTGTGAGCTGGGGGCAGTGCTCAGCTCTTAGTTTGAAAATGAATCTACATCCCTTTAAGTAATAGCTGAAGAGCCTGGAATGTGAGCTTTCCAATGCAAGCTGCCTAAGCTGAATCTGTTGATCACAAACTGAACAGTTTCCCATACCTGAAGAAGGGTATATGTGTCTTTACTGCTCATATGCATAGATAGGAAACCCAGATGTGTATGTCTAATTGTTTCCTAGTTGCAATTTCTGGCTGAGAACATTTCCATGAGGACACTGCAGTTGCCTGAGAGTGAGTGCCATTTCTAGTCCTTTTAAGTGCTGATATTTTCTTTTTTTCTCTCTTCCTGAGAATATGAGGATGGTTCTGACTGAATTGGTACAGCCTAAATGTGTTTCTTTTTCTCTTACTTGCCTATATTCACAACCAATGTGAAGTCAGAAGAGCATAATAGTTCAGAGAGAGAGACAAGCACATGTACTCCGAAGACAGGGGTGGGGGTGGGAGGGCTTTGAGAGACAGTAGATGAAGTGGTTGCACAACATAGACCTGGTTCCTCCCAAAGTCTCCATCACGCCAGTCATTTCTGCGAGAGAAAAGTCAGGAACTTAAAAAAAAAAAAAGAAAAGAAAAAAAACCAAAAAAAAAAAAAAAAAAAAAAAAAAACAAAACCCTGTATCTGCACCTCCTCCTCGGTCCCTTTATTTCACAAGAAAGCCTATGGTAAGAAGAAAAGGGACCCCAGTTACCCCAACCCAGCAAGTTCCTTACCCACCTAATATACTACTGACCAAAGCAAAGTGAAATCCTTAAGGTTTAAAATAACTAATTTGCCTTGACAACTTTTTAACTTAATACCAAGAACTGATTTAAATATTGAAAAAACTTACCTCATTAATTTCTAACATTAAGCCATATCTCCAGTAGCATGGATCCTTTGAAATTAGCCTTATCTACATAATAATGAGAAAACTGGAGAAGAATTTTGAAACTTTCATTTCCTTCATCCTATTTATTCTACTCTCAGCCAGAGGGTGAAAAATTGCAGCCTTAGGTTGCATGGTCTGTTTTATATGTCATGTTTTAAAAAATAATAAATTTTCCACCCAAATTGATAAACTTACTTTGTAAATACAGTTTATTCTGCTGGGAGCACAGGCTGTCTCCTGATGTGCAAAGCCACGGGGTGTTTTAGATTTGCCAGTGTGCTTATGCTAAATCTTTTGTATCCCAAAAAGAAAAGTTGAGATGATTTAACATACAATCTGGAATAAAACACTTGCAACCTTTATTTTCTTTGCTTTTGATTTGCAAAGGCTTCAGTCCAGTCAACAACCATGCAAATAAAGACAACAGACATCCAGGATGTAGCCTGTGAGTTTCCATTATCCTTCATATCAACAGATATGAAGCAACTACAGCAGAGCTGAGTGAGTCGACAAGCTCCTTAAGGTGGACCACACCTAAAATGAGATTAACTTCATTAGAAAGAACAGCCCCCTTACTCTCATATTATTAGCTCTAGGGAAATTATCACTGTACATTTATGACAGGTGGTAGCAATAAGAAGAGGTGATAGAACATGAACAAGTGGTTCAGGTCAGGGAACAAAGCAGCATCTCCAGGAATGTCCTGGCCAGCAGCAGGAAAGAAGCTCTGGTTTCCCACTGCCTCCTAAATCAGCAACACCTTGCCTGGAGGCTGGAAGTGAGAATGTGACTGAAATGCCAGTCCAGACACTAATCACTTCTGGTGAACAGTGTCTACCTGCATCACTGGATTTTCATGGTGAAATGGGTTATATATATTTCCTAATTTCATCCCATCTCCTAAATGATGTCAGGGATACAAGGAGAGGATATTACATTGAGACCGATTAAGGGAACGAGATTTGCTTTTCATCAAATGAATGGAATGTACCTGTGTCCTTGGGTAGAGACTAACATACAACACATGAGAGTTAATCTATGCAAGCCTGTCAATAATCTGGCCAAAAGACTGAATCCCTAAGAAAGCTGATTCACCTTAAGCCGTGCTGGGGATAGGAAGAATAATTATCTGTAATGGCATCTTAGCTTGCTAGTGAACTTATGGTGGTGGCCACACCCTTTGGGCATGGTTTCAGGTGCAAATGTGACCCATTATAAGGTAGAGAAAGGGTTAGCTCAAGCTCTTTGGGCTGTATAGAGCATCAGAAGGTCAGAATAAATACCTGCTTCTCATTTATCTTGGGTCTGGTAGACTCATTTAAACTCCACCTTCAATTATCTCTTTAATGAGCTAATGTAAGTTTCCTTCCATGAAACCTTCACTGAAATGGTGGGGATCCACCTTGATACTCTTTGCCCTCTGCTCTTTTGAATCCAAAATCAGGAAGACATGACATTTAGTGATGTTACAGTACAATGTTACTAAATATGTAGGTCTGATATTTAGTGATGCTACAAGACTGAAGTAGTTTACTTAGTATATGATTCATATTTATTAAGATTTCACTAGATAATTATGATATTATCAAACAACATATGTCCAGCAGCTACCCCAAGTTAAATGTTCTATCCACATGGGAACCTATAGATGGAAGTTTCTGTCTCACCCGGTCCTGCAGTACTTTTGTTCCAAATATATATATATATATATATATACATATATATATATATATATATATTATAAACTGTTTGGCCTATAGCTCAGGCATCTTATTGCTAGCATTCTCTTAATTATTAACCCATTTCTATTTATCTGCATGTGTCTGCATGGTCTTAGCTTACTAATGATGCTTAAGCCTCTTGCTTTCTCACCAGGTACGTGGCATCTCTCTCTTGGTCTCCTATGTATTCCTCTTCCCTGCATTCTCCTAGTCTGGTATGCCTGCCTATACTTTGTGACTGGCTACATCCTGCCTGTCCATTGATCTAGTCAGCTTTCTTCATCAACCAATAAGAGAAACATATATTCACAGCATACAGAAAGACATCCCCCATCAGGAACCAAATTCCTGGAGTTGATTGCTTAATTCCCATCTTCGTGAATTTTGGCGTATAATTTCAGGAACAAAATTTGTGATATAAAGGTAGCTGAAATGAATAAAGGCAAAGGTGGCATACATGTTCTGTCCTCGTTGCTCAACTTTAGTGTACTCCCTGTACGTATTTCTAGTTACTGTAAGTCTTTTGTGCCTTCTAAAGATCAGACATGCTACCCAAATGAGTTTCTCAGTGGCTTGACTTCCATTTCAAGTACTTAACAAAGTCTGCTCTTTCCCTAGGGTTTTCTCATCTCTCTTTTTTATCATTTTACCATACCAATCCATTCTCACTTGCTACCTCACTATCATTCTTTGAATTCTTTATTGTTAAAGATTAAAAGTTTTTAATTTAATAATCAATGATTATTGCTAAACTTAACAAAAAAAACTGTCTTATTCAAGAAATAATTTAAGACATTTTATCTCAGGAAGGAACGCAAAGTACAAAAATAAAATGTGTTTTTAGTTGGGATGAAATTTAAAGTAATGAAATATTAAGGGTAATAAAACATGGCATGAAACCAGGATGGTGAATATAGAATATTTATGCTGTAAAATCCAATGCACACAGCAGAGAGCTCAAATCTGTCACCAGGTTGTGATCAGTCAGCAGGGGCAGAACAGCTTGAGTAGTTGTGAAATTTACTATGTTTGCAAGATAAAGATATACCAATTGCTTTAGCAAAGCACTGGGAACTTTTCCCATTGAGGAAGATTCTCTATTAAACTGTGAACCAACCACTGAACCCTTCCAGTAAATACACTATAGACCTACACAGGACTGTTCTGATGATGTCCTTTGGGAAAAACTAATGACATAATGAGAAGGCAAGTTTTATAAATAAACACTACAGGTAAGTCACTAAAACGTGCTGTTCAGGCATAAGCCAGTGCAGTACTTTTTACATTACTGAGGATATTGTCAACACATACAACTCAGTAACTGTGCTGTGTGTGGGCACCTATGTGAAGCACAGGGTGACCATTCAGTTTCTGGCAATCTTACCAAGCTGCTAAACACTAGAGTAAATTGATATTTTAAAATAAAAACTATGTTCTGAGGACTGAGTGCCAATTGCTGAACCCATGCATGCTCTGAAGGGACTTGACTGAGAATTCATATCAAGGTTCTGGGGCTCTTCTTAGGAAGAGAGCTTACCACATACATGAGGGCTAGAGACAGAAACAATGTCTCTGCTACAGGACAGAATTATGGTCCAAAATCCACAGAAAGCAAGCAGTTGGCATCATTCCAGTAAAAATGAATCAAGAATCTAGAAAGCATTCCTTTTAAGTATAGTGCAAACTAACTTACAATTATGCCTAAGAAAGATTAAAAAAAATTATTGTAGGCTACATTCTTAGGTATCAGCTGCAGGAGACCGCCTGTAATAAACAGCATTATTATTTATAAACCAATTTAAATGGAAGCTGTAATGAAAAAGCAAGCATAACATCAAAGTTTGGAAAGAACTGATACATTTTCTTCTTCCATCTTTTATCTTCTATCCTGGTATTAAACACATGACACTTTTCCAACTACACATAAGAAAACATTCAGCCTTCAGTGTATTGAAGTGCTTTAGCAGGGGGAGAGGGAAGGGGTGAGGGAGGGGGAGAAGGGAGAAGAAGAGAGCAGGGAGGGAGGGGTGGGGGAGGGGGGAGAGGGGAGGAAGGAGCAAGGCCTGGTTATTATTACTTGCTTTTTCATGTTTTACCTGGAAATCTCCCCAAATATTACTTTTTTAGTTTTTCTTTTCACCTTTACTTTACCTCACTAATGATTTTCCTGCATATAGTAAAGTTTGGACAAATATTTACTAAATGATAAGCACATGTCGAGTAAGTCATTCTTAATTCATCACAAGAAAGTAAGTACTATAGACTCTGCTTTTCTAATGTAATGGTATTTTTTTAAAATTTCTTACCAAAAATGTATATGCTTAAAGAGAAAACCAAAATAAAATGAATCTTTAAATTGAAGGAGGATAGGGTAGAGTCCGGAGGCACAGAAGGGTAAGAACAAGGGAGGTACAGTTTTCAGTCAGAAATTATGATTAACGTAGGTACCAGTACACCTCCACTGTATCCCTTTAAAAGTCATTCCAGACCACTTGAGAGTAATAAATAAGGAAATTAAGATCTCAAAGGTACAGCAGTGAGCTAAACATGGTGATACAAGTCTGGAATCACAATCTTAGGGACACTGAGACAGGGCGACCAGAAGCTATAGCTCAGTGTGGGCTATATAGAGAGACCTTGCCTCAAACAAAACACATACACATCTACTATAATGGGTATTAGGTCAAATTCTGAACAAGTATCAGTAACTCAAGGGCTCAGTCCATGCCTAGTTTTTATCTAAGGCCAATGGAAAACAACTCACCCATAAGTCATAGGTGACCCCATTAATACCATCAGCTGCTACTTGGACACGGGTCCACAGAAGACCTGCAAGAAGCATCTATGCTGTGTTTGGGAACTGCTTGCCTGGATAATTTGTAAGTCAGCAAACAATACAGTTGAGAAAAAATGGATATTAATTTATGAAGCCTCTAATTTAGGATGAAAGATAAAACTACCCCAAGAGTGAGCTTACTTGCATTGTAGATCCATGAATAAGAACTTTAAATGAATTAAATAAATAAATGCATACATAATTGCTGCAGAAAAGCAGCCTGGGCTCTTGAGGTTGTTAGCAGACCTTTAGCAAAATTGAAGCCTGTGGGTTGAATTGCTTTGTTTTGTTTTTACTGATTAATTTAATTCTCAGATAGCCTGTAGGGTTACAGAATGGTTCTAATATAAATTCTAATAGGGCAGAAACAGAGCCATTCAATTTGAGCTCCCAGACAGAGAACTCAGATGAGGTAAGGATTGCCATGAGGAAAATGAGGGTCATTGACAAGACACCCTAAGCACAAATAGTTTTCCTGTGTAGTCTTATATAGTAACTACATGGAGTCAAAAATCCTTGCCTACTGGTATCATTTATTTATGTAAATGCCTCTTGTGCTCCTAATAACTATTACAGACTCTTAGAATGCAAGGGGGTGACGCACTGAAGTGACCACTCACGTTTGAGATGTGGCTGGTCATACAATAGCAGAGTGATAAGGGAATGGGGCAGAGTACTGTGAGGATATCTGAAGGTAGAACAGAACTCAGGCTCAGGGGCAGGAACAGGATATTATAAATGTATCTCTAGGAAAGTTGATGCCTTCATTATGTTATAAATGTGGAGAAAGGGAACCTGACAAGCGTGAATTGAGGAAGGCATGGTATGTGGCAAGGAATGTGACAAAAAGCTGAATGTCACAGGAATCAAGAGCTGGGGTACCACGGCCAATATGGAATTTAGAAGAACCAGATAATTGAACTATCAATGGAGTAATAGTAAGGAGGACAGCAAAACCTTACTTACATCAGAAAATTAGGACTTGTATAAAGACTTCTTTGCTTAGGAATTTTGAGCATGGGTGGGGGAAGAGGAGCAGAGAGAGAGAGAGAGAGAATCATTTAGCCAGTAAGTTTTATTGCAGTAATGTGCAATTATACCAGAAAAACATGATCCTCAAGTGAAATGACAGAATCATAAAGTATGTGGGTAATTCTTGGTTCTTTCTCATTTATGTCCCTTTCTTGTAAGATAAATGAGTTTAGTTAAAACAAATAGTGAGTGGTCAGCTTTTTGCCCAGGCCTCTCATATCCAGATGTAGGGGGTATCAACAAGCAGCAAGCAGTCTTTCATTAGAGGAATGTTTTTGTAGAGTAATGAGGTCACACTGGCTAAATATTAAATGCTTTCCTACTCACTGAAGAACTGTGGTCCACTAAAATGATCTAGAAAAACAGTATTTCAAGGTTTTGGGGATTAGATGACCTTCTAGAAACTTCCATCCCTGCCTCTCATGGTTATAGTACATTTCCCCCAGTGTCCTATGCTATAATTCCACTCTTTATGCCTTTTCATCATTTCTATCCCAATTAGAACTAAAAAATGTTTTCAAGTGAAGAAACCTTTTAGTTTCATCATTTATGAACGAAATTAGGCAGAGAGACCCATGATTAGAGAAGAGGCAGGTTCATACAAAAAGGCATTTCTCCTCGAGATACCTTTCACTCATGAATGATCTTATCACAGAAATAAATTAGCATAATTATTACACCTATTTGGTCTCTTGGGAGTAAAGAAATGGGTCTTTATGGCTATATTTTATCAGTTTGTTTACCCTTTTTATGTGTAATTTTTTAAAATTATTTGGTTTTTCTCTGTGTATATTTGGCTGTCTTGGAACTTGTCATGTAGACAAGGATGACCTCAAACTTGTAGAGATTTGCCTGCTTCTGCCTCCCTAGTCCTGGGACTAAAGGCATATGCCACCACCACCTGGCTCAAAGTCCTAGTAATAGAATGGTGAAAGTGGCCATGGGTTGAAGCACTAGTAAGTTCATCATTAAATAACTGTGACCCCATGTTTTTGAATGAGGGTAATGTCTGTGCCAAACTTGACTAGTTAATTAAAGCACTGGTGTGTCACTCACTAATAAGTTGTCTCTAAACTGTGAGTTCCCTGTGTCTGACATGTTATCTTCCATAGGAACTGGTCAATCACTTTTCCACACACATTCCATTTCATTGGTCTTTGAAAGTGACCTCTTGGCTTGTAATCACTGGCGTTCTCTTCATGCTTTATTTCACTTCCTCCTACCAGAGAGCATTTCAGAGTGTTTGTCATGAAAAGAGCTACATAAATATTAATGTATTGATAGTGCTGTGGCTTCTCAAACCTATATTTCATTTCATGGATTTTAAGAGCTACAAAATTTACTGACTGTACAGAAAATATAGGTATAATGGATTTATTGAAAATGCCCCCAATGCGATAAAAATATATGAATTATTAAACCCAAGAAAGTAAGAACCTTTTTAAAAGCCAAATTTTTGCAACCAATCTTGAGGGTTTTTTTTTTTTTAAACCCAACAGAGATAAACTTTGGGATGACAAATACAATGTACCCTTTATGAAATCCAGGTGGATGCCAACAAGGTTTCTTGTTGATCAAAAGTCAAAAATGGGCTGTATGAGTTAGTGCAATAAGGCATATCAAAGTTAAAAGTTTACTGTAAAAATAATTAAATCTCCCCTAAGGAACTTTCCTTACAGCCAAAAGGGGATGGGAAGGAACAATTGCTTACCCTATGATAGACTAAACGTATGGAGCATAGGGCAAAATTTAATGAGAAAATGTCTCTCTATTTTGTTTATTACGTTTCTTGTTTTCAGGTGTGGGGGAAGGGATGCTTCAACTTACGTTTGACAACATTCAGGTGACAATATACTTAGTGCTTTTTCATTGTGAGGCCAATAAAGGCCAACATACAAGAAGGCTGGGGTAAGTTCCTAGAATGAAAGGGTTAGCTGTATTTTCCTTT
Source organism: Phodopus roborovskii (assembly GCF_943737965.1). Lineage (NCBI taxonomy): Eukaryota > Metazoa > Chordata > Mammalia > Rodentia > Cricetidae > Phodopus > Phodopus roborovskii. The sequence continues at coordinate 9,521,263 of NW_026126549.1, read as the reverse complement.
AGCAGGTGTTTGACAGTATTTGACAAACCTGACAATGAGAGCTGTATTATACTGGGAAATGTAAGGGACATGGAACCAACATTTTGGACTTCTGGTCTTGGTAAACTTAAAAATACCACTCAGGAAAATGAAGCTCGTGTCCAAATGTACACCTAGAAAATAGAAAGCACGTAGCATTTAACCATGAAGAAATGTGATCTGAGTTGGAAACAGAGGTTTGGAAACACGTTTTTTAGTATGGAATGCCTTGACTTGTTTTTTTTTTTTTTTTTGGAATGATAACCATGCATTAATGAAAACACTGGACAATCACTAAGCAAGACAAGCCAGAAGATGAAGAAGTAGTGGAGATACATGATATGTCCAGTTGTCTAGACCTTCTTAAGCAGAGGGTTAGTTATTATTATTACTATTATTATTATTATTATTATTAACTTCATATAAGCAGTAAACATTTCATGGAGCTATAGCATGCCAATATTCTAATAGCAACTCTCATTTCATTGTATATACATTGTAATAGCTTAAAAAACAATAAGCTATCACTTGTGCTTACCAAATATAACATATTTTATTTTCCCATGAAGGATAGAATCAATGCTATACTTGAGTAATTAATTTTAATTCTCCTCTAGTTGGTAAATAGAAACAATATCACAAACTTATAAATTTAATTCATATTACAAACTTAGATTGGGAATAAAAAGACTTTATATAAAATTTCCAAAACCTTCCTATCAATGTGTCTTCCTCTGTTATGGTGAAGAAATATGTACTGACCTATTTTTCTGACTTTCCCTTAAAATAGAATGTCTTTTCCTCCTTGATGTTGCAAAAAAAAATTGTAAGTACATGATTAAGTAACTGGTTGGATTTCTTTCATTATACACTGTTTCTGAACATCTTTTTTAAAGTATCTAAATAAAATGCCCATTAAATAAAGTGTATGCCTTTGACTCAGTCAGGCAAATTCTTCAGATTTCTACTTAAAAGTAAAAGCACTGGACCCAGACACCCAAAGCATTGTAGCATTGATATTAAGAAACTAGACCCAATTAAGATCCATTTTTCCCTGGCTTATTTCAAATCTTCCCTCCCCTCTCCAAAATAAATAGAAAAGCAATAGAAATGAACCAAACATAATTATCAATAAAACAACATCATTAGTGTATATTAAGAAGGAGGTGAATGGAGATGAAAAAGTTAAAATGTGTAAAGGTAGAGTGGGAATACAATGACAGAAATTAATAAAAAGTTATTAACATAGAAAGCAATAGGGGAAATTAATATCACACAGTTTACAAAAGCACATCCGTGTTTCAATTGCACACATTTAGCTTCCAGTTTTTTTTTTTTTTTTTTGTTTTGATTTTTCAAAAAGAAAAAGAGACTGGGATATTCTGGAAGAGCGAACAGTGTGGGGCCTTTGCAAATACTACAGCCAGCAGTGCCAATCTGCAAGAGGTAAGAAGGCAGTTTGGTTCAGCATGACTCAGTAGCTGGTGTTGGTTCAAACTTTGAGAGTCTGACCTTGAGAAGTTTATTTTAGGCATATTTAAACATCAAATTTGGAGATAAGTGTTTTGGTGATAATGAAGTAGAGTCCATGTGTGCAACACAGCTTGAGCTCAAGACATGACTACATCAAAACTCTTTGTAAAGTACAAGTGACATCTTCCATAAAGAATATGAACTCAAGGTGAGGGTATGGTGACATGGTGGTGCTGGGGGGGTGGCTGGTAGAGTGGGGGTTACAGCATGGGTTGGCCATACAGGTAACACAAAGGTCAACTGGCTATTACCTATTTTTGCTTCCAGCCTTCTGGACAAAACTCAGGTTATTTATCTCTCCCATTAAAGAGACAACCATGTGTGTTTAATATTCATTGTTTTCCTAGTGCTTGTCTGTGCAATAGGGCACAAAGATAGTAAGAGCCAGAGGATCTGGGAGCTTGCTGTGAGATTGTGTCCTACCCATACACTATAGCTGACTGCCCAAATGTGAGTTGAACAAGTATGACATCAATGAACATGCAGAATTAAATGGAGAAAAGCACATGAGGCCTCAACTCTACACAAAGAACGTGGGCAAGCTAGTGAATCTGGGGACAGGGGACATCAGGGAAGAGCACAACAATCAGTTGTCTAGTGCCAAATGATTAGTCCTGAAAACACATGCAGGTAGTATTGCACCTGACTGAACAGGTTATATTTAGGAATATATATGTATTTACATATGTTTATCTGTGTGTAATAACAAGTTGTTATAAAAGAAAGAGAGACCATGAATCTGAAGGCAAACAGGGAGTGAAGGCTATATGGGGAGCAGTGAGAGGAACAGAAGGGGAGAAATGTATCAAATTATCATCTAAAAACTAAAAATAAATAAATAACTAAAAAGGATTACTCTGATGTTTGTTCTATTGGTGGGGGGGGAATAGGTTAGGAGGAGCAGAAGGAAATGAATCTAACGCAATAGCTCATCTATGTGCCACATCTCTGTGGCAGCAATACCATAATAAAAATGAAAGATGCTGATCCCATACAGTCTGATACTTAAATTTAAAGAAGTCATTCTTGACAAAAGAAGCATGTGAGCTAGATTTTTCCATCAGCATAGAAGGCTTTCAAGTAAGACCTTGGTTCAATCTCCAGGTCATCTAAACACAGAAAACATGTTCCTAAAAGACTACTATACTGAGTTAGTAAAGATAGGTAATGTGACAGGTAATATTGTTAACAACTAGGTTTAAAGTCACCTAGATGACTGGGCTCTACTCATTTCTAGGAATGACTGTAAGGGCACTTCAGAGAAGGTTAACTAAAGAGGGAAGACAGAACGAGGAAGTCAGTTCACTACACTGTGAACTGATTAAATGGAATGAAAACAGAAAAAGGACTAAAGTGAGCTGAGTACAAGCACTTGCTTTTTCCCCTCTGCCTTCTTGTCTGTAAGATGTGAACATGCAGCCTCTTGTTCCTACAGCCATGCTTTCCCCCACAGGATTGACTGTTCTCTTCAAACTGTGAAACAAAACAAATTTCTCTTAAAATCTATATTTTGCCCTACGTGAAATATATTTAATGAAACAAAATGATGAGAAAGATTTTCAGGAAAGAAATGGACCAAGACATAGGAAGAAAGGTATGTTGATATTATTGATTTCAAAGAAATAATGATGTATATTACCAAAGGTGTAAGAGAAATAAGGAGAATATGAAATAAGGTTATAATTCTACTAACTCTTTATACAGTCAACAAAAAAGCAATATATCACCTAAACAATGAAGGGTAAGAAAAACACAGAGGAAAGATTAAAAAACAGTATTAATTTATGTCAGTGAGTTGGTGGAAAATAGCTAGTGAAGAGAACAATGAAAGTATAACATTTATAAACATACTTATTTTATGAACATACTTGATACTCATTAAATTTATATTTTACAAACACATATATTAATATTCTAATAAAATGATGCCTTCAAAAAAGGTACATTTCCATTCTATTTGTAAAATATTTCATTTATTTCACTTGACCACAATTCTGAATATAATGTTTCATATTTCACAAGTGCAGGTAATAGAGACATTGTATTTGTACTTCAATATTAAAAAGACTAACAACAGAAGCTAAATTAAAACAATTTGTTAAAATAATTTCAAATAAAGACTTCAAAACCAACCACAAAATTTCTAGAAATTAATGAGGCCTACAAGCACATAGATGGCATTACGAATCTATGTCTCAGAGGGAAACATGTAGCCAAACCATATAAGTTATAAATAATTTAGAAACAATCTAAATAAAATAACAAGCTTAAAAATTACCTATTGAAAATTACTTAATCCTATAGTAAAGGAGAACGTGAGACATTCATCCACTAATCAACCCAGCATCAGTAAAGTAGTTCTTTTGTTTAAAAAAAAAATTATTTTTGCCTTTTTTTTAACATGGAAATGACTCAGAGTAAAAGCTAACCAAAAATTAATAGATTGAAAATAATAAATGGAGCATAAACCATAGCTCTCAAGGAAATTAAAAGAATCATGATGAAACTATTAAAGAATTTCAGCATAAATATCCTAAAGTTTAAATTACTTTCCCTAGCAGTAAGTCATAACTAATCAGTGAAGCATATAAACACAACTTCCAAATAAGTGATTTAACATCCAAATTTCTTCATGATCTTATATAATGTCTAGTTTGATCACGATCACACCAAAGGGAGGTGGCAAAATACTTTCTAAAAGAAATACCACATGGGTGCTTGTTGGCCAGTCTCACCAGTGAATACTAATGTTAACTGCACATTGTCAAGTGGAAATTAAGAAGCAGGGTGTCATGCAAAGAAGAGCTGAATAGAATAATACATTTACTACTGAAGTATGTTTTCCTCAGTAATAGGAAGCCTGTAAAAGTAATACAGAGAGTAATAAGTCAAACAAAAAATGCATTCTAATCAAATGTTAATCATCAAAATTTAAATGTATTTATGATTTAGAGAAATGCTACACAAAATTTACAGATCTCACATTATAAAATATATATTTAAAATTTAATGCAGTATAATTTTTTCATGGTAAGAACCCAAAGTTACTCTACTGAAATTGATAATGGAAATTTTGGTAAAGGAAATAAAAAATATACATTGGAAAATAAAAATTGCATAGAAAACTGGGTATCTAGTTTTGAAGACCAAAACTACATCGCTCTCTCTCTCTCTGTACAAAGGTCAGTTCAAAATGGATCAAAAATTTAATACAAGACATGAAACTTTGAAACTACTGGATAAAACATGGGGGAACTTCTAAGAAGACCTCATCCCTCAGGAATATAGCAAGAACTGCCAAATGGGATTGTGATGCATCCCATGAAACAGCTTCTAATGAACTATCCACAGAGCGAGAACACAACTTCCAACTGCAAGAAAATCATTGATGGCTGTTTATCTAACTGAGGATTAATATCCAGGAATCAAAAAACCTCAAAAAAATTAACAGCAAAGGGCAAGTAATTCAATAAATTCATGGGTAGATGAGTTGAGCACAAGTGGCCTATGACAGTCTAAAGGAGGAAATATTTAATACATCTTCGGCCACCAGGGAATTACAAATCAAAAACAAATTGAGATTCCATCTCACTCGTGTCACTATGGCTATCATCAGAAAACCAAATAAATAAATAAAGAAAGAAAGAAAGAAAGAAAGAAAGAAAGAAAGAAAGAAAGTGGATAAGGAAGCATATGGCTATCATCAGAAAACCAAATAAATAAATAAATAAAGTGGATAAGGAAGCACTGCTAGTGAGACTATGAATTTGCAGAATCACTGTGGAAATTGCTATGGAGACTCCTCAGGAAAGCTAAAAGTAGAACTATATAATATGATCCTAGAAATGTTCTCAGAATTGTCAAAGTCATTACATAATAATGATATTGTGTACTCTTTTTTATTGTAGCACTAGTGTACAATAACTGTTATGAAATAAGCCTAAATACCTGTCAACAGATGGATGAATAAAACATGTAATATGTGAACGCATATGTGCTCGCCATAAAAAAAGAATTAAATTATGGTGTCTTGGGAAAATAGATAGAACTAGAGATCAAAATGTTAAGAAAAATAGGTCAAACCTCAAAAGTAAGTATGACATATATTCTCTCACATGTAGCATTTTAGGGAAAAAACAATGTAAGGGAGATATTTAGGAAGAAAAAGGGGAACGGACTTGGGTTGTAAAAGGGGAATAGAGTGAATATGATCAAAGCCTATTATGTGCATATGTTTAAATGTTACAATGTACCCTATTATTTTGTTCAATTAATATTTCTAAACAAATAAGAAGTAGACAAACAAAGCTTTAAAAGATAAAAGTGTAGGGAAAAGGGGAGTTATCTCATATCAACTTCTATTTTTAATTTCTTTTTTTTTTTTATACTACATCTATTAGTCCTGATGTGGAAGTACTAATGAATGTGACAGGCAAATGTCAGTTTTCCAGGCATAAGATGATATAGAGCCCCCCCCACCCCATTAGTATTAGTTGCTAACTATCTGGTTGGCCTATATAAACTTGGTTAGATCTCACAACACAAACAAGCAAAAAGAAGTTAACACTCAACCCAGAAGGCGTGCAGGCAATGGCAACAAGCTAGACACTCCACATCAGGAAGTGTTAGGGGAAGTCCTAGTAGTACTGGTGGTGTAAGCTATGTGATCTATGTACAGTGCTGGCAGCAGGCCTGACCCCAAAAAGGCTACTGGGATGTTTCTGATTTGGTTCTTGCCAATAATAGTTCTTAGCCAGTCTTCCAGCTAACCCATTGTCTGACATTTCTCTTCTGATGAAAAGAACAGGACCAAATGTTGTTAATTCCCTTAAGAATTCTGTTGCCACAACCAGGCAGTGGTGGCACATGCCTTTAATTCTAGCACTCAGGAGGCAGAGACAAGAGATCTCTGTGAGTTCGAGACCACCCTTGTCTACAAGAGCTAGCTAGTTCTAGGACAGTCTCCAAAACCACGGAGAAACCCTGTCTTGAAAAACAGACAAAAAGAATCCTCAGCAGGAATTAGCAATACAAAGTTCTGAAATGACAGATAACAAGATGATGCAATCATCTATCTTAAGAGACACATGAAAAAACATTATAAATAACAGGTATCATTAAATGTAATTATATTCCTATGGAAGAATGATCCACACATATACTAAAAGCAGAAAAAAAATGCCCTATTTGTGAAGGTGCTAAAAAAAAAGTTCATGGAATAAACAGAATGATGTGTAAGTTACATATAAGGAAATTCACAAAAGTATATCAAATGACATAAAATGACAGTTAAGAAAATACAAAAATCTATTTTCTTGGATAAGAAGACTATAAAATTATTAATTCATTCAAGAATGACATGTCATGTATAAATGTGATTATAATTAAATATCACAGGATAAATGTTATCAAGTTCCTACTTGAAGACATTTAAAAAAATCTAAAGCAATTCTAAGAAAAGAAGACCAATCTTGGAAGGGAAATAATCCTAGCAGAAATTAAAACAACATACAAATATTAAATCCCCTGAGAAATTAAGACAATAAATCCATATTATGTCAGCATATTAAACACGTTGGAGCTGTAGGAATCAATTAAAATGGTTAAATGGAATTGAAATGAGGCAAAATTATCCTAATAAGGGTGGATTGTTCATGGACTGTAAGAACAGAAACCAGGGCAGACAGAGAAGACAGAAACTAGATGTGCATGGCACTGAATGATATCTGAGTAACAGGAGCTGTACAGAGATTTTTTAAAGTCTTTTCAAGATAGTCTTTCTATGTAGCTTGGGCTACCTTCAAGCTCAAGAACTACCTCCTCTGCCTCCTGAAATCTAGGATTACAGGAAGTGCACAACCTTGGCTGGCTAGTTCTTTTTAAGCAGTTTCACCTTCTCTAGCACAGCTGTAACACATTCTCCCCACCAGGTGGCTAAACAACCAACTCAATTTATCCCCAGACTTCTGGACACTGGGCATCAAAGACTGAGGTTTGAGCAGGTCGTCACTCTGCCTTACAGGTGACCCTTTTTCTGTTTGACCTCATCGCTTTGTCTAATCTGACTATCCTCTTCTTGTGAAGACATGTTATCTTGTGGCAGAGCCCACTCCAGTAACTTCATTTTACCTTAATTGTCTATCTCCCATTCTCATGGCTTTGCTTTCTATTACTATGATGAATGCCATGACCAAAAGCAACTGGAGGGAGCAAAGGAATGCCATGACCAAAAGCAACTGAAGGGAGCAAAGAGTTTATTTCAGATTACAGTTTATAGTCTATCATTGTTCGATTGTAGGGTCAAGTTACAAAGCAGGAATTGAAACAAAAATCTCCGAGGAATACTCCTTACTGGCTTGCTCCCCAGAGTTTAGCTATCTTTCTCATGCAACCCAGGCCCTCCTTCCCAGAGAAATTACAACTTCAGTGGGCATGGGCCTGCTACATCATGTAGCAACTAAGAGAATGGCTCAAATGTATTGCTACAAGGCAAGCTGATCTCAGAAATTTTTCAGTAGAGAGTTCCCTGTTCTTAGACCCTTTAGGATCATTCAAATTGACAGCTGATACTAAACTATGACACTGGACTATTGGTAATTAAGTTTGTACCATATGAATTTTGGAAGATGCATGGGGAAGTTTGAAAAACATTCCTCACACACACACACACACACACACACACACACACACACACACACACACACAAATGACAATCAAACTATTTAAAGATGGAATCACGATAAGTAAAACTCTAAGAGTGCACTGGGTTAAAGTCATGTCTAGCCTAGATGTGAGAAAATAATCTCATGAGGACATAAACAAATAGAAGTAGTTAAGTTCAATAGAAGGTATTCCAGAACAGGCTGGATCCCAATCAGAAGAGATCAGAGACTAAGATGGACACAGGAAGAGAGTACCCTGTAACCACATAGTCAGGGACTGCTCCTGTGTCTGTTTTCAAGCAAGCAACATCCAGGGGAGGCAACTATTAGAAGCAAGGGGGAAACAAGGAAATATCCACCCAGAAAGCCTTCCAATGCAGAGGAACCCCAAAATTCAAATGTCTACATTTCTGAAGTTTTCTGCAATCAGGTGTGTGGTGTTTACAGCATAGGGCCCGGAGAATTCACTGAGTTCTACTAAAAATGGGCTTTATTTCTTCCAAATAAGTTTCTTTTTCACGTTATCAAGATAGACTATAAAACCTGGGAAATCAGAATTGTTCTAATGGCAAAATAAAAACCACAAATTCAAAAGCTGGAAAAGGTCTTGGAAACTATGTGGATGGTATAGTTATGAGTTATTTTCATTTTTCATAATTTTGTATGCTATAATACCCATAATACCCATACTGTATAGTATGGGGAAAGCCATGAGGAAATTAATTTTCCATTGTTTTACAACCTTTATACTCATCAGTAAAAGCAGGTATTTTAACTGAGGAACTGTTGAATGGAACTCAGCTATGAACTCACTTACCTTCAGAAATTTTCTCATCACCAATTAACATTCAGGTAGCTCTCTGGTAAATCATTGTTCATATTCAGGCATTGGGATGAGAAGAACTCAAGTAAAGAAATAAGAGTTCCCCATGAAACGGTTTCCAAAAACATTTTGTATACTAGGAGATAAGAATTCTGCATGACATAAAGAAACTCAACAGTCAACCATATAGACCCTTACACAGCTGAAGAAATACCTTTTAGATTTCTGCATACTTGGTGACCTGTAACTATAGGGAATTAAGAACCTCAAGCTTTCAAAGCGACTATATTTATGATCAATATTATAATATCTGTGGTGGTTTGAATGTAATTGGCTCCCATAAACTCATAGGGAGTGGCACTATTAGAAGGTGTGTCCTTGTTGAAGTGGCATGGCTTTGTTGAAAGAAATGTGTCACTGTGTGGGCAGGCTTTAAGATCTCTTTTGCTTAAGCTTTGCTCAGTGTCACAGTCCACTCCTGTTGCCTTCTGATCTAGATGTAACCAGTACCATGTCTGCTTGTTTGTCACCATGCTTCCAACCATAATGATAATGGACTAAACCTATGAAACTCTCAGCTGTCACCTAAATTAAATATTTTCCATTGTAAGAGTTGCTGTGATCAAGGTGTCTCTTTGCAGCAATAGAATCCCTAACTAAGCCAACATCTCAGACAAGCAAGATGGGAAAAGAGGTTTGGAAGAAGAATAGTTAGCTAAGTCAAGGTAAATAATTCATTCTGTGTCATGCATGATGGATAGTACTGAAGGGTTCAAGCTCTGGGTTGGGAACTCTGGCTTCAAACCCCAATGGTGCCTTGACTCAATATACTGCCTGAACTCCTCTGTGTCTTTGTTTACTCTTCTAAAATAGAGACATAAAAATTTCCAAATCATTGTCATAAAAATATGTTAGAGATATACATAACATACAGATTCTGAAGCTATAGTTACGGTACATAAAAGATAGAGAAGTCCAAAGACATATATATATATATATATATATATATATATATATATATATATTTCACTGCTAAAGGTTTCAAGTAAAAATAGCTATTTCAAAAAGAGCATTTGTGCACACTGAAACAGTGTCAGAAATAATAAATTATGGATTTTTTATACATAGAAGTGATTTCCAATCCCTAGAACACATTTGAAAATTTTTGCAAAGTAAGTGAAATGAAAACCAATGGCATGCTTACCCAGGTAAATGTTGAAAATTTTCTTAATTTTCCAAAATGGGGTTTTACTTCTTACATAACTAATTCATGGATATATGTAGGCAGACTTTTCTATCCCATCAGCCAGCTCCAAACTAACCATGCAGACACTTATTATTAATCATAAATGCTCAGTGATAGTAATAACTTAGACTTGTTACTATCTCTTACAACTTATATTATTTCGTATTTACGCTCTTTCGCAGGGCAGAACTCTTCTTCAACATGGTATGTCCATCTTGCTTCTCCCCAGGTCTCCTTGTAACTCTACCTTTCTGTTTCCAGTGTCCTCTCTGTACTTAAAATCCTGCCTAGCTATTGGCCATTTAGCTTTTAATGAAACCAATCACAGTAAAATATCTTCACAAAGTGTAAAGGAATATTCCACAACAGTTATATACCAAATGCTCTGGAAATCTCTGAGATTTTAATGACAACATAAAAGATGTTTGATGTTTTACATGCTATTCTCAGGCTTGTTTGTGATTTTGCTTTGTGATCCCTGTTGAGTTTGTGTCCCTGGTGTGAGACAAAGTCATGATAACACTCTAAATCATACTGGTTTTGCAGAACAAGCTAAATATAAGTCAACTACCAGACAAGGTACATCATCTGGTGCAATAATGGCATGACCATTATGAGGGTAATCAGCCATTTTCTGATTGGTTTTGAGAGCTCTTCCAAAGAAGAAATCTCATGCCTGCTGCTGTAAACCTGGTCATATCACATGATTGGGAGTAATAATGAGTACTTATTACTTTTATTTATTTACTTTATGCTAAGTAGCCATGTTGTGAAAATGCCTTCTAAATATTTGTGTTTATAACCACAGATTAGTGCTGCTCTAAATCTTGTTCACAAGTGTTTTTTTTTTTTTGCAGTTGGTGGCCATTAATGGCCACTTACAAATGATCAGAGTGGTGAGAATAAGGGACTATTAGATACTTGGCCTTAAATATATATTTAAATAACTCTGAAGCTTGAGAAACACTGTGGAAGAGAGAACAGAAAAAAATGTAAGAGTCAGAGGATGAAGAGGTATGCATGTGTTTGGACATAATCTAGCCAATGCAATCATGAGCTTGCTGCAGCTGTGCTTATCTGCACAGAAACTACATAAGATCGAGCCTGTCAATACTTCATCATGGATGGAGGAGGAACAAGTTGGCCTCATGCCTTCCTAAGTGATGAGCTATTGATAGCTAATAATAGCTGGGATAGGGGTGTCACTTTCTTCAGTGGTAGAACCACCAGTAAACTGTTCATTCTCCAGCAAATAACTTCCCATACCTACTCATGTAGGCAACCTTATTTCAACTTAATGGGACACACATGCACAAACCACCACCAACAACTTTAGAATAAGAAGGGAACTTGTTAGAAAGGAAAAAGCTTTCAGTGGGAATGGGAGGGGAGATAAAGAGGGAATGGGTGGTTAAAAAAATGACTGAGATTCATTACATAAATATACGAATCAATCAAAGAACAAAAACAAGTGTGGGTGAATGTTCCCACCGACTTTGGATAAAATGTTTTTAAAGCCCTTCTAAGATCATTTATATCTTAAATGGAAAACAATATTTAAAATGTCAAACAATAATAACTTATTTCTCTTAACCTGTCCCTTGGGAGTTCTTTCATAGTTCAAAAGATACATTAAACTGGACATGGTGCCTCAAGCTTGTAACCTCAGCATCAATGATTCTGAGAGGCTGCACTTGTTATCAGAAATAGAATGAGTTTCAAGACAGCCTGAGCTACAGAGACCCTGTCTCTAATAGAGAAAATCATGTTAAACTATTCGCATAAATGAGTGCTTTCACTTTCTCTAAGCAAGAACTCTGATGGGAGAGCTAGGTGCTCACCAGAACACCCACAACTGATGCTGGGTTCCCTAGTGCAGTGGCACTTGGAGTGGGAAGCATTTGTGGTACATGAACTCCACAAATTCTTGTGGACTGATAAAGGTCTGCGGGTCTCACTTGCATTAGATATTCAGAAAGTTACTTTATATAAAAAAATAACTGAGAGCCACAGTCTTTAAAACATGCAACTCCCCAAGCATTTGAGAACTTTCACCTGAATAAGGCCTGGTGTGCTCATCCTTCAACCAATGAACCTACAGAGAGAGGGAGACAAAAAGGAAGTCAGATGCAGGAGAATCCCACTCATGGTAGGAAGAAATATTTTAGCTTGCACAGGTCAATGAAGCCTTTAATTAAAATCTAATTATCTGTGGATCTGGTGAAAGTGGATGTCTTGATTTTGCTCTATTAATACAGTATATAGAAGAGCATGAGCATGGAATTAGCATACTCTTGCCATGACTGCAGCTTAACTTTGTTATTACTGTTAATTTTCTTTCAATTCTTATCTGTCTTTAAACTATATATATATATATATATATATATATATATATATATATTGCAAAGCTCCATTATGAACCTTCTTTTGTTTAGAAGAGTCAATATTATGCTTTTAATGGGGTGGCAAGGGCAACTGAAGCACAAATACCATGTGTTAGAGCTGTCTTTTCCCTTGTAACTTAAATTATATGTCATTATTTACAAAGTAAACTTTGAGTTTACTATGCTTTTAAAAGACAAATTCTGAAGAGTATATGCTTATATGTGTATAAGCTATGTGGGAATGTTTTTGAGCCAGAATGTTCTTATGTTGATATAATTAGAAAAGACATTGGAAAAATTAATGTTTGTCTTTTCTCAATAGAGCATCATGAGGAAAGGGTGTGAGCTAACTTGGGAAATTACAAAGAATTATTACTGGATTCTTGTGTATAACAAGGACCTAGAATTGAATTGTTATAGAATAAAGGCATATTCAGAACTTCTCTCTGAGGGTCTGTTATGGAAAAATAGTTGGAGGATTCTACCTAATCAGGTTTAAATTATGAGTGTTTGACGCTATTTAGGGCATGTGAGACAAATTATACATCCAGGTCAGCACGCTTTTTTCAGGACTATGATTGCATTGCACATGTACAGCAAACAAAAGGGGACACATTTCTAACAATTTACATGTACAGATTTCAGGCTTGTGTGTAAAAGGCCCAGAAAATAATGTGGATAGACAGAGCATCTTAAGTCCCTTCTGATTAGGGGTTATAAAAGATGAACTTGCTCTTCAAATGCAATTCAAGAAGAAAAATAGGAAACAGATTATGTTTTCTTATGGGGCAAGTGCTCTCTGCCTTCCACATATTTGCAGGAACAAAATTAAAAGCATATTTGTTGATATGTGCAATAATACAACTGTATGGTAGGAACGGGTTCTTTGTGCTTGTTCCTCGGAAATACACAGTTTTCTATTTCTAGGGGTTTTGTGAATTAGAATGAGTCCCCACCCTTTGTTTTCGAAAGTAAACATTTTTCTGAGTGTTCTGCTTCTATCATAGAATTTTGCTTTACTTATTTATTGAACTATTTTATGTATATAATATAAAGAATATGTACATGTTTGTTTTTCTTCCTACTTGGCAAAGTAGGCTAAGAAAAAGTGTAATACAAACACCAGCTTATTGACTAGTTAGTTAGTAATTTCCCAGATAAAATTCCAGTTGAGTGATGCAAAGCTTGTGATATCTGCAGACACATCTTTCACACTTGTACCTGGCACTTTTCTTACTGAACAAATAAACACTGTCTAGATGGCTACCTTCACAGTCTATAAGACTTAGTGGTTACCCATTTCCTAATTAATAGATTCCAATGCCAACATTCAGAAATCTGTGTCACCTCTAGACAATTGAGTAACACTAGCAATGCAACCAAAGTTCCTTCACCTTGCAACTATCTCCACAAAGCAGCTACTTAAATGCTATCATGATAAACAGTTTTTCTGAAAAACATTCATTGTTCTAGTCTCTGCATATTTGGGACAATTTCTCTGACCAGCATTGATATAGAATCTATTTTGGATTCCAATAATCAGCTGTGCTGGAGAGTGACTTTGTCAAAGTTGGTTCACCTGGCATTGGAACAGTCAGTATTTCAAAACCTTATGGAACTCCACAGTCCCAAATTCTAGCAGCTGATTCTAAACAAACTTTATTAGCACTGAAGATAGCAACTCTGGCCTTGAGGTGCATGGAATCTAGTCTGTCATTTTCTGAAAAAAAAAATCCAGGGTTCTTGTCTTTAAAACAATGAACTACATGAAGTGCGAGAATATTGTTGGAGGTGTAAAATTTCAATTCCCGTGTTACAAATTTTACTGAAATTTTAGACTATCTGGAAAGGTGACACTTTTATAGAATTTGTTGATTGCTACAGTATTTAAAAATGAGCAGAAACTATAATTATTGATTTATTTTATGGTTATGGTTGAAAATACGTTTTCAAGCAGAAGGAAACACTGACAGATGTGTTAATTGTGCTGCAAACCTAAGCCTCATCCTAATTATAGTTAGTAATCAACTGAAGGTTTAATGATTCTCGTTGCTAAACTAGTATCTTAATAGTAAACCCATGGAAGAAGTTACATTAAAAATTGCTTATAGCAATCTGTTTCAGGGATGGTAAGGCAAGTTTGAGATCCATGAACCTACCACACTGCTGAGTTAAGAGGCAATTGAATAAAAAGGGAGGCCTAGCAGGAAAATCTGAGGAATACCTAATTTTTGCTCAAGTATCACATGTGTGCACACACACAGAGACCAAATGGAGACAGATGTGTGTACTTGCTATGCTCTTGTGATTTGAAACCACCACCCTTGTTCATCTAAATGTGTATAATACAAATATGCAGTTCTGTGTCTTCTGCCCAATTCCCTTCACAAAGGACCTTTCGTCCTCATTTCTGGATTTCCTCTATACTTTCTTTAGTTCTCAATACACAAGTCTACTAAGCTAAATCCATCTATGATAGCAAAAGTAGCTCAAATTCTTACTTTTAATCCTCTTCACACACAGACACAGGTGTCCCTATCACCAGATTCCTCACCTATCATTTCTATCAAAGGCAGATTAATAGGAAAAAAAGTGAATCTGTAATGAACACACGCATACTATCCTTTTCTTATTACTCTTTAGAGGTATAAGAATTATGTAATAGCATTTGCATTATATATAGACAGTGTTGCTCTTACACAGGAGGCTGTGCACACTGGTGCACACCCATTGTCCAAGCACTTAAGAAAAATGGCTTTTTGTATGAATACAGGAATGGGAGATGAGCCTTGGAAACACAGACAGACTTTCATTTAAAAACAGAAAGAAAGAAAGGAAGAAAGAAAGAAAGAAAAGAAAGAAAGAAAGAAAGAAAGAAAGAAAGAAAGAAAGGGCTTACTGAATAAATTATGTGGGAGGGCACACACATGTCTATACAAACACTACTCCATTTATTTAAAGGACTGGTGCCTGCTCAGATATTGGCATAATTTCAGAGATCCTAAACCAAGACCCAGTGGATGTCCAAGGAAGACTTTAAAATCCATCACAATCCAGAAAAATCCACCTTAGGTGAGAATGTTTTATCCTGCGCTGATGAAATGCAATCAATTTTTCTTCACTGAAAACGACACAAAGGCCATTGTGCCCTTAGTGTTCAATCAGAGCTTACCAGCTCCTGCAGTCCCATCTCTAGGCTTGAAGGGATAAGGTTTAGTCCACTTACACCAACCTGGAAAATAAGAAAATACATCCTTACCGTGACAGTTATGAAGAAAAAACACGTAGTTCACTGTCTCAGAAAAGGCACTCTTGAAAGAATGCAACATGTGGGGATGATTAACTATTGTATTCACCATGGATGGTGTAGACTGATCTGGAATTTTACTGCAGCAACTCTCCTCACATAGTTGATATATTTTGCCTTTCTTTATGAACACATAATTTTTAAAAATAATTTCTTCTCTAATTTTTCAATTTGTCATTTCTACCACTTTTACCCTGGTGTTTTGCTGTTGTTTTATGATCCTAAAAAAAAGTAGAATCTCAATCTTCAGAAATGGACATGGTCTACATCCAGAGGTGAGGGTAGTCTCCATTTCTTGTTGTCCTTCATTTCCTAAAAATAGTTGTAAAACAAAAGTGGACTTGCTGGTGTTTGGAGGCTAGCAGTCTAGAAAATTCTAGTCTTCATATGATTACATTCAATTTCATATTCTATGGAATTAAATTTTAAGTATCAACAATATATATTTGATATTTTGGGTTTTCAAAATTAAGGAACTCATGTGGTTATTAATAATACACACACCTATCCATGATTTAAAAGAGAAGCAGGCAAACTTCAGCTCTTGTCAGACAACTTCTTTAACTTTAAATGAAGTTTCATTGGGACCTAACTAATCTATTTCACTTGCATATGATATTTTGCTACTTTCTCATTATAAAGGCAGAGCTCAGAAGCTGTGACAAAGACTTTGTAAGCCTTTATAGACAATGTTTGCCCATCATCAGGTTAAACAGAAATTTTCATAACAATGCCTTCAAACTGAGTAATGTGTGGAGGAATGAAAATACAGCCTAAAATGTTGTACAAATTTACAATTAAGTTATGGATTTAGTCTCAGAAAATATCAATAAAAATATAGATAAGTAGATATGTTAAGTATAGAGAAAATAGGCTCTGAAGAGGAAAGCATTCACTATGAATGGCCAAAAAAAAAAAAATGCTGGTTAAAACTATTATAGGACCAGTGAGATGTCTCAGAGGTGCTTGCGGGGCTGGCCTTAGTTTGGGGGATTTTAGGTCATACTTCTTTTAATATACTTCTTAGACTATACTCTCTGGGACTAGACTAATCTTAGTTTGATTAGAACAGGAGAGATCAAAACTTCTGAAAAAAGCAACCCACTCATGGGTGAAGGACACCAAGGGTTAGTCTTTCTCCTTTACCCAGAATTACCACATCTCAGTAGATAAAGGCACCTGCTACAGACCCTGACCACCTGAGTTTGATCTATAGGACCCACACCGTGAAAGGATGGAAGGACTCTGATTGTCCCATGAGGACCTCTGACCTCCACAAATATGCTATGTCATGTGCCCATATAAATACACATACACATAAACAAATAAATGAATAAAATAATAATTTAAAAAGTATATATTCTTGAGTAAATAAAAAAAACCACAGAAACCTTAATTATTGCTAATTATTATGATTCCTGAATTACTGCCAAAGAAAACCACATGGATAAGGACATAACAACAATAATTCAACTAAGGAATTATAATCTTCAATGATATCTGGTAAAATATGGGAAACCCATTGCTATATGAGATTTGGGGCTTTTTTACACCTGAGAATTATTTTCCATGCATCTTCTAAAAAATGAATCAGTATCCAGGTTTTCTCTGTACTGTGAAGCTTGCAACAGAGAATGAGTGTAACCTTGCTGACATCTGTGGATTTATTTTTGTTTAGTTTTTCTGAGGCAATGATACAAAGTATGTGTCTTGATTTCCAATTAACTTTTGCACCTTTGACATCAAAATTTTTACCTTGTACTTGATCTGTGTTGGCCCCTTTGGATGTTGACTTGGTTGTATTCACGTACAGTAATAAAAAAAAACACACAAAAATAGTGTAATTAATATGTGCAAGATTTTCTAATTTCAGAAATATGAACTTGAAATAAACACACATATATTAAGTGTACCTAAAGAGACAAGTTGAACTCTAATAACTGATGTAAACACCTCTATCTGTTGAGCCATTTTGCTGATCCCTTTTATTTAACTTTGTTCATGGTTCATTTATGATTTCAATTTCAGTTTCTAAAATACATATGATGAGTCAGGCCTCCTGAAACTTCATAAAGTTAAATTTTAGTACTAATAGTGTTAATTAAATAGTATTTCAGGTATAACTTTATCATATCCATTCTCCAGAACTGTGGTGAAATAACTAATAATAATATCACAGTCTCCGTTGTCTGAAGAGAATTAATGAAGACCAATGGCAGTGACTGGTCACTATGGAGGAAATGGAGGTTTTCAAGGCTTTAGTTTCTGCTAGCAAATTAACTACCATTTGGGTAGCACATACATTGGACTGAATTCATGAAAATATAATTTCAAGTGTGAGGAAGAGATGCCATTTTTACAATGAAAGCTATTTTTAATTATTTTGGAATGAGGTTAATAATTGAGTTTATAATACAATGAGACATACTGTAGATACTTACATATTTGTCAAATAAAAGGACAGACTTTTTAATGCTAGTTTTGGGGGATTTTACTACACAAATTAAACCCTAGTTAACTTTTCTGTGGATAACAAATAAGGCCATGACATCAACAAGTCATTCTTGCATAGGTTGTAATTGCCTTGTTCAAAGACAGCATATTATATTTCCCTTACATTTTCTAAATGGTGGCAGACAGTAAGAGGACTGTGGCTCAGCATCTGAGCACTGAAGCTGCTAAGATGATAATTATAAATTTTCTGGGATCTGTGATGATGTCTCATGACAACTTGTGGGGTCTTCTGTAATATCTCTCTCTAAAAGAGTAGATTCTGCAAGAATTTGAGTACAATTTGCATTGTACATAGATCCATGTAGCATCACACTCTGTTTATATTCTAAAATCCTGTGCCTCAGGTTGAATATCTTCCTTGGGCACTCACATTATTCTATATAATTCTTTAATCCGGTTAGTCTATTTTTCTCTTTGATATTAATGGAAATATATACTATACCTTCTCTCAGAAATTATTTTTTCGTTCAACAATATTGAGACTAATATTTTACTACATTCATTTACCTATTCAGTATGTGATGCATATGAGTGTGTGCATGTGTGTGTATGTGTGTGCATGCATGTCTGTGTATGTGCATGTATGTGTGTGAGCACATATGTGTATGTACATGCATGTGTATGTGTGTGTATACATTTGTGTGAGTGTTCATGTGTAGAGCTTACTTGCTTATTTATTTATTTATTCATTGGTAGTATGAGTTAATTATCTTCATTTTTCCTATCTATCTAGCCCTGCCTGGCTATCCTGGAAACATATCTGGCTGAGAAGTACATGCTGGGGCTAAAATGTGAGTGTTGACACACTCCCAGCTGCAAACATTCTGTTTTGATCGTCTTCATTTGTTTGTTTGCTTGCTTGCTTGCTTAAATCCTTCCGTGATGGTTAAACAGACAGATGGAGGGATAGGACAGACAGACAGACAGACAGACAGACAGACAGATGCACATGCACACACATGGAGGGTGGTAGCATTGTGTTGAGGAAGCTGCTGCCTGGTGAGCCAGTGGAACTAAGGCAAGAAAGAACTGAATATTAATTATTAAACCATCATATTCCCTAAAACTGTTCAAATAAAGAAATTCATTTATTCTATTTTCTTGTGTTTGATCATTCCATGTGCAACATGCAAAAGAAGAAGAAGCTTCATCACCCCAAAGTAAAAAAGAAGACTTTCTGCTTCACTCAGGTGATGCAGGACACACACACACACACACACACACACACACACACACGACCACATACATGCTATAGTGTATCTGTCCTTCAGGAGACTGTTCTTT
This sequence comes from Phodopus roborovskii, assembly GCF_943737965.1. Lineage (NCBI taxonomy): Eukaryota > Metazoa > Chordata > Mammalia > Rodentia > Cricetidae > Phodopus > Phodopus roborovskii. The sequence continues at coordinate 9,501,492 of NW_026126549.1, read as the reverse complement.
CCTTACACCATGTGGGTACCAGGAATGAACTAAGTTGATCAGTTTTGATGACAAGCCCCTTTATCCAGTGAATCCATTGTCTGTTCATAGTTTAAGATTACTTCTTGATGTGTATAATAGTATAATTTTGTTTTGTTTGGTTTATATCACATTATAGAAATTATAGGATTTCTTACAGTTTTTATGCTTCAATAAATATTGCCAATAATAATTTTTGTACTTCTGTTAGTAAAATCTTCTCTAGTACAGTTATTCAAATTGAAGTATAATGAAGGCTAGTAAATAAAAAAAAAATGACTTAGTAGCTGATAACTAACAATATAGCAAGCATAAAATAGAATTAATCACAATACTTTATTCAATGAAATGGAAAAAGGCCAGATGCTTACCACTCTAGTGGGCAGTGTGGCCTGGGAGAGTGAATCCTAAAAATGAGGCAGACTAAAGCTTTATGCAATATCCAACTTCATTTAGAGTGGTGGTTCTCAACCTTCCTAATGCTGAGACCTTTTAATACAATTCCTCATGTTCTGGTGACCCTCCCACCATTAAATTATTTCATTGCTACTTCATAACCCAATTTTGCTGCAATTGTGAATAATATTGTATATATATGTAGGATGTCTGATATGCTACTCTCAAGGGGTCATGACCCACAAGTTAAGAAATACTGATTTAGAGTATCAATTTATACTGAAGGTTAGGAAGAGTCACTAAGTAAAGTGCACATCACAAGGACATGCTGCACATGACAAAAACTTGACTTTCCAGAAAGGCATATAAAAAAATAATGGCCAACTGTAATGAACTATCTGAAGTCAGCTCCCTCTATCTGTTCCACCTTCCAGGAGCACAAAGGCTCATTCCAAGAACAACCATGTTATGGAGGAACAGAGATTACAGGACTCTTGCCTTGTTCACGTGGAGTTTTCTTACAAGAACTTAGAAATCTCTGTACACAGCTTCATTGATGAACTGTGTTCTAATAGCCAGACAAAACGAAAGGTTCTTATATTAAAATAAGACTTAGTTTCTTTTGAAGCTATGTCTTCCATTTACAACTTCCTAAGAAATTATATAAGCTTTCCAATGTAGGCAACTACAGAAGTTGGGCATAGTAGCACATGCCTGTAAGTCCTACTATATAGGAGGCTTAAGCTTGAGAACTGCAAGTACAAGGCCATTCTGCTTTATATAGTGAGACCCTATCTTAAAAGAATCAGGAAGGACCAGCCACATTTTTTAAGGTTTCAGAGAACTACCAAGGTTATAAAGAATTACTGACCAGGTATAGAGTAGGATTACAGCCAAAGGCACGCACCATTATATCAAGGTTACCTCTCTTCCTGGTTCTGAGATACTACAACAAGCTGGATGGCACTTTTTAGAACCATAGATGTAAATGGCCAGGAAGAAAGACATTTGTGTCAAGTACCATTAAGGGCAAAGGATTGCTAAATATTCTTTTTTTAAATAAGAATATTCTTTTCTCCCAAGCATGAAATTAAACCTATAATACACAGGTACTTGCAAGCAACACAGTTTAAGATATTTGACTTCTGTCTGGCAAACATTCTTTTGCTTGAAGTAATTCCTTCATGTGAGCTTTGAACTCAATATGCCAGAACAAAACAATGTAATCGCTTTTGTAGTAAATGATATCGCCTAGTTGTCAAATTATTGTATACATAATTTAAAAGCAAAAATATGTACCAAGGGACATAAAAAGCAGACAAAAAAAAAACTCAGCAATAATAGCAGTTAGAAACAAACCCACATATTAGTTAAGATTTAAGAATTGGATGCTAGGTATTAAACTATTTTGCTCTGATAATGGAGGTAATAGAAGATATTTGCTCATATACATGTGGGCAACATTAATTAATCTCAGTGGATTTGTACATACATGTATGTATATACATATATGTTGCATGTGTGTCACAACAATAATTTAAAAGAGGTCATAAATTTTGGTAGGAGAAACTTGGGAGAACTTGAGGGGATAAAGGATGGGAGTGATATAAATATAGTGTTCATATAGAATTTATCAAAAGCATAAAATTAAACAAAAAAGGAAGGTTAAAAGTCTTTGGATATCAACTTTCAAAAGCATAATAAATTTAGTCCAACAGTGAACTAGATATGGTTGAAGGGAACATCAGGAAATTGGAAGTTTATTGGAATATACTATTCAGAATAAAGACTGAAGAATTAAAATTATGAACATTTCTTAAGCAATTAAGAGGCATGAAGAAGACATTACCAATATTAAAAATTTAGCTCCTAGAAAAAAATGTTAAAGAATGTAGAATTATCTTTTAGAAGATGACTTGCTGAAAATACCCTTCTCAAACTAGTATAAACACATATTTTCACATATTCGGGAAGTTCTATAACTCTAAACATCTAGGCAGATCCTAGAGTAACTTCCAGCATTATGAATAAGTCCATCTTTATATTACCAGTACTGGAAAAGCATCAAGGGTTATGGTTGTGAGGAAAGGGCTTATATCTCTACAGAAACAGTGAGAATTAGAAGAGAGTGGGATGGTTGTATAACCTCCTGAACTCACACAGTAACTGTCAGTTTATATTTTTATCCAAGAAAATTTCCATAAGCAATGAAAATAAAAAAATTATACTTGAGATGAAGATCATGAGACAGATTCCATGTCCAAGAGTCTATATGCACAAAGGCAATATTGAGGAAAGATTTTCGGGTAGAGTGACAACAACCATATGTGACATCCTAGAGGCTCCTTAAGAAATGCATTTAAGATGGCTAAGTGAAGATTTGGGGTTATCCCTGAGAGAATGGGCAAATAAAAAAATATAGCTCTGGAATATGTTATTAATTCTGGAGTCATTACATTACTGGTTTATTTGTGATGACGATTGAAGTTGCTGGCTGGATTTTCCCTGTGATTTTAATGAGGATTTGTTCAATTTTGTCATTTTTGCTCTATGCAAACTCAGTGTCCTTGAACATCTTAGAATAGTGGATTACATGTTCCTTAGACTAACATTGTACATTACTTCTAAACACAGAGGATCTTAAACACAAGAATGCAAAGAATTAGAATTGGGATGAAAAAATCTTATGCTGCAAAACAATAACTTTGATTTTGTTTAGGCTGGATTATAATCTGCCCATAGTCTCTACTTATCAACTAAACTCCATGTTTTCTGAAATTAATTAACACTCCCAAAGCTGTTCCAAGGTAGCTATCCACATTCTGAATATGGGAGCCCTTAGCAGGCTGCATTGGTTTATACCACATAAAGTAAGTTTTCCCTGCAGCACTAAGAGTAACTGATCTAGCTCAGGCACTGCCCAATTAGTGATAAAAGAAAAGCCCACATACCTGGACCACTTGCAGCCTTATCATCACCCAAAGGGAGCAAGGACTGGGTCAGGAAATTGATCAAAGAAGTATGCAATCACTGGAGAGAAGGAGGAAGCATGTCAGAGTGGTAGAGTTAGTTCTACAGAGATTTCTCAATTATTTGCATAAGTTAGTAAGAAAACAAGCATGATCTTGAGGAACATTGAAAGTATAAAGTTTTAAAAGAGAAGTGGCTTTCCTGTTTCTAAATATAGAATGAAATCAGCTGTCAGAGGTAAGGCTTATTTTGTGAAGAAAATAGTCCATCATTGGCATGTAAGATGTCAAAGACCAATATGGTGGTTTGAATAAGAACGGACCACACAGGCTCATATATTTGAATATTGGGTCATCAGACTGTGGCACTATCTGAAAGGATTAGGATATGTGGTCCTGCTTGAGTAGGTGTGGCCTTGTTAGAGAAAGTGTGTCACTAGAGGTGGGCTTTGCAATTTTCAAAAGTCTAAGCCAGGCCCATTGTATCTCTCTTCCTGTTACCTGTGGATCCAGATATAGAACTCCCAGCTACTTCTCCAGTAAAAAGTCTACCTGCATGCTACCATGCTCCCCACTATGATGACAATGGACTAATCCCCTCAAACTATAAGTAAAATTCAATGAAGTATCTTCCTTTATAAGAGTTGCCTTGGTCATGGTGTCTCTATGTCTCTACACAGTGTTAAAGCACTAAACTAGACAGCTAATTATTCCTGAATCCTAAAACATGCTCTACTCTTTGAAGTTTATTTACATTGATGTAGTACTTAGTAAGCTGTTTTTATATTTTATTTTATTTTGCTGTTTTCTTTGTTTTATTTTGTGGGTTTATATTTTAAATAAACATCTTAAATTTTATTCTACTCCTTTCCAGTAAAAACACAATCTGTTGTCAGTAAGGTATAAATAAAAAAATTTTGGCTAGAGAGATGGCCCCACAGTTAAGAGCACTGGCTGCTCTTGCAGAAGACACAGGTTCAGTTCCCATCACCTATACATCAGATCACAATTGTCTGTAATTTCAGTTCTTTGAGATTAAACGCCTTCCTCTGGCCTCTCCAGCCACCAGACATTCATGTGAAGTAAATGAATACATGCAGGCAAAACACAGAAATACTTAAACTACAAATAAAGAAGTCTTTAAACAAAAATAAAGCAAATAAAAGGATTTATACTATCTTTACCAAACTACTTAAGCAATTTTCTTATGCTAGACACAAGCTATGTTTAAACTATAGATAATGTCCTTCCCTTTACAGCTGCATATTGTAAGTACATTATCTGTATTCCTTACAAATAGAAAGGCAGAAAGGAAGAAAAGCTGACAGGAATGGGATATGCTTTTATTAAGATCTGTTTAAAAACCATGTATTTTATTTAATGGGTTGGCATGTGTACTTTAAAACTGCAGCCTCTTAAAATTTCCTATTTTCCAACAACTCTAGGCCAATAACCAATGTTCTTCTGGGGAAAAAAAAAGTTTTAATCCTGGTCAGTCTCTCTCTACAGCCGTATTTGTAGCTGACATTCATGGAGGAGTAACCCTGCCAAACCTGAAACTTGGTGCTCCATGCTTTTTTTGGATGACCTTGTGAATGCTTGTTTCCACTAGGAGACACATAGCTAGCAGTGTCTCAGTGAGAAACAAAGAGTGATTGCCCACTACCCAAACTTGAAAGGGATTTTAAGACTCATTTACTCAGCAGAACTGTCACAGGGATACTCAGAATGAAATCTGGGAGTGTTTTGTACATCATAGCCAACAACCATCACAATAATCTCCATTTGTTATCCTCCCCAAATTGCTGTCATAATGCAATTATGTAAATGAGGCCTAGCAATCACACTGGGTATTTGTTCCAGTTTTGAGGCAAATACTTATTAGATCAGAGCAGTTTAAAGGAAACAAGGTCTCACCACCAACAGAATTCAGAGAGTGGGAAAGAGCATGAGAAATTCCCATTGGAAACGTTCCCAATGTGTTGCATAAATAAAGGTCGGGTTTGTTGAAGCCTCCCTCCCACCTCCTGCATTTTCTGCAAAAGAAGCATGCTTAGTTTGAAGAATGAAGCAAGGCTCTGCAGTTGTCACCACCTCTTCTATCCTGGTGCGCGTGAGTGCATGTGTGTGTGTGTGTGTGTGTGTGTGTGTGTGTGTGTGTGTGTGTTGCTTCCTTTTATATCTCTCAGCTTTTGGTAGCCTTCTCCCATTCCTTATGCCCTCTGCAAAGAAATTACAGCGGAGAGCAGCTGGTGCCCCATATTGGCCACTTTCCCCAGACTTGGGGGGTGGGGTGGGGCTGCCAGGAAATCAATGGCTGCTTATTTTCCCCTTTACTGCAGTTTTATGTGTGGACTGACATGGCCTCAGCCATAGTGATCCATTCTGCAAAGCTATTTCCATTCAGATGTGCCTCTTTGCAAGGAGCGGAAATTAGTGGAGGGTCAATGTCAAGCTGCTTGTCACATCTTGTTTTCAGTCTGTTGAGATCAGGTTTATAGTGTCCCATTCAGCAGCTTGGGCTCCTCTGGAGTCACACAATTCATTTCAGGAGTCCCATTGGGTGATAAATGCAGAACTTCACATTGCTATTTAAAAAATCATCAAAATGATTAGGCCTCTGTAATTTTTTGAAGGAAGATATTTGCATGAGATGTGCTGTTTCAAATGTGAGATGTCATCTGTTAGGGGCATTCATCCTTCTGATGTATGAAAGTGTTCCTTGTTCATTTGTCAGGATTGGTGCTGGAATGTGTGAATATGCTCCAGCCATGGAGACCATGGAATACAGTCAATCCTATACCGTTCTATACTAAGATTCCTGAAACCTTCAAACAAATAATAATTAACATTTACTGAATGTATAACATGTGCCTAGACCACTACTAAATGCTTTACAACACATTTAATTCTCACAACAACTCATTTTATCACAACACAAAATCCCCATTTTATAGCTGAGGTAATTGAGGCTTAAAGTGATTAATCAACTTGTGGAAATTGACACAGTTTGTTAGAGGCTAAGCTCAACAGCTCAAGTGTAGAACCCGCAAAGGCCAGTCTACCCCTCTGGAAAACAGTTTGGCTCTGGGCCTTTTATCATTTTTATATTTAGTTTGCAAATGTCTTCAGAAGCTACATAAAAACTACTTTAGAACCTGAAACACTCATTTGCCTAGCACCTGAGGCACTTCAGTGCAGTTGGCAAAAAGAAAACAGCAGGATTGATACCTAAGCAAACCCAGAGTGGGAGATGACATCAGGCTTAAAATGGAAGGTGAGGCCATTCCAAGGACATAGTCTCAGCAGTGAGGAAAAGCCGATGCACCACTGGGAGCAACCAGGTGTTTGGTGGAAGATGTGTTTTCTTCACATAGTATTTCTGATGGAAGCAATTGCCAGGTGGTGAGCACTACTTGGTGCGCCCACGGGCAAGGTTAATCCCAGGACACTCAATGGTTAGGTTGAAAAGAATGGCTGAAGTCTGTCTTCCATTGAACTATTTTTCCTATTTTTTTCTTAATGAGTAAGAAACCCCAAAGAGATACTCAAGGAAGAGGAATGCTGTGAAGAAGCATCAGGTATTTTAGGAGTAGAGGATGGGGTGTTTTTATGTGACAGTAGTCACTCAAGTTTAACTTGTTAAACATGACTCAGTGTCACTCCCATATTTCTACATTAGTGATGAAAAGGCATAACAGTATGCAAATATTATATATTAAAAACACCAAGTCCTCCAACCACACAAGCTACTAACTTGTTCTAAGTAGCAGCCCCATGAATAGGTAGAGCTTGTAACTCCAGAATTCATAAAGACTGGTGAGCATGCTCTCAGCTCTGCAAAGGTTCTCCTCTTTGTAAGCTTCCTCCAACTGGAGAAGCCAGTCCTATGAAGTGCCCATTCCCTGTGTTGTCACTGAGACAAAGATGGGCACCAAACTGTCATGTTTTTATTACATTTAAGTTTATAATTTTTTTCTGTTGTTTTCCACTGGGTTAGGGTTAGGATAGCAACAGCCAAATTACAATAAAACCTTGAATTACTTTCAAAATGATAAGGAGTCTACTGTGAGTCTTCATTGACAAGCTATTTAACCTTGAGCTAGTCAATTAACCTCCTTTAAAAAGTTATAATTGCATTATGCCTTGACCCATAACAACTCTGTGGTAGAATCAAAATAAATACCCTTGAAAATGCTGGGCTCAGTATAAGGTGCTGGTATTACAATTTGTCTGAGAGGGAAATGCCTTGATTGCTCATCCCTACATCACAGCTACTTGTAAGTCACATTCACCACCTATGTATATGGATATACATGAAATAACAGTGTGTAGTAGTATCTTTACCATTGTAGCCACTAAATTAACTTCCGCACAATCTAGCTTAGCACTCTGACTTTCCTTTTTTCTTATTTTTCCCACTGAAATTACCATTTTCCCCCAAGTTGTTTTCCTTTGCATCGTCTTCTCGCATGAACCAAAGTGGAATTTGACTTTTTCATTTTAAATTACTCCCTGCAACAAAATATTAAATACTCATTTTCTCTGGCCAACTGTGAATTTTTCAATGCATATAATTTGGAAAAGTTCCATTTCCCTAGATTTTTATTATTCATTGCCTCTCACAGAATTCTAAAGGATATAGAAGCAGGATATACAAGCTAAATGAAATGACCTATCAAAAGAAACCATTTGCTTCCTTTCACTTAGAATTTGGGTATATCCAAAAGACAGCTTGCACAAATGCTTTGGGACAGTCTTGACTGAAAGTACAGAATAGACCAGACAACCCGCTCATGTCTTAAACTCACTCCTTCTGATTATATAATGAGTTTACTTTAAAAAATCCATTACCCACAAATTTATTTATCAGTGCCATCTTTCCCAGAAGACAGACACATTTCCCATACAGTAAATTTGAGGAGAGCCCATCCCTCTTACCTTGCAGAAGCTAAACTATTTGATATGTCAGGCATTTTTCAAGGAATTCTGTTTGCGGGGACAATGGAGACATCCAGGAAATATGCAGGGCAGTAAGTCATTTCTGAGGACTACAGAGAGAGTCCCCTCACTTTAGCACTTGACATGTTCCTCATGTCTCCAGGTTCCAGTGTGTACTTGAAAAGTGAGTTTTACCACCATAGCACACAAAGGACATCATCTTCCAGGCATGCCTTCCACCGGAGATTACCATCAATAGCCAGGGTGACTACCACAGGACTGGGTTTATTGAAGAGAAAGTAATCAATGTTGAGTATCACCTTAGTTGTAGGGAAGAAATCTTTAAGGGTTCTGGAGTTGGAGGACCAGTAATAAATCCAAATGGAAGAAAAGAAAATGTTAATTCTTATAAAAAAAAATTATATACATGTGGTTTTCCCCTTTCGCTCTCATATCTGATCAAGTATGAGGTACAAAAATTAATTAATATGTGTACACACACATACAGACATACACACACATACACATACACACACACACACACATATATATGTATGTATATATATTCAGAAATCTTACCACTTAAAAACTCTTTTTGAAAAAGTTTCATGAGAGTGGAGGCAAAGAAATGAGAAAACAACTGAAAGAGGAAGAAGACGTGGAATTAATTTTAAATTAAAGACAACACTCTCAGGAACAAAAGGAAGAAATGACATAAGCTTGTTATTTTATAATTAAATGTTAATAATAAAATATGTGACTATTACATCATATCAGCAAATAAAAGCTACAAAGTCATAGTTCAGCTAGAATAGCATACTGTGGTAAAGAAGCCAGATAGTCCTGAAAACATATGTAATTCATAGTCTCCATTAGTGGGAGCAGATCAATACCAAGGGAACATGTGCCCATCACCTAAAGGCTTACAGAATTGGTTCTGTAATTACTGCCCAGATTGTCAGAGAATTGTAACTAATGTTTCTTGGCTCTGGTTCGAAATTCAAACTATAGATGTGTTGGGCTAAATTTTGCATGCACATGTTTGAGTGTAAGTGTTTCACAGTTGTAGATTGTTTAAAATAATGAGGTGATGGATTGATTGAGAATGTACTGAAAGGAAAGTGAGAGGGGAAAGGGAGTCAAGCATCTCATCATAAGGAAAGCATAGGAATTCATCTTGTGTAAAAGTGATAGGATGCTCTGTGTAGAAATAAAATGTAAATCCGGATCTGTCAGATTTGGCAACCAATTTGGGGAAGGGTATCACAAGAACAATAAATATGTGGTGTGCTTCCTCAGGGAAACTCTAAATACCATGTGAAATTGATAGATCTAGAAGAACAGTGTGTTATTTAGGAGGGTGCCGATGGGCAGCCCTGTCAGAAGCATTACAGAAAATAACACAAGAAGAGAAGAGAGGGAAAGATGATTTCTATGTGACTGTGCCCATTAGTCCTATTATAGTTTAAACCACCTTATTTATTATTTAGTAGGATAACAAAAATATAAGTAGGAAGAAAACTGATGCACAGATTTTTAAAAATACACTGATAAGCTACAGTCTATAATAAACTAATGGCATTTAGTACTGTCCTATAAAATTTCTGAGATAGTCCAGATCTTTGCCATCCAATGTCATCACAACCAGCCACTGTGGCTTCCCTGAACAAGACCTGTATCTCGTGTAACTGCAGAATTGAATCTAAATTTGAATAGCAACATGTGTTTCATGGCTATCATGCCCATCAGTACAATTATAAATAGTTCCTAGAATTTTAATAACAGAAAACTTAATTATTTCTTAAGCATTCTCCCAAGATTTCTTTACTTAAATCCACACAAATAAATAGCAAAATAATACCTTCCTTACAAAAAAGAAACTGTCTTAGATAGGGTTTCTGTTGCTGTGAAGAGACACCATGACCACTGCAACCCTTATAAAGGAAAACATTTAATTGAGGTGACAGCTTACAGTTTCAGAGTTCAGTCCATTATCATATGGCAGGGAACATGGCAGCATGAAGGTAGACATGGTGCTGGCTATATCTTAATATGCAGGCAACTGAAAGTGGACGGAGACACTGGGTGGTATCTTGAGCAAATGTGAGACCTTAGAGTCCACCTCCACAGTGACACACTTCCTCCAACAAGACCACAACTGCTACAACAGGACCACACCTCCTAATAGTGCCACTCCCTTTGTGGGCCATTTTCTTTTAAACCACCACAGAAGCCATGTGCTACTTAATGACAGGTAATTTCTGAAAAAAAAAAAAATGCTGGGTGGTAGGTTTGCTGTTTTGAAGACATCTAAAATGCCTTTACATAAACACAGATTATTACCCCTTTAGGCTGTATAGGGCCAATCTATGTGCCTCTCGATTGTAAGAAACATTGCTCCATGGTACTTGAGCTAATTGGCCAAGCATTACTTTGAAACATCTATTTAACACATTTTTTTTTTCAGAAGTCCTTTTACATTAGCATATAGATATTTTCTTTGGCATCTTTCTGACTACAAAATATTCTATGTTTTTGTACAAACTACATAATTATCATACATACATACAGACAGAAATCACACACACTAAATAAATAAATCTTATTTAAAAACTTAAGTACATAAATCTCAAACATACGCAATCACAACCTTGAGCCCTTCCAGAAGAGACTGACAGGTAAACCCTATCAGTGACTTGAAGTGAAAAAAATAATACAAAAATAGTTACAGCCTAACAAAAACAAGTTTTATGAATTGTCTGTAGTATAATAAAATATAAATATTATGTAAAAACTATAATAAATCTAGTGAAATGTCCATATGAAAGGAAGTGAAGACAGAGTCTGGGATTCTAATGTTTACATTTGCATACTACATTCAGACAAAATTTTCTAAAGATCAAGTGTAAATCTACAAAAAAAAATGAATAAAAAGAAGAATCCAATTTCAATGTTTCTTCCAACATCTCTTTTCAGACTTAGCATTAATGTCTAATAAAGCTTTGTTGGGAACACTTGAAATTTAGTAACCCCTTACCCCCTTTGATTTTTCCCAATATTTAAAACAAAGTAATATAATAATTTTCATTACAAATTAACAGATATTATAATAAATTATAATTTATTAAACTATATCTTTCCATTTTTATTACTATTTTTATAAGATAAGGCCTATATTCAGATCTCATGATAATGCTAACTTACAGGTATGTAGCTACCTTATTATTGTTTTGATTTTTGCTTATTTCTCTTAAATACACACACACACACACACACACACACACACACACACACACATATATATATATATATATATATAATATAAAGAGCATTTCTAGGCATAGAATCTATTGACATAGATAGGGAGGGTATCAATATGAACCCTCAGAATAGCCTCAAATTCATAGCAGTCCTTTAGCAGAGAGTGATGATCATAGGCACACACCACGATACTCAATTATCCATTTACTTTCCTGAACTGGTTAAGTTATTTACAAAAGGTATTACTTTTTTCAAACTGTGTGATTTCAAAATTAAAAATGTAAATAAATGTTTTTAATGATAAATGTATGGCTTCTAAGATAAGGAGATTCAGTTTCTTGAGGGTGCGATGCCTGGTACGTCTACCAAACTCCAATGGATGGCTCCACTCACATAAGTACATGAGCAACACAGATTGGGCTCAGTGGGCTCACATTAAAATAAAAAAGGATGTGATGTACAGAGGGGTGAAGAGGTTGAAATGGATCTGGAAACAGTTAGTGGGAGGAGCAAAAGATGATCCAAATATTTGAAATTATCTAAGAATTAATATAATATTATCTTAAAAATAACAAAAGGAAAATATGCATGGTGTGATCATTTCAATAATTGTCATGCTGGAGACAAGTCAACAGTTGGAGAATTACGAAATGAGCAATCAAAGAAAGGATATTGAGCATATTTATTGATAATATGCCCAGCTAAAACAGGACTTCTGGAGCTTATGAGGCAGCGAGGAAAATGTTAACTACATGATGCTAAGATTTTTTTTTTTTCAAATGGTCAGGAAAATAAAATTCAGAGTGAATGCAAATATCTAAAACACAGAAATCATCAACAGGAATGGGAAAGCAATAGAGTGCAGTCAGTTGGAACTAGGGTGGAGGATACTGCTGTCTCCTTCCCTGTGTTTTGGTTAGGCTAGTGGTGAGTTGGTGATATTTAGCAACACGAAGAGCTCATATTCGTATTAAAATGCTTAAAAATGCCTTTTATGTGAGAAGCATGGAAAACATTGCAAATATATGCTTTTGACTTGAAATAGTCTCTGACTCTTGGCTTTTACTTACAACATCCTGAGACGTAAGCATGCATCAAATTAAAATGATCATTCATCAAAATATTTTTAAAAGCATACCTTTTAAAAAAACAAATACAATCTATTATTTTCTACAAAACAGTGAAGCTGTTAGTTATATACTACACTTGATCTTGGTGGTGGTGATTTAATGCTGTGAGTGGGTTTCCTTTCAGAAGCAAAAGCCATCCCTCCAATGGTGCTACATGAACAATGGAGTTATTGACTTGGCTCCTCTAGGGCCAGCAACATAACACTAAGGCATTTCTGAGCCATTTATCTTGCTTTCTGAGAACCCCATCAGCAAATGTGTGGATAGCTGCCATCAGGGTTCAGGCTTCCCAGGTGAGCAGCTCCATATCCACAAGAATATACACTTACAATTTGTGGGGAGCGAGAAGAAAAAATGAGGCTGAACATGACCAATGTGTCGCTGTTGCATTTACTTGGAAGGAGGCATAGTAGAAAGGTAAGCTACTGGGTGAAGGTCTTAGCAACATGCACGCATGCATACTGGTGGGCCTTGTTATTGCATAGGGTGGTATCAGGTGTTCTTCTCTGTATTGTCTCCATGGGTCTATTCCTATAAATTTAGTGAACAAAAAAAAAAAAATGGCATTTTTCAACAAGCCTCATCAGTATGGCCTTCCTGATTTGCAAAGATAGACTTGATAAATGATAGTAGTTCAGGAAAGGGGGTGAGGTAGGAGGGCAGAGGGCATGCACTTCATTAGTCAACAGAAAACTTTTTAGTTTCTAACTTACTCAAACAGTTGCTTTGTTATTATTTTTATTATTGTTTTTTTAAATTGCATGGTGGTAGACGGGAATTTTTCAATCATATCATCTTACTGCCAATTCCACACCTCAGGGAGAGCAGAATTCCTAAACCTAACATGTTCTGAGTAAAGCACAGTGAAGTGGGGGGACCTGAAAGCTATTTCACAGAAAGGAAAGGCTCCTTGCAAATGGGTTTCAAATTTGTATTTACTTCCTAGAATGCTCATCAAGACAAGGACCTAGCATTTTGTTCACCCATCCCTAGACAATTTTCTGAGCAAATGAGAGGTTCTCCCTGACAGTACAGAGTAAAACTGCAATGAAATTTTAATCATACAAAAGAATACTTACTGAGCAATTCTTGGCTCAAGTATCTAAATAAGCCAATTAGATTAAAAATGAACATCAGAGTTGGAATAAAAACACTGTTAAGTGAGAACCAAAAGTTGCAGGAAACTCATTTATTTGGAATCCTATGTGTGTACCTGCATTCTACATTTAGCAGAAAGAGAAACAACAACACACCTACCTTCAATTTCTACAGAATCCCTAAACAAAAACCAAAAAGAAGAAACCATACACCAACCAACCAACAAAACCTCAGCAGCCACCACAGCAAAGAACACCTCCAGTTGTTCTGTAAGCTGAGCAGTGAAGTTAGTTGTTGAAGTCATTTCTCTCAGAGCTGCGACATCTTCTCCTTCATGCTCGGTTACTTAGGAATGGAGTGGGTTTTTTCAGCCAATCATTGATGTTGGAGCCACATGATTTGCTATTTAAAGGATACAGATAACAAAATTATCTGTTTTGTTTCTTTAGCCCACATCTACCCTGAGCTGAACATGATACCTAAGCCAGGCTTTGCAGGCTATGTGACAATGCACTCAAAAGTTCCCTACTTTCAAACTCTGAGCTGAATGAACCTGCAAGCTTGCTGAAATTAAATAATACTAGAGCTTGTTCTAGAGCTAATGAATCAAAATTCCCAGCATCCCTGAGGTCTGTACGTGACTCCTTCACGTTATTGCTGTAAAGGTAGTACTTGAGCAGGGATCAACCAGTCTCCCCTGGACTAAACCCATTGTCATTGTAATGGGTGACAATGTTGCCCAAGTACTCATTGTTTTGTTCTGGTACACCATGGATAGGACCGAAACAGGCTTGAAAGCAATCAGCTCTGGAGCAGAAAATAAGCTCTGAAACTTAGTTACTATGATAATATACCCTCACCATAGCTTCTGCCCAGAATATTGAGATTACTTAAAGCACCTGCCACGGCCTTTGTGGGGGAATAAAGTAAATTATTCAATTAGACAATGTAATCTACCATGTGGCATAGAATATACTCAGTTACCATAGATTATTCTTATCACCACTGCTGTCACTCCACCACAAAGTTCATTATATCATGGTTGGCACAAACTAATAGCCAAAGTCAAGTATGTCATCTGTTCTGCATGATATCATAAATTATATCTATTATATGAACCCAGAATACTTCTTACAAAGTTTGGTGAGCTACAGTAAAATACCACTTCTATTCACATGAGAAACTACTTGGCTAACATAAGTCTTTTCCCATCTCCCTGGGATCCACACAGGTTTTGAAGTGCAGTGGAGGCCTGGGGCTGAAACTGAGTGAGAATGTTCTTGCTCATGGGCATGCAAGAGGCCTCATGTTTGGGCTCCAATATGACTAAGAAATGAGGTGTGTATTAGACAGCATCTTCTAACAAATCTCTCCTGCTAGGGAATCTATTTAAGGACCCATCAAGTGGCTCTTTGTGAAGATCAGAGCAGCAAGTTTGGAAAAAGTGTCACCTCAAGTGGATTTGTATGGAAAACAGCTTTTGTTCAAGAAGGCACAATTCCAAATTGAGAGAAAACTCAGTGAATTTGTTACTAAGAAGACTGCTTTTGATGGAGTAATTATATTCTGAGAACAAAATAACAACAAGATTCTTGAAAGACAACGTGATGTCATTCATACCAGATATCTGATATCACATATGACAAACCTTTCTCCTAAAGGAGAAAAATGAAAAACAGGTACACACATTCAAATAATTCCCACAGCTGCCCATTCTTTCTAGGAATGGCGGCTGCAGTCTTTGTATCAGGTATCAGACCAAGAAGGAGATGAAGATGAAGGTCACAACACCAAGTTCCAGACACTGAAGTCCATTAATGTCCATACTCATTATGTGACATTTTTAAACCAATCCTGATTAGTGCTCTGGTCCATTCCTCTCATATGACACGTTGCTACTGGCTTGCTTGCATAGGGCTTGGTCTTGCACCTGCTGCTGCCATTTGAAACCTTAGCCAATTGTTAACTAGCTATGAGGTACTCATAAACACTTCCCCATCAAGCTGACACTACAGAAGCCTCCAGGTTGCTTGTGTTTATGCTTTGAGGATCAGCTCTGACGTTGAGTAACCACTCTTACCAAGCCTCAGGAAAGAGCATGTTGGGAAAAAAAGCAAACTTATGGGGACAGTCTAGAAATCATTCACAGCAACTAGAAGTTGAAAGGTTAAAGCTGCTCCCACCACCATCACACCCCCCACCATCGCCACCCCACCACAACCACACCACCACCTCTCTACCACTGCCACCCCACTACCACCCACCACCCCCACCGCTACCACCACCCTATTGCTATAAATAAGGATCAGGATAAACAAATAGGCCGAATAGATGTTTATTCAGGGAGAAATAACTTACAACCTAGACAGATGAACACCAGGAAATTCAACCCGATCCTCTCCTGTCCGAGTCATGCCAGAAAGAGAGTGCCTTCCTGGCCCCCTCCGACCTCCTTCCTCAGGTCACCTCCGCCCATCGCTCCACCCCCCAATGGGCGTGGTCAGTGCTACAGAAGGACTACCTCACTACACCACCCCACCACTTTACTGCTGCTACTCCCCCACCCCCACTGTCACTCCACCAACCGCCACTGCAGACACCCCAGGTTTTGAAACACCTGACTAACCCTGGAGCATCCCATCATTTTTATGGAAAGTGTTCCTCATCACAAACGTGTAACAGGTCCAGGTTTAGAAAAGTTCCCTCATCCCTTTAGTAACTTCTCAGAGTGAACAGGTCCAAGGCCATTCTACCTGCCTTAATCCCCGACATTGTTAGAATTCAAATTCAGAGAACATAAAATATTATTTTCCACGTTCATTCCATTGTACGAAAACTAATTATTAATGAAAAAGTTATTATGCCAATCTCTCTGTAAGTAAGAGTCTCACACACCTGAACAATCATAATGGCCCTTTATTTCAGATGGTGCAGACACCGCAAGTTCAACTTAATAGAAACCATTTAGGTTCAAGGGTACAGTGCTGTAGCTATGAAAGGAGGCCACCCCTACACAGGCCCGTTTCACACTCCAATGCATTCATTGTCAAAAGCACATAATGGGATAAAAGTTGGATTGAAAGAGAGTGGGGGATGGGCAGGCAAGAATAGAGCCAAGACTCTGCTGTTCTTAACAAGCAAATACGACCACATATAAAATTAACTCATTTTCCTCCAGCCCCACAGAAAACTCCTAGTCCCACCCATGTCCTTGGTGATGGCCAGGCAAGAAAGCACAAAAGGAAAGCAACCATGTGCCAAGCAGCTCTTGTCCCAGCATGCTTTGAAAGCTGATTTCACTTCTTTCTCTCCCAAAGGTGCTTTCTCTGTCCTTATCCAATGGTCTTTCTCTCCCTATGAAATCTGGACACAATCCAGACTCTCATGCTTCAGCCCCTAAACACCCATGTCAAGTTCCACCACTCCCTCCTGCCTCCGTGTTCCTTCTGCCCCAAGCTCTGTCCCTGGTGTACTGTTGGAAAGGTCAGCATGTATTAGGAATGGAGAAAGTTCTGAGCTAAAGCACTGTTTTGAGTACCTGAGAAAACAACTTCAAAGGATGAAAAGTTTATGTTGGTGTACCATGACACAAGTTTCAGTCTATGCTCAGCTTGCTGTATTGCTGGGACTTCTGGTGAGGCAAAACATCATGGAGACAAGAATGTGTTTGATTAAATTTTACCCTTAAAGGCTCTAAATGTCATGGGACAGGGTCATGCACCCCCTCCACATTAGCCCACCATCTACTTCAATATAAAGCCCTTCCCCATCTCTTTATTTTCTTTTTCTCCAAACCACCCCTACCTTATTTTTTCTCCTGCTAATCCCAATAGAGTTCTTGGTCCATCATAGGTTATACATTATTAGTACATTATCTGTTTTCTTAATTGTCAGCATTATATTTGACTGTTAAAACAGTGGTGACTAGGCTAGAAAAATAGCTCACTGGGTAAAGAACTTGTCATATAAATATAGTGAATTAAGTTCAATCCCCGTGAACTCACATTTTAAAAGGTGAGTGTGGTGGTAGACACTTGTAACATGACCACAGTGCAAGAAAGGCAGAGACAGACGGCTCCCTGCGGTTTATTGGCCAACCAGATTAGTCTAATTGGTGAGCTCTGGGAGTAGGAGAAACCCTGTCTCAAAAAAAAAAAAAAAAAAAAAAAAAATCAAGGTAGGGGGATGAGGAGATGCCTTAGTATTAGTAAAAGTATTTGTCACTTCAGACTGGTGACCTGAGTTCAAATCCTGGGAACTCAAATAAAAATCTAGCTGAGGAGAGACTAATCCATATTCCTAGCATGCCTTCAGTGAGAGGAAGAACGAAAATAAGAGAATTTCCAGGAAGTTCATGGGCCAGCTGGCCTGGAACACACAGTACACCACAGTGTCTAAGCAAGGAAGACTCCACTTCAAAACAGGTGGGAGGTGAGATTCACATGCAGAATGCTGTTTTCTGACCTCAATTTGCACACTGTGGCAAGATCATGCTTGCTCTACACATATATCATATATACATACATGCACAATACACAAACATAAACATGTAAAAAAGTGTTGGTCTACATTTTTTCACTCCCTTGCTGCAATCCTTTTACAAATGGGAGAAGTGGGGCAAAATGATTTCCTCTTTCCATAGTCATGAATTACATGGCATACACCCTCAATAGAGAATATGATCAATTCTTGTTATCTGTGGTTGTGACATTCTGTAAAACTACCTAAGATGCCTAAGATGCTGAATCATAAAATACAGAAACCTTGTTCCTGAGAGATACGAGCTTAGGTTCCTTCTAGTAATCTCTGCCAACTGATCGACTCATAAACCAAGGGAGGATTTTTGAGTAATGTGTAGCATTTATTTATTACTTGTTTGATGGGGAATATGCTTCTGCACATATGTTTCTCTTATTGGTTAATAAATAAAACACTGTTTGGCCAATAGCCAGGCAGGAAGCATTGGAGAAACAACCAGACCAGGAGAAGGCTCAGAAAAGGAAGGCAGAGAAAGGATGCAGAGAGTAACATGCTGGATTACGGGTAAGCCACAGCCTCTTGACTATACATAGATTCATAGAAATGGGTTAATAATTAAGACAGAGCTAGCCAATAAGAAGCCTAACTTACCAGCCAAGAGTTTAATAATTAATATGTCTCTGTATGCTTATTTGGGGCTGAAGGGACCTGGCAGGACAGAAACCTCTATCTTAAGTTGTTTATTTTGTTTAGGTGAGCATGAGCTACAATAACATGCATGTAGAGATCAGAGGTCAACTTGTGGGAGTTGGTTCTCTACATCTGCTATGTGGGTCCCAGACATTGTAGTCAGGTTTTTAAGAATAGAAAGGAACATTTATTCATGGAGCCATCGCTCTGGCTCAACCCTGCTTTCGTTTGTTTCCATTTATAGGCTCGTATATTTGCTCATTGTCAGCAGTACTCTAATTTGTCACTTAATAGAGCTTATCTATAACACGTGTCATTTCCTCCATAAGGCAGCTCATAGTCTTCTAAGGCTTAGGATCACTTAGAATTGTAGGTGAAGGCCTTTTATACAGTGAAATCACCAAGAACAACACAAAGATTGTGCCACTAAATAGATCACAAAAAACCATTTAGTTATAGTTAGTTAAAGTTGAAGTGATAAATGAGTGTTGCCTCCTAAGATCTGTATAAATGTGTGAGGCAAATCGAGTCTGTCCTCATTCTGCACGGACCTATGAGTGACAGAAATAGGACAATGACTTTGAGGCTACATATAATTTTTAGTAAGTAAATATGCAAATACAAACTGCAGAAGTAACAGGGTCACTATAGTGCCTTTAGATGGACATGACACTATTTCTGTCTCAATAGAAATTTTGATTCTTCAGATTATTAATGAGATGTATTAGGGAAAACAGCCGAATTACTGTGTTTCATATCTTTACTTAAGACTGCTCATAGAAAAGAACGAAATTATTTGGGTTATTTTTCTAAGAATGTAGCTGTCATTTTGTATTATAGAACTCAATTTGCTGTTACATTGCCACTAAAGACAGAAGACGTGGTATCGAGTTTGTTTTGGAAATTGGCTGTGTAAAGACTATTTGGTTTTTTTATATGACTATAACAAAATTTCTAAAGTTGAATAGCTTTATAAAATATGTATAAAGGGGTTCATTTACCTCTAGTTTGAAAGTTTGAAACTAAGATTGGGCAGCCTCATTGGCTGAGACATTGGGCAGGGCTTATGGCAGATGGATCATGTCAGAGGTAAGAGATTTCTTTATAAGACAGATGTTACATGTAGAGCAATGTCCACAAATCTTTTAAGGGACATGCTCTAATTGACTTAATGACATTCCACTACTCACAAAGGTTCCCTGCTACTTCCACCCCTACCTCACTGTAAACAAAGTTTCCTAACATAGAACTGTGCAGTCAAGACCACATCCCAACCAGGACAACTGCCAAAGGTGTTGGGCTCAATGGCCTCCTTAAGCTTGTGGTCTTCAAAAGTTAATGACAAGAACCTTTATCCTAAATACTTTAACTATTGAATAATAAAAGAAGTGGAACACTGAAGAAATACTGCAGGGGGACAAGCAAAGTCAATAGACAGGTGACAAGGAGAAAAGAGAGCAAGAATGGCAAAGGACCAAAAACTTATGTGAAAAATATTTTAAAATCCAAGACATTATTAATAATCTTAAAAATAAAAATTTAAAAGAACTTTTTAAAAACTAGAAAGCCTTAGAAACATTATTATGGTTCGAAATGAACTGACCTAGTTTGAAGAAGGCAGTTTTAGACCCATGGTGTGGAGAGAAGCGGATTCTATGTGTAAGGAAGGAGTTGGCAAGGAAACAGAACAAAGGGCAGATATCTGTGATGCAACATGGAGATGAAAGGCCATGGAAAATGCAACAGAAGCTGTAAGCGCCTGTGTTTTCACTTGAACCACATCCTCTACTTGGATGTCATTTGTAATTCCCTCCAGAAGTCTCAGATTCCAAATCTCCAATGCAAATGAATACAAACTAAAATTTTACTCAGGTAACAATGCAATTACAGCCGTATACAACAAAAGCAAAGCAGCATTAATTATGTTGGCAATAATTGAGTGAAAGGATGTGCATTTTCCCTGCAAAGTACTTCGTGAATTCACAATCAGGTTTGGTTAAAATAACACCATTTCTGGGGCTGCTTACAAAGTTGGGGAAACATAATCCTTCATTCCATTCAATTGTCTTAAAAATTCACTTTCAGATGAACTGGTATTACATAATGATAAATATAAAGATTTACAATTTTCAAAGATAAATTTTTAAAGTGCTTTTTTTGCATATTTTATCTCAGATTCAGTATCATTGGTTTCATATTCTGAGAACATTTTAATACCATGTGTACAACTTGCCAGGAACCACAAAAGCTTACAGTAATATAGTCAGGGCTATGTCTGTTCTTTTTTAACAGAATTGTAAAATTAACTGGCCAGACCTTCCTTTGTCTCATCAGTTACTCAAAATGGAAAAATAAAAGGGGGTTTTAATGATAACTTCTGTGTTCTGTTGAAGACCAAACTGGTGAGACTGCATTGAAAATGGGTTTAGAGAAACAGTGTAATTGTGTTTCTAATCTAGTCCCCATTCTCTAATTCTCCTCCTGTGTGCAAACCTGAGAAGATGCTCTCAGCCCCATGAGGCCACAAGCATCAGGGCTTTGGCTTCTGGATTATGGTGAATGTAGGCTGCTATGATTTGTATATTAAACACCCTAGCAGCCCACATATCAAAGGCTGAATCTTTACCTCATCCCAATTAGAATGTGGTGGGATCAAAAGCTGGGAACTAGTGGAGAGAAATGTTGAGACCCCATCGTTTTCCCTTCCTCTCTTTCTGCCTCTGGTATTAAGAGGAGCAAACTTTCTCCATCAAGCCTTCCTGCCACATAATGTACTATATTGTCACAGAACCAAAAGTGATGATACCAGCTATGAACTGAATTCTCCCAAATTGGGAAACACTTTCCTTTGATCAGGATCTGGTTTTCTCAGGTATGTACTACAATAAATAACTGAGAAACTGAGCTAAAGGATGTGTACAATATGGCTTTCCATAATTCAACAAATAAAGAGTGAAGTAGCTTTATTTATTAATGAGAATATATGTTCAAAATGTTATGTTAATTCAAAGTGGAATCTGGTAAAAGAATGAGACTTGTGGTGCACTATCATTAATGAAAATAAAACATATCAATCATTATATGTCTCTCAAGGCTATATAAATGTATTAAAAGTAATGAAATATAAATAAGTAAAATGAACAAATAAACAAGGAATGGTGATGAAATCAACTCTGCATTTGGTTAAAATTCTGGAAATTTTGAAGCCATTGTAAGGAACAGTGTTTATTTACTAACATTCTAAAATAGGATGAAGAAGTCAATGGAATTGTAATCAGTTTAAGACACATTTAAAGTCATTTTTAGAAACATGGAAACGTCATTGTTTACATTATCGGCCATAAATAATCAGATGTATATACATTATATACATTAATTTATATTTTAGAAAAAAGCCAAAAATAATTTTTTTAATGTACAGATTATGTAATGCTACAGTCTGTCTAAGGAGGCAATGTGCTTTTCCAGAATCCCAGTCCTTGACCAAATAGAGATGCTTTGATGCCTGGCATGTTTTGTGTGTAGCAGTGACGTTCCCATGACATCTTAGATATAATAATCAGGATAAATCAGATCAGGGTTGGCATTCACATTCCCTTAACTTCCAAAATCAAAATCTCCACATTCTCTCAAGAAGCAAGCAGCTTTGCATTTCAAATTGCCAATTATGTTTGTTTTATAACTGATTATGCCAGTTATAAAGATTCAACTGCAGCAGCCACACACATGCCACCATTAGAGATGTGTGTTTGGTGACTAAGCAGCATTTTCTCAGATCCTACCATGAGGGATATCATTGTGATTGTACCATTCAAGTCTCACAACACACTTCAGAGACTGGTAGAGACAATTTCAATAAACAGAACATGAGGTTTAGAGAGGTGAACTTGCAACTGTAACACAGTTGGCAAAAGAGCAGGAAACTAGACCAGCAGTCAAGATATCCGAGGCCCCTTCCACACCCTGCAATGTGGGTGATAAATCCATCCATTCTGAGAGATTTCCTTAGGAAGCTGGATCAGTGACTTCCTTAACTCAGCGTTGAATTAGATTCATTCTTTTTCACCCACCCACCATTATATAATCTGCTGCTATCTCAAATATTTTCAGTAAAAACACACACTAGTCAAATCAACTTTAAACTTCTAAAATCTCCGTGACTTCCTCAACAAACAGAGCTT
Organism: Phodopus roborovskii; assembly: GCF_943737965.1. NCBI lineage: Eukaryota > Metazoa > Chordata > Mammalia > Rodentia > Cricetidae > Phodopus > Phodopus roborovskii. The sequence goes on along the minus strand of NW_026126549.1, from coordinate 9,478,329 downwards.
TCTAAGACAGTGACACTGTATTATGACCACAATCAGGCTATCATCAGTTAGATTGCTAAAACACATTTCCTTGGCAGGGTTATATAATACACCACCTAGATTTACACAGGCGCTTCCTTGTCAATCAGGAAATTGTATTTCCTGGCTCAGAATGGTTACAACAACTGATAAGATTTTTTTCCCTTCACTGACTTGCTTATTCTTTGTTCCCATACAATTAGCTAGAATCAGGCAAATCCATTTGAAATCATATTCAGAGAGATATTGATATTCTATCAATGTTTTAGGAGTGCTGTGAATTTACCACTGCATGCATCTTTCAATAGTTTAGGGAATGAATACATTTTTTCTATGCTACATATTCTAGCTTTCTGACATTGGTTTAGACCTTTCGTGGAGTAAAAAATATTGTGTCATTACTATAGCTATAATACAAGCTGATGCTGAGCAGGGCAGCACACTGATTTAGGATTAGAGCCACGAACATGCTGGGAAAATCCTGGGTAAGAAGATGGCAATCAAAAGATCACCTTCCAGAATGAGGTCTCTGTACTAGTTCAAGGGACAGAGAGTTTGGTCATCCTGAGGTGTTAACAAGTTTCCAAATAAAGAAGCAGTACAAAAAGCTGATAACAAGACAATTGCCTGAAAGCGGTCCTCTTCAAGCCTAAAACCTATTGCCTCTTCTGGGGACCTTGTCTCATGTATCTTATTTATTTCATTAGCTCTCTCTTTAAGTTCCTTGACTTCTTGCAACTTAAGGTTATTACAGTATCTAGGCATCACCACCAAAAATCAAGATAAATTTCTGCTAAGCAGCTTTACAGCCAGTACTGCATCATGGGCCATAAAAATGCAGGGGATAAATGAAAGACTGTGCTATAGAAACTTCTCACCACAGCTCAGATGGGAAAAATTAGACACAAAATAATCCATGTCAAGGCCTTCCAAGCAAGGCTCCTTAAAGAAAGATGATTTTGTTTTTGGATATGAATTTTATTATCAAAGTTGTATATTGGAATTAATTCAGTAAGATGGGTAGATAAGCACCTTTGATCTTTATGGTTAAGGCATTTTGGTGGTATATTAAAAACTGCAGGACAATATCACCAAAAGCCATATCTTATACATTTTCCATGTATTTGTGGGCATGAGTCTCGGGACAATTAAGCAAGAATAGCCACAGTAAGTGTGTGGGGGAGCCATTGTCACTTTCTGTTACTGTAGGAAGTCTGCCCATTATCTAAGAAATTGATAATTATCTTAACTTAGAAGGGATTAGTATTTTGTTCATAAAATCTTGTTTGGGAAAAGAGAGCTGGATGATAGGAATTTGTAAATTGACTCCTTTTGGTGGGAAGAACTAGGATTTACAAAACCTGAAAGGCAAACATTAGATACAGAGTTAGCTGCTCTAAACTATAATGTCTATAGCAATTCTGTATTTTGTGTCTTCTGCTTATAATCTTTTAGTTGTTCCCTTTAAATGTAATTACTTATTTTGACATAAAATCATGTCTTTAAAAAGATGATATTTAAAAGAACTTAAACTAAGAATTATGCTTCATTGGTAACATATAGGCATTAAGTGGTTCCGGTAAATTTTAAAGTACCCAGCCCTTCGTGAATATTTTGAAGGACTGGTATTTGACTCATGACAGAGACTGCCAGTTGTTCCTACTATCTTTATCTTCTTTTTACTGTTATTAATAGAATCCAGACATTTTAGTAAGCATATGATGACTACAATAAATACCACATAGTTCAACCTCTGTTAATAGCTGTTTCTGAAACTGTTGGTCTGGGGGTGGGGGGTAGGAGTGGGAGTCCCACAGAAATATTGTTTACAATGAGAGAAAGAAGAGGAGCCCACAGCTGGTGCACCAGCCACAGTAAAAAACGGACCCAAAATCTCAGGGCCCTTCTAGTTCATAGCTCCTATTTCTTTAGCTGTGCTTTCTTTTTATAGAAAACAAAAACAAAACAAAACCTTTATCTAAACAGAATTATGCTCTTGAAAATCACTTGAACAAGTAAAAGATCTATATAATAAGAACTTTGTGACTCTAAAGAAAGAAATTAAAAAAAAAAAAAAAAAAAAAAAAAAAAAACCACCTTTTTTGTAAAAAAGGAAAAAAAAAAAAAAAAAAAAAGATATTTTAAAAAAAAAAAATAAAATTTAAATACAATCCCCATTAAAATCCCACCACAATTCTTCACCGACCTTGAAAGGATAATAATTAACTTTATATGGAAAAACAAAAGACCCAGGATAGCCAAAACAACCCTATACAATAAAAGAACATCAGGAGGCATCACCATTCCTGACTTTAAGCTCTACTACAGAGCTATAGTTCTGAAAACAGCCTGGTATTGGCATAAAAATAGACAGGTAGACCAATGGAATCGAATTGAAAATCCTGATATTAATCCATGCACCTATGAACACCTGATTTTCGACAAAACAGCTAAAATGATACAATGGGGCAAAGACAGCATCTTCAACAAATGGTGCTGGCACAATTGGATGAGGGTGTGTAGAAGACTGCAGATAGACCCATGTCTGTCGCCATGCACAAAACTCAAGTCCAAATGGATCAAAGACCTCAACATCAATCCAGCCACATTGAACCTCTTAGAAGAGAAAGTAGGAGGTACCCTTGAACAAATTGGTATAGGAGACCGCTTCTTGAACATAACTCCAGGGGCACAGACACTGAAAGAAACAATTAATAAATGGGACCTCTTCAAACTTAGAAGCTTCTGTAAGGCAAAGGACACAGTTGACAAGACCAAACGGCAGCCCACTGACTGGGAAAAGATTTTCACTAATCCTATATCCGACAAAGGGCTGATCTCCAAAATATACAAAGAACTCAAGAAACTAGTCAACAAAACACCAAATAACCCTATTAAAAAATGGGGTACAGAACTGAAGAAAGAATTCTCAATGGAGGAAATCAAAAAGGCTGAAAGACACTTAAGAAAATGCTCCACATCCTTAGCTATCAGGGAAATGCAAATCAAAACAACTTTGAGATACCATCTTACCCCTGCCAGAATGGCTAAAATTAGAAACACCAGTGATGACTTATGTTGGAGAGGATGTGGAGAAAGTGGAACACTCCTCCACTGCTGGTGGGAGTGCAAACTCATACAGCCACTTTGGAGATCAGTATGGCGGTTCCTCAGGAAAATGGGAATTAGTTTACCACAGGACCCGGCAATCCCCCTCTTAGGCATATACCCAAAGGATTCACATCAATGCAACAAAGCCATCTGTTCAACTATGTTCATAGCAGCACTATTTGTAATAGCAAGAACCTGGAAGCAACCTAGATGCCCTTCAATTGAAGAATGGTTAATGAAGATGTGGCACATCTACACAATGGAATACTACTCTGCAGAAAAAAATAATGGTATCTTGAAATTCGCAGGCAAGTGGATGGCACTTGAAGAAACCATCCTGAATGAGGTAACCCAGTCACAAAAAGAGGAACACAGTATGTACTCACTCATATATGGATTTTAGACCTAGATCAAATGATCACCAGCCTATAATTCACATCACCAGAGGAACTAGGATACAAGTTGTATTCTAAGAGATTCATATAAAGTCCCTCACAGAACTGGGAAGGGACAAGTCCCCCAGACCTCAGGTATAGTGGGGGAGGACAGCTAATGGAGAGAGAAGTAGGAGAAAATGAGAGGGAGGAGAGGAAGGCATGTGTGACTAGGAGGATTGAGCCTGGTTAGGAATGGAAAATAGGAAAGAGAGAGAGAGACAGAGACAGAGAGAGAGAACATAAAAGAGGGAGCCAATATTGGTTTGAAGATAAAGTTGAACACAAAGAAAGGTCGAGGGAACTACAAGACTGCTCCCAACTAACTATCTCAGCTTCCGTGGAAAGGCTATCATAAATGCCCTTCCCGGGAGTGAGATCAACAACTAACTTCTCCATGGAGTCCTCAACTAATGCCTGTTGAAAACAGGAGCAAACACCCATACATAAACACTGAGTCAAACTAGAACCCAGAAGCAGATGGAGAGGACAAGACCATGCGGTAGAAGTACATAGAGACAGCTTACCTGAACAAGGAGGAGCTAAGGGCCACTAGACTGATAGCTGGGAAGCCAACAGAGGTCTGACTCGGACTCCCCTGAATATGGGTCTCAGCCAGAAGGTCTGAGCAGTCTAAGAGACCTCAGACAGTGGAGCCAGGATGTATCCCTGGTGCACAAAAGGACTTTGCAAACATATCCCCCATGGAGGGATAACTGCCTTATTCTAGAGATAGGAGAGAAGCCCTAGTCCCTACTTCACAGGACCTGTCAGATCTACATGACCCCAACTGGATGGCATTCCCCTACATATTGTATTGTGGTGGGGGGTTGGGAGGGGAGGGTGTTTAGAGTGCATGGGAGAGGGTAGAGAGGGCAAAAGGGAGGGAAGGAGGGAGGGAGGGCTTGGGGGGAGAAAAAGGAGGGAGGGAAGGGAAAAAGGAACAAAAAAAAAAAAAAAAAAAAAAAAAAAAAAAAAAAAAAAAAAAAAAAAAACCTTTAAACCCAAAATTTAAGTTGAAGAACAAGTTACTGGGGAAAAGTATTTCTATTTTTGTTTCCACAGAAAATGAAAAGATGTGGATTCCTTCCAGACTAATGTGGTTTGATCACACCAGACCGCCTGAAACAGAGTACAAGCTGATCCTACATTCCAAACAGCTGGACAAAACAGCCCTACAGACTACAGCTAGGATATCTGAATCTTCTTCGAATCCCCCAAGACAGCGCCCCTTACCAGCAGGAAGTAGTTTGGAAAGAACGACGCCCAAATTCCCAAATATTGTGTATAAATGTTTGTTTTCATTTAATTGGACTTTGTTATATAAAATTAAATAAAAAATACTCTATATGCAAAAAAAAAAAAAAAAAAAAAAAAAAAAAAAAAAAAAAGAAAATGTGACTTGGAACAGGGTGGTATTGTAAAGAATGGAAAGTAGATAAAGTGTGGACATTGTAAGGCATTTTCTTTCTGTCTGCAAAGTTGGCTCTACCACATCAAGTTATTGACTCATTCAAGGACTCTGGAGCTTCTTGTATAAGCAAAATAATGTATCAGGCACTTACTGCCTGCCTTGCTCACAACTTCCAGCTTCATCCTATCGTTCCTATCACCAGGACTATGGACTTCTACCCTTAACCCATTTGTGGTTCAAAGTTAGGACTTCACAGCTGCATTTTGGTTCTCGTTAAGTTGTGAGAAGCATGTGCTGGAGCTCAAGCTTGGCGGCCTTTGGTCTGTCTCCTCCTTTGTTAGCCTTTCCCGTTTATCCTGCACTTTCCTCTGCCTGTAATCAGAAAATAGAGCTAGAATTTGGGGAGTAACAGCACCACATGAATTTACAGATAAAGTGGACCTAGAAATGTCAAATTATCCAGAACAGTCAAGTAAATATTTGTCAGTACAGACATTAGAAAGTTGCTGTCTTGACAACAGACCCATGCATGGCTCTCCTCTGTCACCTGGGAGTGGTCTGTTTTTCTTGCACACCCACCCTCCCTACCCTTCAGTATATATGTCTATTTATAAAGAAAGGGAACTAATGAAAGAGTTTAATATACATGCATATCTTCATATATATATATGTATGTACACATATATATGAGAACCAGTAACTCATCCTTGAAATGATCATCAGATGCTTGCTTGCATGTTTTTGTATTGTCTTTTCAAATAAATTGATTTAGAGATTCAGACTTCCACTTTTGAAGAAAGTATGATTGTTTTCACATGATCCTAAAACATCCTACACAGCAGAACCCTATTTCTCAAATACACTTCAAACCTCTAATATGCTCAGTCTTAGAAACTAGAATACCATCTGGTAGAGAAACCTAAATTCCATCCTTTCCTCCCTTCTGTATTTTCCACTCCTTTATTGATCACCAATTGCTATGAAGTCGAGGTCTATTTTTTTCCTGAAGCCATTTTTAATCTCTTTTACCTTCATTAAAATAGTGATTGAATTTTTTTTTCTGCAATTAAAATTATCTAAACTAGTTTCTATCCTGATAGTAAATCTCTGGTCTTTTCAAGATAAAAACAAGATAAATTAATCCATGCAAGTAAGAACAAAGTGATTACCCAAATAGATGTGGACCACAAACAGTAGTTATATCGCTCCATTCCATTCCATGTCAAATTTAGTAGGATGAAAATAAATGGGAATGGAGGGGTATGATACAGTTAGACTTTTTTTTAACCTAGATGGAATCTGGGTAGTATGTTTCTATAGCTACAGTAGATATAAAAGCCAATTACATTAAAATATTTCCAGTTAGATGGGGTAGAGAAAGTAGCCAACAAGAGTGACAAATTTTGGACTGATAATTGGATTACAGAGGAGTTGTAAGCTTTATTACAGCAGTAGAATGTGGCCAAGCAATTTTCATTTTTTCCATAACTCCACTGCCAAATGCACACATACCAGAGATCCCTTCAATGTGCCCTATATAGACTCTAGAACTGCCCATTCATCTGAAATGGAAAGAGAAATTTAAAAATGACAAAAATTCTCTACGAATCTCAGCTGTCTTCTTAGGGAACTTTGAAACGGTACTGTGACCCTACTAAAAATACAGCATAAACAACTGAAGTTGGAAATAAACCATCTCCTTCTGATGACTATTTATTTCCAAGAACTTCCTGTTGCCAGCCCAAGCTGTTGCTGTGATATTCCCATGCATGTTTAAGAGACAAACAGGCAGTTTTCCTGTGCTGAGTGATGTTGAGTAATTTCACAGAACCCAGCCTATGCATGCCTTAGGCTGAATCAGAACTGCCATTGCCATCAGAAGCAGTGGTGGCATGTGCCAACTGGTGTCTTTCACCCCTGTGTGCACTGTGTACAAGTGGCTTCTAGTGTCTAGTTAGGCCACATTTTCCACACTATTTTTAATATATTTCTGGGTATTAAAACTATGACAATGATTATAGATGCCCTTGAATTCTGGGGGAAATAAAATAGGTGTAAGTCATAAAGAAATAAGTTGTGTGACCTCGCTTGGAGGGCTAGAAAAGATAATTGAAATATTTGCTGTTATAAGCAAATGATTTTAATGTAATAACCTGATTTTTTTAAAGTAGCTTGGAAGACAAGGCATCAGGAGTGTTGTCACTTTTTTATGGTTTTGATTTTGGTATTTCAAGACAGGGTTTCTCTGTGAAACATCCCTGGGCTGTCCTGGAACTCACTCTGTAGATCAGGCTGGTGTTGAACTCACAGAGATTTTGCTCTTTATCAAAGGGAGGATAGAGCTGCCCATGTATCGCCACTGTAGAACATGTCATCAGAATCAATGAAGATCTAGAAACAATCTGAAGTGGACACCCAAAGCCAAACGCACAAAAAGGTAATGTATTTATTTAGACATTGACAAGATTTGATTGAACATAATGTTCCAGAATAAAATACTTCAAACTTGCAACCATTTTAAGTAATGCACACAGAAACATTATTTTTTTTTCTTACCTACTTCAGGTCTAGTTTCATTTCTTTGAAATATTAAGAGTACCTATCTCATAAAATGCAGGAAATATAGTTATTAAGCTGTACCATTTCTAACTGTATGTTTTGTTTCAACTGAGACATGCTACCTGCATTTTAAAACCAAAATGCCCTATCTTTGAATTCTTAAGTGTAGCTATTCCTAGTGTGTCATGTGAGCTTAATAAAGAGTTGTCGGAAATCTAATATTCCTCAATCAGAAATATCACATTGTTTAACAATTGTTAGTACTGGGAATTCCTTTCTGTTAATCATTACAAAATGCTAACTGAAGCTTCAGTGATTCTTCACGTAAAAGGTATGAAGCACATGCACAATTTGTGTACTCATCCTGCTGCTCTTATAATTTATATCAGGGATTATATTAAAATGGGTGCTCCGCAATTTCTGGTTCACAATCACAACAATTGAACTTTTAAAAACCCTAAAGTATGTACAGAGGACTGTACATACTTTATTAAATTTATTAAATAAATGTCTTATTAAATTTCAATGTAAAAATACGCTTCATGATTAATACATTTATTGGTTTCTTAACATTTGTTAAGAGGTCACAGAGACCAGAGTTCCCCTGGATAGCTAAACATTCTGCATTCTCCTTTATAAAATGTGACAGAATCAAAGATCACACAGAAGCACTAGGCCCACCAGCTGCTCCATGGAACCCAGATTGAAGCATACAATGCTACAGAAAGCTTGCCTCCTGAAAATGCCATCTCATATACTTCATTTTGATTATTTGCTCCTCACAATGTTTTCCATTGCATGTCGATAGTTATAAGCCAATCATTTCCTTAATCTTGATGAGTGCATACATGGAAGTTACACAATTTCTTTCAAAGTATTATGTTACTGTCACCCAAAATGATTCCCTCACACCTCCTCCTAGAGTCGAGGACATGGGCAGCCTCTCTTCCCCTCCTTGCTCCCAGCAGAGGCCAACCACAGCTCTGATTCTTTTCTCAAGGCACTTCATGGTTTCCATCAGGACTCCACCTAAATGAAACCATGTAACTTGCCCATTTTATGTTGAGCTTTCTCTCGGCACAAAAACTTTGAGAATCAACCATTCCCCCCTCTGTATCAATACTGTGCTCTTCTTGATTGCTGATCCGTGGCTTCTTATATGAATAAGCCAGCCTAGTTTAGCCAACCCCCTATGGTGAGCCACAGAGCTGTTACCAATTTCAGGTTGTTTGAATAAAGCTCAAATATCCTAAGAGCAATTGTTTTTGTGGAGATGTGCTTTCATTTCCCTGGGAAAACTACTCAGGATAATGTTTTACATAACAAAATGCAATCAGGCCATTTTACAATCCTTGGCATCATTTTATACTCAATAATAACACATGAGATTCCATTTTCTTCAGAGTTTGTTCAACATTGGACAAGGTTAAACTTTTTCATTTTAATTATTTTCATCATGGTTTAACTTTGCAAATTTCTTGAGGATTAACAAAGATTGATCTTTTTACATAATTTTAGTCATCTGTACATATTTCTTGGTAAGGTATATAGCCTAATATTTCATTCATTTTTCTTCAGGTTTTTCTTTTGTTGTGAACTTTAAGTATTTTAGTGCCCAGAACACTAATCATACTCAGGTCAATATGTTCTGCAAATATTATCTTTTAATATATATGCTGCCAATTAATCTTCTAAGTTATTTATTTCGATAGGTAAAACTTTTTAAAATGAATTTCAACATATCAATTTTTTCTCTTATGTTATTATTGGTTTTAAGAAACATTTGTTCACACAAAATTTATAAAGATATTTTCCTGTGTTGTTCTATAATTTCACCTTTGGCTTTAGGCCCATGATTCATCTGTAATTATTTGGTAGTGGCCAGGAAGAGCTGAGACACCTTCAATTTTGGTGAGCTGAGCCAGCACCCTATGTGCGGAAGACTGGATTCATTAAAAATGGACTAGCTGAATGTGGGTCCATTTCTCAATTCTGTATTCTATTCCATTCATCTGGTCATCATAAAAACAAATAATATTTGATATTGACACATCTCTTTGATAACCATGACTTTATGATCCAGAATTAAGGAAACATTAATTTTCAGCTTTTAGTCTCCGTTATGCCTTTTTAAAATCCTTTACAACTTTGTTCTCAGTCCTTGGAGTTATGCATATATTTTAGAGTTGATTCTCAATCACACACACACACACACACACACACACACACACACACACACACACACAGACACACACAGCATCTTGTAATTAAATTAAATGTTCTGTTCAATGTGGAAAATATAATAAACATTTGATCAATATATCTACTTTGATAGGCTAGTCATTTGGATGCTAGCACCTCAGTACTGGTATTTCTAGCTTATGTTGCCCTGAAAGCCTACTTTGATCCAACCTGGATTCTATCTTGAACTCTTTTGTAATTTTCAAGCTTCTCTTACTACTTTTCACATAGTGGTCCTGGGAAGTAGGCCAGACATAAAATAATCCAATAATCATTAGAAAGGGCTTCTTATTCAGAGTTCTAAAGAATATTTAGACAAAACCAATGATTCAAAGTGATTTTCTCCCCCCTCCCAACATTTGATGTTTTCTGAAATAAAAGTGACAAGATCAGTTAAAAAATTTTTATCTGAAATCACAAAATTATAGTTTTTACATTCCTTGATTGTTATCGTTCCTTCCTGTATGATCTTTAAAGATTAACAATCACTGATATTCACTACGCAAGCAACAGCTATTTCACTGCACTTAAAGAGACAGTTCATCCTCATTTCCTATGAATAAAAGCCCTGTCTTCTGATGTGTCCTAAACTTTTGCACAAATCTTATATTCAAGAATTTCTTTGCAAATTACAAATGCTAGAAGCTATAATTTTTAAAAAATATGGCTTTAGATCTGTCATACCTTAGAGGTGGAAAGAGTGGGCTCCTTAGAAAGTGACCACATTACAAATACCAAAGCAATGAAGCATATAGCTTTGGAGAGTCAGACACCCATCTGACACTCATTTCTAGGTCAGTATTACCTATGTTAGCACAAGGAAAAGCAGATATTACTATTGAATCATATGATGTGAGTGATAAGAAGGATATTCTTGGCATTTTCTATTCCTCTTCAGCCAATTTAAGCCATTTGAAAAACTCTTCCTAAAAGCACCAAACTGCCAAAAAAAAAAAAAAAAAATCTCACATATGCAGAATGTATTCACGAATTCATCAGTTGCTCAAGGTTATTATTATCTAACATTTAATGCATGCCAGACATTGTGATAGGCTCTGAGCTTTAACACAAACACATATCTTCACTGTTCTCATGAAGTTACATTATCCAGAAAGGGACACATAATAAGCAAATAAAATAAGACATTCTAGTAGTGGTTTGAAGGTACTCGTGTGCTACAATAGCTAAGGAAAAATAGACAAGTGGACAGTGGCTCTAGATGGGTTGCAAAGGCAAGTGATGTCTGCAGATACTAGAGTGCAGATGAAGAACTGGCTCAAGGAAGAGAGTGAGCTCACATCCAGGTACTAGCCAGGAAGAGGCTCATTGGTTTGTGCTATCAGGCACATTCAGGGTGGTGATTGACATGAGCATACTTTAAAGAAAGAGTAGCTTCTTTACTCTCATAGCCTGACACAAATGTTTCAGAGGTGTAGGCATCCTGAAGCTGACAGGTGTGTAAGCTACAACAATAAGAATGAGGGTAGAGGGACATTCTTCACTCACATCTTGCCATGAAGCTCGGTGGCTGCTCCTTTTGAGTCACCCATCAATGTCACCTGTGTTAGACACACTGCACAAAGGCAACGGGAGAGAAAGTAGGTCAACTGCATCCAGGGACTTGACAGAATGTTTTCAGTTCAAATATTAGGTAATTTGAGAATTATACAAAATGACTTCTGCTAGCAACCCAAATTAGTCTCAAGGATCCTATTCTGACAGTGCTTTTAACATGACTTACACAATGCCAAAGCAGAAAAAAAAAAAAAGGCAGCAGAAAGAAAGAATCAGATGAAACAGCCCATTTCATCTCCTTCAAATAGGAATGCGCATCCAAATGCTGAATTGCTGGTCTGACTTTCTACTGCAAAGAGTTTACATGATAATTAATAACAGCCTATAATAATGTGTTTTATGCATACTACATAACTAGGCTTTCATAGTTTACAGTAAAATCAACTGGAGAATAATTCTCCTACCACCTTTATTTATTTAGCACAGAATAATGAATTTTATACATCTGAATGCATGCCCAGACATTCATAAATTTTTGTTATATTATTATCTTGTTACAAAACTTAGGATGACAAGATATTGAAAATAAGGAACAGATAGATTTCAAACTACTATAAATTCATCTACACATTCTAGTTTACATTAATATAGCCACAGGACAAAAGGCCTAGCTTTTTACTTAATAGCTTTAGATGTTAAATAAATTTATCTTAATTTTGAGTTAATTCTAACAGGGTTTTTTTTTATTGTGATGTTTGCAATAATGATAAACTCCATGTGTTTCTGTAGTTTGTTAATTGGAACTGAAATCACTAATTCATATTGAGGTTGTAAGATGCTCATAACTATATCTGAAATAAAGGAAAAGGAACATACAAACTTATTAATATAAACAGTTGTTCTGACAGTTGTTCCTTGCTGTCTCAAGATGGCCAATTCCATGAACTCCATAGATTCCAAAATCCCCAGTGTTCAAGCCATTTACGCAAACTGATTTAGAATTGGCCTATAGCCTATGTACAAACTCCCATGTACATTTTAAATCATTTTTATGTATGTTTAAGTGAGTTGAATGGGTGTGGGGGTATGTCTGCCAAGGGGCAACTGGGGAGGTCAAAGGACAACTGTGAAATCCACTCTCCCCTGCTTTTAGAGTATGGGTTCTCAGGACCAAATTCAAGGCATCAGACTTATGCTTAAGCACCTTTACTGGCTAAGTCACCTCACCAGATCTACTCAAAGCATTCCTTGGTTGATCATAATACTTAATGGAAATGCTGTGCTAACAGGTGTTATAGTGTAGTGTTTACATAATGGGGAGAAAAAAGCCTGCACATGTTCTGTGCAGATGTAATATTTAATGATTCTATTTACAGATGATTGAATCCACTAGATAGAAAACTCACAGATACAACACAATAAAATGTGCTTTGATTTTCATATTTTCACTCTTTTCCAGGATTTGATGGTGCTAATAACATTTAGTTTTTTTTCTTATTTGGAGAGCACATAAGCAATTTCTGAGGCATTCCCAGTGTCACGGATCTCATAGATGACACCTTTGACCCAGCACTCATTCCTATGGAGCTGGAGACCTGAGATGGCACCTGGTGTTATTGAGAATAGTGACGAAGGGACTGAAAACCTTGTCTGGATGCCCTTGAAATCCAAATCTTGAGGTACAAAAAGCTTCTCCCATAACATAATCAAGTATACACAGCATTGCTCTGTTGCTATATAAACTTCAGGCCTTGAAAGGGGTGTTATTGCTCTCGGACACTATTCTGAGATTAGGCCAGAATATGCCAATTATGTCTCATTTCCAGTCAGTTTAATTGGCTTTTCTTTTCAAAGCATTTTTATTTAAGGAAAGTGACTGTGCCAGTATACATTTTGACATAATCTCCTGGTATTATTATTAAGAGGTAAAACCCTGTTTGCAGTACAGAAACAGAAGATCACACTTGTAGATACATTGGTCCAGAAGGCATGCAAAATACATGTGTTTTAGTTCAGTGGGCTATAATCCACAAAGCCTGTGCAGGAAGAATTCCATATGAACTATACTTGTTCAATGCAGAAGATAATAAGCAATGGACTATTCTGGGAGTCCTGAAGTACCAAATGTAAATCCTAAGTAAAGAGAAATAAAAATAATTCTGAGGGATATATCCTACCACAGAATTGAGCTTACAAATACAGCTGCATATACAAGCAGGCCTCAAGAGATGGGGACTACAAATTCTTTGATAGTAGCACAGTGTCATAAATCAAAAAGGGTAAGGCACCACTAGTGAGGTTTCCAGGTGATGTCTGGTGCTGCACCTTGAGACTCAGAACAGAAACAAAGCTGAGTTCTGATGGAGGCAACATTCTCGGGTATACATTTACCCATGAGACAAAGGCAGCTAAAGAGTAGATGGAGAACAGCCATGTGCAGTGAATATTCTTGAGGAAAGTAGACACTTCCTGAAAGGAAATGCGGAATTTTCCTCATGTGGAGGAAGAACCATGGAGACTTCTGAAGAACCACTGACTTGAGACACCTGGGCACATGAAAGCTGTCACTGTAAAGTTTGCAATAACCAAGCAGGAGGCAGGCGGGCTATGCAATGAAACCCTCAGCTCATAGCTTGGACATTTCAAACAGTCTAAACTTGTTAGGGAGAGCTGTATGTTTATTTTAGAATCAGGCACAGGAGGAAGAGATTTTTGATTCTTTTGTTTTGTATCTCAAACTTAATTGACTGATTTCTGACGACTTCCCCAGTTTACACTGTACACATTCCCAGATAATTTTCTCTCTTCCCTAAGCTACCCTTTGAAGTTCTGATTCTATTTACTATCCAAAGGGAATCACAGAACAGACCTGCAGAACTTGAGCTTGATTTAAGTAATCAGCTTCAGAAGGTCATTGCCACTTCATTATAAACAGTGGCCTCTAGGAATGAGATGAAGTTGATTTGGAAGAAAGCAAGCAGAGTCTCATGGGAAATAGAGTGCTGCCTTGTTCAGTGGGACCAGCAAAGACATTACTCAACTCAGTTACACAAAATTTCCAGTCACTATCCTACTGTATTAGTTTGTTGTACAGTTTTAAAAGAATTACATTTCTATTTACATTCTACCAATCCTCACCTTCCTCTCTGTCTCCTTCTTTCCAATGATATGAGGAATGTTTTCATAACAGCTAGCACTGATTAAGCTCAAGGTGGCTCTCTCAAATTGCATTTAGTATTTCCTTTTCTATGAAAGAAACCTAACAAGAAATTACCCGGACAAAAAAGATAGCTTTTGATGAAGAAGCTAGGGAGGAAGTATTTCATATGAACAACCTCCCTGAGCCTTAAACCCATCCCATTAGTGCTGAGGAATGGGAGAACTAATTATACAAGCGCCATTGCAAGAATTTCTGACATACCATAAACTCCTTCAATATAGGAACTGCCCAGCTGAATAATAAATTCTTCCTTTGATTCACACATAGTCTGTGATCATGTTGCTGAATATTAGTGTGGTAACAACTGGAACAGTGGAATTTGGGATGTCCCGGGTAAAGGATGTAAAGAAGTCCACACATAGTAAATGAATTATCCATGTGGGTGGTTCCTAATTTTCCAGAGTGCTTTGTGTCCATGACAGAAGCTTTGCTAAGTCGATGTTATGATTGGAAGTGGGCTCAGGATGACATCCTGTCTTCAGGAACACAAACACAGAGTATTGTTCATAAACTTTACCATGCTGGTTTGCATTTTTGATTAATTTGAAAGGCTGACGTTAACTAGAGAGGATTGAAGGATGTCTATATCCTGTATGTCACCTGATTTTTACATTTTTATTTATTTTACTTTGTGTGTACCAGTATTTAAGCCTGCCTGTACATGTGTATGGAAGTCAACATTATATAATCTGTAATGTGGATGCTGAGGATGAAATTCAGGTCTCCCTGTTTGAGTAGCCAGTATTTTATTGACTGAGCTATATCCCTAGTATATCTCTAATTTTCATAGATTTATCTTTTACTTTGTTTGTTTTAGTTGGGATAAAATGCCTCATTATTGCCTCCAAAAAGCAGTGTTGAACCCCCAATATTTCTAAACAAACCAAAAAAGAAAAAAAAAAACCTAATTATCACTGAGTCATACAAAAGCCAATAAAAGATTTTATTAAAAGAGCAAATGACTAATCACAAAAAGTGTTGTACTTGGGATGACATTCTTACAAGAAAGCACTTTTTATTATCTGGTGGGACAATTATTACTACAGATCATAATTAGGAATTAGAAACTTAATAATAAAATATTAGTTGTTTATTCATTAAGCACCAAAGGTCTTGAGAGTTAACTAGATTATTACATATACTTTAGAATATTGAAATACATAAAAATAATTATCAAATGTAAATCACCATCCTGGGTCACTGCTAGTGGATCTTTTCAATATCTCATCTACTTCATTGTCCATCATGTTGCAGATACTGTCAGAGAAACAAGGGTCCTATTACCATTAAGGAAATTAGAGTGGTAATTGTACACTTGTGCGTACTTTAGCTGGGGCTGGAAGGCTTGTGCCTAGGAGCTGGTACTTAGCAAAACCTCTGGATAAATGGAGGCTCTGCATCATTTAATTCAATTCTTAATCCTTCATAAAATCCCACATCCTCCTATGCTGTGGCACTCTGAGCCTTCGGTTACATAGGACTGGGTGTCTTGCAGAGCCACATTGCCTCAGTTGGTTATCATGCAAGTCATTTCTATACCACATAGACACAGGAAGTGGAGTCAAACTCTCCATGCTTTCCTTTTTCAGGAAAAAGTAGTTCATTTATTTATGTTTTGTTTTAGATTGGCTGAGAGTGTGATTATCTACACAGATGTGTGAAGCAGGGGAGGGGGGTATGCTGTCCTCTTCACCAGAGTATTCTACTGGGGGAGAAACATCACTTTCACTTATGGAGTAATATTCAAGGGGAAAATAGACAAAGAACCACAA
Source organism: Phodopus roborovskii (assembly GCF_943737965.1). Taxonomy (NCBI): domain Eukaryota; kingdom Metazoa; phylum Chordata; class Mammalia; order Rodentia; family Cricetidae; genus Phodopus; species Phodopus roborovskii. The sequence continues at coordinate 9,462,045 of NW_026126549.1, read as the reverse complement.
AAGAGTTCTAAGAGGTTAAGGCTTGAGATTTGTTCACAAATGTAATTAACTTCTTTATAACATACCTAGAAAGGCTGAAAAAGTCTTCTCAGCAGGCAATAATCCTACAAATAAAGACCCTTTCCATGACTTCATTCTAGATATCCTGAGGCTTATTTTCTTCCAATTATAAAAGTCTATCAGTATTTTTCTGTTCAGTGACTGCTACTTAAAATACCACATAGAAAGGTAATCCGCAGAACAGTGTTTTTATTGTTTGAAAGTCAGCAAAACAGCAGTGTGATCTCCTAGCTCCTGTGTGCAGCCAGACCTGGGTCATCTTATTTCCCTTGAAGGTCAGTCTCTTTCTGTAGAACTTCTATCTTTAAGTGAAGACAAAATGGCAGAGAAACATAGTCCAAGATCTGACACACACACACACACACACACACAGAGAGAGAGAGAGAGAGAGAGAGAGAGAGAACCTCTACAATTACCCTGCAGGCACTGCTCCAACTTACATGGAGGGGACAGACCTCAGTTTGCTTATTTTCCATAAGAAAAGCGCATGGAGACTGCCAGCAAGGGATGGTACAAATGCAGCCACATTGGCTACTTGTGCAGTGATAAAATACTCTGACAAAGGCAACTTAAGGGAGAAATGGCTACTGTCACACTTGACCGTTCATGAAATGTCATCATGAAGAAGTCAAGAAAGCAAGAGTGGAAGCACCTGGCCACATTAATCAACTGTCACAAGAGCAGCCATAAATGCATGAATGCTAGGGCTCAGCTTGCTTTCTTCACTTTATGCAAGCCAGGTTCCTCTGGCCAGGGAATGTCCCCACCCACAATTAAGATGAGTCCTTCTGCATCAATGAATGCGATCAAGATAATTCCCCACATGCAGACCCTGAGACCCATTTCCGAGGTGACTCTATTCTTTCTAGTTATCCTCTTACACTAATATAGTGGCTGCAGTGAAGATAGCCACAAGCACAGATGCTTAGTGGGGCAAGGGTTTCTGGGAGCCAAATTTTCCTTATTTCCCAGAGAGAGCATGATTGCTTCTCTATTAAAATGTCTTAATACAATATTCAAGTGCTCTGGAACATATTAAAAGCTACGTGGAGAAAACGAGAGGCATCTGTCAACAAAATGAAGGGGACAATATAAAAAGTACCCAGAGAAGATGTTGTTTTCCTAGGAGGAAAAAAAATTAACTGGGAATCGTAATTGATAGAGTTGACAGGGCCTATGGAAATGGGATACTCATATAACATTACTATGCAGAAGGATGTAATGAGCTTCATTCAAGTTAAAAAGTTTCATATGCCTCCCATGAACCAGACACTATTTTTGATGTTGTAAATATGAGGAAGAATAACGCCTAGTCACTACCCCAGAGGAAACTGTACTCTTAGGAAGGACTATCATCAGACTGTGCATGGTTAACTGCAATGTAACAAACTAAATGCTATTACAGCACTGGGATGGGAATTCAGGCCAGCCAAAAAGATCAAGCAAGATTTTCTAGAAAGCATAATGCTCCAACTGTCTTTTATTTAGATCAAAGCCCTGTACTATTTAGTTTGGTGCTATAGGGCAGCCAGCATAATCCCTTTGAGCATACTTGTTCATTAATTAAAAATGGGTGCAACAATACCACCCTACAGGTTTGTTATGGGGATTAAAAGATTAAACATGTGAAATGCATGTACCCCCTTTGCAAGTTGAAAATGCTCACTAAATGTTTTCTTTCCTGCAGCCTGTAAAGTGTTAGCACTGAGAGATGCCTGAGGTATGAATAACTATGTTGCTACTTTATAAATGAGGAGGAGGCTGTGGGCAGGAGGCCTAGTAACATTGTTAAGGGCATGAGAGCTGGCCTTAGAGCCTGATCTTCCTACCTGTAACCTAGTGAACCATCTGCATTACAGTTCCGTTTTGTTGAGACTATGAAGATGGATGACCATAGTATAAACAGGGAAATAAATGCATGCACTGTAGGAATGGAGGTGCTAGGAGAACAGATGACATGGATTGTTGAGAGGAAGAAAAATCTGTGGGACAGCTGAACAACCAGTCTTAAAACCAACCTGAAATGTGACTTTAGTTTAAAGAAAAAATAAAAGTAGATTTTGAGTTTAAAGAGATGGCTCAGTGGTTAAGAACACTTGTTTTTTCATTGGACTCCCAGCACCCAGGTATCAACCTTCAACCATCTATAACTCTAGTTCTAGGAACTGACATTCTCTTTTGGCCTCTGCATGCATAAGGTATGAATGTAGTATGCATATATAAATACAGGAAAACATCCATACACATTTAAAACAAATTTGAAAAAACAGAGTAGAGCTAAAAGTCGCACTTTAACCCAGGCACACACAAATGATGTGCAAAGCTATGTTTAGTTTAAGGGCCATCTTCAACAATGATTGATATATATATATATATGTATGTATGTATGTATGTATGTATGTATGTATGTGTATATATGTATATATATACATATATATATATATATATATAGAGAGAGAGAGAGAGAGAATCAGTTGACAAATAACTAATTAAAATTAAACCTCTGGTCGACAGGGAAGGTTCCAGGACAGCCAGAGCTAACTAGAGAAACCCTGCCAGTATCAGAAAAGAGCCATTCGTACTGTTCATAAAATCAAGTGGTGTTGATGGCTTATTGGAGGGTTGGGTTCTAAGTTTTATTAGACATAAGTGATATAAGAAAATAAAAACAGCCTCTGCTCAGAATCAGTTTTTATATCTCAATTGGGAAACCTGTTCATTGAGGTCTTTGTAAACTGTGTTCATGCCTGAGCCCCACTGATTAGATTGCTTAAGGTCATTTGCTTCCTTTCACATTCTAAGACACATGTGTGGGAAGATTTTGAGGCAGGGCCTTTTGTATATCCTAGTATAGAAAAATCTTTACATTCTTCACTGGGGTTAAACTACCCCTGTGCAAGTCCTTGGAATAATCCAGACTCTAGAACTGTGTCTGAGTCCCTCTCTGTCTGTATAATACCTTCCTTTAGAGCCTCATTGTTTTATGAAGGTAGCTCATGATTAGAAGGCTTAGTAAGTTATTTCCTTGCTGTGACCTTCAACAAAGAAGGTCTTCATGAAAATAACAAACCTTCAGGATTATGGGAAAGACTCCCATGTCATTCTTCTTCGACCTTGCATGCTGTTGAGGTGGATGTTTGTTTCTTAGCTATGAATCAGCTTGTCCAAACTACTATCCTGGAGGCCCTTAAAGTCACCAATAGCTTGAAGAGCAGCACATGTAAGACATGGCTTTTTTGACACACAGTAAATATCAGATATAGCCCCATCTGGCTGACTGTGTGACTTTGGACAGACCACTGATACCACAGAACAGAAAGATTATCCTACTGCTATTGTGAGGAAATTGTCTGAGTTGCACCCCAAAGTTTCATGTGTTGGATACTTACTTCTCAATGTGATAACATACAGGTCATATAAGCTTGGAGAGACAAGACCTAGTAGTAAGGATTAGGTCAGTTGGGGAACTACATCTAGAAGGGACTAATGTGTTTCAAAACTCCAATTAGTGACTTAGCAGCCCCAGCTCCTGAGTTCCCTTTATATCTTGACTTTCCATGTGACTGCACCCTCTTTTAAACATTCCTGCTAGGATGTCACTTATCATACTGTCTCTTGAGCTAAACCAGCAGACATGCTCAGTCTTTGCATTCCAACTTCCAAAATGGTAAACTAAGTAAACCTCTTTTATTTATAGCATAGCTTCCAATATTTTGTTATAGCAACAGCAAACAGGTCAAGACATTAGTCAATGGCAATCATGTAACATGATAATATCTATGGCTAAGATTAATTGTAAGAATGAAATAAAATAGCTCTAAAGGGCTTGCTCAGCACAAGGCCACAAACACAGTAAATATGAAAGAAATGTTACCACTGTTATTATTGGAGTTTGAGCATTTATGTATACATGATTTTTCTTTGCTCATATACCAAAAGACTTCTTTTTTTAAAAAAAAAGTATCATATGTCCATTACATTTATTTATACATTCTGTAAGCCAAGAAGCATTTATTTAAGCAGTTAGTCACCTTGTAAGGCAAAGCAAAGGTAAACAAAAAACAACAAATAGAGGCCAGTCCCAAAGATCTCAAATTGAGATGTAGAGCTACGAAGCAAAGAGAATGAAAAGTCAAGATGCAAATTCTTGGCCACTTTAGAAAAGATAGCTCTTAGGCTAGTTGGTAACTTTGAAGTAGGGTTTCAAGATGGAAGAGTTAACAAACAAAAGTGGGCAAGAAGACTATTTCAGCTAGAAGAGCACACAGCCAAAGGTTTATGATGATAAGTGTGGCATTTTCAATGATGAGGGACAAAAGCTTGCCAAGGACCCTAAATGAGAGTAGGGCATCATGGGCAAGTTTGATACCCCACAGAACTCATAGGTGATGTTGTATACTTCAAACATCTTGAATGATGATCTAAACATTGAGTATCATCTAAACATTTCTCTTTGGAAAAGTTCACTAATATTCAGGCTACAATATGAAGCCTGAATAATGTGAAACAAGTGATGGAGGTACCTAAGAATCTTGCTGGAATATATACACACACACACACACACACACATACACACACACACATATATATATGTATGTATATAAGAAAGTAGTAGGTTGAAGTAGGTACTGGTAGAACATATTACAAGAATTCATGATTTGGGAGATTTAGGGTTTACAGTCAGTGGTACTAAGTGGGCTGCTAATGATACCTCTTATTTCCACACAAACTTTCCAGGTTTTGGAGTGGAGGTTTAGTGTACTTGCAGAGAACCCTGATGTATACATTCAAATCCCATGCCATAAAACAGTTCCCCAAGTTTTAAGATACACAGGGCTTTAACATTTATAAATTATGTTCACATGCATTTTAATGAATTCTTATTGAGGCCCATAAGGGAAATAATTCACTTCTAGGTAATACAGCAAGTAAGGAGGGTACTGGGACTGAAGACCCGTACCTACCTACCACCCTGGTTCTACATACATTCTGCTCCATACAGCTGATGTTTACCCTATGTTGGTAGTTTTTGTTTTGAAATGCTGATAGACTTCTCAGGTAAGTTTGTTTGTACAAATATATATCCTTTCTTACTCCATACATTTCTGTATTTATTTCTTGAATTTTTTGATAGAAAGAGGAGACCAATTAGGCAACAGTTCTTATATTTCTTCTGCAAAATATAGGAATAGAAAAAAATTGCAGGCTAACTATCCATACTAACAATTTCTTGCATGAAGGTAAACCCATTATATTCCTTACACAACAACAACAACAAAAGTTGAACACCAGTTTGCCATTTAAGAGTATCTGGGGATGTGTAGCCATTCTCTAAAGCTTTTAAATATGCAAAAGAGGAACTTATACAGCAATACTTTAAAGAAACTTTAAGGATGAAATTTAATTATAGAGGTATGAATTGCTTCAGTGGCCTTAATAAATAGCAGCTAAAGTAAGGCTTCATACCTTTGGTGGAAACCAATTTTTAATCAATAATTGAATGTCATGTTGTTAAAGGACAAGAAAAGACAGGCCCGATGAGTTAATCATACAGTTATTTTATAGAAATTTTTGGTGTTTGGGAGTCATTTTATGAATCAGAGATGGTGGCTTACATGTTTCTTTGGGGAAAAGAGTTGCTGGATTTTCTCTTTTCCTTGGTTACTTATTGATTTTTATATATTAAGAGACAGATGAGAAACTGTTATCAGGGTGGGATCAATTACAACTGTATCTGTACAGAAAAGGAATGGTCTTCAGAACTTCAAGGAACTGGCACCAACTTGGATATGTAATTTGATAAGACAAACTTTTTTCTCAAATCTGTAGCCTGGTAGATGAAATAAAGACAAATATAATGTACTGAAGCTTTAAAAGAAGTGCAGTCTACTCTAAAAATTTCTCAAAATTCAACCCATACTTTAGACTCCCAATAAAAGTATGCAGAATGCATACATGACAGAAATTAGGAGAGTTAGAGACCATAAGAGTGTATGATGGTTCCCTCTTTGAGGGCTGCATGCTGTGTGAAGAGCCTCAGAAATTCCTATCTCAGGTAAATGGCTTGGTTTGATAATTCATTAGTCTTGGCAAAAACACATTTCTTTTTTTCCCTCCCCTGAAGATACTGGAAGGTTCCATCAGCTAAGAAATATAGACAAAGACAAACAGCCTGGTGGGTAAATTTTGTCTATATCTCATCTCAGGGATTGAATAGAAATTGAACAGAATCTATGGCACATAAAAATTTCACTTTAATATATGATCATCTCTCTATTATTAAAGAATAAATACACATTATGCCATAATTTGTGGTGCCTACTTCTCACCTTGACCAGAAAAGAAATTGACCACATTTTCTTTTTGAATATGGAAGATAGCAAAGAATTTACTGTAGACATTGAATCAGGTCCCTTTTGCGAGGTCATGTTAATGGTGACTAATGTACATGTATTGAATGAAACATTAAATTAATTAATGAGGAATGAATGAATGGACTCTAGCAGCAAATGAAGTAAGCCATGACCTATGATGACATGGGTCAGTTACACTTTGTAAAAGAAGCCCTTTGTTACTGACACTATCCGGTAAACTAAAATGATAGCAGGTTCCTTTGATGAATTTCATAGGCTTTTGTGATTTTAAAAAATTGGCATAAGGGCCCAGCTGTGCCCTTTGCTTGAGGTGTTTGGCCGGCTCGGGTCCAACACTCCCACCCTCTCCTTGAAACTTCCAGGGTTGGCTCTGAGCATAGTGAACCCATCCCTTGAGGAGAGACAAACTGGAGCCTGCCATCACCTGACCCTTGGCCTCCACCATACAACCTTTGCTTGAGACCTCCAAGAGAGCTTGAACCATTCAGAATTACTGACATCAAAGTCCTGACCCACCTACACTAGGAGAGGAGAGAAAGAGAGAGGGAGAGAGAGACCCAACTTGCACCCAATGGAATAAGGGATGTGAAGACAGCAGTAAAGAACACATTCAAAAATAGAATAACCAATATGACACCACCAGAATCAAGGGTCTCTACACCAACAAGACCTGAACACACCAAAGCAGATGAAGCAGAAGAGAATGACATTAAAAACAACTTCATAAAAATGATAGAGGTGCTAAAAGAGGATATGAGAAAATTCCTTAAAAAATGGAAGAAAAGACAACCAAAAAATTGAAATGAATGGAGAAAAAGATGAACCAAAAAGAATACAAGAAATCAGCAAATCTCAAAAAAAAAAAAAAAAAAAAAAAAAAAAAAAAAAAGGAGAGGGAAGAAAGAAAGAGAGAGAATAAAGGAAAAACTGAGGGGCTGAGGGGATGCTGGAAATAGAAAAGCTGGGTAAATGATCAGGAACTACAGATGCAAGCAAGCATAACCAACCCTTAACAAAAACTATCCAGGAAATATGGGAAACCAAGAAAAGACCAAACTTAAGAATAATAGGAATAGATGAAGAAGCCCATCTCAAAGGTGCAGAAAATATACTCAAAAAAACTTTCCCAACCTGAAGAAGGACATGCCTATGAAAGTATTAGATGCATACTAAACACCAAATAGACTGGACCAAAAAATAAAATTCCCTTACCACATAGTAATAAAAACACCAAACATACAGAATAAAGAAAGACTATTAAGAGCAACAAAGGAAAAAGTCCAGGTAACAGATAAAGACAGACCTATCAGAATTACACATGACTTCTCCATTGAAATCTCAAGGCCAGAAAATCCTGGATAGATGTTCTACAAACACTAAGAGTCCAAGGATGCCAGCCCAGACAACTATACCGAGCAAAATTCACAATCACTATAGAAAACAAGATAATCTATGAGAACCAGCCTTACACAATACATAGCCACAAATCCAGCGCTAAAGAAAGAACTGGAAAGAAAACTCCAACCTGAACAAGTTAACTATGCTAACAAAAAACATAGCCAATAGATAATCTCACTTTACTAGAAGCCAAAAAAAAAAAAAAAGCAGGGCAAATCTACTCACAATAACACCACCACCAAATCCAAAATAAACAAGAATTAACAACCAATTGTCCTTCATTTCTCTCATTATTGATAACTTTCCTATAAAAAGACACAGGTTAACAGACTGGATATGAAGATAGAACCCATCCTTTGGCTGCATAAAGAAAACACACCTTGGCTTCAAAGACAGACACTATCTCAGAGTAAAGGGTTGAGAAAAAAATTTCCAATCAAATGGACCAAACAAACAAGCAGGTGTAGCTATCCTAATATCTAACAAATTACACTTCAAACTAAAATCAATCAAAAGAGATGAAAAAGATCATTTCATATTCATAACAGGAGAAATCCCTAATGAATAGAGAGAGAGAGAGAGAACATAAAAGAGGGAGCCAATATTGGTTTGAAGATAAAACTGAACACAAAGAAAGGTCTAGAGAACTACAAGACTGCCGCCAACTAACAATTTGAGCATCCGTGGAAAGGCTACCCTAAATGCCCTTCCCAGATAGTGAGATCAACAACTAAATTATCCATGGAGCCCTCATCTAATACCTGTTGAAAACAGGAGCAAACACCCATACATAAACACTGAGTCGAACTAGAACCCAGATGTAGATGGAGAGGACAAGACCAGGCTGCAGAAATACATAGAGACAGCTTACCTGAACAAGGAGGAGCTAACGGGCCACCAGACTGATAGCTGGGAAGCCAGCATGGGACTGACTCAGGCCCCCCTGAATATGGGTCTCAGCCAGAAGGACTGAACAGTCTAAGGGACCTCAGACAGTGGAGCCAGGATGTATCCCTGGTGAACAAAAGGACCTTGCGAACACATCCCCCATGGAGGGATAACTGCCTTAATCTAGAGACAGGAGAGAAGCCCTAGTCCCTACTTCACATGACCTGTCAGACCTACATGACCCCAACTGGATGGCATTCCCCTACATATGGAATTGGGGTAGGGGGATGGGGTGAGGTTAGGGTGCATGTGAGAGGGCAGAGAGGGTAAAATGGAGGGAAGGAGGGAGGGAAGGAGAGAAGGGGGGAGGGAGGGAGGGAGGGAGAGGAAACTGGCATCAACATGTAAAATAATAAATTAAATAAAAAAAGAATGCTTTGACTCCAAAATTTAAGTTTAAGGACAAGTTACTGGGGAAAAGCATTTCTATTTTTGTTTCCACAGAAAATGAAAAGCTGTGGATTCCTTCCAGACTAATGTGGTTTGATCAGGCCAGACCACCAAAAACAGAGTACCTGGTGATCCTACATTCAAAACAGCTGGACAAAGCAGCCTTACAGACTACAGCCAGGATTTCTGCATCTTCTTAGAACCCCCCATGACAGCGCCCCTTACCAGCAGGAAGTAGTTTGGAAAGAATGATGCCCAAATTCCCAAATATTGTCTATAAATGTTTGTTTTCATTTAAATCGACTTGGTTATAAAAAATAAATAAATACGTTAAAATATCTAAAAAAATTAAATAAATAAAATTGATAAAAAAAAAAAAAAGCCTTTGACAAAATCAAACACTCCTTCATGGTTAAGGCCTCCGAGATATCATTTATAACAGGAACATACCTAAACATAATAAAAATCAATGTACAGTAAACCAATAGCCAACATCAAATTAAATGGAGAAAACTCAACAAACTCAACACAATTCATCTAAAATCAGGAACAAGACTAAGATTGTCCACTTTCTACATATCTTTTCAATATTGTAGTTGAAGGTCTAGCTAAAGCAATAAGACAACAAATGGAGATCAAGGGGATACAATTTGGAAAGGAAGAAGTCAAACCTTCTATATTTGTCTATTTGCAGATAGTTTAAATAATTGACCCCAAAAAAAAACTATACCAAGGAACTCCTACAGCTGATAAATATCTTCAGCAAAGTGGCGGGATACAAGATTAACTTTAAAAAATTAATTGCCCTATTATATACAGAAAATAAAGGGGCTGAGAAAGAATGCCACAAACAACATATAGAAGACCTATATAGCAAGAACTTTGAATCTTTCAAGAAAGAAACTAAAGAAGATACAAGAAAATGGAAAGATCTCCCATGCTCATGGATAGGCAAGATCAACATAGTAAAAATGGCAATCTTGCCAAAAGCAATCTAGAGATTTAACACAATCCCCTTCAAAATACTAGCACAATTCTTCACAGACCTTGAAATGACAATATTCAACTTTATATGGAAAAACAAAAGACCCAGGACAGCCAAAACAACCCTGTACAACAAAGGTACTTCTGGAGATATCACCACCCCTAATTTCAAGCTCTACAATAAAGCTATCATCTTGAAAACAGCTTGGTATTAGCACAAAAATTGACAAGTAGACCAAAGGAATCTAATTGAAAACCCTCATATTAACCCACAAACCTTTGAACACTTGATTTTTGACAAAACAGCTAAAAGTAAACAATGGAAGAAGGAAAGCATCTTCAACTAATGATGCTGGCACAACTGGATGATGGTGTTTAGAAGACTAAAGATAGATCCATGTCTATCGCCATGCATATAATTTAAGTCCAAATGGATCAAAGACCTCAACATAAATCCAACCACACTAAATCTCTCAGAAGAAAAGTGGGAGGTATCCTTGATCGAATTGGTACAGGAGGCACCTTCCTAAACATAACACCAGTAGCACAGACACTGAGATTAACAATTAATAAATGGGACCTCCTGAAACTGAGAAGCTTCTGTAAGGCAAAAGAAATAGCCAACAAGACAAACTGGCAGCCCATGGAATGGACAAAAGTTATTCACCAACCCCATATCTGACAGAGAGCTGATTTCCAAAATATACAAAGAACTCAAAAAGCCAGTCACCAAAACAATAATAATTTAATTAAAAAGTGGGGTACAGAACTCAATAGAGATTTCTCAATAGAAGAATCTAAAATGGCTGAAAGACACTTAAGAAAGTGCTCAACATTCTTAGCCATCAGAGAAATGCAAATCAAAACAACTTTGAGATAGCATCTTGCTCCTGTCAAAATGGCTAAAAACAAAAACATCAAAGACAGTTTATGCTGGAGAGGATGTGGAGAAAGGAGAACACTCCTCCACTGCTGGTGGGAGAGCAAACTTGGACAGTCACTTTAGAAATCAGTATGGCAGTTCCTCAGAAAAATGGGAATCAGTCTACCACAAGATCCAGCAATTCCACTCTTAGGCATATACCCAAATGATGCACATTTGTGCAGCAAAGACATCTGTTCAACTATATTCATAGTAGCATTATTTGTAATTGCTAGAATCTGGAAACAACCTAGATGCCCCTCAACTGTAGAATGGATAAAGAAGATGTGGCACATTTACACAATGGAATACTACTCAGCAGAAAAAATGGAATCTTGAAATTCACAGGCAAACGGATGGAACTAGAAGAAACAATCCTGAAACCCAAAAAGATGAACATGGTATATAATCAGTCATATATGGATTTTAGACACAGAGCAAAGGGTCGCCAGCCTACAATCCACACCACTAGAGAAGGTAGGAAACAAGGAAGAAACTAAGAGAGACATACATGGTCCCTCACAGAACAGAAAGGGACAAGATTTCCTGAGCAAATCTGAGCAGGCAGTGGGGGGGGGGAGAAAATCTAGGAGAAAAAGGAGGGGCGAGGAGAACATTAGGGAGCAGGAAAATTGAGTTGGGCGAAGAACAGAATACAAAAGAACAAGAAAAGAGATACCATAATAGAGGGAGCCATTATAGGTTTAAAGATAAATCTCACATCAGGGAAGTATCCACAGACCTACAAGGATGACCCCAACTAACAATGTAATCAATAGTAGAGACGTTACCTTAAATGTGCTTCCCTGATAATGAGATTGATGACTACCTTATATACCATCCTAGAGACTCCAGTAGCAGACTGAAGAAGAAGCAGACACTCATAACTGAACACTGAGCCAAACTCCTGGAATCCAGTTGCAATGAAGAAATGATGAGAAAAGGGGTCATGACCAGGTTGGATAAACCCACAGACCTGACCTGAACAAGGGGGAGCTCATGGACCCCAGCCTGATAGCTGGGAAACCAGCATAAGACCTACCCAGACCCCTTGAACATGGGCCTCAGTTAGGAGGCCTGGAAAGTATATGGTAACTCTGACAATGGAAGCAGGATGTATCCCTAGGGCAGGAATGGACTTCAGGAGCCCATTCCCCATGAAGGGATACTCTCTTAGCCTAGAGGCACAGTGAAGGGCCTAAACCCTACCCTAAATGATTTGACAGACTTTAATGATCCCTCCTGGAAGGCCTCACCCTGCCTGAGGAGTGAATGGGGGATGGAATGGTGAGGCCTGTTGGGGGCATGGGAGGAGAAAAATAAAAATAAAAATTGGCATAAAACTACAACTTACATATGCCTGTTCACAGGAGTCCTATCTGCTAGTTACTCCACTTTCCTGTCACATAGCTTCCAGGTGGGTCTCCCCATTTGTAAAGGGGAAAAATATACTTCCTCTGATTACAACAGGTGGAGATGTAAATTATTCTTTACCTTATATGCATAAAATGATCACGTGAGGTTTTAAGAAATGCTCTTATTGCCTCAGTATCACGCCAAATTGATTAAAATAGATTGTAAGACAAAGCTTTAATCTTGTTTATTTCTAAAGTATTTCTTAATCTGTGGGCTGAACTAAAAACTTCTAAGAAAACTCCTGTCTATCTCTCACCCAGAGAGAATGTGTTACCTGGCCTTTTTCAAACTTCAAATTACACAGGTATCACCCAGATCCTGTTAAAATGAAGATTTGGGTTTTGTGGGTCTTGGGGATGGCCCAGGTTAGGTCTCTCTAAGAAGGTTCCAAGTGGTATTATAAAGCAATTGCTCCAAAAATCATACTTGGAAAGCACAGTGCTAATTTGCTCAAGAGCTGCGGCCACCAGCAAAAGGAAAGAATGGATCCGAGCTCTCAAGAGATGACATATAGCCGACACATATTCAGACCCCATAAAGCCATTTAAATTTTGAAATAATGCAAGGCTAGAGGTTAAGAAAAGCCATAGATCTGAGTACCCCACTTATTAGCCTGGGCCTCTTCAAGAGGCTTGCATACCACAGTCATTGCAACAATTCATGGGTTAATGCCTGCTGCATCAGGGACCCAACAGCTTCAGCACTGGTGGATGTTTTTCAGTTCTGATTGGATGGACCTTTTGCTGAATTGGCTATTAAATCTTTTAAATATCACTCTTGAGCACCATACAGGCTATGACCCTTAAAAGGGTCAAACCTAGAAAACCATCCAATTGTCATCTTGAGGTTGTGTTATGTTGAAAAATGATCCTGTTTTATCACTAATATAGGTGAATTTGATGAAAGAAGGAATGAAATGAGTAGGGTTTATTATAATAGACAAATTAATTGTGTTTTAAAGACCAAGTTTGCAACCATTGGGTCTGAACACCTATACCACACACACACACACACACACACACACACACACACACACACACACACAAAAGGGAAAAGATCAGTAATTCATTATGTAAGTTTACCATGAACATGGAGACTGGAAGAAATAACTTAGTTTAATTAAAGGCTAGAAATTCTATAGAACTGAAAAGAATAGGAAAGATTTGCTACTGTCATTGACAAAACCATGGGACTGGCTTCAGAGAAGTTATCCGTATCCTATGATTACAAGTTACCCACTGCCTTGTTTCGACAAATGAGTAATTGCAATGCACCACGTGTTTTCTAATAAACATGTCTTATAAACTTCAGTGAGATACTTGTATTTAGAAAAATGTTGACATTTATGCATGGGCAATTTCTTATTTTGAAAAATGACTTTGGAACTCAGCTTTAGTACCTTGTCTCTACACGTACTAAGAACTTTAGGAAAAACTTGTTTGTGTGAGGGGGTGAATCTTAAACTTTTGCTTCCTGTGTATATTTTCCAAAACAGTATAATCAAGAAACCAAGCCACCACAAAACAATGGTGAGGAGGGGAGGTCAGCTCTGTAACAACTATGAAATTCCCGACAATTGTGCAGGCACACTCAATAGAATGAGACAGTGTCGACTCTGCCCTAGGGTGGCCATGCTGGTATTAGTTCTCACGCTCATTGTGCCTAATTGAGGCAGCTGAATCGTAAGTTATTATATGAACATCATGTGCTTTAAGCATCTGAAAATCCACTCATTAAGCTTTCTAATGTACATTCAGCCAGTCTCCTCCCATTTGCAGGTGCACAGTGGCAGCCCAAGCCATCCACAGTGAACATTTTTCTAGCGAATCTTTTTGGTTTTCCTTTTCCTCATTTTTCACTTTATCCCTAAGTTTTAAAACATACAACAAAATCGCTACCATAACTTCTGTTCCCTTGTCCCATGGATCTAAATCAAATACCATATTTTTTCTAATGCACTTCATAAAAGAAATTTTGAAGCTGAGAAACATGCATGGCAAATTATCTGTAAGAACCTCCTGCCCAAATCCTTCTCCTCTTTCCTGCCAGGACCGCCTTCCTCTCCTTGCTAACACTTTTAATATCAGTACCAGAAGATCTTCCCACCATATGTCAAAGATATTTGATCTCGTTCTGTCTAAGCCTGTGGTGAGGCTTACAGTTCACACTGTCTGCCGTGTCTGATCCTTCCTCAGGGGAGTCTGATTTCACATTCTAATGGTCCCAAATAGACGGAAGAAATAGTTTCTTCTTGCCAGACTGAGAAAAGAACAATCATGAACAGTGAGAAGAAGTAAACAAATAGTGACTTATAAATGAAAGGGCTGGACCTCTGTGTAGTCAGCTCCTTTCTGCTTGTCTGCTGCTCTCTAGCCACCCCATCTGTGGGGTCATAACAAAGCAGAAATATTGTATAAGACCTGCCAAGCTTGGGCAGATGGGGCCATTCAGGATACAGAGCAGGTATGTTCAGCCCTCTGCCTACTGTAGACAGAAATGTATATGAAGCCTCAAGCATGGAGTTTTTCAAACAAAACTAATAGAGATATATTTTAGAATGAAAATAGCATTAAAGAGCAGACTCTTTAAATCATGGGAAAAGCAAATCTAAGTCCAGACTGAAGGGCAATGTCTGTAAAATGTGTTCTCAAATGCTACAGCATTTCTAATTTTCTCTCCATTTGTTTCCAACTGCCATCTCCTCACGGAGGCCCTGGCATGTGGCGACCCTCCTGCTGTTGCCTGCAATGAGGGCCCCTGTGATGGCATATGAGAGCTTTGTGACTACTGGGGTGAAGTTTCTCATTCTGTTTTTAACCCAAGCAAAAGCTAATTTAACCACACACGGCCATCTTGAAATTATAGGCCACTGGAACTTCTAGAGAATAAAGTTCCTTTTATGCCTATTGGGAAGCACAACTAACCCCTGTGTGGATTTGAAGGTTATGTTTTCATCTCTGGGTGACAGAAACAGATTGGGCATATAACAGCACAGGGATGGATGTTGCGGGAGGCCTGTGCTCAGGACAGGGTTGCTTTCTTATGTGATGGTCATGGTAGCATGTGGAGGACAGTGAAGAAAAATGAGGGAATTCAGTGGAGCAGAATGATCTTGGTGGGAGGATTGAAGAAGGTACTCATACCTGCCCTCCATGATGCTTCTAGAGGATGAAGTTTCTCTCTATCCTGCTTTGGCTTCCTCCTCACAACTTTGCCAGACCCTCCTTGTGTGTCACAGCCATATCTGCCATCCTCTAGCCTGTTTGCAGAGAGCAGATTTCTGTCATTGTATCAGAAAAGAATAAAGCCAATTAAGACCAAAGTCCATATTTATTTTTGCTTAAAATATACTGACAGAACTTACTTTGGCTGGTGTCTTAGGGTTTATACTCATGTTAATAAAAAACATTTTTCAAGGCAAGGAAAAACATAAATTAACTGTGAATGTGCTGCAAAGCTCGCCTGCCTCTGAGCCCAGAATGCAGACTCAGGAAGAATCCAGAAAAAAAGTAGCTCTGCCACTAAGCTTTTTCCACTCTAATTGGTGTTTTTGCCTCAAGTATTTGTTCAAGTTACTTCTCTTCGAGAAATGATGGACTTCAGAGGATCGTTGTACATTGCTCTACAAATTGGGATCAGCGTTTCACTTGTAAACATGTTTTGAGGGAAAAGAAAAAAAGAAACAGGTCATAGAAGTATAAGCAAATAGAAACAGACATTTGATAGACTATGTCACATTCATAGGTGGAAGGAATAAACTCCCCTCTGAACTTTAACCTACAAGACAGGACATCTTAAAATGACAATTTACAAGTGCTACAGCAAAGCTTTGTTTTTGGTTCTTTCTTTCTTTCCCTTAATTTCTCAATTGAGGAAGGAAAGAGTCCTGGTAGCAAAGGGAGCATTGCTGGGGGCACTGTCACTTTCTCATAAAGACTTCAGGTGCCACCTGATGTGCCACTTGCTGTATGTGACAAAGGGACAAAGTTGTGTTTGAAATGTGTATAACTTCTGCATCCTGGAATTGGAGCCTCCTGGTTCCTTTGGTGGTTTTTACTCTCATACATAAACCAATTGAAACTGGTCCACAAAACACAGACTTCAAACAATGTCATGAAAACATTGAATGAATAGTGTGCTTTCCTAGGTGTGATAGGCAGTGAAGTTGAACTCTGGGATTACCAAGACATCCCTTTATGAACTCTCCTAGAAAATTCCATTCTGGCCCTTCCCTGTATCCCACCATTGACTAAGGCACCACAGAAATGTTCTTGAAGTCATATTTTTTCCATTAATTTTATTTCATAGGTTTTCATTTTCTTCTTGAATTTCTGGAAACTGAACCTAGGGCCTGGAACATACCTGGCTAGACCTGTACCATTGAACCCTGACCTTCTTACTATTTAGTATGTGACAGGATCTCAGTAAGTTGTCCAAAGTGACCTTGAAGTTGTGATCCCTTTAACTTATTCTCTCAAGTAGATGGAGTTACAGGCTTTCACTACATAGGCTTTTTAAATTATAGTCTTAATATAAAAAATCCAAATAATCCACATATAAATAAGACAACAACTAAAGAAAAGGACCATGAATTTGAAGGCAAGCAAGGAGGGATGTATGGGGGGAACAAGAGGAAGAAAAGGGGAGAGGAAATAAAGTAATTATACTTTAATCTCAAAACAAATAAACACCCACAAAAAAAGAAAGAAAAAAGTATCCAGCCATACAAATTCATGAAGCAAGACAGATAGTAGTGATCATAAGGGCACTTCTTCCTTTTGAAGAACTAGAGAAAACATGCCCACACTCAATGCTCAGCAGTAAGCTAAACTGCAAAACAGTAGCATTTCTGGCCAATGTATGGCTAATAACCCATGTGCCTCCATTCCCAGCTGGGAAATGACAGGTACCTAACAATCCTATGCACTTTAAATGATTTAAGAACAACACTTATTTTTCTGAATATATTCATTTGTTCTGTAGATGTGTTCTCACGCCTGTGCTTGCTAATATGGTTTCAGCATTTAAAAGATATTGTGGCTATAGATGCAGCACAATTGGCAGCATGCTTGCCTAGGATGCATGAAGTCCTGGGTTCAATTCTTAAAATCCTATAATCGGGCCATAGTGGCATATCCTACAACCTCAGCACTCAACAAATGGAGGCAGGGAGATGAAAAGTTCAAGGAAACCTGGACATATGGAGCTCTTCTGAGACAGACAGACAGATAGATGGACAGACAGACAGACATACCAAGAAAGAATGATAATGGACTATGTTAGACAATAAACACTGATAGAGGACTATACCAAAAAGTGTTCCCATGAGGTCAATGTATGTTGCCTCAGGTACTCTGACAAAGACAGACTACACTAAATAAAGAAGCATAATATCACAAAAATTACAGCAGCCCACTTCATTTAAAATGGGTACAGAAAGTAGAACCTGAAGCAAGGTGAAAAATTAAATATGTGCCTCCAAGGACATCAGGAAAAGATGGCTCAAATTCTGACATGTGTACAGATAGGACAAAAGAAATCAAGGTAGAGTTAAGGTCAGTGAAAAGGAATTGACTTCATTTTTAAGGAACAGAATATTGTACAGAAGTCTGTGAGATGAGAGAACACTATCCATCATTGTTTTTCAGGAAAGCAAAGAGAAGAGAGCAAAGCAAAGAGAAGGTAGTAAAGTGACCCCTGATGTATAATAGCCAATACAAAATGCATTTATAAGCTAAAAGAAAAAATAATGTAAACCTAAGCAGCAGAAACACTCAGAAATCAAGTAAATGCTAAGGAATTATTAACTGTTCTCCAGTGGAAGACCCTGTGCTTTTAGACACACTTAGATACTCCTTAAACCATAGGAATTGTCAGTTATGTATATAGTCTCACCCGACGTAAAGGTATTAGACAATTTTCATGGATTACTTATGCTTAACTAGCAGAGACAGCAAACTAGCCCTCAGTCTGTCAGCTACAAAGCTAAGCAAACAAACAAAAACCCTGAGGAGAGCTTCCTTTATCAAAGAGAGGCAAAACAGATGTGAACCTGTTTCTCTCACCAAGAAAATCCATTTAGGGCTGTAAAATAGTGTACACATGATGCTCATCTAACCCTCAAACCAGAGCCTTCTTTTTATAATATGGGTGAGGCTTAAAAAAAAAAGTGTGCCTTTTTCTTTCATGTTGACTTAGATATTCATCAGTTCAACCATCACGAGTTTTCTAGAAGCACAGTGTCTAGACTTCATCTTATCTCCAGTCCCTACTGAACAAGACAGATTCTAGCACATTTTATACCCTAAGTTAATCTATAATATAGTTGAAAGCCATCCTATGACTACACAGGTTGGTCTGCCATTGAAATGTTCCTAAGAATCCATGTTTAAACTATAAACTGTAAATGCTGGTATATTTACATTCTCATATAAAGCAGCTTTAAATGCAGCTGCTGCCAGCAAGCTATAGCTCAACTGCCTGCTAGTGAACCCAGTCATTGTTATGTTCACAGCCGTGGAGTAATAGCTGCTATAGTGACTGAATTCACAATGGTTCTTCAACATGTGATGGGCTTTGCTGGCTGCACTAGTTTTGATTTCTTCCACAGCTTTTCTTATATTTATTGGCTGGATTGTTATTTATCATTCTCTCCAAGGAATAGACAAGTCAACGCACTTAATGTGTTCCTTTATGCTTTTTAAATAGCATCAGAGCACAAGAAAAATTGCATCTGGGTACTATTTGGAGCTGTGCTGTGTCAACTAAGGACAGGAAGTTAAGTTAATCGGTCAGCTTTAGCATGCCATGTTGTGTTTAAGTACTGAAGCGTACAGTACTAGATAGTTGGGGCCCCTCAACAAATTTTCCCTCAACATTTCTCCTCTTTATTACCTTACAACCTGCTAACCACTGTTAAATAGCTTTCAGGTTTTCCTATTAGGCAAAACATCTTATAGATATTCGGTTCTTTCTACCTCCATTGCCTCTTGTTGCACAAATATCTCTTTCTCTTCACTGCAGCTTCTCCAATGCTTCGCACACACTTCTGTCAAATTGATTTTCCCATATTCTACTTTGAAATCCCATGCATAAAATCTTCCTTCCATCAGGTGCTGACTTGCCATAAGAGATGGGTTTTCCATAATCGCCCTGACACAATCACCTGATCTTCTCACTTCCCAACAACACTTTATAATCACAACCTGCTTCTTAGACTATATTCACTTTCTTCTCAGTTATTATTTGCAAAATATGTTCAGCAAAGTCAACTCATCTTATTCTGAAAATCATCACCCAAGATCGTGGTAAGTCTGAGAATCAGTACTTTGCTCTCATTAATACTCAAATATATACATTTAAGAATGTTGCACACATTATCTTGCATAAATATGACTGAAGAGATACTAGGAAATCATTATCAGTCATCAAATATTTGGAATAAAGAAATTGAGCCATACATATGAGTTAGTCTCTCAAGTACATTGATATGCAACTATTAAGTACCAGGGACATAATGCTCAAACCATTAGTTTCCTCATTATATCACATCTTCCTGGGGACTTGTTTGAGATTTTTCAATTTTCCTAATTTCAATACATTATTATTATTTTCATGTATGCTCCTTTCAACACCTACTATGATTCATAAGCTATTCAAGGCAGATATCATTCCCATACCTTTATTTGAGACAGTTAATTCTACTTTTCATAAAATATTTCTGACCTTCTAGAATATATGTGCTAATACTCAACATCTTTCTGTTATTGAAAGTGATTATATGCAAGCTGTGGTCAGTGAAGCATGATAAAAAAAAAAAGGATGTTTTTTTCTTTTAAGAGGCAGAGTGCAATTGTGTGAATAGCATAGCTCCCAGAGTACCAGCTGACCTATGCCTCAGAAAGAAACAAACCTTTGTGACTTGATTACTTATTTTTGAAATTGTTTATTATCACAGCTCAATAAGATCATCTATCCAACATTTGATTGTTATGACATCCAAATGCCAGAATTGGGTATATGGGTAAATAAAAGCCCACTGAAATCATTGATTACTATTAAAAACTTCCAAAAGTCTGCAAGAAATGTAGTAAAGAATAAAATGCCTTAACAAGAGACTTTGCTCTGGATTTCTCCATTTGGAGTCAGGTTCTGAAATTATAAAAGAAGACTACAGCAAACCCAGTTTTGATTTCAAACCCTTCGAAAATTCTGTATGTAGGGCAGTAATCCTACATACAGTTCTTTCTTTTCTATTGTCTCTTCCTCAGAAGGGATTGTGCTCCATTCCCACCCTCATTCCTTTTCCCTGTGATGTGTTTCCAAGGCTCAATTTTTAAGAGTCTCTGGGAGTGCACAGTAAACTTGCCCATCTCAGAGACTATATACAGAGCAGCCTTCCCTATATATCACAGTTCAATCTCCAGTCTCTCCCAGATAAGAGAGAAAACTACTCAGTGCTATGTTCCAGATTAACAAAGAGAAATAATGCTTTGGGAAGCTTAATTTTCATATTTATCAGCTCTTATTTTGACTTTTGTTGAAAATACATTTGCTTTCCTTCCCAACTTTACATTCTAGATTCAGATACTGTAATATATTGTATACATTGGTCAAAAAGAACCTCAGATGACAGCTCCATACACTACTCACTACTGTAAGGCCCTAACAGATACAAAAAGGAACAATGTAAGAGATTTTCTATTTGCTTAATTCCCAACAGTCCGAGAAGAGATTAAAATTCAGACATTAATTTTGTTCATTGTTTACAGACTACAATGTATATAGAATCCATCATAAAAATGGAGAACCCTGACATGAAAAGTACTGGCTAAGTGGAAGATTCTGTGTTTTACTTGACATAGGATTTCCCCAAATTCCAAGATAATAGCTCACAGTTTCTCTGAAGGCAATACATGTGCCTGATTAGGCTTTCAAAGACCACGAAACTTCATTACCAAGGAGTCTGGGGCAGATTTCCAACATACGCATGAGTGGTGAGGTGAAAAGGTGGGAAACCAGGAGGGTTCCTGAGGGAAAATCCCGATTGATACCTACCTTTACTCCCTGTTGCTGAGGCCATATGTCATGTGCTAGGGTCACCACAAACTAGAGAGAGTTGTACTTGCTAGTAACAATTTAATTTGCACTATCCCAGCCAGCCTTATTGAATTCTTTCCAAGTCCCAGAGGCAAGAAGATATTGCTGTACTTAACTATTCAATAAGGTTTACTTTAGGCCTCGCTGGTGCAGCCTGGTTATATATTCCGCATCATCTAGTTTAAACATATTGAGCAATCAATTTAAACTTGTTATTGTCATTGGGGTTTGAAAATTTAATAAGCAATTACCTGAGCACATTCCTTTATGTTTTTAATTTCTACTGAGATGCTGTTCCACTTTGAGGCCTAAAGCAATCATGCCCTCCAGAATGTCTAATTGAATGAGTCCATAATGCAAGCCTTTTCTTGACTGTATTTTCCTCATGTGATTTATGAAGCTGAGTGAAACAGCATCTTCTTAAGTATAGAGCCAAGAGTAACTGAAAACTTCAAAGGTCTAATGTGGATGGGCATTAACACTCACATTTTAATATGAAGGAAGTCAGCTGATCCATTTTCTGCCTTGTATAGCAATTCCTTTCTTAAAGAGTAAATCTGAAATGGTTCACTCTCCTATTTTCAGAGATGATACTATAAAAGTCTATCATTTATTTGTCTATCTCTTTATCCTCTATCCATCTGTCATGCATTTGCCATATATCTATCATCTGTCTATCTATCATCTATCTATTCATCTATCATCTATCTTTCTATATCTATCTATTCACCTATTTATCTGTCTATTTGTATATCTATCATTTACCTTTGTTGATGGTGAACCTACAGCATACACTGGTTATCTTTCATCTATAGGAATATTTGTTTGTTGTTGTTTTTTTCTTTTTTGGGTTTTGTTTTTTCACAGAAGGAATGTAGAAAATAGTTCTGAAAACTGAGTATGTTTATTTATCTAATAATTGGATTTTCATTTTGTTCCATGCCTAAATTAGGGGTCAACAGATTTTTCTTGTAGAGAGTCAGATAGTAAATGTTTTAATGCTTTGCAGCCATGCTGTTTTTGTTCTGAAAACTCAGCTTGGGTCTCCTGGACAAAAGCAACAGAAAAGGAAACACAAAGAAATGGGTGGGGCTCAGTTCCAAAGTGACAAGTTATTGAAACATGTCAATCCATTCCTTGATGGATGCGCACAGTGACAGTGTTCACTAGTAGCCAAGACTAATTAAGTGTATGGGTATTTTTTCTGTGTAGGACTGACTGGTTTAATTCAGTGAAATTTTGGATTTCATTGTTTCACAAAAACACATATTTTCTGGTCTTTCCCAACAGGTTTTCCTCTATTTGCTCTACAAATACTGACATTTTAAATGATTGTTTTACATGATTTTCTTTTCTGGAAGAAAGAGTATGAAGTTCTAAACCATTATCATTGTTTTACTTACTGAAAAATTATTACAGCCATTGTGGATATCAGCCTGCACATCACACACACACACACACACACACACAAAATAAAATTAGAATGAGATATGCCTTGGTTCCTTCACTCCAGGGAATAGACCCAGGTAACTCCATACTCTACCAAAGAGATATTTATATTCCCAAACTGTCCATCAACAGATGGGTGGAGAATAAAAAATTGGTATGTAATGGCATTTTGTTCAGCTCTAAAAATGATGTCTAAAAGTTGTAGGGAATATATAATATATAATATTGATAATATTAAGTGAGGTCACACAACGTCAGAAAGAAATTTATCTCTCATGTGGAATATAGCCAATCATATATATATATACATATATATATGTATATATATATATATATATATACATATATATATGTATCATAAGAAAAAGAGCAAGAAAGCTATTAGAGCACATGGAAGAACTAAATGCAGGTAATGGACACGATTTAGGAAAGAGGATGTCGAGCTACTTGTTTTTCTGGTTCTAATTCAGTCTTGGATTTATTTACTTATTTATATTATATGTCTTGGTGGCAGATACATACATTAAAATATATTTGATAACAAGAGCATAGACTTAAAAAAAGAAACCTCTATAGCTTCAGTTCAGAATCCCTATTCTAAATGTATAGAAGAAGGACACTGAATTGCTAGAACTTAGGTTTGGTTATTATTTCAGTGTAGGTTTTTTATTTACTTGCAACCTTGTTATGAAAACAAGGGTTTATAAAGTTTGATTAAAAAAATATATAAAGTACCACTTTAGTTCAGTCCTGGAAATACTTGCTAATTTTCCTAATGTGTACTCATTAGATTTCTCACTTCCTCTCTTCTGATCTCCTTTACCTTGCCTCAGTTAGGGAGAAACCTTAGGAAGGAAAAAAGGCAAAACAAAACACTGTACTTATGGGCCCTAAAATTTAAAACAATATTAGCATCTCTTCTACTAAGATATTTGGTTTTTAATACCAATGCCCATGATTCTTTAAACACAAATGTAATATGGATTCACTGATTTAATCAACCCAGGGGCTCTACTCATCTGTTTCCAGCTCTGTCTGCCTTTCCTTGCATGTATCTTCTGGGCATCTGGCCTGTGGAAAGGTGATCAATTAGATGAATAGTCCTAGTTACTTTGAGGTTAATAAAAGATTTTATATTCTGGGATACACACAAAAATAAGACTGAGTCAGCACGTTATTTATGGGATGGGGAAGAGAAGGAAAACTGTTTATCTAACAGATCACAGTCCTGAAAAGTCTTTTGCTGTTTTGGCGAGCTTGATTCCATCTCCTTTTCTTCCTGAGCCAGAGAGAGGCTGTCCTGATTACAGATGTGAAGGCTGGAAAGTACTTACAAGCTGAAATCCTCCCTACAGTGTGTCTTGTGGCAAGCTGGCATTCTGGAAATGCCACTTTCAAGAAGAAAGACTATGTCCAGAGATTACAATCTCCTTTTAAATCTTCCTTTGTTTTTCACTTACCAAGGTTAAGCAATACTAGGCCAGCTAGTGGATATCTACTGGCTTTTAGGACCCATGGCCTCTATCCATTCCTAATTACCACTATAATAATACTTCTCTTAATTTAAAGCTCCAAAATGACTGAATTTAAATTGTGTTCGTTTTTCTCCACTCACCCAACTGAAATGGGTCTAGGTTGAAAGAACTCAAGCAGTGAAACACAGGTTGTTTTGGCCCCTAGAGATGTTCAGAATGGGATGTACAATCCAAAGCAGAGAAATAAGCATACACATGAGTGCAACAGAGCTAAAAAGCCTGAACCAGATACTGCAGAGATGTGTTCAACAGTGAAGAGCTCTTAGTGTTCTTCAAAAGAACCCAGGTTCAGTTCCTAGCACCCACTGTTATGAGTCATGATGTAAATATCAGATATGCAGAATGATCTTAGTTGACCTCTGTGAAAGGGTCATTCAATCCCCAAAGGGACTTTGCGACCTACAAGTTAAGAACAGCTGCTCTACACATATGTCTTGGGGTTGTCCTAATGGTGCAAATCAATTCTAGCCTGTTGGAAGAACTAAAATGTCTTTCTCTTCAAAAAGAAACATGTTTCCCAACAAGAAACTGGAAAAAGAAAAAAAATGAATTTTAAAAAATCTAATCTGTAATGACAAACAATACATAGACAAGATAGAACTTGAGAGAGAATGCAACTATTAAAGACAGAAGCAAGGCACTCCAAAGTGGGAAATTACAAAATCAGCATAAGAAAAAAAAAAAACATAAAAGAAAGGAAGAAGGAAAACAGCTGGGAAAGGGGGAACTATGTATGGGAGTGCTAAAAGAACTCCCAAGACTGCTGCTCAGAGACCTTGTAAGCTGTCCTTAGTCTGCATGAATCCGACAAAGGACAGGGAGGACTGGTGTTTGGGTGAAATGAATGATGTGTATATTCTCTGTGTCACTAAGTGAAGGCGTCTCACTGATACTGTAGCATTTCCTGATTGTTCACACAGGCCTGTCCAGCTCAGCCCACTCTCAGCACAGATGCCTGGGACACCATTCAGCCTCATGGCAGAGACATGCCATTAAGTTTGTGTTGTGTTGTCTACTGTGCATTTAATGCCTTCAGATCTCAGTGTGAAGGTGGGATCTAGTGATACTCATGAATGTGTTTTTGCTGATCCCTTAAGGCAAACAAAAGTTACAAAGGCATGGAATTCTACAAATCTGTACTTCTGTCTGTAATCCCTCAGGTAGGTACTTCATCTCTGCATGGATGCTTCTGTGAAGACAAAGCATCTTCTAACGCCAGTGCACTTTCAAAAAAAAATAGCCATGAAGCATCCCTTCATTCTGAAATACATCCAAAATAAATGCTTTAAATGCTTTAATGACCACATTATCAGCAATGCAGACTATCAGTCTTGAACATCTCTTGTAGTAAATGCTAAGATTTCCCATTAAAATGCACTTTGTTTTTCAAGTTTTTGAGTCTAGCCATGAAAGCCTCTCTAGAAACATTAATATTCTCCTGTTTCTGTGATTCCACTCCTGCAGATAATTGACTGGAAACACCATAAAGGGAAATTGTGTCTTATGCCACCATCTCTCTAGGGCCGAACCTCCAAACCTGCAGAAGAGATTAAGATGAGATGGCATCAGGAGAAAATGATGAGGAGTCTGTGTGAACATCCTACATTGGTGTCTCAAATTTTTCATTCACTGTAACAAAGACATCATTGACATCTTTAAGTAGTTGAGGGGCTAAGTGAAAACACTGGTCTTCAACTGCTTCAACTTACAGCCAGAAACAAAGACCAAGAGCATAGAAGCAGGAAGAAGAGAGGTGGATGATGCCATTCACTGCTGAAAGAGGTTTCTTGATAACCATGGCCAACCATCTAACAGAGAAATCAGCAATTGGTACTCATCAGTAGAACCCCAAGGATATACCCTTGGAGGCGTTCCCTGCTATCAGTGAAGCAAGACTACCATAAAGTCTTACGATTATATAGTGCAGGAATCTCCCACTTTCTCTCGTTTATCTATATAGGGACCTCCTTTTTACCAGTCAGTATCTACTGACATGACTCCTGTAGCTATATAATTATCTAAACTTATTCTGGCCTATCCATTACCAAAAGGTACATAAGAATAACAGGAATCAATTCAATGTACTAAAAACAGATTCTTCTATATGAGTGGGAAAAAAAATAACAGGGGCCTGACAAAACTTTGACAGGGTTCTTCTTGCTAGTGATTCTAAAAGTATCTTTCCAAGGAGACCTTTGAGAAAACAAGGCAGCTTCCCATTTAGAGAGCTGTGCAATGAAGTAATATGCTCCAAGCACCAGATGTCCCAGTGTGGTTTGGTTAATTGAAAGCCATAGACCCCATGTGGACAATGAACTTCACACATGGCCTGTTAATGTGATTGTCTTATGGCTCTGTTCTTTCTTGTTGCAGTAACTGTTCATATCCACTAATTCTCTGCCCAACATAATTTTCCAAAGTGCCCAGAAACCGTTAGAGCCATAGGAAACTCCTCATAGGTCTCTCAATTAAAATGGTCCTTACAAGTTCCAGGATTTTCCTAAATCCTTTTAGTATGTAAAGCATAGAGCAATCATAATATTATTATGTTGGGAACATACTATTCCCTCTTGTAGAAAGGTCTTATTTCTGATAACTTTAACAAACTCATCTTTTTAAAGGGCATCTAACATAAATAAGCCCAAGCTAACACATGTGTCCGTGTGTGTTGCACATATATCCACAAACCACACAGGAATACAAAGCTGACACATTTAGTCACAAAGTCTCAACAAAATGCTGTCTGTGTGACATTTTCAAATGAGGACAGTCTCATCTGGTTGCTAAAATTCCTAATCATATAAATCTGATATGTCTATCTGGTCTCTTCGCCCTATGGAAATTAAGAGAAACCTGGTCAGGTGTGGAAAGCAAGAAAGAGATTCTGGTGACACACAGAAGAGAGACAGCACAGGAGAGGCCATTTTTGTCTGATGGAACAAGAAAGAAAGACTGTACACAGCGTGGGAAGATCTGTAGGGGTGCTCTCTAGCTCAGAAGCACTGTGAATATTTTCTAATACTACAATAACATCCCTGACAAGGATGACATCATGAAGCTGACATTGTTTTGTTCATCTCGTTTTTCCCCCCAGGCAATGCTGCCTGTCCTATCAATGCCATCCATTGCTTCACAGAGCACTAATCAGTAAGTTCACAAGAGTCATAGTTTGGCTTGAGTTTGAAAAGCAAATGTTCTGGGCTAATATGATGCATCAGGTTGAGACAAGCCTTTATCTTTTGATTTTCTTTTTTCAGAGATGGAATTTTCTGAATGAGAAAATGGTTTTAAATACACGGATAAACATCTTGAAAATAAAGCATCATGCTGTGGAAAGCTGTGGTCGCAGGTCTTATTTATGTTATGGGATAAGGAAGAAGACATACAATAGACAAGGACTGATCGCTAAAATACAATATGAGCAAAGCTTTTGTTGGGGAAGATCATGTCTAATTCTTGCTTCTCTGCAAACTCAGAGCTGAGTATGAAGGTAGAGAATTCCTAGAACAGCCAGACTGATTTGAGGAAGTTAAAAGGCACTGTGTTCAGGCATCCTGTTTCTCTGGTGTACTGAATGATGCCCCATGCCGGGTCCCCTGAGGCCCCACTCTGATCCACTCAAGTGCCATCCCAATGTGCCCCATCTCTGTGTGTTGTGTGCTTTGTGGCATTCTGTATCACCTCTTTCTTACCTGGAGTGCATTTGTGATGAGCCAAAGGTGCATAGCACTGGGCACCTGTGTGCCTAGTTCCTTCAGATAAGCTAGGACATAGGGATGCTAGGCAACAAAGATGTTAAAACCATCCATATTTAAAATGTGGTTTTTGTTTTATTTTTTGCCTGGAGACAGAATAGATACCCAGGGGAAGTGTATATGCCCTGTAGGATCATCTGAGCCTGGAACTTCACCTAAAACTGCAGAGTGTTTTATCTCCCCCTTGTATTCTCTTATCACTTTCTCCTGGCAAATGTGTTCTTAATAAATCACTTGTGGCACAACCTTTGGCTGGGGGTCTGCTTCTGGGAAAACTAAGATAGTTGATGTATGAAGTGGTCCTTCATTGAGAGTCTATGAATAATCTTAGGTCTGAGACTAAATGCAGGACAGACAGGAATAAACATCCTATCACAGAGGTATAAGGCAAGCCATGACAGGCTCTGATCATGTTACAATGACCTGAGTACCTATGCGTAACCAGGAAGATAAACAAGTAGGAATGCACTGAGTTTGGTAAAAGGAAATCTTTAGCATTTGAAGTTATATGATTGTTGCTAAGTAACATTGACATAGTGAAGACAGAAAGTGACAGACTACAGTTAACCCAGGAGTAACTTAGAAGAAAAGGTGGGATCAAGAAGGACTCAAACATAAGCCCAAACTGTGACTAAGCATGGCTAACTAACAGGACATCAAAACAAAAGTTTGAAATTGCAAGCTACTCGTCTTTTACTATTGCATTTACTCCCTACTAGGGTAGTAGTGGGAGCCAGAGGGAGCTATTATTGGTTTGAAGAGAAAACTGAATCTAAAGAAAGGTCTAGAGACTTTCCATAAATGCCCTTCCCGGATAGTGAGATCAACACCTAACTTATCCACCATCATGGAGCCCTCATCTAGTACCTGTCGGAAACAGAAGCAAACACCAGTAACTAAACACTGAGTCTGAGTCAGACGCAGACGCAGAGGGAAAGGACAAGACCAGGCTGCAGAAACACATAGAACTAACTGCCCCCCCAGACTGACTCAGGCCCTCCTGAATATGGGTCTCAGCTAAAAGGACTGAGCAGTCTAAGGGACCTCAGACAGTGGAACCAGGATGTATTCTGGTGCACAAAAGGACCTTTGCGGACACATACCCCATGGAGGGATACTGCCTTAACCTAGAGAGAGGAGAAAAGTCTTAGTCCCTACTTCAAATGACTTGACAGATTTACATGACCCCACCTGGATGGCATTGCCCTACATGTGGAATTGGGCTGGGGGATGGGAGGGGAGGGTGGTCAGGGTGCATATGAGAGGGCAGAGAGGATAAGAGGGAAGGAGGGAGGAAGAGAGGGAGAAAGGGACAGCCTGAGGGAGGGAGGGAGGAGGAACTGGGATCGACATGTAAAATAAAAAATAATTAATTTAAAATAAAGGATAAAAGATTCTGACTTCAGGCTTAACTTCCTAGAAAAGTCTCTTAGAGATGGATTTGATGTTTCTTTAATGGCTCTTGGCCTTTCAGTTGTAGAAAACAATGATCCTCATGAAGTGATGTGGAATACTGAACTTGACTTGGCACAGCATGGAAGAAGAGAGAATGAGGCTTGGAAAAGTATATATGCTAGGATGTAACTGAAATGTAATCACTCAGTATTAGCCAGGGCTCACTAGAAGAACACAACCGAAGAAAATATATATATTTATGTACATAATATGGTTTTATTATATCAGCTTATATGATACAATTAAAACTAGAGAGGCTGAGCTGTTGTTCAATCCAAAAGGCTGAATGTCTCAACATTTCAAGTCTGAGGTGGAAAACACGGAGACTTCCTGGAAAGCCACAGGTACTCAGTCCACATTGGAAGCCTAGAAATACTGGTTTTAATATCACAGAATAAAACAGCCACAGCAGGAAGACCAGGCTAAATTAACTTTTTTAAGAGAGTTAAGAACGCTTGATCAAGGAGAGAATAATCTTTTTTTTTTTTTTTTTTTTTTTTTTTTGATCTTTTCTTCTGGGTTGCTACAGAAGGTGCTACCCTCAATTGGGATGGGTCTTCACCATTACTTAAGGCATTTAAGATTATTTCCCAACTGAGGCTTCCTAATTGGTTGGTTTTAAATTATGGCAAGTTGATCCTTAAACCAAACATTCCACCACACCCCAACACTAGCTGGCGGCTTGGGAAACTGTGGCACTAGTTCTAAAGGCAATAAATAGTATGTGTGAGTGGGGTCTTCCATAACATTGAAAATCCTATAAGGGCTGTGTTTCAAAATCTAGACCCAGAAACACAAAGCAAAGTCAGTGGTACAATGCTAGGGATGAATGACTCTAGTGGTAACTTTAACCATTATAGAACACAGAAAGACTGTTATGTGTTCCTGAAACAACATGGTAGTTTGTGGGAAGTTGACTATACTAGATACCTTTTATCCCAGAAGATAAAAAGTATTTATTTTCTCAGGATTAGAATAGCAAAATGATTGTGTTTCTTGATAAGTGTATCCTGGATATCTGTGTGAATACTGTCAGTAGAAGTTCAACTTATCATATATTGAGTAGCAGCAATTTTAATAATTTCCCTGGCACTGAACTCTTAAAGCAATCATAAATATGTGGTGACCACTCCTTAAACAGTTATCTGTCTCTCCCCAATAGACTCCTAACTGAACATCAGAAGTACTCAATTTATTCTAAACCTTCTATGGGGCTTAATCATTGAAAGCAAGCATGCCAATCAATTGATGCTACCTCCTTTATTTGTAGAGCATTCTGCTGTATAAACTTCCATGTCTCCTAGAATCCTCTGAGCAAGAAGACTTCATTATCTGTATGGTATGTTTATAAATGAATTGCTTTCTTCTTAGATGAATGCTTTATTAATGTAAAACAACAGAGTTCTGATGAGCCAACTTCATCAATTTTCTTTACCCTTCTTTATTTGTATGTGGGAATGGGGCATATGTGTATCATGGTATGTGCCAAAAAGGACAACTTGTGGGAGTGAATTCTGTCCTTCCACTATGTAGTTTCTGGGGACAAAGCTCAGAGCACCAGCTTGGAGGCAAGCTCCCTTACCTGCTGAGCCATCTATCCATCTATCCATGTCCATCTTAATTTTGACAAACTTTTCTTTGTATTAGAATTGCTTGCAGTCACCTTTTTAAAACAAGAGGTACAGGGACCCCCCCATTCCATCCCAAGGGTTCACTGCATCACACTAAAGGATTTTTACTGATGTCTGTGTGTTCAATATTCATTTAGTGAGTTTGTATGCAGAATGAAGTGTGGAAAGTAGTGTCAGATTTTGCCTGGTCTTGCATTTTTTTATCTCTCGTCCTTGAGCTTTGGAGCCTTACTTGACTTCTTCCTTCCCTGAGTCCTATTATCCTAATTTACATCATCACAGGATTTGGCTAAGCAACTCCTTCCCAGGCTTCTTTTGCAGTGCGATGTCACATGTCACTTGGGACTGGGAGTTACTCCTCCCTTGGTTTATGTTAATGATCAGTAACATCTCACCTCATGGGCATCTTGTGGTTTTTTTTATGCTCTTAGGAGGAAAGATCACCTCTCCTGTGTGGAAATGGGTAATGCATGGCCTGGAACTCCCCCTTGCGTATGACTGTTTTGCCAAACTTGTCTTTTCAGATGAAGTGGCTGCTCTGTGACCTCCAGCCTTTTTTGGAGTCATTTCTAAATACACATTTTGCTGACCCCTCACCACTATAAATGGAAAAACTTGAATCTCAAGAGTTAATAGCCCTATATTATGTGAAATCAAAAATTTCTACAATCATCGTTCATTAACATTCCCATATAATGCCACTACTTTTAGAGTAGAGTCTGTCTGAGTCTTTAGAATTATACCCCTAAATGCCTTGTCTTTAGCTGGTACCTTATTTGATAACCCTGAGTTACAAAGCCGAATCTCTAGCTCTTTTGCTATAAATACAATTAAAGAACTTTAAAAAATATATTTTCAGTATTGAGAACATGCAATTGGTGGCTGTTTATGGCATTTGGTGTAATACAATATTTTGAACTTGGAATGACTCAAAAAGTATATCCTTCTGATCTAATTTTTTTCATTAACACTGCATTTTATCAAAATGCTTGGAAGTTATTTAGGAAGAGGTGAATTTTAGCCAATTTACTATACTATATGTAGTATAGTAAATAGATGTAGTAAAGAGGTGTTCTCTCCATCTGTTGCCAGTCTCTGTGTGTAGTGATACAATTTCAATGTTTTGCATTTTCCTTAAATCTCTTGATCATAGTAACATCATAGAATTCTAACTAAGATCATGTCCATCTAGGAAAACAGTGTGATAGTTCACTCCTTTTTAACAGATCACACCTGTGATGGCATATATTAATGCCTGGATGTACATAAATAAACTAAGAATAACTAAGCTTTATAAGGAGGAAGATCATTGAATCAAAATCCAGACTTGAATAAAAGTACTCATTTCTTAAAAAGTATGGTTTGAAATTGAACCATGTTGGCATCTGCTACTGGATATCTATTCTATAAATAAATTTAATGATTCTTTTTCATCCTGTGTGTATGCATACATGTGTGTACTTTTATGTGTGCAAGCATGGGTGGTCAGAGGACAACTTAGGATATTAGCTCCCAGCTTCTATCTTGTTTGATCCAGAGTATTTTAAATATTTACCATTGCATATGTCAGGTGAGCAGGCTTAGACTGCAAGCTCCTAGTAATCCTCCTGTCTCCACCCCCATTTGGCTGTAAGGACACTGGGAATACCCTGAATATGTTATGGGGATTTGATCTGAGGCCCTCTCACTTCTTCAGTAGATATTTAACCACTAAGTTTCCTTTCCAATCCCACTATTTTATTGGTGTGTGTGTGTGTGTGTGTGTGTGTGTGTGTGTGTGTGTGTGTGTATTTGTAAGAAATTAGGATAAACTACCCTCTGCCCACACCTGAAGCTGAGCCAAAGAGCAATTGATGCAGAAGATTAAAGAAACAACCCTTCCTTGGTGTAAAGTGAATGCACTAAGCTCTAATTTTTGCATCTGAGTCCCTGCAGAAACAGACTGCATGTTTAACTGCTGTTGTTTTTGATGCTTGGTCAGTCTTACAAGATATTATCAAATGGCTCTCTAAAATTACTTCAGAACTTACTCTGATGGGTAGAATAATGAATCTCAATAAGTCTGTTTCTCTGTGGCTTCTCCAATCTTAATATCTTAATGCTGCCAGGGTTCTTTCCAACATGATGGTTGAGAATCTGTCTCTCTGTGATTTGAAGTTTTATTTCTCTCACTAGTGAAAGTAACCATGTTTACTTTACATTCACCTGTCATTGTACTTCTTCAGGGTGGACTGTAGTGGCATCTTGCCTTGCCAGTGAACTTGTAGTGGTGGCCACACCCTTTGGGTATAGTTTCAGGTGCAGACATGATCCATTACAAGGTAGAGGAGAGACTGGCTCACTCTCTTGGGTTGCAGAGAGCAGAGCAGGAAGACTGTGGTGGTTATTTACTTTTGTCTGTGTAAGTGCTTCCCTAATAAATACCTATTTATCATCTATATTCAGTTTAGTGGACTCATTAAAACCCTGCTTTCAGAAGGCTCTTCACATGGATTCTGGCCTAATCCATTTGTATAAGGGAGAGGGAACTGGGATCAATATGCAAAATAAGAAAAAAAATAAATAATAAATGAACAAATATTAAGTACCAGTCTACAACTTAATTTTTTCTACACATCTTTCATCCAAGGCCCAAGAGATGACTCGGTGGGCGGTGGGTAAAAGTACTGGCCACTAAGCCTTATGACCCAAGTTTGATCTTGGAACTCAAAAAGAAAGGTGAGACCTTACCAAGTGAGAGAACATAGACTCCAGCCAGACAGTTGGGGAACCAGCATAGGACTGAACAAGGCCCCTTGAATGTGGGTGACAGTTAGGAGGCCTGGGTAGTCTATGGGGCTTCTTGAGATGGAATCAGTATTCATCCCTAGTGCACAAATGAACTTTGGGAGCCCATTTCCTCACAGAGGGATACTCTCTCAACCTAAATAAACAGGTAGGGCCTACGCCTTGCCCCAAATGATGGGACAGACTTTGATGATGCCCAATGGACGGCATCACCCTCCCTGGGGAGTGGATGGGAATGGGATGGGGGCATCAGTGGAAGGAAAGGGAGGATGGGACAGAGAAGGAACTGGGATTGATATGTACAATAAGATTGTTTCTAAATTAAATAAATTTTAAAGAGGGTGAGACCTGGTTCCTGCAAACTGTACTCTGACCTCCACATACATATTCACATAGATGGACACACACACACACACACATGTACTCACATGAGAGAGAAAGAATGCATGCACATACCACAAAACAAATGAGGAAATAAAAAATATAAAAACTCTTGATCCAGTCATATTATAAGTACAGCCCTTCATCAATTTGGGGTTCTTATAACTTTAGAACATTGTGTTATTCCATCAAAGGGAAAGTTACCAACAATTCCCCCTAAAACATTTACACTTAACTTGGTGTTTATTCTAATGATGGTAAATCTCAATAGTCAAGTAGATGAGATAAGGGTCACCTGGGAGATGAACCTCTGGGTGGGCATGTTTGATTGGGGAGGAAAGACCCACTCCATTTAAGGTGTTACCTGAACTGGGATCCTACACTGACTAAGAAAGGGAATGAGAGGAAATCTTAAGTTAGTTTTGTTTCATTTTGTTTTGTTTCTTAATACACTCATGATCCATTTCAATTGATTAGTTTCTTTGTTTCATTTGTTGTTTATTTTTCGAGGCTGTAACATTCCAAAAACTAACCCTCTACCAAGTGTATAGGTGATTACTCTTTCCAACCCTGCTTCTTCTTCACTTGAATGGATGTGCTTTTCTTCTTTCCTTTGCTGCACAGAGCTTTGCACTTTTGTGTGGTACAATTTGTCAATTGGTGGGCTTAACCCCTGATTAATAGGTTAATCCTGATTCCAAAAGTCCTTTTATGCACCTGTACCTTGTAGGGTGCTGCCTATGTGTTTTTCTGACAGTTTCAGTGTTTGTGGCTTCACATTAGGGTCTTTGTTACATTTGGAGCTGATTTTTGTGCAGGGTGATAGACATGGTTCTAACTTTAATCTTTTATATGTGGAGACTCAGTTTTTTCAGCCCTGTTTGTTGAAGATAATATCTTTTCTAAGATCAAGAAAATAACTGAAAAAAAAAATGTGAATGAATATGTTGGGACAGGGGACCCTACAGTTACTGTTGGTAGGATTATAAAGTGGTTCAAGCACTGTGGAGAATACTCAGAAAGTTAAAAGTAGACAAAGAGTATGGCTGTATCACTATACTGCTCTCCCACATATGCCCCCAAGTCAGGTTAATTGTTGCTCTGTTTACAATAGCTAAGAAATGGGGAGGGGGAACTAAATGTCCCTCAATGTGATTCATATACACAATGAAATACTATTCATCTGTATAAAAAAAAAAAAAGGAAATCGAGGAGGAGTATTACAGTGGCTTACAGGCTGTGGTCCAGCTAGTCCAACAATGGCTATCTACCAATGGAAGGTCTTTGAAACTGCATGTTCCAGCTGGTCTTCAGTATAGTACTGTGTCCTGAAATGTAGGCCTTAATGCCAGTTTAGGAGTGGACTTACCAGAAAAAGGAGAAGCAAATAGGCAAAGAAAAACATGCTCCTTTCTCCTGAGTCCTTTCCATAGGCTGCCAGAAGAAGGTGTAGCCCAGATTAGTGGGCTACCTCAAAAATCCAGATTAGAAGTGGATTTTCCTACTTCAAATGATTCAATTAAGAAAATATCCCTCACAGATGTGCCTAGGTATTTGAGCTACTTGTTAATTCCAGATGTAATCAGGTTGACACTCAAGAATATCGGTCACATACAGGTAAATGATCTTTGCTTTGGATATTTATATGTGAGCTTAGAGATGTGATTAGCTGGAGTAAACACAGAAACCATGAAGGTAAAAAGGGGCCAAAGGAGGGAGGAGATGGGCACTGTATACATCTATGTATAGATTATACATATGTACACATACATGTATATGGTTTAAATGGAGTTATGTCACAAGGAGCATAGATGCTCCATCCAAGAGCCATAAAGTATCCAACAAAACCTCCAGTGTCAGGCATGGGAAAATGTTGCAAATACCACAAAACAATGCATGCTAATGTTACTGCCCTTAATTGCTTCCCATAACTCACAGGCCCAATTACTGAGTATACCACACATTTTCAGCAAAGAACTTAAAAGAATAGGACTGGAACTGACTGCCTAGTCCTCTTCCCTGAGGACTAGTCTCATAGTGTCTAAAGGTACTATGGGTGCTGCTTAATGATAAAGGCAATCAATAGTCCTACTCGTTATAAACTGCCTTATGGTCTCTATTGCTATAATAAACCACCATGACTAAAGCAAAGGTTTTATTTTAACTTACAGCTCTCAGTTCACATTGTATCACTGAGGGAATTCAGAGTAGGCACTTCAGCTAGTATTTTGGAATCAGGAACCGAATAAAGGCTATTGAAGAATACTTCTTCCTGGTTGGCTCCTCATGCTTAGCTCAGCCTCCTTTCTTATATATCCCAGGAGTATCTACCCTGGGACAACACTGCCTCAGAGATCTGGGCCCTCCCATATCAACCATTTATTAAGAAAATGCCACACAATCTTGGGCCAATCCTATGGAGGCATTTTCTCAATTGAGAAACCCTCTTTCTAAATGACTCTAGTCTGTGCTAATTTGGCATAACCAAAACAAAGCCTATGAACTACACCAATGATCAACCCAATAAGACGCCTCCAATAGTATAATGGTAACAACTTCATCTTAGGAGTAGCAAATCGCTGTCTAATTGGACTTAGGTCCTGCTCAACAGGAAGGAATTCACTACTGGTACTCTAAACCTAGCCAACCACCTGTGTCTGGGCAGGTCATGGAGGAGAACCCACTGTTGCCTCTTGTCTAAGCCAGTATACGTCCTAACGAGATTTTCAGTACTTTTCCTTGTATCCACAGATAATTTTAGCTCTCAACCCTCTTTTTTGCAGTAGAAGGAGACCATTGCAGAAATATATAACCGGTCAAACTCAGAAGAGTAGATCATGGAGTACCCGGACATTTACAACACAGGCTCTATACTTACCACTCAGCAAAATTTATGGAAGAGGGGGTTGAAAAACTGTCAAGAACCAGAGGGCAAGAACAGTCCTGAGAAACAGTGTCTTCCTTAAATGACAGGTAAGAAGTTGTACCCATGAAATCTCAGCAATATGGCTGCCTAAATAAGAGTCACATAATGACCACACCAGTTGACATGCTAAGGTAGACAGGGATTGAAAAATCACAAAGCTTTACCCCTAGATGAAAAATTATAGGCAATGCATGGTTACTGAGGGAAGGGAAATTAGTCTTCTCTATGAATGAGCCTCTGATAAGTTCTCCAGTCCCAAGTGGTAAGCGCTAAACACACGAACACATGAGCAAATCTAAATGGACTCCCTAGGTCATAGATAGTGTGTGCACCATACACATGCATATGTACATATAGCTGAAGAGGTCAGAAATTTGAGAGCAAGTAGGGAGACAAAGGAAAGTTTCAAAAGAGAGATGGGGCAGAAATGATATAAATATAGCACTTATGAATGAAATTCTAAAGAAAATAAAAACTTGACTTTTTAAAGGAGAAAGTGAGCTAAACCTAAGCATTCACTGCTCTCCTCTCCTTGACCTCAGAGCTGCTGGAGGACCCTGCTGCCTTGATGTGCCCACCATAATGGACTGTAATCTTGAATTATGAGCTACCATAACTATTGTTCCCCAAGTTGCTTATGTTAAGACACTTGATCATGGCTTCAGGAAAGTAATAATATCCTTTTATCCTTTGGGGACTTGTTGTTTCATATGGTTCAAGTTCTGAGTCAGGTTTTACTTTTCTCTATGTGCATAATGAATTTTCTAGCACTATTGTTTGCTGAATATTTTCTCATTGCTTGTGATGATACTCTGATATATATCAAGCTCTCACTATAGGCATGTTTCTGAGTTCTGTGTTTTCTTGCTATGCTATTTATTATCTATGAGCTCACATGAATAATGGATTTTTCTGAATAGTAACTTGAAACTTGACAAAATATTTCATCCTAAATTCCCTGAACAAAATATCTAGTTCCTACTATTCACTAAAAAAGTACTCAGAGAATATTCTTCAGTACTGTAATGTTCACATGCTTTAGTTCTGATGTCCTGGGTTAATCACAGCTGGCCAAGGGCCATTAGCATGTGGTTAACTACTCTCTGTTTCAACACCTTTGTCTATAAAATAAAGAAGTAGAAAAATAGCTCTCTGCCTGCCAATAGTCCATTTCTTTGCTTGTTTCCTTCCCTTCACAGCCCATTAGAAACTGCAGCTGCTTAGTTAATTAATTTATCCCCTTATGTAAATAAAAATGTAGGATAATTCTAACTACTTACCATTATATTCCTAGCACCTTCTATAGTACCTGATATTCATAAATGTGTATCAAATGGGGATGTGTGAACATTATATTTGTAGAAATAGGTATGAAAACAAGTATTGGTCTAGGCATGGCAGTATATGCCTTTAGTCCTAACATGTAGTAATGCAAGTGACTCTCTATGAGTTTAAGGCCAGTTTGTTATGCACAGTGAATTAAAGATCAGCAAACGGCTACTTAATGAGATCCTGTCTCAAAAACTTTCAGATGTCTTAATAAATTTGCTACAAATATGTATGTCACAATTTTAGAACGTCTTAATATATTTTGGAGTCCTGAATTTTTCTGCTCAGAATATATGTCATTAATGACATGCAAAATAGGTTTATACTGCTGATGTAAAAAAAAATTGTTAAAAATGACATCACTCTCTTAGATTAAAATTCTAACTCAGAAGGTTAAATTTCTATTTTTAATTTGTTAAAATTAATGAGAATTTAACTGAAGGATCAGCAAGTTTTGGGAAAAAGTGAAATGTTATAACATTTTACTCACTACTTAAGCAGCAGCTTTCCAGGGAAGTTATAAAAAAAAAAAAAAAAAAAAAAAAAAAAAGGACTTAATGTAACACCTATGTTTCTTTGTGACATATAAATTGGGTGAGAGGTTGAATTTTCATATTCTCTCCAGTGTCAGAACACACAGACATTGAAAACCATGTGGCCTTCAATCTTAGGGAAACAAGCCTTGCTGTTGGATTTCCAGTGCTTCCTGCCTCCCAGTAGGATGTGTATGGGTGCTTTAACAATGCTACTAAGTAAATGGATCATTGTTCTTCATAATTGTTTATCACTGACTGTAAATACCAAAGTAAAATCTAATAATGATTTTCGGTACTAAATCAAGTTTACTTTAAACAGGCCAAATTTAAAGAAATCCGAATTTATTTCTAAACATCCGGATTCTAAAAGTGAGTGGGATCTTCACAAAGTCCTCATTTTAATTCAAAATCTGACTCTATCCACAGCCAACATC
This sequence comes from Phodopus roborovskii, assembly GCF_943737965.1. Classification (NCBI taxonomy): domain Eukaryota; kingdom Metazoa; phylum Chordata; class Mammalia; order Rodentia; family Cricetidae; genus Phodopus; species Phodopus roborovskii. The sequence continues at coordinate 9,422,236 of NW_026126549.1, read as the reverse complement.
AAAGCAAATGCTACTTGTGTTTAATAGGAACACTATGGCATTTCATCAAAGTAAGTGGGTGAAGATAATGCAGCCAAATCTGTCCCCTGACTAATTAGAGATCTGTCAATAGCATTAGCATCTGCATTCCTGCTGACTCCAGGAGTTAGCCACTTCTTGCTTAGCCTTTCCTGATCTTCTTTCTCTTGCCTGGGTTGAATAGGGCCCCTTGACTGATACCTCCTGCCTACACCAAAGTGTGAGTCTTTCTAGAGTTCAAGATACTAAACAAAAGCAAGCACAAACATAGATTTATCAAAATAGGAAAAGAAACTTGAATTTCACTAACCTGGGTGTTTAGTGATCAGAATCTGGTGAGATCATGTTAGCACAATATAAATTTTGGGGGGAAATCTGTTCTGTTGTTGTGATGAAATATATGATAAAAAAATAACTTAAATGTAAAAAGGGTTATTTTAGCTTATAAGTCCAGGGAGAAGAAGAAATCTCTAATGATAGAGAAGGTGTGGTAACTGGAGCAGAAAACAGTGAGGTCATGTTTCTCTCACACACAAGAAGCAGAGAGGGACAGCAGGGAACAGGGCAGTGCCTGAAATCCTCAAAACCCACCTCCCAGTGACACACTTCCAAAGACCTCTCCAAGCAGCACCACTCATGGGAAACCAAGAGCTCAAACACATAACTGTATGGTGTGGGGACATTTCTCATTTTGTCCATAATACCATAAACTCATCAAAGTCATATCTAACCCATTGAATTCCATTAGAAGGTAATGAAAGACAAATCTCGCCCTTACATCAACTTTCACCTCTGTCCTCTTACAGACATCATTGAGAGACTAGAACCCAGGGCTCCTGAGTCTGAGTTCAACAGTTTTTCTGCCAGACCAAAGAGTATTTTCCATCTTTGCCTGGAGATGCCACTTAGTTTCTACGGTATACTTAGGCTTCAAGTGAGGAAGCACTTGGGGCTAGGACGCAAAGATTTATACATAGTGAGTGAACAGAATTCTGTAATTCACAGTCAGCTAGAGTTAAAATCTAAACTGAAATAAGACCATCTTTGGAGAGATACTATGTCACTTTCCTGAGGGGTGCGTGTGTGTTTGTGTGTGTGTGTGTGTGTGTGTGTGTGTGTGTGTCTAAATTACAGAAACTAAGTAGTATTTTAAATATGCTATGCACAATCACTATTTTCATTTCAATCCTTTATTAAAAGTCTATGAAATACTAGTTCTATGAAAGTAAATAAAATAGTTCTGAAATTCTCCAAAGGACAATTATTGACAATTGTATACACTGATGTCTGCCTTCTCTAGAAGCCAATAGCATTTAAGTTTCCACCTTTAAAATTGTTCAGGGACAGTCATCAGGCTAAAGGCAATGTCTTCGTTTGGATCAGGTAATTAGCACAGTAACTTAATAGTTACTAAATTAATTTTACTTTCTCAGTAGCTCTTTGAAACTGGCATGTATTATACAAAACAGTATACTGGCAAGGACAAAAGCAGTTTGACATGTTACACCTGCATTTTCCATCAAACAACTTACTATGCTAGGGAAATTTCAAGCTCTCATATAAACATCACTAAATGCAGGGTTGGGACAAAATACTTATAGTAATCTCTCTCTTGAGAGCTGCCTCTTACACTCCACTGTCAAAGAGGTTAAGCAATTTAAAAAGTCACACAGATAGGGACAAGAAAAACTGTTCCCGATTCAAGTTTTTGAGTCAGTCGTTCATTAGAAAAGTGCCCACATCTGTCTGAATTTCCAATGGCATCTAACACAGAACTACTTCATATTGGAGGTACAATTGTTTCTTTGCCTTCCAATGGTAGCACTCTGATTCAAGAAATCTGTCCTGACCCAGTATTTGCCTTTTTAAAGTCAAGGTTATGCCTTTAAAATCTTAGAATAACTAGCACTTCAGAAAATAAATTAATACATAAACTGTGATATTTTTCCTCACTTTTAAGCCTTTGTTTCCAGCTCTGAAGCTTGCTATGTCATTCTCAGTAGTTTGGAATGGCGATAATCAAATTATCTTAGCATTCTCATGTCTGATTTTACCTAGCCTCAGCTTCAAGGTATGTTTTTGTACATGAAATATGTCCACAAATGTTTTCTAAGGATACATACCTCCCCCCACCCAAAAAAAAAAAAAAAACGTTATCTATTTCTTGGAGACTTAGAATATCCAGCTTAGAATATTAAACAACCAGAGGAATGTTGCTCTATAGAAACCTATTTAAACATATTGAAATTCAGATTTTCCAAAACTCACATGACTATGAAATCCTTCTCAAGATTACACCCAGAAATTTATTCCAAATAACACTATTTGAATAAGGTTGGAATGGGAATCTTTTAATAGATCTAAATACGTAACAATATTGAACATGGAGAAAAAAGTTGGGAAAAATTAATTAATAAGGGAAATAAGGAAGAAATATAACGACAAAAATACTTTTCTAAAAAAGTAATATGAAGTGGTCCATTCCCCATCTGTCTCACTCATTACAATAACACAACAAACCCCTGAAAAGAAAGATTTAAAATACTAAAAACTAAACATTTAAAAGACACAATATCAGTTAATCTGTTTAAAATATTGGGGCAGATGACTCCTTCTGGGCCTCAGATGGAAGAAAGGAGCTGTGCAGAGCTTGAAAAGTCACCGGATAAAACGTTAAATGTCTTTATGATCTACTACAGCATCTGGAGTACTACTACTGGAGTCTGAAAGGGCAAAATTCATAGAAGAAAAACAGTTGAAGGCAATAACTTCTGAAATTATGTTCTAGCCCACAATAATGAATGAACGTGGATTTAGACAGTACCAAAATACCATGTTTCACTTTGATGATTAGCAACAGCAGGAAAAATTTAACCACATCCATTTTGGATAAGGACACAGAAGGACAGACAGCCTGCCTCATCCATTGTTGGTAAATGTTACAAAATTTTACAAGTCAATCCCAAAGTATCTAGAAACATCTAGGACAGGGCTTCCATTTGTCCCAACAACTGCTATTCTAGAAATGTATCTCTTTTGAGCCTGAATGTTGGGATTATAGGCATGCACCATCAGGCCTGTTAATGCAGTGCTGGGATGCGTCCTAGCAAGCAATTTCTTTACTGTGCCACATCCCTAGCCTCTAACCAAGTATGCAAACAAAATGTTTATAATTGGCAGTATTTGTTAAGAGATTAGATTCTGAAGTGTAGGTTTTTGCTTTATTTGTTTTATTAAACTATCTATTTATTGAGGTAGAGAAATAAATAAACTGGTTCTGGAAATTGGGGCTTTATTCCCCCAAAGCATGATAAATTGTTACACCCAGAATCATGAGCTGGAAGACACTTCTGAGGCAAGGTTTCTTAGGTTTTCTTCTGCCCTGGTTGTCTGTCTGCCCTCTCTCTCTCTCTCTCTCTCTCTCTCTCTCTCTCTCTCTCTCTCTCTCTCTCTCTCTCTCTCTCTCTCCACTTTAAAGCCACAACAACTGACCTTTTTTTCTCAAGGCAAGTCATAAAGCCTAAACTGACTCCCCTACAGCAAACCACAGCCACCAGAAAGTCCAGTTGTCTCCTTCCTGTCCTGAAAATGTTCATTCCAGACAGCACTGGCCCCATGGTCCAGAGGGTGGAAAAGGAAGACAGGGGCACAAACAAAGCCAAGGAGAATCTGAACAGACGACCTTGCTGGCAGCCTTCTGAGCCTCATCTCAATTGAGCACAAAAGGAGACAATGTTGTTGAGGCCTTTTGTTCTTTATTTTTGAAATCTCATGCTTCATAAGACTTTTGCTTCTGTTAGTTGTTGCTTATTTTATGAGACAAGGTGTTGCCATAACCCAGGCTACCTGAAAATCACAATCATCCACCTTCAGCTTCCCAGGTGCTAGAATTACAAGATTGCATTAGCACATATGGCATAAATTTTAAAAATATATTCATGTTTTTTTCTGTTCCTATCCTGGCCATTGTTACAGAAGCATCAGCTATGCCCCTTGTGCTGAGTAAGAAAAGTTAACACACTTCTTGCCTTTGCAATTGTCAATGTGTTCCTTCCATGGACTCCATTTTGTAAAAGTAAATAAAAGTATAAGAAATTATCTGGGGACACTGTGTTCTGTAAGCAATATAGCAGCTACCTTTGGAATGAATTGTGAGAGGCAGTGTCACTAAGGAACGCTGCTTGACCTAAGATCTGGGTGGCAAGAGTAACACAGAAAGGCACATGATGAACAAAGGATTGTGACCCATCATAAATGTCATAGGAACCCATTGTGGAGGTATGTCCTTAATGGAATTTCCATTTTAGAATCATCATTATTATTGCTGTGTTGAGGACAAATTTGGGGGATAGCAGTAGAGTTGAGATATATTTGAAGCCTCCAATCTTAAATTGGGTAAATACAAAGAAATCCTCTATTAAGTGGTAATATGGATATGAACAAAAGAGGAGGTATTTGAACTATAACATAGGAGGAAAGCTGGTAGAGTTGGCTGATTTGTTAGCCATGGATTCAAGAGAGAAAGGGGGACTTTAAAAGAGTTTCCCTCTAGGAACTAGGAGGAATACTGAGATATCAACCCAGAGGGGAAAAACTGACAGAAATTCACTACATGGGGCATTAAGAAACAATAGCTTTATCTTGACCAGTTATGACTGAGATGCCTTCTCCATTTCTATGGAAGTATCAACACAAAGAATACAGCTATAATGCTGGAGTTTCAGAAGAGATCAAGCTCAGTGAAACAAGCTTGGAATTACATAACTAATATTTGAAGCCAAACTCTAGAACATAGGCTGGGGAGCAGGCTATAGCTCAGTCCTAGGGTGCGTGAAGCTTAATGTTTCCACCAAAGGTCATGATTACCCAGGAATCACAGAGAACTTAATCACAGAGTTTCTCAACATTACAGATTAGTCAAGAGGAAACAAGAAAGAAAGAAATTCTGACTATTCCTCTGCCTATAAAATGAGGACAATCACAATAGCCATTGCCAAGGTCACTGTGAAGATGAATGGAAGTAACGTAAGCAAAGGCTCTACACTGTCTCTCATGCAGCACATGGGAAATGCCCAACAATTGAGTTTCATTGTAAACACGTCCACAATTTCAACAGAAAAATAAAGTGGGGGCAACCTATGTCACTTACAGCAATAAAAATTGTTTTTTAATAAGAAAAGAAAGAAATAGTACTAAACTGCTATCAAATTAACAGTCAGGAACAAAAATCCATTAAAACAAGTAAAGTCAGGCGGACTTGATTTCAATTAAAGAATTATATAAGTCTCTAACAGTTACATGAAAAGACACATCGTGATGTAGCTGCATGGATCTGAAAAAAAGGCTTCCAACCTTTGGAAAATGCAAAGTCCTGTGTTAGTTAGCCTACTTTCATGTAACATTTAGTACATAATAAATATTTACTATAGAGTTCTAAATTCAGATATAAAGATTTTGTTTGTATAATCTCTACCTAATTCCTTTAAATTGCAGCAAGTCTCTATTCACCCTTTAATTTTTAAACCACATGAATCTAAGGAAATAAAGTACTAATTGCCCTACAAAAAATAAATAAGTAAATAAATAAATAAAGAGCTTCTATTTTGTTGTTTTATTAGATTATGATAGAAGTGGAAAGAACTCACAACTAAATACTTTCTTCAAAGTCTGTAAGGCTTGATTCAATTAGTAAGACTTATAATCTTCTAGATGGTACTCTCACAAGATGGGTGTAATTAATTGCTCTTTGAATCAACATTTCAACAAGCTGATGGCAAGACGGTGTTAAGTCCTCTTTCTCCTTTCCCTAAATCTGCTGGAAGCCATTAGTTTTCCTGTCTGTATTCATACAGAAAATAATATCCCTCTCTACTCAGAGTGATATAAGGGAACAGAAAATCAAAACATCCTTTATGCAGCCATTCCTCTGCAGAAACAGTTGGCAGCTAGGACTGTCACTGCCATCTCCCAGGACAGCCTCAACAGCATTAGAATTAATGCTGAAGCTCCCATGGCCCTTTCTCTTTGTCACTGTCCCTTCTGAATGTTCCCTACTCACCCATATAAAAGTTTATCAAACCAGCTCAGTATGTTTTTCCATTATGGGGAAACAATGCTAATGTTTTCTACCTATGCAGTCATTTTTTAATAACTTCAAAACATTTTGGCTTGAATTTTCTATAAAGGAAAGATTCTTTGCACCAGTTAACTCACTCACGTTAAAAAGTGTTTCTGGCATGTTAAGGAAAACTGTATCTCATGAGTATCATATCATTGAACGTAAGATTGTGAATTCTGCACCATTGTGGATAAGCAAGGAAACTGCAAGTGTTTTAAGAAGCATTTGAAAACCTGTGAATTTATTCACATGGATTTTATTTTACTCTTCTCTCATCTTAAATAATTGTTGCACGTGTGTCATCCTGTCCTTTGATCTGTAAATGACACCTTTACAGATTAAATGAAAAAGCCTCTTCTATCTGCACACCTGTCCAATCACTGCCCCATCTTGACAACGAGAAACCCATTCAGCTCTGGACTGTGGTACCAATAATACAGGAAGATCTATGGCCAGATTCCAATGAGATGGCTACTTGGTAGAAACACAGTGATGTTCCCATTCTGCATCCTAAGGTCCCCACTTGGATCATTTACCAGGGTATCAAGGACTTTTCTGTTTTGTAAGTGCTAGGGAGAAAGAGGAGATGAGTTCCCTATTGTTATTGTTATTATATTAGCAGTAGTGGTAATTATCACTATTACTAGTGGTGGTTGAAGTATTACTGAGAATGAAAGGCCTTCATTGGAATTTCAAATACTATTATGTATACATATATATCTATATATGTATACACACACACACACAGAGAGAGAGAGAGATAGAGAGAGAGAGAGAGAGAGAGAGAGAGAGAGAGAGAGAGAGAGAGAGAGAGAGATTTGGGCAGTTCAGGAGGTTTTATGCCATAAATTAAAGGTCACACAAATTAGGAAGTAAAGAACCAGCCCTAAATTCCATGTCTGATACATGCAAGCTCCAAACCTCTTATTCTGTCTTCTCTGGGATCTTTCTACTTGCAAATGGAACACTGGAGAACTCTCAATTGCCCCACTACACAGTCCATACAGAACAAGCAAGTAAATCAAGTAAATGTTTCATCTCAGGCTGGGTATTGTCACCCCAGATATGGGCAGATTCACCAGAAAAACAGCAAGTGACAGAATCAGATTTGGATTTGAAATTAATAAGCTGTGGAACCATTACTAACAACTGAGAAACATTGCTTTATTATAGGTTTATGACACACTTCAGACTCTCATTTTAATTAGGTCTAGAGTAATTTAAAGTATGCATTATGAGAGAAGGTATACTGTGTAAAGTTTTTCCTGCCGGCCAGTATGGCCCCACCACCATGCCAGCCTCAAATAACACACAGAGTCTCTGTATTTGATATAAGGCTGTTGGCCAGTTACTAGTTTCTTATCGGCTAGCTCTGTCTTAATTATTAACCCAATTCTATTAATCTAAGTATTTCCACGTGACCTTATCTTACCAGAGAGAGGGGCTGGCATTCTTCTCTCTCCATCTTGGATCTCAACTACTTCCTCTTTCCTCCTAGTTTCCTAGTCTCACCTATTTTGCTTTCCAACAGTGTTTTATTCATTAACCAATATGAGAAACTTATTTACAGAATGATATCTCCCATCAATCCTGACTGGTTTTGTCTGTCAATTTGATGCAAGCTAGAGTCATCAGAAATGAAGGAGCCTCAACTGAGGAAATGCTTCCTTGGGAACCAGCTGTAAGGCATTGTCTTAATTAGTGATCAGTGGGGATTATCCCAGCCCATGGTGGGTGGTGCCATCCTTGGGCTGTTGGTCCTGGATTTTATAAGAAGGCAGGCTGAACAAGTCAGTAAGCAGTGCCCCCCCCACCATGGCCTCTGCGTCAGTTCCTCCCTAAGGGATGCTGTTTGAGTTTCTGTCCTGATTTCCTTGAGTGATGAACAGCAATGTTGAGTATAAGCCCTTTCCTCCCATGGTGTTTCATTGTAGCCATAGAAACCCTAAGATGGAAGGAATTTACACAGAACCATTAATTTTATTCTAAAGTATGTGTGTATAGCTATAAATACATACATACCATTTATACACACACACACACCATTGTATCAACCTTAAGGCTACATACACTAAGAAAATGAACAAATAACAATCTATATGCAACAATGTTTGACAATGGCCAACAGGGTAAGAGATAAAAGGTATAGATTACTGGCTATTTTTTCTGCCTTATAGTATATTTTCAATAAGTTTCCTTAGGTGATCCTGAACAAGTAAATAAGTATTTTTAAAGATATTTTAACGGTTGCACCTAACAGAGCATATCTCTGATCTCAGTCCTCAGGTGGTGGGAACAGGAGAATAAGTAGTGGACTCCCAGCCTCAGCTACACACAGTGAACTTGAGGCCAGGCTGGGGTATATGAGATCAAAATCATCAAAAGCCTAAACCCAAAACTGAGACAAACAGAGCAGAACTAAAGCCGTAAGTCTGGGAAACTGACCACCATTTTCACTTTTCCAACATATTTTTTGAGCACATTGGATAAGAAGGATACTGCTATATTTATCTAGCTCATTTTGAAATGACTAAAGGTAGGGAAGGTTTTAAAAGATGAAGCCAATAATTCTGGAAAGGAAACTTAAGAGATTGTCCACTTGATTCTTGGTCTTTAAAGAGTTTACAATTTTCCCACTATCTCTTAACACATAATGTGACTTTCAAGTGTTGCCATGATAAAAGATATTATAGCTGCAAATGTTCACTCCAGCTAATAATTTCAGTTATTCTCAAAAACAATATCCACTGTTTAATTTTATGGTACAGAGATAAGTGATAGAATAAAAAGCATAAGCTTTCTCAGCAGCTTTTCAAAACTTCTAAAATAGGAAAGACAAGCTTGCAAAAGCATCACTATCACGAGTTAGAATTGTACCCTTGAGCTGACTGAGTACAGGCTAAGCACACATTTTATGACAGAATTACATGAAACCTGTTCACATATATTACAAACACACAGTAATGCTACTGGGGACCCTTGCTTCTGTCAGGGAGTCACTAAAAAGCCATTTTAAGTCAGAAAAGAGCAAGAGCCACTGAAGGACCTTTGATTTCAACACCACATTTCTCTCAAATGTGTTCCTCCTTGTGTAGTATTTCTGGAAAAATTCCAGTGAGTAACACCCTTCTGAGGTCAGATGAACAATGCAGTAACAACCATTTGGACAATTGTATTATTACAGAATTCCTAGACAATTCTTCCAACAGACAGGACACCTGGAAAAAACCATTTTCATTAGAACAAACACATCCTGAAAAAAAATCATGTTTCAAGGGAGTACCAGGACTTGAGACCTATGGTAGTTCAAAGAGTGGCAGGAAGGAGACAGGAGTCTCAGGGTAGAAAGGCTGGACACACTTACCCATTCCTGGATATGAAGTCATTTCAGTAGCTTCTCCTTTAGTCCATTCCCATCAAATTTCCCTATTCACAAAATGAGAAAACAAAGATTAGCAACCCCTTCAGAAAGATTTGAGAGGGTCAGCAGAGAAGTCCCCTGACTGCTCTCGGAACACTTGACATCACAGGACTAATGAGAAAGTTCTTGAACTGAGTGGAGGCACGAGCAGCATCATACACATTTTCCCTCAGTCCTGGTCATGTGTGAAGCATGAACTAAGAGTTAACTTTAAGCATGTTTGCAAGTGGTTTTCTTCAAATAGTAAAATATGCTTCCCAGCAGTTCTCTTTTCCCAATGACCCATGTCTCATTGACTTTGGCCTTTACACTGCCTTTGCTCCTTGAAGTTTTATGTCACTACTAATGCCATTATTTATTCTTCCTTGTCCTGTGACTTTCTGCATAATCTTTGATTTAAAGATACAAAATATAAATACTAGCTACAGATACTGGCTATTCTATGTTTGAATGAATTCATTCACTGTGATTTAGATTTGGAAGACACAAGTTTACTAATAGTTAACATATATAACATGTGTTGAATATCACATTTAAGATTATTTTCAGAAAACTAAAAGACAGATTACATGTGTGCCTTTAAAGGAAGGCAAAAGAAAGACTTGAGAAACTGAAAATACCAAAAAGATAAAACAGAAGGTAACCCATTGATATTAAGTGGAGAATATGGGCTCTTGTTGTACAAAGAAATGCAACAAATGCTGCTTCATTCTTCTATGCATGCATGATAAAGCCTGAAAAGGAACTGAGCTAAATTTTGTATCCTGGAATTGAGAAGAAAAACTTAATGTAGTTCACCCCATGAGAAGCTGTCGATAAAACTGTTATACCAGGGCATGGAAAAGTGAATATAAGGGTATCTTTCAGGAACTAAACCCTAGTATTTCTCACCAAACAGTAAAAATTAACATAAAAGCATCCTAAAGTCTTCATCAGTTTAATAGTTGTCACACAAGAAACAAGGAAAAGCTGGCTGACCTCTTACAATGACAACTCTTCCTACACAATTAAAGAAATAAATACCCAACACTCATAAAACAGCTAAGAACAGCTGGGTAAGTTTATAGCCCTCTGTAACTCATGTCTTTTAACTCGAAGAGTTAGTATCTGAAGACTTATAAAAACGATGAATAGGCAAAATATTCAACAGCAAATATGGCCTCCTCTGTAGCATATCAGCCCATCTATCCATAAAGCACTTTATGATCCATGGAAACAGCTTAGGAGCATTCAGCTGCTTAGATGTTACTTAGCTAAAATACCAAAGGCAATTTGTAAGATTTTCCAGTGGCTGGCTTTGAAACTCTAAAGGTGGCATAAGCTAAAGAACAGTATTTGGATAATACTTGATTACAAAAAAGTAACAATTTTTTTGACTTACATAGTACTTCTGTTTATAACTCAAAAAAATTACTTAACAGTTTGAATATATAGTTAACTTCCAAAATAAATTATTTACTATGTTTTTACTTTATCTTAGAAGTATAGTCTAATCCCATGAAAATCTTCATCAGCTGACGATCTTTTCACCAATGAAGTCAGCCCGATGAGTGATGGTCATTTCTGTTCGCCTGTGGGAGTGATGCTGACTCAGACTTATGCTATATTTCCTGATGGATGACTTCGAAAAGGTCTGTGTGTTGATTGCTGCCTGATTTCAGAATCATCTGCTTTCCTCACATTTTTTTTTCTTCTGTAGGATAGGCTATTTGGTACAGATTCTATATAACGAAGAAGCAGCATTTTGAAGCCCAAGATAAGGAAATTAAATCAGTTCAGCTGTCAATCCAATATTTATTTGCATCTCTAAAAAAAATCAACTCTTAACAGTATGGATGGAAAAAAAAGAAAAGAAACACTATCAGTCAGCATTAAAAATTCCATACCATCCATGGTCACCATAAGATGACAAAGGATGACACACAGCATTGGTTTAGAAGGATTAACTGCTTCTGCCATAAAGAGATTTTTTTTATGTGTACCTGAAAAGATGCTGAAGGGAAAAGTGAAGTGAATGATGACAGGGGTTCTGTTAAGCCATTGGAAAGAATAGGAACATAACTTTTAGCATCAGAAAACCATAGGACCACTCATCACCCAGTCCACCCAGACAGAAGAGACTGGCTCTGAGGAGGGCACAAAGCTGGCAGCTCAGATGAGAAGTCAGTAGGAATGACCCAGACTTGAACTTAGAAGATGTAAAAGAGGGGAGGGAGCTGCATTCATTTGCTCCATTGGTTAATAGGAAGCATCACCCAGGCAAAACCTCCTGGAGATTTTACAGCAGTGTCCCTATGAACACAGAATTATCTTCAGGCTGGTCTCTGGATGGTTAGCTGGTTGACACAATATGGATGTATAAACTGGAGAAAGACATAAAAGAAGATGAGGGGAAAGATACAAAGAAACACTAAATGTTAAAGGAATAAAGGGATGAAGGAAGAGAGGGAATATTAACAATAGGAGAAACACAGGATGAAAGATGGTTTATGACACAGTCCAAGGGAAAAAATAACTTGCATAATCAGATAATTGTTTAATTTCCTTAAGTCAAGAGAAAATACACTCTTGTCTTGGTTTTAAATATCATATAATTTATTCTCTAGTATTGAAGGAAAGAGAATATACCTCCCTCTTCCATAGGTCTGGTTAGAAAATTTAAAAAAAAATGTATTGGTCATGATTTTGTTTTTTTAAAAGCAAACAATCTGGAAACTTGAGTTATTTAATGAATAGGTATACTTGAAAAGAAAAGGCATTCCTTTCCTTGAATTCTCTGTACTTCTAACAGGCATTTGCTCAGAGACTGCTGATGGTCTTACTCAGGTGCGGAGGGGATGACAGCATAACTTGCTAAGCAGCAGGTGTCAGTGAGTACCTTCAGTCAAACTAACACAAGATATGTGGTGGTCAGGAACCCAGTGTTTGTACTGTGACCTAGAAATGTGACTGACCTCCATCAACTGTCCACTCTCTGGACATGAGTGTCAGTAATGGAAGATATGACTCAGATCATCCAAGAAAAACCTTTTCTTAGCTACTTGTTGAAGTCCAAATTCTTGGTCCCATTCAAGAATAAATGGCTCTCAATCTAGAGTGAAGGAGAAATTGACTTCCTAGCATAGGTCTTGATGATTCCAAATCCAGGCATTCTTTAAAATGACTGCAATCAGGAACAGCCATAAAATATCAATCATGTGTGATTTTATTTTCCCATTTTGAGTGATATATTAACAAAAAAGAAATCTCATGCTGTGGGAACCATGCAGTAGATGCACAAGACTTACCCAGAGAGGTTTGTTTAGGTTATTCATCAAACTGTCATTTGATCACATTCAAGAAATCTATAAAAGAGTCAAACAGTAACTCCATAGGGACAAGTAGAGGAGAAAAAAACTAGGGCTCTTTTTTTTTTTTTTTTTTTTTTTTTGCGTATTAATAGACACGAGAACCAAATGTCTACTGCAGCCACCTGTGGACAATCCATGCTTGATACAAGACATGGAAGGTGGTCATTTGTTTTAGATTCTGTGACTAGCACCTCTGTAGATTTACAGTGATGGAGATAGCTATTCATTTCCTTAGCTTTTAGTCCAAATGGAAGTCAGATTCTCAGTTTATTACTATATGACCTTTGCCATAGAAACTAGTTGAATGCTCTCTATAAAAAAAAATGTTCTTTAGCCATATAATATGTTGCCATAAAAAAATGAAAGGCTTGAGAAATAAAAGATGCATTTTATGTAGCAGTTCATGCTGTATAAGGAAATAAATATATAATATGTATTTATATTCTATATATAATCTTAACTGCTCTAAGTATTAACTAAACTGTTCCCTAACTCTTCAAGAGCAAACAACTATTCTTTAAAGTTTCTAAGAGAGTCACCATGGGACCTAGTTGACTTGATTCTATTCAAAATTCATCGCTTATAATTAATGCACTAAAAGACAGGAGACAGATTTTCAAATCTCAGGTTTATAATCCCTTTAATTTTAAATGTGCACAACCTCCATCCTATTTACTACCCTGTAAATACCTCATCCATGTAGAGATGGAATGTCATTTGCCACTCATTTAGGTACTAGCTCTAAGTCCCAGGAAGTAAGTAAAGTGTTTAATTCCTAAATATGTTGAGCCTCTTATCCTGAATTGTGTTTATTATCTTACAGAGTACTAGCATGACTCTCCTCAGTAAAATATAAAGTCTGTCTTTGTCTTCCTATGGTCCCCTGGGACAACAGAGATTGACAAGGTCTTCTAGGTTATTAGCCTAATAAAACGTTATTTGGTACGTCTGGCATGACATAGATGTGGAGACCAAAAAGATAACTTTAGGGACAAAGACTTATGTTAATAAAGACAATCTTGAGACCCTAAAATTTAAGTAGAAAATAAAATCTGAGACTAAGTATAAAGTCAGAATTACTAAGGAGATTGCACAGAGACATTATATAAAATAAATATCATAGCTAGATTAATTGTGAATAAATTTCAAATTATCCTTTTAGTAAATAATAGATTGAAATAATATAATATGAAAAGGTTAAATTTATTGTATATATGCTATTTACTGAGGATTTATAAAATATACACAAACTTATTTTATAGATGGTTTGTTTGATTAATGAGATTCAGTACCCTGTTCAAGTCTATCAATTTATTTTTATATCTGTCTCATAGCCAAGCTTATCATCTTAAGCTTATGTATCTAAATTCTTATGTATCTGTACTGTTGGCTTACACAGTTCTTCCCAAGGATTGACAAGCAGAGGAGATAAGTTTGCTGTCACCTGTAGTCAGCAGGGCCAACCTTGCCTGGACACTGGTAGTCTCTTTCAAGACCTGAATGTCTCTTCAGGTCCACCTGCCTCAGTTGACATTAATAGGATGATAAATGTGGGCAGGGATGATGTTATCTGGCCCCACCTTCCTACTCAGTGCTGTCAATGGGAAGGTTCCCAAAACTGTCCATCCAAAGGGACCCACAGTAGAAATAAATTGTAATAAGCAGCACCAGTGTCCAACATGCAGCACACAGAAGAGTGAGCACGCTGCTGACTGCATGGTTTATAGAAAAAAGCCAATGAGAGACCTCAGAAAGAGGATTGAGGGGGCTAAAATGATGTCTGATGGAGATGAGAGAAATGTTCTAAAAAGAAATGAGTCACATATTTCCAAGACACCAGAAAAATTAGAAATAAGTTAGTTTTAAAATGCAGAATTGAAAAAAATAATACACCTTTCATTTCTCTGATGAAATGAAAACATTTTCTATTTGGAGAAACTGGGGCTATTTTGTTCTTCTTTTTTCCTTTTTAATTTAATTTACTTATTTATTTTATATAACCAAGTCCATTTAAATGAAAACAAACATGTATAGACAATATTTGTGGGCATCGTTCTTTCCAAACTACTTCCTGCTGGTAAGGGGCGCTTTCATGGGGGATTCTAAGAAGATTCAGAAATCCTGGCTATAGTCTGCAAGGCTGCTTTGTCCAGCTGTTTTGAATGTAGGATCACCTTGTACTCTGTTACAGGCGGTCTGGCTTGATCAAACCACATTTGTCTGGAAGGAATCCACAGCTTTTCATTTTCTGTGGAAACAAAAATAGCAATCCTTTTCCCCAGTAACTTGTCCTTGAACTTAAATTTTGGAGTCAAAGCATTTTTTTATTTAATTTATTACTTTACATGTTGATCCCAGTTCCCTCTCCTTCCCTCCCTCCCTCACTTTTCCCCTTTCTGCCCTCTCACATGCACCCTAACCACGCTCCCGTCCCATCCTCCCACCCAAATTCCATATGTAGGGGAATGCCATCCAGGAGGGGTCATGTAGGTCTGACAGGTCATGTGAAGTAGGGACTAGGGCTTCTCTCCTGTCTCTAGGTTAAGGCAGTTATCCCACCATGGGGGATATGTTCGCAAGTTCCTTTTGTGCACCAGGGATACAACCTGGCTTCACTGTCTGAGGTCTCTTAGACTGCTCAGTCCTTCTGGCTGAGACCCATATTCATATTCAGGGGGGACTGAGTCAGTCCCATGCTGGCTTCCCAGCTATCAGTCTGGTGGCCCGTTAGCTCCTCTTTGTTCAAGTAAGCTGTCTTTATGTATTTCTGCAGCCTGGTCTTGTCCTCTCCATCTGCATCTGGGATCTAGTTCGACTCAGTGTTTAGGTATGGGTGTTTGTTCCTGTTTCCAACAGGCATTAGTTAAGGGCTCCATGGATAAGTTAGTTGTTGATCTCACTGTCCGGGAAGGGCATTTATGGTTTATGGTAGCCTTTCCACGGAAGCTCAAATTGTTAGCTGGCGGCAGTCTTGTAGTTCTCTAGACCTATCTTTGTGTTCAATCTTATCTTCAAACCAATATTGGCTCCCTCTTTTATGTTCTCTCCCTCTCTCTCTCCCTCCCTCCCTCCCTCCCTCCCTTCCTCCCTTCCTCCCTTCTTCTCTCCCTCTCTACCTCTCTCTCTCTCTCTCTCCTGTCTTCTATTCCAGGAAGATTGAGACAATCTTCCTGGTCACACGTTTTCCTTTCCTCCCCCTCATTTTCTCCTACTTCTCTCTCCATTCGCTGCCCCCCCACTTCCCCTGTGCTCTGGGGGACTTGTCCCTTCCCGGTTCTGTGAGGGACTATATATGAATCTCTTAGAATATACCTTGTATCCTAGTTCCTTTGGTGGTATGAATTACAGGCTGGTGATCCTTTGCTCTAGGTCTAAAATCCATATATGAGTGAGTACATACTATGTTCCTCTTTTTGTGACTGGGTTACCCCATTCAGGATGGTTTTTTCAAGTGCCATCCACTTGTCTGGGAATTTCAAGATACCATTATTTTTTTCTGCAGAGTAGTATTCCATTGTGTACATGTGCCACATCTTTATTATCCTTGAACAAATTGGTATAGGAGACCGCTTCCTGAATATAACTCCAGGGGCACAAACACTGAGAGAAACAATTAATAAATGGGACCTCTTCAAACTTAGAAGTTTTTGTAAGGCAAAGGACACAGTCGACAAGACCAAACGGCAGTCCACAGACTGGGAAAAGATTTTCACCAATCCTATATCCGACAAAGGGCTGATCTCCAAAATATACAAAGAAATCAAGAAACTAGTCAACAAAACACCAAATAACCCTATTAAAAATGGGGTACAGAACTGAAGAAAGAATTCTCAATAGAGGAAATCAAAAAGGCTGAAAGACACTTAAGAAAGTGCTCCACATCCTTAGCTATCAAGGAAATGCAAATCAAAACAACTTTGAGATACCATCTTACTCCTGCTAGAATGGATAAAATTAGAAACACCAATGATGACTCATGTTGGAGAGGATGTGGAGAAATGGGAACACTCCTCCTCTGCTGGTGGGAGTGCAAACTCATACAGCCATTTTGGAGATCAGTATGGAGGTTCCTCAGGAAAATGGGAATTAGTTTACCACAGGCCCCGGCAATTCCCCTCTTAGGTATACACCCAAATGATCCACATCCATGCAACAAAGACATCTGTTCAACTATGTTCATAGCAGCACTATTTGTAATAGCAAGAACCTGGAAGCAACCTAGATGCCCCTCAATTGAAGAATGGATATTTTACTCTTTTTTCTCCATCATTTCCTTTCTGAAGGTATCAGATAATTGAGGTTCTTTGTGCCTATTTTGAAACTATCATATGATGATTACATAGCCACATGAAATTTAGTGCAGACACCAGTATGGCCATAAAGCATGCCTTCATATACATAGCACACACACACACACACACATACACACACACACACAGCACACACACACACGTGCCACATACACACTATTCATAACTTCATCTGATGTAAATGAAATCCCATAAGCTAGCTGACTTTCTGAATTTGTCATTACAAAAAAAAATGTGTTTAAAGAGAGAGGCTGCCAGTTTTTTCAGAACTGTTAGGTTAAGTCAGCTACTGGCAAATGACCCCCAAAGACTGACATTTTTCAAACTGTATAGAAATGAAAATGCCTACTTTGGTTTGTATGTGACAATATACCAAATAATGTAGTTACATACTAAAAACATGACAAGAAAGATAGGAATAAAAGAAATCCTACATCACAGTTTTACTTTTCCAGGCCGTTCAGCTACGCTGCTACTAAGACATGCAATATGTTAAGTTTCCTCTAGTATGTGATAGAGCCTTTAAAAGGTGTTACTTCCATTCAGTCAGTAATAACACTTTGCGAAAAACAACCTCTGAAAATAATTTTTAAAGAAAGGAACAGAAGGAAGAATGATAGAAAAAAGAAGAGGGGATATAGGAAAGAGAGAGGGAAGAAAATCAGAGTTACAACAAGAGAATTTTGGTTGGTTTTTGTTGCTTTTGTTTGCTTTGTTGGGGGTTGTAAAAATATCAAGAATTAAAAAAGAAAAAAGTCCATCACTCTGTAATCTATAGCAGAGGCACTCAAAAAGCTCATTGGGCAGAGAGTAAGAAAAGGAAAAACTTCCTTTTGTTTTTTGAGATGGGATTTCTTTGTGACGCCTCAGCTGTACTGGAGACCAGGCTGACCTCAAAAATACAGAGATCTGCCTGCCTCTGCCTCCCAAGTGTTGGGATTAAAGGTGTGTGTCACTACCACCTGACTATGTAAAATATTTTATAAAAAGTTTATGATAATACCAACAGATGCTGGCACTGTCTGCAATGTTAAAAATTTTAAATACATTAAATCAAACATAGAATGTATGCATAAAATCAAACTTGAATGTGTATGGTCATCATTCCTCTTTATAAATTACATGGAATGAATCCTTTTTGGTTGTCCCAATTTCCAAAAATGTCCATAGGAAGTTGTGAATATAGGATACCATGTTCTAGGAAGTCAATAAAGACAAAAGTCAGAGGGTTACAAAGAAGAGGAAGAACAGGAAGGAAGTGGGCTGAAGGAGTGTTTTGTTTTTTTGTACCAAATCTTAGTGAGTGGACCTGCAACTCCACAAGGATAGAAATCACGCAGAAAATTTGTTAATCATGTCTAGGCCCAACAATTAATGGCCAGGTATTCTGGACTGTACCCAATTATCATTATTCTGAAAACATGTAAATTTGTATACAAAGCAGTTAATTGGAAGATAGTTTTGAAAATCACTCACTTAATGGCAGAATAATTTCCTGTCAAACAGAAAGCATCTTCTGTGACATAAAGTGTGTCTCGGAGGAGTCTGGCAAGCCTGATCACATTTGCATTGAGAATCAGGAAGAAAGAATCTATTTAAACTGAATTATAAGCCAGGGCAGCACGGGTAATGAAAATGTGAACCCGAACAGGGATGAGAAAGGAGTAATGAAAGAAAGGAGGTCACAGAGATGTGGACAGGTCAAATGAAAGATTCCTATAATAAACCAAGGTGCAGAGGTAATGCACAGATTTCATACTGACAATAACCTCGGGGAATTTAACAACCTCACAACAGCATGCCATCCACATTTCCCAGGTATGTGTTGAGTGGCTTGGAGGATTAAAAGTTATTTTATGCCTTCACAATTTCACTTTGTAAAAAGAATAACTACTTTTAGAATAAGGAGAATCTTTCTGTCTGTGGGTCTCCAAGAGGCAGAAATACATGTGGATAGGAGGGGTAGAGGAGAGAGATAATGAAAATGGAGAAGACATACACATGAGGAAAATACTGGGTACAAAAAAATACAACCAATGGCAATGGGTCCAGGAAATAGGTGATCATTTTTGACTAACAAGGTGGTAGGAAACTCGCTTAAAAGAAGTATTGTCAAAAGTGAAAGCTTCACTCAAAATTTTCTTTCCTGGGAATGTTCCATCAGTTTTACCTATTTTGTTATTAATCAGTCTGGGAGAAGAGGGCAATTGTGATAAAGACAGCTCCATGCTTTGATATGTATGCCTTTAATTCTGTCATTTTCAATGAAAATATATTTATTTTATTGCTTTTGTAGTGTAACACCAGCTTATAACAGTCACATGTGATCTGGATATAAGTGTTCCTTGTATGCAAGTGGGGTTGCTCATCTCTCACAGTATTTTATATAGTCCTCATTCATCAAACTTCATCATATCATTTAAATATTGTCATAAATCTTGTAATGCAAGCATGGCATTATATTAAATATAACACAGACAAATTTAAAAATTTTGTATTTTGAAATTTCTTTTCGAACAATTTTACTTCCATAAGCCACTTTTTAGAGCCCCTGAAAGGCTGTAGAACTTAGCAGGGATGAAACATCAAGAAGCACAACTATGTTAATAGAATCACAATCTAGCAAAAGATGAGTTTGGGAAAAGAAGGCACACTAAGATGTTCTGTGTGTTTTTCTGGGTTTGGTTCAGTATATAATAGACTATGATGCTAATAGGAGAAATGGCTCTATCCTAGGGCAAGTGTATACAAGAGTAACAGGGATCTTAAGACTCTTGTTGGCAAGTGAAAGGTAGATAAAAGGAAATACATAGCGCTAGAGGTAATGGCAGGTTTCCCAGCTATACTCTAAATGGCTGGGCAGAAGAAGAAAAGTTTGACCCTTTGTTTGGGTAGATGATTAAATGCTAACACACAGTCAAATTACTTTTGTTCAGACAGGCTATCAGAGGCAATAAGCATTGCCCTGGAAAGTAAAGAACAGACATGGTTAAAAGGAAATTGGATCTCAAGATCAACGAAGTGATAGGAGGCAAACACCCTGACTTTGAGTAAGACTGTAACTAGACCTTTTTTATAAACTACTGCTTAGTATAGGGCTCATATTTGGAAAACTGCTGGCCATCTTTGAGAATCAAAGTTTGTTTTCCATTAACATTTTCTCTAGTATAAAGGGCAGATATCAGAACTGTAGATTAGCTTAATAAACAAATCCAGGATTGTTCTGGAATATTTAGAAAAGAATATGGTAAGCAGTGGGAAAATGTACACATGTTCTAAGATACGGGATAGGATTGTTTCAGGTAACACCCTGCACAGATATAGCAAGGCAACACTGCACACAGTACAGTACATTTCAAAGTAGGGATATTTCAGTATCTTCAATAATCTTGATCACAGTATGAGAGATAATGTGGCTGAGAGGAGGTAGGGGCCTGACAGCTTCCATCCTGATCAAGGAGTCAGTGTAGGCAAAGCCTCTTGCTGATATAGCACATGATTCTGCTGTGATCCTGTCTCAGTCAAGTTACATTACATTACACATAAGGGAGAGTGAAAAGCAAGTACATCACATTTATAGATGACAAAAGAGTTGAAGGAATATGAACCTAGTTAAATAAATGAAGGTAAATTTAAAAGTTTACAAGACCGGAATAGTATGATTGTGGTGGGGTTGGTGTGTTTTACGGCTTCTTTGTTTCTCATACATGCTTGTCATCTTTTGATCATGAAATCCCTTTCCTCCTCATGGGACTCTGTGTGTGTCTGTGTTCTAAAATTAAAATTATATATATAATCTAAATAATACGAATCATTTGTATACAACTTGGGTTTCTGAAATTATTTGCATAATGAACAAAAAAAAGAACGAAAAAGAAAAGTCAGGGAGTCTTGGTTTGAGAGTAGTTTGAAAGGTAACCAAAGGAATTTTTCTGAGGAATACTAAGATTAAAAAACATATTACAGAGCCCATACTGTCCAGCTCAACTTTATCAATTACATTTATACCTGTGTACACCTGTATCAGCTGTTTCAATAAGTCAGAAACTGAGAAGGTGGTGCTTTCCTTTGAAATCCTATCTCAAAGTGCCTGGAGGCTTGTCTATAGGGAATCTGAGTTAGAAGTGTCTATTTTGACTTCATCAATTTATCCAACAGATACAAGAGGATCCACCTTGAGCCCATCCCTCTTCTAAGTACTGAGATTAGTTAACCAGGAGATACAGCATGCTTATCAAAATAAGAACAAAATATAATCATCATCCAGCTATACAACTTTTAAAAATACAACATTGAATTAAGAGATAAGTCTCTGTCATCACAAAGTTCCTGTTTTGGGAAAAACAAGTAAGCAAATGATGACTAAAGGAAATGTAATATTGGTAAAAGTTGTGGAAAAGAGTCATGATGTCATAGATTATAACTAAAAGTGGGGAAACAGTAGATAGTTGTTCCAGACAAGACTGACTAGGAGTTCACATTCATCTAAGGTGACTAATGATAAAACAGAAGCCATGTCATCCAGGGGTAGACAGAATTCCAGGCAGCTTTCATGTTTACTATTGTAATCATTAAAAAGCCCTTAAGCTTAAATGAATTTAGAATGTAAAGGAGATTCACTATGGGTGGAAAATGAAGAGTTGTACACCTCTGAGTGAAAAGATCATGCCTTCCTCTAATATTCCTGATTGGAAAATATGTCATTTTCTAACGTGAAATTTAAAAAGTAGAAGCACTAAAATTTCCTGACATAGAGGTGAAGGCCGATGACATCAGCTGATGATGAGAGACCAGTTATAATTTTAAAATTGGAAAATAGAAACTGTACACATAGTTACTTCTTGGCATTCACTGAGAAGTAGAATTGGGACCTACAAGGACAGCACAAGCCACAAATACACAAATACTTTACATATGAAGACAAAGCATTGACATAGAATCTACACATATACACACAAACTTCTATATATTATTAATTAGTCACCTTATGGTTGCTTATAACAGCAAAAAGAATGCAAATACTGTGTAAATAATTGTTATTCTGCATTGTTTAGGGAATGGCAAGAAAGCATAGGTATACAAGAAGGGGTGTGCATGTGTGTACATGAATCTATGGTTGGTTGAATCTGAGATATCAAAGGTATAGCTATGGAATGACTTCATTTGGCATACACACATGATATTGTGAAATATATACATAGCCAAATGGCTAAACAATACCTATTAGCATTATCTATAGCTTACATGCTTAGTTTTCAGTTTGACAATACTTTTAATCTCTCAATCACTTTCAGCTATATAATATGTTGCTATTAACAATAGTCACTTTGTCTTATAATATATTTCTTGGACTTAGTCCCTCTGTCTAATATTTTTAATGTTATTATTATGGAGGAGGGCATACAATTGGCATAGTATATGAAGGTCTGTGGACAACTCCTGTAGAGTTAGTTTTCTCCTTCCTCCTTTACTTGATCAAACTAAGATTGTCAGGCTTGCACAACAGACCTTTACCTACTGAGCCATTGATGGTCCCCACCTGAATTCTTTTGTTCTTTGATCATAATCATCCCAACTTTTTCTGCCTCTACCTCAGATATCTGCTGATGACCCTCTCCTCCCTGTTCCTGTGAGTTTCATTTTTCTAGGTCCCATGTGTAAGTAAGATCATCTGTCCCCTAGTGCAGGGGATGGTTTTCTGTTCTCCCTAGAGACAGTGTGCCCCTTATAAGCCTACAGAGGCCATTGCCCTTTAATTATCTCCAACTTGCATTTCTTATGATGACAATAAACACTTTGTCCAAAAAAATTTATCAAGATGTGTAATAGCCAAACACTCCTGCTGCTATTTCCATCCAGGGCTCACAGGAAAATCCCACTGTCAGGTCCTGGCCTTCTACACCCAATGGCCAGCTTGTGGTGAGAAGCAGGAAAAAATGTGCTGGGACGCCAGATGTCCTTCACATGTAAAGAAGGATGACTATGACACCTGCCAAACAAACCAAGCAGGAAAATGTAATTTAAAGACTCACAAAAGATTACCCATTGCTTGAAATTTTAAACCAGGCCACAAGACCAATTTTCCTATAAACTTTAACATTATCATTCACAAGAAGAGGAAAAAAAATATTCTCGTTGTAATGTTCTTCAGTTTGTAGATCCAAAGCCATGGTCATTCTTTGAAGAGTGAAAAAACAGAAAGCAAAATAAATGGGGAGATGAGGAAAGCCCTGGAAAGAGCAGAAGTTGTGATAGTTACCCCAAGAGGAAGAGTAAGGAAGAGATGTGCAATGGAGGCATTGCTTCCAGAGATAGGTTGTACTTGAGACCTTTGTACAAATAAACAGCAGGGAAACTCAGACATAACTAACTAAAGCAGCACAAAGGGACACATCATTGCCATAGATCTCTCAATGCCTTTTTTACTTCTTAACAGGCAAAAATTAGCTTGACACATGCACACTGGGCTCAACTCTGCTATAATTTTCTTTCTACTTAGAGACAGGAGTTTGTGATTTTTATATCGGTCCCCCATGCTTGTCCATTCTCAGAATATTACTATTAAACTTTATCCCCCACCTAAAAAATTAGTATTATAATATTGCAAAGATAAGCTTGGAGCCTTGGTGTTTGACTAAAATGAATAAATAGTTTTATTTATAGAAAAACAGGTAGCTATGCAGCTTATGAAGACATTGTATCATTCCCAAGCTCCATGTGTACAGAAAAATAAAAATGACAAATTGAGGAATATCAGGAAACAGACACATGAAGAGTCCAGTGAATGATCAATATTTCAGAAGGCAGACAAAGCACAAGAAGGTTCTTAGGACACACAGCTTTGAAATGCAACAAGTTGCCAAGGGCTGAGGGATGACGACATGGCCAGCCTGTAGCTACCTTGGATTCATGTGGTTTTAAAGACTTCATAGAGTGACATCAGAAAGGACTTGCATATGCCAAATTACCATACCTCCCTCTCTTATTTCCTTCACCATGGGAAGTTGCCTGAGATTCTATCATTTCAGTATCTTTGGTTCCAATCCATGTGCTTTTTTAGGATAAGCAAATAAGACAAAAACTCTATTCTAGAAAATCTAACTAGTACAATTCTTCTCAACTCAGTTTCTTGTGAAATAATAAAAATAAAATATGGGACCCTTCTGGAAGAGTGCTGGGAGGAAGTTGCAAAAGTTCATGGGAGTTTGGAATTCAGGCAGCAGGAGGAAGGGTACAGAAATAGTATGTTCATATTCAAGGAAACTTGAAAAGTATAAACATAAAAGTGTAAACTTTTATGAATTGTGTGAATAAAAATTTCTGTACCACATTCTCTTTATCCATTCTTCAGTTGAGGGGCATCTAGGTTGCTTCCCAGGTTCTGGCTATTATGAATAAGGTTGCAATGAACATAGTTGGACAGATGTCCTTGTGGTATGAGTGTGGATCTTTTTGTGTATATTCCCAAGAGTGGCATTGCTAGGTTTTGAAGTAGATCCATTCCCAGTTTTCTGAGAAACCACCATACTGATTTGTAAAGTAGCTGTACAAGTTTGCACTCCCACCGGCAATGGAGGAGTGTTCCCCATTCTGCACATCCTCTCTAGCATAAGCTTCCATTAGTGTTTCTGATTTTAGCCATTCAAAAAAAAAAAAAAAAGGAAAGAAGGAAGAGAAAGGAAGGGAAAAGGAAGAAAGAAGAAAGGAAGGAAGGAAGGAAGGGACAAAGGAAGGAAGAGATTGTATCTAGTAAAGTATCTAGTTCCAATATTTGGTAAATTTTCATAACCTGTAATTTGGGCACATTTATGTATAATTCCATTACTGAAATATCAGAATGGTCTTGTGTCCCAAAATAAATTCCCAACCTTGTACTGCTTTAAAAAAAATCTGCAAATAAGCTGTGTACAAAGGCTAATTGGTGGTACAGACTGTTGCAGAGCACCATGGAGAGAACGCTGCAGGCCTTGAGTTTAATTACATTTGATCTTGGGCTATCGTTAGCTCCATAAACAGCCATCCATTGCCTACATCTGTGTCAGCCCTAACTCTCTGGCTAACACAGTAATTCTTAACCTGTGGGTTGCAGGGGATGCATAGCAGATATACTGTATAACACATATTTATAATACAATTCATAGCAGTAGCAAAACTACAGTTACGAAGAAGCAACAAAGTAATTTTATGGTTGGGGGTCACCATAACATGAGGAACTGTATTAAAGGGCTTGTAGCCCTTTGTTAAGAACCACTGGACTAACAGACAAAAACCATTTGGAAGAATTAGAGAGATGGTTCAGTGGTCAAGAGTACTTGCTGTTCTTGCATAGGACCCAGGTTCAGTTCCCAGCATCCACACAGTGGCTTATAACCATCTGTAATTCTACTTTCAAGGACACCAATACCCTCTTCTTGTCTTTGTGAGCAGAGGCAAGCATGACATGCATGTATATAAACACAAAAAATAAGATAAATAAATCAATTTTAATAAAAAATAAAACTTTGGAGTGTATGAATTTAGTAGCCACTAGCTTCCACCAACCCAAAATCTAAAAATGTCAAAAGGTGGCATCCAAGGCCTATAGCTGTGGTTTCCCTATTTAGCTGTATGTACCTCACTGATGTTTCTACTAACGTTTTTAAAATGTGCCTTGACTTACAACTTTCTTTTATGTTACTGTAAAAACATTATGAAACTGCTTCCAGAGTAAAATATGGAATGTGGGATAACATAAATCCATGCTCCCAGGTCATGGTCACTCTTAAGTAGGTCCAGAATAAAGTCTGCCTTCTGCCCTTTGAGGAGAGGGTTGTGGTTTTTCATCTCCAGCCATATAAGGACTTTTAGATATGACCATGAGTCTACAAAGAGAAAGGATTCTGAAAGAAGGTGAAAGGTGTGTCAAAATCTAACTTCCCAGGGGTCATAATTACTCTACAGGCAAGGTCATAGTGGGTCTCACATCACAGAGAAATGAAAAATGATGCAGTTCTCATCACTTAGGGTTAACAGATGGAAAACACTTGGATGCGGACAGACAGAGTTAAGACAAAAACATGTGATCAGTCATCTGCTTATAACCATAAAAAAATAAAATAAGATAAAATGGTATTGTGAGCTAATGTATTCATTTGTAAAGCAGGATGTGGGCCCAGAGGAGACAGAATGAGTGCGGTTAACACTTTCCCTCAGTCTTGAGCCCATTATCAGAAATTATTACTTGTAAGACAAAAGAAAGAGGTGAGTAGGGAGAGAGTGGAACAAACAGACCCAGTTGAAGTTAGAAACAGCAGAGCCAGAGGAGAGAGGACGGATAGAGAAACCAGGTCAGAGGACTGTGTAACACACTGATTACATGCAATGGCCAAGGGTGACCTAATGATTCTGGCAACTTCTATTGCAGCTATTGAAAGTCCTCTCTTTTCTCACTTACACACACACACACACACACACACACACACACACACACACACACACACAAACCTTCTTCTCTTGGACTCCAAGTTTTTCTCCCCTGTAAGGAAGTATAGTTCTTCAATGGCTATGTGTTGGGAAATGAGATGACAAAATCATTAACCTTGGGAAAGTATGAGGGGTGAGGATAAGGCTTGGAGGTGCAGCCTGGGATCTCCAGAAAGGCTCCTAGCATTCATGATATAGGAAGACAGCAAGTGCACTATGCTTGCAAGGGAAATAGAGGAGTGAGCGGGGAAATTGGATTGCCAACTTGACGATTCTATGAAGAATTTGATAAGCATGCTTTTAAGCAATTTTGTAGCTTTCTCAGACTAATTTCTCGAAGCTAATAACTTCATTCTCCATTTTTGTATGCAAATTCATTTTCTGACTATCTTAGAAAGAACATGTATATGAAAGTGTCTGTTCATCCTCAGATATTACAGCTTTGGGAAAACAAAGTGAAGACAAGTTTTATGTAATCTCATCACAGGGCTATATTTTCAAAAAGGAGGAAGTATGAACTAATAGTATGCCTATTACTTTACACATCTTAAACTTGACATTTGGTGTTCTGAGACCCATTTCCCAGCATTTAAAAAAATAAATAAATTGTGATATCTCCTTTCTTTGCCTTATAAATAACATTCCATTTAGTCAGTTCAAATAGGGAAACAAACTTCTAACGGCATCCATTTGCACTGTTGCTAATGACAACCCCAAAACTTTTAAGAGCATACAGGCTTGCTGTATATTTAAACAAACTTAATATGCTCCAGAGAATCCCTACAGCATTTCTGTGTTTGGAATTCTTCATTACCCACCATTAAAATTATGATTTCTCTTTTTATTTTCTGCCTCTCAAGTTGTCTCCCATGGCACTTTTCACCAGGACATGCCTGTTATCTATGAACCTCGGAAGGTCTATTTTTAACCCCTGCACTTGTACCCTCTTGCATTTATAGAGCAGAAATGTGTCCTATATAACAAATCCATTCTTTTAGTTTCATGCTGGCATTTCAGACTGCGGCCAGTTGGACAGATACTTCATTCAGTCACTGACAGTTCATTCTGGCCAGACTAGTGCAGCTGGGGGATTAGAATTTCTCAGTCATTGAGTAGGTATTTTTTTCCCTTGAGACAGATTTACAGTCTTTAAAACAGGCTAATTTATCTCATATATCTTCACAATGCCATAAGTGAGCTAACAATTGCCCTATCAGTACAGTGTTCTTGCTACCAAGGAGAACTATGCCACTAACAAAGAATGAGGCAAAAAAAAAAAAAAAAAAAAATACTTGGGAAAGAATATCCACAGAGATTTGTGTATGGCCTATTTTCCTGGAGACTCTCAACTTTCACTTAAGGATAATTATCCTTGGAAACATAAAATAAGCCGTTTCCAGATAGAATGCAAATAACATTAACAATTACTTATGTTAGAGATTATACAATAGAAAGTGGAGATATACAACAGAAAAGATAATAGTTCCCATTCTAGATATCATTAGGAAAATCAGTAGATTCTTTTCATTGATAACTCAGTAATTCCCACTATAGCTTCCATTGAGTGCTGTGGAAGTACAAAGACAAGAGTTAAGCCAAGTTCGCACATGTGGACTAGGAATCGTCTCTGAAATAGCTTTATAAAAGAGCACTAGAGCACCAGCCCCTTACTTTTAGTAAAGATAGTGAGAAAAGTGCATTGTCCAAAAATAAAAGATTGGCACAGAACAACAGAATTTAGAAGCAGTATTTGACTTATAGGAACTATATGTGGGTCCTGTGAGTGCAAGACTGGGACAATTAGACTAGGAAACTGGAGTGTTAATTGGTAGATTAAAGGAAATCAGTGGATGAAAGGGCATGTGTTCATGCCCAAGAAAACAAGTCTTAGAGGTATAAAGATTGAAGACAATGATTCTAGTGGGCATGGTGTTGCAAAGAGCACTAAATAAGGTAGGGTGATTGGGATGAACAAATCAGAAGAGTGCGTGCCTGGAAAGAAAACCAACTGTACGGACTCATCCTACAGCAAGGTGCTTGGTGTTTCAGAGTGGATACAAATGTTCCTCTCAAGTTAAGAGGAATGTTATGACAGAGAAGCGTTTTGAAGACTATGGCTTTACTAAAATTAGAGAAGCCCAGAAGGATGCTGGCTTTCTTAATATATATCGTTGGAAAGAAGTCATGTGTGATGGAGTGTCAACCATGCAAGGTGATTAAATTGGTGGCTATACTGAGATCATAGATCAGAGAGGGGCAGAACTGAAACTAGAAATGGGTACAGGGGGGAGAAATCAGGAGGGGAAGGGATACATTTTAGATGAAAGGACCAAGGAGGTGTTTGTGTCTTCAGTGCTACAGGGAGTTAGCAGCTTTGGTTAGCAGCTTTGGCTCATTCTGAAGGACCCAGTGACACGTCTTTCTCTGCTTTAATTGGAGAGGATAAAATTATTTCCTACTTTCACTTGAATCCCTGATAAGAAAAAGGAAGAAAGAACATTCACTCTCAAAATCTCTCGATTCTCAGAAATGCAAGGAGCTGCTAATTAAGTTGACGGGTTTGCCAGTCTTAGCATTTTTAACAATTTCCCAGTGAGCCTCATGTCTCTGCTACCTAAGCTGATAACACACACAATATGCCTATCTACAGCAATTTCACTAACTCTCCAAATTAATAAGATAGAAGCAGTCACATCCTTTTGGAACTGTTGACATTAACACTTCCACATTCACCACTATCTTAAAAACAAGGGTTCTGTGGGGGTGCTTCTTGAAGCAGGCTTAGAAATGTAATACGATGCTTTTAGATGTCATATTTAACTCAAATGCCTAATCATTTGGTTGTCATTGGGAAGGTTTTACTGAAAAATACTGAACAACTGAAGTCATTTCATAGAACAACTCAACTTGAAATCTGCCCAACAATGGAACTTTGGTTAAACCATGTAATGTCAATAAACATTTTGATCATCAGTTTTTAGAAACAGCTTTTAAAAGTTTGAAACTATAATTCCCTGTGTCAAAGTCTTACGCCCATCTAATATAAATATATATTTACATCAGAACAAGATTGCTGTAGTTATAACATATTTATGGGTAATAATCCTCCTAGGGATTACATGCTAAATGATCCCTATTCTATTGGTTTCAAGACAAAATTACATTTTGCATAGAGTCATGTATATACTTTTGTACTACATGGCCATTAAATAATAATGAGAACACATTAATTGGTTCAGGTTAACTTTGAGGCAATATTATGGTTTATGGAGAGAACAATTTGTTATATTTATTTTTTGTTAATTGCCATGCATAGATTGATGTCTACTATAGGTGCAGTTATTTCTTTTCTTTTATTCTCTTACTAAAACAAACTTTTAAAATGTGTTATAATCCAGAAAGATTATGCAATAGGAAAAAGAAGAAAAGAAATTATGAAAAAAAAGAAACTATTGACTTAGAATATCACATTAAAAGAATTAAATATGTATCACCACAAAATAAATAAGCTAGTTTCTGAGTAAAATAGGAAGTAAAGGATGAAGGGAAATTGATTTGCATAATAAAAGCTAAAACTGTCTCTTTTATCTGAAACATTCAGATTATTAATGGTAAGGTAGTTTTATATTACATTATGTAAATAGTTTCTACAAATCTGTCATTGATAATAAATCTCTAATATTTCCTGTAGCTTCACAACTTGTCCTAGTTCTAAATTCTGTTACTATGACAAAAACATGACCAAAATCAAGTTCCGGTGGGGGAGAAAAGGTTTAAATGGATTTACTTTCAAGTCATGGTCTATCACAGAGGGAAGACAAGGCAAGAACTCAAGCAGAAACCACGGAGCAAGACTACTGACTTCCTGACTATCTCACAGCTTGTGTTCAGCTAGCTTTCTCATATATCCCAGACCTACCTGCCTGAGGATAGTGCCACCCTGCAGTGGGCTGTGCCCTACCCCTCAATCATCAGCCAAGACAACCTGTTAAAGGCTTGCACAGGCCCATCTGATCAAAGAAATCCTCCCAATGACTCCCTCGGATGACTCTAGGCTGTGTCAAGTTGACAGCTGGAGATAACTAGGACTTTATTTAAAGAAAGATACTGAGACTGTTTTGGGAACCAAAAGCAGACAAAAAGTAGTTGTCTAAATATATAGTAGGAAAGGCCATGTGTAAAGGAAGGTACTGCAAAATTAGAAGTTTTTGGAGAATGAAAACATTCACTTAATAAATTGGTTTCTAAGGTATTACTTAAGAAACCAAAAACATAGACTACTTAGGTTTACTGTGCGTGAACCTGATCCACATGCAGAATACAACATACACATATAGGACTTCTTGGTGGGATCTGAGGCCAAAAGATCTACAAGCATCTTTTATCCCCACCACACACTATCAAGAACGGAATGTTGAGTTCTATTCCTGGGCCCCACATAATAGAAGATGAGAACCAACTCCTGTGAAGACTTCTTGCTCCTCCACAAGCATGCATCCTCCCACACACAGTAAAGAAAAATAATGCAAGAAACCCTCACATTGAGTGATTAGCCTTGAAACAGAATCTTTTAATGACAACTATGCCCATTTAAAAATCTTTGTTTTTAATGTGTATTTTTACATTGAAGTAGAATAAAATGGCATAGAAAGTTGACTCTGATTCAGTATGCTATATTATATACACACACTCACATGATATTGTTATGAGAACATAGATATGTGAGTCCATATTTGCTCATTTGTTACACATGTGTTTTGCCTGGGTTAGTATGTAACATGGGCCTTCTGTTGACACCTTTGATTCTCTATCCCTAACTTCACCTTTGGCTGGCTTTTGCATTTCAAAATTGTTGTTCTATCTTGAACTATTAATACCATGAATAGTTTATGAATATAAACTTTACTCTGACCCTCTTAGTATCCTCCACATGGACTACCCTTCTCAGTGCATATTGGTCAGCCTCTGAATATGACTTGCCAACATGTGTAGCATCTTTCAACAATAGCAGCTAAGGACAATTACTGATACTTTATTCACTAACCACTATCTAGAAACCTCTTATTGTTGTGACCGGGACTCTTCAATAGCCACATTTGCCACATTGTCTTCTCCCAGATGCAAGTAGAAACTTACACCTAACTTCAATCAGCTGCTCTCATGCTGATTGAGAAACATGATGCCATGTGCCCAAAATCACTTGTGGGCATTTATTGGGATTCATGAGGCAGCATTTGTATGACTTTGAGGTGTGAGATACTCAGGGAAGAGAATGCTTAGTTAATGATGCTTAACGAGTAAAATTGTAACTAATGGGATTTTAAATGGATACCATAGTGACTGTACACCTCATTTCACTAGTAATACTCATTGACTTTACCATGTAAAATCTCATGGGTTTGAATCTTTGGGCCTTTTAAAAGGTCAGGAGAAACTTGAAATCCAACCAGGGACCCAGAAGTCCATCCAAGTATACCTGAAAGAGCAAAATAGGAAGAAATAATAGTTTCCTGTTCCTTCATAGACTATGCAGACTAAAACGCATGGAGGCAGCTGAAGTGTTTTAGCATGTGCTATCAGGAATTGCAGATCACCTTCTAAACAAGCTATCCAGGTCCCTCAGAAGCAAAGATACATGGTAATGACACAGCCCTTCATAGATGTTGCCTTAGCAACACTCCCCCCTCCAGGTGATAGAATATGTCTTTTGATGGTCTGAGGAGATGCCTCTATGGGTAAAGGAAGACACGTGCCACCAAGCATGGCATGTTGAGTTCTATTCATGAGCTCCACATAGTATAAGATGGGAACCAACCCCTACAAGTATTCCTTGCTCCTCCACAAGCATGCATCCCCCCCACATACAGTAAATAAAAGCAGAATAAAAATAATGCAAGAAATCTACACATTGAGGGATTAGCCTTGAAACAGAATCATTTAATAACAACTATGCCCATTTTAAAATCTATCTTTGTTTTTAATGTGTATTTTTACATTGAAGTAGAATAAAATGGCATAGAAAGTTGACTCTGATTCAGTATGCTATATTATATACACACACTCACATAATATGGTTAGGAGAACATAGATATGTGAGTCTGTATTTGCCTTAAAGCATATGTGTGTGCTCTGCTTAGACTTCTGTTATATTTCATTGTTGCATCATCTTTAATAGCAATGTCTAAATCAACATCTGTGCCTTATCCACAAGAATCTCATTGCCTTTCTGAGATGGGCAGTGGGGCTTGTGGGACAAGCTTGCCATCTAACATGCTGCTTTTGTACAGTCCTTGTAGACACTAAGCTCTTCCTGCCTCGAATACATGATGCCCTTCTTTTGTGATGGCCACTTGCAAAAATAAGGAAGGAAGGAAGGAAGGAAGGAAGGAAGGAAGGAAAGAAAGGAAGGAAGGAAGGAAGGAAGGAAGGAAAAAGAAAGACAGAAAGAAATAAAGAAGGAAAGAGGAAACGATGGAAAGGTACAGGGAGACCTCATTCTGGGTGTTGTTTGTACAATCTGTCTACACACCATCATATTCCCACTTCTCTTCCCTCCCATACTCAGAATCATCCCTACATAGCAGAGAACCGGGTTGGGGTGAACTATTCTAAGGACGGCATCCTAAAACAGAAAGGAGCAGATGCAGCCACATTTCTCGAGTGACAGCATTCCACAGCGAACACTCGTTCAACCAGAATCTGCGTAGGCAGCTTCACATATGTATTTATAAGTTACATGAATGGGTGTGCAATTCCAAACTGCTTGTTCTTTTAGTGTTTCCCCCCTCTCTCTCAGAAGAAAGAGAAGCTTAGGCCTCAGAGTTGACCAGACGGGGCACATAATGGTTTGTGATTCCATTTGCGCACTGTGTGGATATGACAGGTTCACCCCATTCTCAAAGAGACAGACTTCCATCTGTTGGGACTGACCATAGTTCTTTGTATTAATCCAGCTTAGGCTCTGAAATCACTCGGTATTTAGAGATCTCCTTTGCCAGTGCCAGACTGTCACTAGTGGGTATTTTTATGTCACAGTTTAGAGTCCTGTGTAAGCAAAGTAGTTGGGATCACAATGGAAAATACATGACAAACTGTCCAAGTAAGGACATTTCTGCTGCCTTAGGAAATAGAGAGAAAAGTGGCATGCTGGGTGAGTGTTTTGCTTGGTGATAAATCAAGGACAGAGGCAGGAATGGAGCACAGACTTTCTAGTTCTCACCTATGACAATGCCAAGAAGTCGCACAAAAGACAAGTTTTATTGCTTATGATGGTCGCCAAGTAAAATAAGACACAGCACGCATCTGCAGCTTACGCTTTTACCATTGCCAACACCCTTCCCACAATTGTTTTGAGCAATATCATTTGGAATTAATCAACTCTTTCAAAAAGCCACCCATCTTCTTCTAAAGAGATGATTGTCTATTACTCTTTACAAACAAGTCCTTGCACAGACTGTCCATGATGGAACTAGGGAAGAGGTGGAGGAGAAGGTCTCCTTGCCAGTCTTAATTGAGAAAGGTTTTGTTGAAATGAAAGCCAGCAGTGGACTGTAGGGCTTGGCAGGGCACCCAAAAGAGAATTTCTGTGTGAGCTGAGGGTCTTCCAAGGGGTGCTGTAGGTAGAAAAAAGGAACACTGGCTGGAATATGCATCCATGTGAAGTTTAGAATTCAAAGTAAAAGACAGACAAGATTTAATCTGTCTCTGTAATGAAGGAAACCTATTCAGTGGATGATTTCCCCCACTTCTCAAATTTAGGGAAATGGTAGGGAAGACAGAAAATTGGACCTTGATGGGTGCTATTCTCTGATTCTTCTGACACAGCATCTTTGGGAATTGAGTTAGATGTAGATTAAGTCTCCTAGCTGGCGCCAATGATATTACATACTTCAGCTAAATCTACATGAGATCTGGGGAATTTACAGTTGTGCCTCCTCCATTTGGGCCCTATTAAATATGCTTCTGAGAGTAGTTATGGCTGTCTACTAATTAGGACATATACTTGGTTTAATACATCCCCTCACTTGATAAGGGTACCTCAGTCATGTGGAACTGTGCATCTGAAATACAGGGTATATAGGACACAGTGGCAACCACGGAGTGTAGAGTGAGGTAGCCACATTCTGATGACCAGTCTGCCTCCTGAAGCCTTGGTCCTTTACTCTCTTGAGTCACCTCTTCAATATTACTTTTCTCAAGTATGAGAACATTTGTGTATTCACCAGACACACAACTGTGACCTTGTGTCTATTGCCACCCTGTTCTTAGTTTCTACAGGAACAGGTTGTGTTTAAGAGGTCCTCAGCATGTATCTTACAAAATCCTGTTAATGTTTACTGTTAAGTTACAATTTTATAACCAGAGAAATTATGATGACAGGGAAAGGTAGGAATCAGACAATCAGGGCTCAAATTTACTTAGCCACTATAAATTTTTAGGTTTCAGTTCATCTGCATATAACATGAGGATAAAAATGCCCAAATCTGTAAAGTTTAGTGGCAGATGAGATATTAGTTGGTGGGTATAATTCTGTATGCTTAAGGAGCCAACAAAGGTCAGCTCATTAATAACTCATTTCACATCCTCAGATATGTAATATTTTCAAGACAGAAAAAAAAACATAGAAAGAATTCCTTCTTTCATGTTCCAAACAACTGTCCCCCAATCCAAGTTGTTGCAGTTGTGTAATAGAAATGAACAGAGTTCTGGCCAGGAAGAGCATTTGTAGCCTGCAATCTGCTGCAGCTGTTGGTTATCAAATAAGGGCTTTGACTCTTATCCCAAAGCAAGCAAACTTAAAGTACCCTCCAGACTTTTCTACTCTCTCAGATTCCGATTTTGTTGGTTGCGGCATGATTTTTATATTCTACAGACCTTCTCTGAATATAAAACTCAGCATAATTAGTTAGCTCTTCTTCCCAAATATACACAGCCTAAGCCATCAAGAATACAACTCTTCTACGCTCGTCTATGCTCTTCCATGCTCTTCTATTCCATCTTTCCTCTACAAATCAAAATTGTCATAAGAATCTTCAGATAATTCAGTATAGTGTCTGTCTCATGTTAAACCGTTACTTTTTGATAGCAGTACAGAAAAATAAAACTGTTGCTATCGAATGCTGAGAGGAGTCTCCTGTCCACAACGATGTCTGGATTGGCAAATACCATAAGTTAACTATAATCAAGGGCTTATGAGACTACAAGCCCATGAGAATGCTCTGTGGCCACATGAGAGAATAATCCTCTTTAACTCTCCTGCTGCTGTGTGCACTTACTTCTTTGCAGAGGACAAAGATGTGAAAGAAACAGAATGTTCTACATTTTTGCAGTTTATACCTTCTCAATTTAGCTAGATAGACTCTATCTTCTAATAATGCAATAAAAACCTTATCTGGGACTTAACCCAACTTTTCAGAGTACACACACTGTTCATTTCTTAAGCAGATTCATGGCAGGTAAGCAATAGGCTTGCAAACAATCCCCTGCCCTTAATCGAGTTATTGCTGGTGTGTGTGTTCACAAATTCAATCTCAAATGAAGTTGGCAAAAGTGGTTTGCAAATGCATTTTCTCAAAGGGGGAAAAAAAAACAAAAAAACGGGACATGGCTTGGCTCTCTCTGACTTAATTCCTCTAGCAAACACTTATCCAGATGCACTTACTCCACCCTGTCACAGGAAGGGCCTTGTCATTGTGTCTGTGCTCCTATAATTAAGGCTTTAGGAATGTGGGGGAAAGTTGCTTGGTGTATTTAATTAAAGTTAGTAGGGGATTTAAAGCCAGGCAAGCATTGTCAGTACTTAGTGTTTAATACAAAGAAAGCCAGGTGCTTAGAAATCAATGCCAGGAGAAAGTAGAGTGTTCTTATACTCAGAAAGAACATTTTATATTCAGTCATCAGATTCCTCAGAAAACACCATAAAATATCAGATGCTAAGTGGGTAGCAAAGACTTAACCAAGCTAGAGTAATTTACATAGTTACTCCTGAGATTTAATTCTTTGTCTTAAAAGTACAAAGGAAATTGCAATGATACAGGAACTAATATGAGAGATGAGAGTGGAGACCAAACAAACCAAAATAATAGTTAAGAAAAAATGAGACTATTCAAGCGCAAAGATACCATATAACGGGAATTCAGCAGAAACACAAGAAGAAATGTTACTACTTGGCACATGGCAAGTATATAAGGACAAGGGGTAAGTGCACAGCCTCCCAGGGGCCGAATCTGGGACCATTTAAAGCAAATAATGGCAATGCAATTAGAGTAGTAGATTATAATGAAAGAAAAAATTAGAAATGAGCTCATATTAACATTAAAAGTTTTTAAATAAGTAAACTGGAGAGGAGGGAATTCTGGCAAGAACCATCTTTGGAATACAACAGAGAGCAGAAGTCCAAAAAGAAAAATGACATTCGTGTGATTTCAGTTCAACCATACACAAATCTCTTAATTACTACAAAAGAAGAAATAGTTTCTCATTTTCATTGAACTAATTACATCTGCAGTGACCCTAGTTATGTATAAGGTCACATTTGTTGTTATTATGATGAAACATTTGAGTCTGAGTACTGTGTGGTGCAAAGATGCTCATTGCTCTAAGCATGTAGCTCAACATTTGAGATGTTCTGCTAAAATCCAATTCTTCTCTTAATCTCAGAATGTAGTTTGGTTGTTCCTTCTCTCCCGAAGGCTCATGTTTTGGAAGTTGAAAGGTAAATAGGACCTTTAAGAGTAGAAACTCAACAACATGCAGTTAGTTCATTCTGGGATGCAAACATCTGGGGAGATTAGGTAGTTCATGTGATTTCTAGAGCATTACTATATAGAGAATAAGACTAGCCCTTCACCTACCCCCTTCCCTTTTCACCATGTCATCAGATCCCTACAAACAACATCCCACTATGGTGCTTTCCACCATGAGACCTTCACCAGAGCCAAGGCAATGTTGGCACTGTACCCTTGAGTCCATAAAACTGTGGCCTTAATAAACATCATTCTATTACTTTTGGTGTAAAGCAGTGCCAGAACTCAGAGCCTTCTACATGCTAAGCTGGAGCTCTAGCACTGAGCTATGTTCCTAATGCAATAAACACCTTTGCTTTATACAGTATCCAGCCTCATGTGTTTCATTAGAGTAACAAGAAAAAAGGGGGGTGGCTTATACATAAATAGGGACATTGCTGGTGCAATTAGTTGAATGAAAATGAAGACATACCAGAGTGGACACTTAAGTCAGTAGGATTGGTATCTACACAGAAGGAAAAAATGAAAAGAAAAAGACACAGACACACAAGAAATTGTGTCTATGATGACAGAAATTGGTGTTTTACTGTTGAACCCCAGGAAATGTCTGAAGATACCAGGGTCTGAAAAGGTTAAGAAAGGACCGCCCTCCTTCAAAGGCTGAAGAGGGAACAAAGTCATAAGAAAAGCTTGTCTACAGAATCCCAAAGTAAAGGACGATGAGAAAACAAAGGTCTGTTACCTTCAGCCACATAGCCTCTGAAGCTTTGCTATGACAGCATCAGTAGATGAACATAGTAACTTAACTCACAAAACCTTAGCAGATACCACCTCAATAAAATGAGCAAAATGAACATCACTGATAAATATTATCACCTTCTAATACAACCTACTAGGATGGACATGACCTCACATTCTCAAAACTCTTGACAAAAAGGACTCTTATCAATTTGACATTTAGAAATAATAAATTCAAACTGATGAAGTCTACCTTAATAGCTGATACTTAAGAAAATAAGAAGGGGGGAAGTCCCCTCTCCCACACACACACCCAAAAAAAGCCAGGTACAAAGAACCAAGATGAAGAAAAACTAGGGTACTAGTGTTTAAAAAAATGAAATATGGGAAATGAGATTAAGGCTTATTTAAGAAATCTTTTGGGGATTTATTTATTTATTATGAGTATGAAATTTTTGCTTCATGTATTTATTATACCAAGTGCATGCTTTGTCCCTGAAGAAGCCAGAAGGTGTCATTGGATCCCCTGGATTGGATGTTACAGGGGGCTATGAGCTGCTTTGTGGGTGGTGGGAATTGGACTCAGGTCCTCTGTAAAGGTGGTCAATGCTGTATGTATGTATGTATGTATGTATGTATGTATGTATGTATGTATATTGACTGAAGATTAATGTAGTTTTGAGTTTTCAGATCACTGTACTGTGGCTGCACAAGTGTTGTCATTATGGGAACTGAGTAGAGATACTGAGTAACTCTGTGTTCTTTTCTTCATTGTTTAAAACCAGGCCTTATGTAGGCCAAGTTAGCTTCAAATTCTTAGGGCATCAAAGGCTGACCTTCAACTCCTGATCCTCTGGCCTCCATCTCCCTCAGTTTTGCAACTTGCTTTATGTCTAAAAGCATTACAAAATGAAGTAGTTTTAAAGGGAACTGTAAATAAAACATAACAGAAAATATAATAGAAATTGGGCAAGAACACTGAAAGAAATACCTCTTGCCATATAAGAAGCAGGCTTGAAGAAAATAAATGAAAGGAATGTGAAGTCCTAAACCAATTAAGAACACTTCGCTAAGCTGATTAATAATGTAGACAAAAGGAATAGTCAAAAAGAAAAATTCCATTTATGCATCTAATATGCCCCCAAGCAAGGGCAGTAACTTTACAGCAAGGGCTGTGAGTGTGCCAGATCCTTCCACACCATGCTTTGTTCACTCTGCCCTCAGGAGGCTCGAGGC
The DNA here is from genome assembly GCF_943737965.1 of Phodopus roborovskii. Classification (NCBI taxonomy): domain Eukaryota; kingdom Metazoa; phylum Chordata; class Mammalia; order Rodentia; family Cricetidae; genus Phodopus; species Phodopus roborovskii. The sequence continues at coordinate 9,382,838 of NW_026126549.1, read as the reverse complement.
CAGTCCTCTTCGTCCAGTGTTACTTCCCTGGCCAAAGTGAAACAACTCATCTCAAAGTCTAGCAACAAGGAGTCCTGCAGGTTGGCATCCTCTGAATCCTTCAGAGTCAGAGCTCTCCCAACTCCACCAAGAGAGCACTGAGGATAATTCATTAGAAGTCCAGCTTTCCATTATGTTAACATGTAAGTTTCTCTGCCATCTTCACATCTTATCCCACTGTCCCTATTATTCCTCATTGGAGAGCTTATACTATAATAAAAATAATTTACAATTTAAGCATTTTTTTCTTTTGTTCATGTTTCAAGTTAACCTAAGCATAGACATCTCAACCAACAAATACGAGCAAGGTTTTGGGAGTTGAGGTGACAGGGTATGAAGCTATGAGGTTGTACTGGAATTAAGTGCTCTGCAATTCACGATGGAGAGGTGAGAGTATTCCTCACTCACAAATAACAGCTTAGGTTTCAGGAAGATCTTCTAGAAATTAAGGAAGGGAAGAAAGGAAAGGGAAAGCCAAAGGAATCCTAGAACAATAAACAAGGGTATCAATACAAGATCCCACAGCAAACTAGAAAAGAACTATCTGACGGTGCAGGGGGAAGGGCCAAAATTACAAAAACTTGATTTGTCTTCTTTCTTCTATCTCCTAATTTAGTAAAATTCCACTGCTTTAAAAAAAAATGAGACCTTTCCCACAACTGGCTCTTTTAAATATCCAGGCTCCCCTAAGCCCCTCTGTGGAGAAGAGCCTAAGCCATTGCAGCTGGGCCCAACGCTGCTTTCCTGAGCTGTTTTAGCAGTTCTCTTACAGGGACCCATGTTGCCAGGTGAATCCCTGCAGATGTGCACAGCCCACTCCCAGTCCTCACAACTCCCAAAGCAGCAGTAGGTAGAGAAGTGCAATACACTAATGCACCATGCCTTAAACTAATTCCTCTCTAGACTCAAAGCCTGCAGTATGTCTCATCTTTCCAACAATCCCTTTAGGAGAAAATTCTGGAACTTGTTCAACAATGTGCTTACCGGCCTATGGGAGCTCTGGCTGTCATTTCTTTGTTCCCTCAGGTATATGTGTTTAGAGTTCTTGGTGGTAATGAAGGCTCAAGAGAAGGCTTAAGTTATTCTTGGCTTTCACTGTTGGAGGGCAGCAGAACTGCTGACAGGGGCTTTGTAATTGGGTGTCCCTGGGAACTACCTAAGTGCCTCGTTTTACGAAATGCATGCTTTTCCTACACGAGCATGAATCAAAAGACGTTCTGCCTGAAAAAAATCCAACACTAGTCTTTTTTAAAAAAAGAAGTCATTGGTCTCTAGACAGTTATGAAGCAACCATTATGCTTTGTGGGTCTCAAACCCCTGACAAATGGTCTCCAAACTTTCAAGAAAACATGTCACTGGTGTATTTTAAGAAGTCAAAAGATATTGTCTGTTTGTAAACAATGGTAATTTTCTGCCTGCATTGTTTGAGTTATGGGACTTACATACTTTTAGAAAACTAACATTAACATACTCGTTTCCCAGGAACATTTTTGTTGTAAAAAACAGAAATCTGATTCAAATTGGCTTAATTCATGGTGACAAGGAGATGTATAGAGAGTAGACTAGAAATGGAGAGAAACATATATGGCTATAAATTTTAAAAAATTCATGCTTTTGCTATTATTAAACATTGCTGTATCATAGCAAATGATGATGTCTACAATCAACCTGTTTCCTCATATCCATCATCTTTGTTGACTAAGTTTTCACACAAATTTTCTCAATGGTAGTAAATAAAGCTTCTGAGGTTTCCAGATTCATAAAATTAAACCTGAATGATAGTTACACAAATATACCACATTGCTACTGCCATCACTGTTAGCAATGGCAAACACTCACATTTAAGTTGTACGCTATTCACTGTGGCTAAGGGTAGAAGACAGTCCTCATGGACTTGTGGTGAGTGGGATCTACATTAGAGCAGGAATGAAAGCCACCTGACCGGAATGTAGTGGAGTAAATCCTTAGGGAGAAATTCAGAGTAGATAGACGTAATATTTAGCAATACATGTTCCAAGACAAACCCTTCAAGTTTCTGGTAATCTCAGCTTCCCTAACAGTGTGTCTTGGTGCCTAGTATGATACCTGTAACGAGATACAAGTCATTGCATTTTTACAAGTTTTCTTCAGTGAGATATTTGTGTGAACCATTATGATAAAATATCCAGTTTTACAACCAGAAATTGCAAGAACACATCTGTGGATGAATAAATGAATAGCCACAGGGAGTTAATTGCCATTAACCAGGAACTCTTCTGTGTTGATTTGAGTTTACACGCCTCTGAGCCTTTATGAAATTACAGAGCTCCTGTTTTCTAAATTTAGCTGAGGGCATAGACTGAAAATCCATTCTGTTCAGACAATGTGGAATTCTGCATCCTAAAGGCTTACAGACACAATGTGAGAGCTGCAGACCTAGTTTCTCTAGAATAAGTTTAATGCCGAGAGTGTGTAATACTTTTTAAAGGACACTTCAGTTGTCTGAGAACTGTGATGTGTGGCTTATGGTAAGCCTGGCGGCGGCCAAGAATAAAGCCATGTCCTAATCACTGGGAACTAAATGTTGCATTAAAAGGAAAAGGTGTATTTGCAGACATGGTTTATTCAAAGGCCGTGGACTGGAAAGATTAACCTGGATATGTGGATGAGTCACAAATTTAGTACCAAGTGAGCTTTCAAGACAGAGCAAGACAGAGGTCTGAGTTGAGTTGGAAATGGTTGCCTGACTGGGAGTGCTGACTTTGAGTGGTGTAAAGTACAATGGAAACCCCTAGAAGCTGGAGGAGTGGGGCTAAACTTCCTTCTTGATCCACCAGGCGAACACAGTTGACAATGTTGTGATACCATCAACAGCCTAGACTGTGGTAGCTTGTTATACTGGTTATAGATACAAGCAACTAATATGACAAGAAATGATCCAAGAATGTCTGCATTGAAAAAGGAAGAGGTTAAGCACTTAAGGTGTGATCTGATCACTGCCTCCTTACCTCTCTTTCCATAGCTCAGTTTTATAGAGGTTTTACTCCAAGTGACCACTACCTTCTCCATCCTTCCTGTACCACCCTCAATGATCCTCTTCTTCCCCACAAATAGCACCCCTTCTGTTTTCATATATATTCTGTTTTCATATATATATATATATATATATATATATATATATATATGCCTAGATTCTGTATACTGTTTTGTTTTTCTTCTCTTACATATTACCTTCTCTATTTCTTGTAGATATGCTCTCCCCTCACAGGCAAGATTCTAATTTCATGTCAAATGTGTGTGTGCGTGTGTCCACGTGCACACACACACACACACATTCAAATCTACTTTCTCATTCTGAGTGTGATTTATTTCACTAATATGATAGTCCACAATTTAGGCACATTTTCTAAAAATTACATATTTAGTTTTTTCTTGTATGTGTATAAAACCCACTTGTATATACCACATCCTCTTTATCCATTCACCTGCTAAAAAGCCAATGTAGTTGTAGACCACTGTTATTATGAATGATATAGCAATAGATCTGGAAATGAAAGTATCTATATGATAGTGTGGTATACTGACTTAAATTCTTTTGGGAATAAATACAGTTGTGGTATAGAAAGTGTGATATCTCTAGTTTTAGATTCTGAGGGACCTCCATACTGAGTCTGTCATGGTTTATATTCACAGCAGAAACAAATCAGGGTTCCTCTTTTGCTACATCCTTACCAGGATCTGTCATTATTTGCATTCTTGCTGATAGCTATTCTAAATGAAGATAAGACTGAATCTTGATGCAGTTTAATTTGCATTTTTCTGGGTGGCTAAGGATGTAGAACAATCAAGTATTTATCATTGGTAATTTCTATTTCTTCTTTTTGAGAAGTGAGGAGATGTGTTTCACATTCAGATATTAGTGATTTGAAAATAGAGAATGAAAAGGGGTTTTTCAAGTTATCAAACATAAAAAATTATGGATGACCTACTAATAAGCAAAACTGGCTCTACAAGTAAAATGTAAAGAAAATAAGGACATTTATAATGAAAATAGGGTCAATACATAAGGAATATATACAATGATAGGTGAGGCAGCCACAGAATTGAGAGAAAATACACAGTTCTAAACAATATTGGATATTCAATACTCATTTATCTTAATGACAGGGAAAAAACAGGAACTAGAAGAATTGGGCAATGTTGTAAACCAACTAGACCTATCAGACATCCATAGAAAACTCAGCCCGATAATCACAAACTATTTCCTTTAAAAGACACCAAGGGACCAGCAATTTGACTCAGAGGGAGAAGGTACTTGCTGCCAAGCCTGACAACTTGGGTTTAGTATCAGAATCCATATGCTAGAAAGATAAAACGGAGTTCCAACATACTGGCCTCTGGCCTCTAAACATGTGCTGTGGCAGGTACACATCCACAAACAAACACATACAAATAAATAAGCTTAAAATAAATTAATAAACAAACAAACAAATAAATAAATAAATAAATAAAAGACTACCTGAAGGCAAACTTGGTGACACAGTCTTATAATCCAAGCTACTTGGAAGGCTGAGTCTGGAAACTTGCAAATTCAAAGCCTGCTTAGAGTACAGAAGGAGATAAAGAAAGATCCAAATAACTTAGTAAGGTCCTGTTTAAAAACCTCTTAGAAGAGATGGGTTCCCAGGCTATGCCTTAGTGATGGAACTCTTATCTAGCACACATAGAAGACATCAATAAAGCCATGAATTCATTCTCTAAACAGAGAAATGGAAAGATTTCAACTATACAAACCATCAAATTTCAGAAGCAATAAATAAAAGAGTTATCATTCCCGACTTTGTCAAAGTGGATTTAAGGATCGCTAGCATCTAGTGAAAATCCAAATTCAAGATTATGTAGCTGTGCACAAGGTCCCAGAAAGATGCAGATCTCTAACCCACAGAGCAAAATAGAATATCTGAATCAACCTGACAAGTAAAATCACAGAAAAAATTTAATCATTACAGAAATGTGTGTGTGTGTGTGTGTGTGTGTGTGTGTGTGAATTTTTTCTTTAAATTTCTGGGCCAGTAAAATGGTTCAGTCACTTAAGATGCCTGCACCTAAGCCTAAACTCTGAATCTATTCCTGTGTTTACATGGTGTAAAGAGAGAGCTAACGTCTATAGATTGCCTTTGAACCTTCACACACTATTGCACACACACACACACACACACACACACATACACACACTCATAAGAGCAAAACAAATGAGTTAATCTATGAATGTACTTTAAGCTTTCTTAAAATTTAATGCTTTAATTTATATATTTGTATGTATATGAATATGTAGGCTCATGAATATACCCTAGCATAATGAACAACTTTTAAAAGTCAAGCATGGATTAGTATAATAAACTCCAGGCTATCTTGCCCAGGAGATTTTGGGATTATCCTATCTCCACCATGGTCATGTTGAAGAACCCTTGGGATTACAGATTCATGACTACTGCATCTAGCTTGTCACTTATGTTCTGGAGGTCAAGCTCATGTCTGGTTTACTGGGCCCTGACCACTCAGCCATCTCACCATCTCCCTAAAATCAAAAATATAATTTATTTTTAGTCAAAAACTACATTTACAACAACAACAACAAAAGAAATGAGGCCTAGCTGGCTTCTGTAGTGGAAATATTAAGACGATTTGCTATTGCAGATAGTGAAGAAACAGTAAAGAATAGAGAAAATCCAAAGGCTTTAGAGTATAATTCTCCTATGACACTATGAATATTTTTTTCCATTATACATTTGTGCAAACTCAGAGGACACACAACACCAAGACTGAGTCGTAAAATAAACTCAGGACTTTGGATGAGGGTGTGGTAGCAAGCACAGCCTACATCACAGTGCGTCCATGGAAGAGAGGTGATACACTCCAGAATTACTATCTGTAATTTCTGTTCAATTTTAGTAACTAGGAAAACAAGAAGAAAAAATACAGTACTGGCATGTGCTACATACACACTGTACAGCTGAGCTCCCAAATGCTTAGCTAAATCAAAAGACAATTTTTAAAGACTGCACATTGTCTGATCTCATTGATGTAAATGTTCAAAATAGGTAAATCCATAGAGACTGAAAATAGATTAATGGCTACCTGGGATCCCAGAAGATGGAGAAATTGTAGCAATGGCCAAATGCTATGCGTCTTCTTTTAAGATAATGAAAAGGCTCCAGTAGTGAAGGTTGATCAAGTCCATCAAAGTATTAAAACCCAGAATGATCATTTTAAGTGAATTTATGGCAGATGGGTAATATCTTTAAAAGCTATTTTAAATTACTTAAAAGCACAAACAATCTCTGAAAATTAGGGATGGTAAATCCATAAAGAACAAAACAAAGCAAAACTAGAGCATGAATGTTGGGACTGTAGCCTTCCTGGGTACAATCACAGGTCTCAACTAAATACTGATGCTTGGCAACCAGGAAGAAATGATCATGTCATAGGAAAAGTGGGGCTTAGAAATCACACCGTCCCTCCATCAAATTGGCTCTTGTAGTCAGGGTCACTTTCAATACCCACCAGCTCGAGATACCATCAACAATTCACACCTAGGACTGAGGTACAATTCATAAGAACAGCCTTTTTAGTTTGGAATACACTACATGTACATGATGTACATGGCTCGTAAATCTTCGAAATACACACACACACACACACACGCATGCACGTACGCACACACACACACACACACACACACATACACACCAGGATTCCTCACACCAAAATTCCATCCTATGACAAGCTCATATCCTAAAGTGACAAAACACAGTAAGACACAATCTTCACAGGCAAAGAGGTAAGAGCTAGAATAAATAATTAGCACATTCATCCTTAAAATATCAAGTCATATGACAGCAACAAAAATGGCTTTAATTGTTGTCATGTTAAATCAGAACTGTTAGTGTAAACTCAGGAAGAAAAACCAATGCAAAATGAAATAATGGTATTCAGGCAATCATCCTGTCATATAGATAACCAAAATTTAATTGAACTATATTCTTAAGAGTTGTAAATTTTACTATATCACTTGTTCCAAAAATTATATATATATATATATATTATTCATATATTTATATTGCATTTACATTATTTATAATACACAAAAGTATCAAGGTGCTGAGGCTGATAGCAAAACATTAGGCAGAACCAGGGGAGCCCTGCAGAAGAAGGAGAGGAAGGATTATAGGAGCCAGAGGGTTCAGGGACACCATGAGAACAAGGGCCACAGAATCAACTAAGCAGGGCTCATAGCATCTCATAAAGACTGAAGGGACAAACACAGACCCTGTATGGATCTAAGTTAGGTCCTTTGTACATATGTATGGTTGTATAGCTTGCTGTTCTTGGGACTCCCAACAATGGGAGTAGGGGGGGGTGTCTCTGTCTCTTGCTTGTGCGTGGGGCACTTTTCCACATACTGGGTTGCCATGTCCAGCTATGATATGAGAGTTTGTGTCCAATCTTGTTAGGCTGCGTTCAGTGGGTATCTCTGGGAGGCCTGCTCTTATTTCCTGCTTTCTATTTTTTGAAGGGAAACAGAGAAGGAGTTCATCTAGAGTGGAGGGAGAGGAAACTGCAGTTGGGATGTGATATATGAGAAAGAATAAAAGTTAAAAGAAAAAAGAAAAAAGAAAGATCCCCCCCCAGACCCTTGGAATGGAGGAAAATCACATGTGAACTACATGGCATCAACATATCACATAAAAAAAAAAAGTTAAAGATGCAGTGGCAAAACTTTCTAGAGGACTAGAGAGCCAAATAGAAGCATGGTGTAATTTAAATGTCATTGATAATATGCCAACTACCACTTCTGTTTTCTCCTATCATGGTAGGGGCTAAATGTTGCCTTAACAGTAAACCCTGGAGAGTATGTTGAAGATTCATGTATTTGTTTGTTTTTACTTTTTCCTAGTCTTTCTGGTCCATCCATCCAGTAGCCATTTTTTACTCTCATAGGCATAAAAAAAAAAAGAAACTTGAATGTTAATTCCTGCCCTCATTACCTTCCTAGCCCTAAGCAGTGTGAGTGCTTACACATTATGTCTGGTAGGCTTTTAACCTGGAAAGATGCCTTCTCCTGAGGGAAGTGTGTCTAACATTCATTAGGAAGGAAAGAACTTGGTGGGAAGGACTATAGTCAGGTAGAGTGAAGCCAAGGAGGTATTTCAACAAATATAACTGGAAGATGCCCACATAAGTAGAAAAGATGAGCAACGGGGGACCTCATGCAGTCGATTGAATATGGGTGGCATAATATTCCTGTTAGATGGTAAACAGCATCATTGTGTGAGCTACCATGTGGGTACTGGGAACTGAACCCATGTCTTCTGGAAGAGGATCCAGCACTCTTAACTGCTGAGCCATCTCTCCAGCCTTAAACTGCATCATTGGGAAGAGACATTCTTTCAGATCTTTATATCACACAGTATCAATGCAATCCCCTAATGCTTGTATTTAGCACGTGCAAATCTTTGTACCAGAAAGCTTTGTCTTAGATTTGACTGGCACCCAGTTGAATTTTGTAGAAAGAAAGGAGGCAGAGGGAACAGTTACCTCAATAAGGATGAAGGATGGTGCTATATAATAACCCTGGATCAAAAGGAGCCAAACAGTAGCCAGAAGCGGGGATTTTTCTGCAAGATATGCTACATGTGATTCCCAAGATGACAAATACTTGATTAGGGTCAAGTGTCTGCAAAAGAGTTCAATTTTCATCTGACATCACAAGCTTGCACCTGGCATATGGAGAGAAGGGGGAAAATTCCACAGAGATGGGAGATAATAGAGATGATGAATGTGTAGAGCAAAAAACCCAGCTTTAACTCAGAGGCAGTGGGTGATTTCTGAACGTGTGCATTTTGTAACTGGGTATATGGAAACACCTGGTTTTTCCTACATCCTAACACAGCTCTTCTATTCTCTAAATGACCTAGTAAGAGTCTGATGCTGTCAGAGTCTATGGAGAAGAAGGAACATTGCTTCAGAATGGAAACTTTGATGCTGTATCTGAATGTCCACTCAACAGATGAAAGAGAAACAGTGTGCGGTACTGCTGTTATGCGTGTTGAGTCAGAAAGCTTATATCCACATCTCATTTTACAACATAAAAATTTCATTTGCAAGATTGAGCCTGCAAACTCTGATGAGTAAACATAGCAAATAACTATGTTTTGTACTGTGTATTTTTAAGAAAGGAAAATATTACATGTCTTGACTCATGACTGAAAATTTTCTGACACCATGTTTGGAAGAGATGTCCCTGATCACACATGTCATAGATGCTGAAACACACCAGAGATAAGCCCCTATCCCTTCTCGTATATTGATGCTATTGCCAAATTAACAACTACTATACTGAACATCAGTAACCTAAAGGTCATTGCAGCAAAGCCTCCACACACCTCACCTTACCCAGTAAGGGGAAAATCAGTAGTATTCTTGCTCTTTACAGGGGAGGGTAAACTGCGGTGAAGTTCCCACAGTCAGTGAACATAAGATCTGGAATATATATATATATATATATATATATATATATATATATATGTATATATGTGTGTGTGTGTGTGTGTGTGTGTGTGTGTGTGTGTCACTTTGATTTCAAAACCATTGTTGTTAATGACCATGACCATGTAATGTCTTGACTAACCATTTATTTCATTTTAGCTCTCTATCCAGTCTGATTTACATCATGTATTGCTATTAATAAGAGTATAGGTACTTACTACATTTTGCATTAATAGGCCACAAGCATAGTATGATCACTAATGAAATTGTGTTACTTTGACCAGCCAAGCAATAACAAGATATTAACATTAAAAAAATACTGAGACAATGCCCATCCACAAAACCTCTGTATCAATTCTTTCTATAGCAATCACAGACCATGTGATCTCAGGACCATGCTTAAGTCTAGCAGACCTTAGGAGCTCCCAGAGGAATTGGGAGAGTGGCTATAAAAAAAGGACACAGCAGCTGGTCACCCTGTGTCTTATTCCCTGATCTAGAATATCCTCAGATACACTCTAAATCAATTGTTCTCAACATAGCTATTGCTGTGACCCTTTAATACAGTTCCTCATGTTGTGGTGACCCCCAACCATAAAATTACTTTTGTCACTACTTCAGAACTGTTATTTTGCTACTGTTATGAATCATAATGTAAATATCTATATTTTCCAATGGCCTTAAGTCATCCCTATAAAAGGGTTGTTTGACACCCACCCCCCAATCCCCTCACATACACACACAGGGGTCATGACCCACAGGTTGAGAACCACTGCTCTAAACCATCTATCTCTCCCTGAGGGTTCTAGCTATTATGGCAGAACATGCTCAGCACCACCTCTTGAACAGACTTCCTCTTTTCTCCTCCCCTGCCTGCATGTTGTCTGTCTCCAAGAAAATTATTCAGATTCAGGAGCTATGTAAGATGAAGATTTTTTTTTTTGATTTGGACATGATTTAACATATGAAATGGAAACACTATTTCCTGAGTGTTCTTCCATATTTGACATAATCACATTTGCCCCTCCTTATACTAAGTATGTTTCCAAAGGCTAATGACATTTATTGATTTATTTTTGTTACCACTTATTACTGAAAGTATGTTCTGAGGATAGGCTTTGTGGTCCAGATGCAGCTACCCTTGAAGCTGAGGCAGGAGGATCACAAACTCAAGGCCTTCTGGAGCAATATAGTGAGGGCTTGTTTTCAAAATAAAAACAATAATACAAAAAGTTCTGTGGCTATAGCTCAGTGGTAGGGGAAGTACTCTAGCTTCAATCCTCAGGGCACACAGACATGTTAGAGATAGATAGAAAAAGTGAAAGAGAGATGGGGTAGAGACTGATAGAGGGGAAAAGAGGGAGAGAGAAAGAGAAGAAGAAGAGGAGGAGGAGAAGAGCCCTTCCCCTTTCACATAATTGAATAATCAAAGCCCTAGTACTTCCAACGTGACTTTGTTTCTCTCTTCTCTCTTTCCCCCTCTCACTCTCAAGAGCAGAATCATAAAAGCAATAAAGTTAACTTAGGTTCTATATCTAGTGAGAGGCTGAAATCAGGTGTCAGTAGAGTTGACCTCTCTGGAGAACCATGCTCGGTACTTTTTTTCTGGTGGACAGAGTCTCATTCCCATGTCTTCACATAACTGTCCTATTGTACATGTTGCGTCAACATTTCCATAAAAGCAGAGGCATTGAGATTGCATCTCAGATTAGTGTTACAAGCCACTTCAATCAGAAGAGCTGATTCTACTCCCATACAATTAATGATGCACAGAGATTAGTAATTGTTTTCTCTGTTATTTAGTTTCTCCATTTGTACAAATGTAAAATTATACCTATGAGGAAAAGAATATGTCATGGAAGTACAAGAAGATAACCCTTAGAAAGCTGTTAAGAATGTGTTTTGATGTCTTTGAAGTTAAACAAAGAAGAAAAGCCGAAAGGCCCATAATTATTCATGCTATGGTTGAAACTCCTCATCAAGGCAGGCAGCTACAAACATTCCCCTTCATCACAGCCCCTGGTATCACATTCTCTTCCACCATCAGCACAAAGCCATTCTTGCTCAGCCTCTCCCTGCAAACGACACAAAGTCAACCTAATCAGACAACAACAGGGAGTCACAAATGTACAGGGGCTCATTATTCATCACTCAGAGGACAGCTTCTACAGTTCTCATCAGTGATGAAATATTTAGTGTCAGGAATGTCAGCAACAGAGAAAAGAAAACACTCTATTTCCTAAATGTCTGGAAAGAACACTGAAGGCTGCATGCAAGTCAATCAGTCAATCATGGAAAAGGCAGAGCCTCGCTACAACATTAAAAGTGACAAAGCCTAGACCATGCTTCAAATCCATTCCCTTGCTTTCTCCCTAGTAGACAATACCAAGACACCTGTGTTTGATTTTAGAACAAACTTGAAGGGAATCTCACCACCAAGGACAAAGAACCACAAATATTATAAGTGATGTACTTTCCCCAGGATTCCAGGTGAACAGGGGATGTTGTCTAGGGCTCTGAGGGTGTAGGGACCTAGGAACTGTCACTCCAGAGCAGAAGACACCACTCTTACTGCCTCACTTCATGACAAAAGAACAATCTGCCTCCACCCCTCTTCTCAAGAACAAAGCCAACAACACTACAAGAACAAAAGCCTGATTGCACTGACCTCTTAATGTTTCCAAATTGAATGCAAAATCATTTTAATAGGATACAGACACTTGTACTTACAATTTTAATTCTTCAGACCCATGCGTGAGTCTGAAATACTGAGTTTCACAAACCCAAATTAGACCTCTTTAGATTCAGCTGGGACAGACTTGATCTGACACCAGGCAAGTGAGACTATGGTACATTTGCACATTTTAAATCAAATACCTGTGCTGACTAAACATTGATCATCAGACTCACTTTAGTTGATATCCAAATACTGTGCCGATTCTCATTACTCAGTGTGCAGGCCTCATTAGATGGACTGCCTCTCATTGCTAGAGTACTGCTCCATACACCAGAACTCTGTACAGCTATGTAGATATTATGAGGAGTTCAGCTGGCCCATCCTGTCACTCTTTCTCACGTCCTTGGCTGTGAACTAGCATCATTTCTCTGTAGGGACATGTTGATACACCATAGATTCTTCATTCCAGACCTTGGCAGAGTTTTTTACTGCATCCACTGGGATGCAATGGTTAGTACATGTCCCCATTCCAAAATGCCTGTCAAATGGGTCTTCCATGAAGTGTCCCTATAAGCCTCTGGTAACCCGACCCAACATGGAAACCCTTCCGAAATGCAAGCTCATGAGCAGGCAATGTCAGGACAAATGAATGCCATGCTACTCCTGAGCAGACTCCTGCTTTTAGCAACAATGTGGCAAGGGTACCATGACCAGCCTGGGCTCAATCTCCCAGTCTATTCTCCACACTTTTCTGATGGCCAGGTTTGAACCATTGTTCCAGGTTCCACTTTCTAAGACTGCTGAATGGATCACTAATTTTTCTCTGACCCTAATAAACATGTCTATTTTTTAGAGACAAAAATATGTGATTTTGAGACATCTAACAAGCATATCTGTAAAAATGAATGTCTCTGTAACTACATTTTCTGAAACTCTTGAGTCATTGTTCTAGAATCTTTCTGGGGTCCAAAAAGGTCACACAGCACAGTTTTGGGTTCGGTTCACATAGCTATTTCTAAGTCTAAAACACCTTATCACTGCACAAAATGGTGCTCTGACAAAGGGTGAAGTGAATAAAAAATAGTTCCACTAACTACGTAGTCATATTTTTAATCACACACATGGATTATTCTGAAATAAAAACTCTAGAGCAAATAAGGTGATTAGAAATAATAATTGTGGCCGCTGCTCCTGTCTCCAGTCCCCATTGAGAGCACCCTTGGAGCTCTGATACACCCCCACCCATCCCCACCGCCAGCCTACCCCCCCTTCCCTGTGCCCTACTCCACCCACGGTCCTGCTGCTCTGGTTGAGCACTGGGACAGAGGGTGGAGCCAACAGTCCACCCTACTTTGGAGACTTCTCGGAACAACTCTGAACAAAGGAGACCTGACTATCCACACAGGACCACCCCTAATTTCCACCAGCTTGGTCTCTGACCCCGCCTCCAGTCCTCTGTTGGAGTCCCAGGCCCCTCCCAGAGATCCACCTATCTCTGCTGGTCCACTCAGAGTTCCTGCAGGCAAGATCCTTGACCCACAAATCCTGGCTTCTGCCAAAGAACAAGGTCTCAGCTGGAGAGTGCCAGTTTCCAGTGAGATCCAACTACCCTGCAAAACCTCAAGTTCCAGCTCAGCCCTCGTCCTCTTCCGCCGGCTATTGGCAAGAGCTATTGGCCAGAGCTATTGGCCAGAGGTCCACTGTGAATACCTGCTGGCATCTTCTTCTGGATCCTCATCCTTGACCCCATCCCTGGAGCCCTGTCTGTGGAGAAACCTCCTAGAGAGCTTGGACCACATAGAGCTACACACATTGAATCTCAGACCCACATAAGCCCATCAGGGAAGTGCCATAGTGAGAGGGGGGAGACACCACCAACACCTACTGGAAGAAGCTATGGGAAGAAGGCAATACAAGAGAACACCTAACAACAGAAAGACAAACATGACACCACCAGAATCTAGGGAATCTACACCAACTAGAATGGAACACAACAACAAAGCAGAGGAAGCAGAAGGGCACGACTTAAAAATTACCATCATAAAAATGATAGAGGCCCTCAAAGAAGATGTGAGAAAATCCCTTAAAGAAATGGAGGAAAAAACAAACAAAAAAGTGGAAGAAATGAACAAATTCCTTAAGGAAAGTACAGAAAGCCAAGAAAAAACAATTAACCAGGTGAAGGAAACAGTTCAAGACTTGAAAACCGAAATTGAGAAAAGAAAGGCAACACAAACGGAAGGAATGCTGGAAATTGAAAAGCTGGGCAAAAAATCGGCAACAACGGACACAAGCATAACCAATAGAATTCAAGAGATGGAAGAGAGAATCTCAGGCGCAGAAGATAAACTAGAAGAAATAGATTCACAGACCAAAGAAAATCATAAATCCAACAAATCCTTAACACAAAACATCCAGGAAATGTGGGACACCATGAAAAGGCCAAACCTAAGAATAATAGGCATAGACGAGGGTGAGGAAGCCCAGCTCAAAGGTGCCAAAAACATATTCAACAAAATCATCGAGGAAAACTTTCCAAATCTGAAGAAGGACATGCCCATGAAAGTACAAGAAGCATACCGAACCCCAAATAGGCTGGACCAAACAAAAAAGACCCCTCGACATATAATAATCAAAACACCTAGCATACAGAATAAAGAAAGAATATTAAGAGCAGCGAAGGAAAAAGGACAGGTAACATATAAAGGCAGACCTATCAAAATTACACCTGACTTCTCCATGGAAAGTCTCAAGGCCAGAAGGTCCTGGATAGATGTTCTAAAAGTATTAAGAGAACACGGATGCCAGCCTAGGCTACTATATCCAGCAAAACTCTCAATGAATATAGACGGAGAGAACAAGATATTTAATGACAAAACCAAATTTTCCCAATATGTATCTACAAATCCAGCCCTACAGAAAGTATTAGAAGGAAAACTCCAAACTAAGGAAGGTAACTACACCCACAAAAATGTAGGCAACACATAATCCAACTACACCAGAAACAAAGGGTGAAGCAGAACTAATATATTCACAATACCACCGTCAACAACAAACCTAAATCAAACAAGCATCAACAATCAATGGTCCTTACTCACCCTCAACATTAATGGTCTTAACTCACCTATAAAAAGACACAGGCTAACAGAATGGATACGAAGACAGAATCCATCCTTCTGCTGCATACAAGAAACACATCTTAGCTTCAAAGACAGACATTACCTCAGGGTAAAGGGTTGGGAAAAGATTTTCCAATCAAATGGAAATAGAAGCAAGCAAGTGTAGCTATCCTAATATCTAACAAGTTAGCCTTCAAACCAAAATTAGTCAAAAGAGATGAAGACGGTCATTTCATATTCATCTCAGGAGAAATCCATCAACACAAAGTCTCAGTTCTGAACATCTATGCCCCTAATACAAAGTCACCCACATTTGTAAAAGAAACACTACTAAAACTCAAAGCTCATATAAAACCTCACACACTTATAGTGGGAGACTTCAATACACCACTCTCAACACTAGACAGGACCACAAATCAGAAACTCAACAAAGAAACAAAAGAATTAACAGAAGTTATGTCTCAACTTGGGTTAACAGACATCTATAGAACATTCCATCCAAAGACAAAAGAATATACCTTCTTCTCTGCTCCACATGGAACCTTCTCTAAAATTGACCACATACTAGGTGACATAACAAACCTCAACAGATACAAGAGAATAGGAATAGTCCCCTGTATCTTATTGGACCACCATGCTTTAAAATTGGAATTCAACAACATCACCAATAGCAGAAAACCTGCAAACTCATGGAAACTGAACAATGTGCAATTGCACCACTCCTGGGTCAAAGAAGAAATAAAGAAAGAAATTAAAGACTTTCTAATATTCAACGAGAATGAGGATACAACATACCCGAACTTATGGGACACCTTGAAAGCAGTGCTACGAGGGAAGTTCATTGCACTAAGTGCCCATATGAAGAAAACAGAGGATAGTCACATAAAAGAATTAACAGCCCAACTGAAAATCTTAGAACAGAGAGAAGCGAATTCACCCCGCAGGAGTAGACGCCAGGAAATAATTAACTTGAGGGCTGAAATCAACAAAATAGAAACCAGGAAAACAATACAAAAAATCAATGCAACAAAGAGTTGGTTTTTTGAGAAAATCAACAAGATAGACAAACCTTTATCCAAATTAACGAAAAAGCAGAGACAGAACATGCAAATTAACAAAATCAGAAACGAAATGGGGAACATAACAACAGACACAGAGGAAATCCAGACAATTTTCAGGTCATACTTTGAAAACCTGTATTCCACAAAAATTGAAAATTCAAAGGAAATGGACAAGTTTCTGGATAACTATCACTTACCAAAATTAAATCAAGAACAGACAAACAACTTAAATAGACCTATAACCCGCAATGAAATAGAAGCAGTCATCGAAATCCTTCCAACCAAAAAAAGTCCAGGGCCAGATGGATTCAGTGCAGAATTCTACCAGACATTCAAGGAAGAACTAATACCACTACTCCTCAAACTGTTCCACAAGATAGAAACAGAAGGTTCATTGCCAAACTCTTTTTATGAGGCCACAATAACTTTGGTACCCAAACCTCACAAAGACACAACTAAGAAAGAAAACTACAGACCAATATCCCTGATGAACATCGATGCAAAAATACTCAATAAAATACTGGAAAACCGAATTCAAGAATACATCAGAGAAATCATCCACCATGACCAAGTAGGCTTCATACCTGGAATGCAGGGATGGTTTAACATACGAAAATCTATCAACGTGATCCACCATATAAACAAACTGAAAAAGAAAAACCATATGATTATTCCCTAGATGCAGAAAAAGCCTTCGACAAAATTCAACACCCTTTCATGATAAAGGTCTTGGAGAGGTCAAGGATAACATGAACATACCTAAACATAATAAGGGCAATATACAGCAAACCAACTGCAAACATCAAACTGAATGGAGAGAAACTTAAGCCAATTCCTCTAAAATCAGGAACAAGACAAGGCTGTCCTCTCTCTCCATATCTCTTCAATATCGTACTAGAAGTTCTAGCTAATGCTATAAGACAACAAAAGGAGATCAAGGGCATCCAAATTGGAAAGGAAGAAGTCAAACTGTCTCTATTTGCAGATGATATGATAGTTTACATAAGCGACCCAATAAACTCTACCAAGGAACTCCTACAGCTGATAAACACCTTCAGCAAACTAGCAGGATACAAGATAAACTCAAAAAAATCAGTAGCCCTAATTTTTTCAGACGACAAAGAGGCAGAGAAAGAAATCAGAGAAACATCACCCTTTACAATAGCCACAAGCAACATAAAGTATCTTGGTGTAACGCTTACCAAACAAGTAAAAGACCTATATAATAAGAATTTTGTGACTCTAAGGAAAGAAATTAAAGAAGATACCAGAAAATGGAAAGATCTCCCATGCTCTTGGTTAGGTAGGATTAATATAGTAAAAATGGCAATCTTGCCAAAAGCAATCTACAGATTCAATGCAATCCCCATTAAAATCCCACCACAATTCTTCACCAACCTTGAAAGGATAATAATCAACTTTATATGGCAAAACAAAATACCCACGATAGCCAAAACGACCCTATACAATAAAAGAACTTCAGGAGGCATCACCATTCCTGACTTTAAGCTCTACTACAGAGCTATAGTTCTGAAAACAGCCTGGTATTGGCATAAAAATAGACAGGTAGACCAATGGAATCGAATTGAAAATCCTGATATTAATCCACGCACCTATGAACACCTGATTTTCAACAAAACAGCTAAAATTATACAATGGGGCGAGGACAGCATCTTCAACAAATGGTGCTGGCACAATTGGATGAGGGTGTGTAGAAGACTGCAGATAGACCCATGTCTGTCACCATGCACAAAACTCAAGTCCAAATGGGTCAAAGACCTCAACATCAATCCAGCCACATTGAACCTCTTAGAAGAGAAAGTAGGAGGTTCCCTTGAACAAATTAGTATAGGAGACCGCTTCTTGAATATAACTCCAGGGGCACAGACACTGAAAGAAACAATTAATAAATGGGACCGCTTCAAACTTAGAAGCTTCTGTAAGGCAAAGGACACAGTCGACAAGACCAAACGGCAGCCCACAGCCTGGGAAAAGATTTTCACCAATCCTATATCCGACAAAGGGCTGATCTCCAAAATATACAAAGAACTCAAGAAACTAGTCAACAAAACACCAAATAACCCTATTAAAAAATGGGGTACAGAACTGAAGAAAGAATTCTCAATAGAGGAAATCAAAAAGGCTGAAAGACACTTAAGAAAATGCTCCACATCCTTAGCTATCAGGGAAATGCAAATCAAAACAACTTTGAGATACCATCTTACTCCTGCTAGAATGGCTAAAATAAGAAACACCAATGATGACTTATGTTGGAGAGGATGTGGAGAAAGTGGAACGCTCCTCCACTGCTGGTGGGAGTGCACACTCATACAACCATTTTGGAGATCAATATGGCAGTTCCTCAGGAAAATGGGAATTAGTTTACCACAGGACCCGGCAATTCCCCTCTTAGGCATATACCCAAAGGATTCACATCCATGCAACAAAGACATCTGTTCAACTATGTTCATAGCAGCACTATTTGTAATAGCAAGAACCTGGAAGCAACCTAGATGCCCCTCAATTGAAGAATGGTTAATGAAGATGTGGCACATCTACACAATGAAATACTACTCTGCAGAAAAAAATAATGGTATCTTGAAATTCCCAGACAAGTGGATGGCACTTGAAGAAACCATCCTGAATGAGGTAACCCAGTCACAAAAAGAGGAACACAGTATGTACTCACTCATATATGGATTTTAGACCTAGATCAAATGATCACCAGCCTATAATTCACATCACCAGATGAACTAGGATACAAGGTGTATTCTAAGAGATTCATATAAAGTCCCTCACAGAACCGGGAAGGGACAAGTCCCCCAGAGCTCAGGTGAAGTGGGGGAGGACAGCGAATGGAGAGAGAAGTAAGAGAAAATGAGGGGGAGGAAAGGAAAACATGCGCGACCAGGAATATTGAGCCTGGTTAGGAATAGAAGATAGGAAAGAGAGAGAGAGAGACAGAGACAGAGAGAGAGAACATAAAAGAGTGAGCCAATATTGGTTTGAAGATAAAATTGAACACAAAGAAAGGTCTAGAGAACTATAAGACTGCTCCCAACTAACAAGTTGAGCTTACGTGGAAAGGCTATCATAAATGCCCTTCCCGGAGAGTGAGATCAACAACTAACTTCTCCATGGAGCCCTCAACTAAATCTGTTGAAAACAGGAGCAAACACCCATACATAAACACTGAGTCGAACTAGAACCCAGATGCAGATGGAGAGGACAAGAACATGCTGCAGAAACACATAGAGACAGCTTACCTGAACAAGGAGGAGCTAACGGCCATTAAACTGATAGCTGGGAAGCCAGCATGGGACTGACTCAGGCCCCCCCTGATTATGGGTCTCAGCCAGAAGGACTGAGCAGTCAAAGAGACCTCAGACAGTGGAGCCAGGATGTATCCCTGGTTCACAAAAGAACTTTGCGAACATATCCCCCATGGAGGGATAACTGCCTTAATCTAGAGACATGAGAGAAGCCCTAGTCCCTACTTCACAGGACCTGTCAGATCTACATGACCCCAACTGGATGGCACTCCCCTATATATGGAATTGGGGTGGGGGATGGGAGGGGAGGGTGTTTAGAGTGCATGTGAGAGGGCAGAGAGGGTAAAAAGGGAGGGAAGGAGGGAGGGAGGACTGGGGGGAGGGAGCAAGGGAGGGAGGGAGGGAGGGAGAGGGAACTGGGATCGACATGTAAAATAATATATTAAACTAAAAAAAAAAAAAATGCTTTGACTCCAAAATTTAAGTTGAAGGACAAGTTACTGGGGAAATGGATTTCTATGTTTGTTTCCACAGAAAATGAAAAGCTGTGGATTCCTTCCAGACTAATGTGGCTTGATCACGCCAGACCGCCTGAAACAGAGTATAAGCTGATCCTACATTCAAAACAGCTGGACAAAACAGCCCTACAGACTACAGCCAGGATATCTGAATCTTCTTCGAATCCCCCAAGACAGCGCCCCTTACCAGCAGGAAGTAGTTTGGAAAGAACGACGCCCAAATTCCCAAATATTGTGTATAAATGTTTGTTTTCATTTAATTGGACTGTTATATAAAATTAAATAAAATTTAAAAAAAGAAATAATAATTGTGCAGCAAACATTTTGTAGTTCGTGTATGTATATGCAAAAGGAATAGGTGAATGAATTGATTTAGAGCAGCAACATTAAATGCTCCCTTTTAAATATTACCTAGAAATCCACCTTTCTTAAGGGTACAGAAATCTACAAGGAAAGAGGTTTTTCACTTAAAGATCATTAATACATTTACATTTTAAATTGCATACCTCAGGGAGCCCAGAGAAAGTGGTTATTTTTTATTTTAAGTGTCATTTGGTATTCCCTTTACTGCTCCATCTCTGTAGGTCAGGACACAATAAAGATCTGGAAACGAAAACCACCTGATGACAAAGATAAAGTAGTCAAACCCTGATAGTGACACACAGCTACTTATCTTGTGCATTGGCCAAAGAGGAAGAGAGCATGATGAAGGAACCCCTTGCCAAGAGAATTAAACAGATTACCTTATTGTTTGAGATTGGCTTATTTTCCTTGGAGTGAAGGTGTTTGAGTACAAATGACACCCCCACAGTCAAAATGAAAATCTCACCCCTTCAAGGAGGAAGCTTCTCTAATGGTTTTTTAAATGTGCTGAGTTGCTTTTGCCAAGGAGCCTGTATTGTCCCACTGCAACAGAAACGCTGGTTTTCTTCCACATGACCCATTGCTGGACTGACCCACTGCCCCAGGGTCCAGCTTTGGGAACTGAATGGAGTCTTGTGTGCCTGCTTTCCATTCTCCACTGCGCCATCGTGCAGCAAAACAGAATTGTTTTGATGAGAGCTAGTGAATAGGCTATGTTTAGACAGACCGGGTCTGTTTTTACCCATTAAAAGGGGCTACTAAAACTGCTGAGCTGTCATTAAAGCACATAGTGAGGTGCCCAAGAAAAAACAGCAAGAAGTAAATTGGCTTTGTGCATCCAGGCACTGAGTCTGGAAAGACATTGCAATGTTCCACAAACTCCATTTAATAGTGTGGGGGAGAAACCAACATTTAAACTAGTTGTGACTGAGAGAAGATCACCTTGGATTAGACTCCAAGAAATAAAGGGAGAAAAGTTTAAAGTTGCAAGCACTGGCCAGGGAACTGGGCAATGTTCTCAGGATTACTGCTCATCACAACAAAAAATCATAAATTTGACACAATTGGGGGTAAAAATGTGGTGTCCTAGGCCTTCCAAATTAAAACAAGAATTATACAATACTTCTTGGATTCCTGCTCTTGTCTTACGGCCCCAAGCTGAAAACTTTCACAAGCAAAGTCTTTATTTAATGTCTGAATTCCAAAAGAGCAATTTGTGATTATCACACCATTGTTGGTATGAAAACAAACATCTTCAATGGGATAACACTCCTCCCCAATCCTCTTTACACTACTGATTTCATTGGCCTTGAAATTAAAACATTTTAATAAAATATGTCTCAAGGATAAACAGCCTACCCCGTTTAATTAATATGAAATTCTGAATTATAAACTGGTGAAGACATATACTACTGTGCTTTGGATCAGAAGAAGCTTTTGTGACTATTTCAATAAGCAGAAAAGCAATCCCTTTCACATCACTTTGGATACTCCATTCTCTGAGGGAGATCCCCTCACATACCCTGGCCTGCCTTGTAGATTGGGAGAATCTCTAGGGAAATGTGGAGACATTAGAATATCAGGCATTCTTAGAGTGCTCCAAACTGACAAAGGAATGCTACTCTTTCCCCATCCAAATTACATTAGCTCAAAATCCAAATCAGAGACTCAACTACCACTGGCTAGTGGGACATTCAGCTCAGCAATGGCAACAGCTAAAGGACTTCTATTGTTGAGGGCAATTGTAGGGACTCTATAAAGTGCCTCTGTTATTGCCATCATGACCATCTGTCCAGGTACCATTGTAGTACAGCAGTGACCAAAAAGAGAAGCTGGGAAATATTCCTAGAATGAACCATCCTGCACATTTAGTCTCTGAAAGCATCCTACAAACTGAGACAAAAAGATTCATGTACTTGGTTGTATCTAATTGGTCCATCTGCTTGCTACTTTTCTAGAATATTTTTCACACTTAATTAATACATGATCTTGACCAAATAAATAAATTCCCTTTCTGTTGTATGACAACTCCCTCTGAGTTGAAACATCTTATCTTGAATAGATTCCTTTAGGCTCAGAAAGTTGCAAGTTGAAACATTTTTTTTTCAAAAAGGAGTGTGGTGTGTGAGGGTGGGAGGAGTAGAGTAGGGGTCATAGACCACTTGGGAAGTAAACAACTAACAAATCTCAAGAAGTTCCGAAAATGAACAAGAAATAGAGGCCCTTGCCAGGGTTAAAGAAGCAATAAACAGTAGGTGAAGAAACTCTTCAGTCTGTTGAGCTGTGTGCAAGTCATGCAGAAAGCCTTGTGTTTGGGGCAGTCTTTTCAATAGTAAAGATGTCTTTAAATCATACTTGTTCCTCTAAGTAAGTAATCTTCATTCAAAAACTTGTGGGTAATATCAGTAATCCCAATTACTTCACCAACTTGGACTTCAGTGGAATTAATACTTTAATCTGTGGTTGGTGCTCTATCCAAAGTGAAGAGAATTTACTCATCCCTCCTGAGGAAACATTTTACACAGAACTATCACAACTTGGATTTCAGTGTTATGCTTGTGTCTCTGACCACGCCTCTCTACACGAAGCAGGTAAACAAATGTTTCATTAACATCTTTGCCTAATGGAATTTTCCTTCACAATGTTCTGTGGAGCAATCTCTACACTGATGCATATATGAAATCATTTTTGCTACTCCAGAAAAAACATATTGTGAGCACATGAGGTAAGGTTAGACTAATATAAGCAAGGGATATCTCAGTAGAGTCTACCTATTTATGTAATTTATTAGTGTTTTTGACTCTACATAGGCTTAATGCCAAATATGCCCATTTTTTCACCACACAATATATTATTATTGTTGCATTGACTAATCTGATTTCTTGAGGCATCTGGTAATGCATAGTTTATGGTAGGTAGCTCTGGTTGTGTAGATAATGGATGAATCCAATTAGTTCCTCCGGCTCTACTAAAGTCATCTATGCCAGGAACTGTTTTTAAATAAAGAGCATGTGTTTACTACAAAAAACATGACTTTATTCCAGAACCAAGTATGTTGGTCCTGCAGTTTTTCTATGGGAACTTTCCTGAGATGTTTTCTAGCTTTTTTAACAGACACGTCTAATGTTATCCAACCTATTGTCTTATACCAAATTGAGAGGCAGAATAGACTGCTGTCCTGCTACACAGATATTTTAGTCTTCCTTATACTTCAATGTGGTACCCTTAAGGGTCACTGAAGAATGGATCTAATCTATAATTTTGAATGCAGTATATATACTGATTCCTATATCCACAGAGATCTAAGGATAGAAAATATAGCAAAGTATCATTTACAGTGACTTGTATATTCACCCCAGTGACCAAGCTTTTCATCAACATAGGTTACTTTAGTATACTGTTGCTACCTAACACATTGCTGTCAAGTTAGTGGTCTAAAGCAACATTTATCTGACACTTTCTTTTAGGGTTCAAGAATTCATGCATGGTTTAACTGAGTTCTCTACTTTTGGGTTTCAGGAGGCTGTAATCTAAGCATGACAAGATCTGAAGTTTCATCCAAGATTTGAGAAAATCCACTCTCAATCTCCTACAGGTTGTTGACAGAATGAATTCCTCTGCATGTAGCTATATGGCCAAGCTGCCTATATTTTCTCATTGACTGTTACCTGGTACTCACTTGAAGTTCTAGAACATGCTTTTATTTCCCTGACAAATGCAGTACATTCACAATACAGCCTTTTGCTTCTACACAATTAATACAAGGCTCACTCTCTTCAAGGAGAATATAATTCCTCTATTAAAGGCATCCATCTGACTAAGTTCCATCCAACTAGAATAAGGTTTTTCCTCTCTTACGTCCCTCTTATTTATGATTCTGGGACTTCAAACAGAAGCCTTTCTCTGCTAACCATATGCTCTATGATTGAGCTACACTCCCAGGCATTAGCAAATTCAATTTTATTAACTAAAATTATGTGACTTGATAACCTTCATTACATCCACAAACATATCATCTTTGCCATAAAACATAATCTAAATCATGAGTCAAGTCCTGTCATATCCACAGGTCTCAGCCACTCCAGTGAAGATAATATGACTGTTACTCAGCTAGGACAAAAGCAATTTTGTCTTTTAGGAGTCTGCCATTCACACATTTTGAAAATTCTCAGCCTTTATATTCTTTTGGAGTGAGTACTCATTGGAAAAATAAGAAATCCTCATTCGATTCTCTCTTTATGCCTCCTTTAACTATTATCTTGAGCAAGGGAAGATGACTCAGCAGGTATAGGCACTTGCTGCCAAACCAGATGACCTGAATACCATCCCTTGGACTGGTATGATTGAAGAAAGGAACTGACTTCCACAGTTTGTTCTCTGATCTCTACACACAGGCTACATCATATGCGTGCATTAGTGCATGTGGGTAATTGTTAACACATTTTAACTAGTATCCGGTATTTGTTTTAGTTTCTTTGTCTTTCTTTGCTTTGAGGCCACATTTACGTTTCTATTGAAATTGCAAATAATATTCTTTTGACAATAATCTGATTAGAAAATATAAAAAAGGCAATAGTGACAAAATAAATTATAAGGAAAAGGGGAACAACTGCAACAGAAATTTTGTGAAAAAGTAAAAATAAAAGACACATGTGTTAGAGAACTTAAATTATTGGTTATATGCCCTTTAAAACCATGCAAAGGAGTGGGGAGAGATGGTTCAGTGATTAAGAGCACTGAATGCTCTTCCAGAGGACCAGTGTTCAACTCCCAGCACACCCATGGTGGCTCACAACTGTCTGTAACTCCAAGATCTGACACTCTCACACAGAAAGACATGCATACAGGCAAAAAAAACATGCAAAGGAACAAGGAAGCTAAATAGTAACATGAAAAATACCAATACTCACTCATAACTTAAAATTACTGTCTTTCCCAGCTGTCACTAAGGCAATCTCTGGCTATCAATTCCTCCCACCAACATTTACGTTGTTTTATCACCAGCACAGTGGATGCACCTGAATCTATTGCTATTTTAGCCAATAACTGGAGCTCTGCAGTTACCAGCCCACTTCTCTGGTGGCAGCCAGGTGTGACTTTGATGTTCTGCCAGATCTGTCTCCTGACCCTGACAACAAATTTAGTTTTGACTAAATCCCTATCATTCAATTTATCAATAATACTCGGGAGTTGGAGGCTAGAGTGAAAACCTGCTAGCTCAGACAGGTTGCAGAGGAGCAACTAACTGACCTTCCCTCTTCCATGATGTCTCTGAAAGATGGGATCCTTCCACTCAGTCAATCCAAGGAAGACTGCCACACTCAAAGTCCTACCTACTATTTCCTGTGCATCTCTCTGTCCATCTTCCAGACTCCCTTTGACTCTCTATGATTAATCTCCACCAACTAGTTGCTAATTCTGCCTCCTGACCCAAGGTTGATTTTATTTAATTAACACAAATGCCAATTCTGGGTTGAGTGTTACCATATATGCTGTGACACATTTAAGCAAACTCGATTTGGAAGCTTTGAGTACTCTTAAATAAGAAAATAAAATTTCTTGAAAAGGAGGAGAGTCACCTTGTCTAGGTACAGAAATCCATGCATATGGATCTTGAGCATGTTTTTATTGCCAGAAAAGGTGAAAATTTTAAATTGTTTAGAGACACAAGAACAATGATCCACCGTGACCTCTGTGACTAAGTAACAAAGAGATGGATGCTACAGTTGATGAGGGCAGAACAAACAGAAAGTGATTAAGTAAAATAAAACATAAAAGGAGACAAAATACAACAGAAAAAAGTCTGTTTTTTACTCTTAATCTCTATAAGGACTCACTTTTTTTTTTTAAAAAAAAAAAAAAAGAAAACAGAATGAAGATCTTACTTTCTACATATGTAAGTGAAGGAGGGTAGGTACAGGAAACTGTCAGTTCCCTAAAGGAGAAAGCATGCAATATTCTAACTTGAAGAGGCTCTCTGCAGGAAAGATAAGTAGTCAAACATCCATTTAAGGCATTGTGCACACTAGCCACTCACTTCTGAAAGACATATTTCCTGATGAATCTAATAAAACATTGTCAAACACTCTGTAGTCTGAGATGGGACTCCTGTCACCAAGTGTTGGCTAAAAGAAGGCATTCCTTGCTCTACAGCAGTGATCCTCAGCCCTACTAATGCTGTGACCTTTTAATACAGTTCCTCATGTTGGGGTGACCTCCAACCACAAAATTAGTTTCATTGCTACCTCACAACTAATTTTGTTACTGTTAGGAATTGGAGTGTAAGTATTCCTGATGGTCTTATTCAACCTCCCAAGGGGATCCCAACCCATAAATTGAGAACTGATGTTTTTAGAAGAAAATATAATTTTAAAAGTCTTAGTGATGGAGTAAATGACCACAGAGGAGTCTAAGAAGAAATCAATGCCACAGACCTTAGGTTGATATTTTATCAGTGAACAAGAAGGATGAGGACGAGGAAGAGGACAAGGAGATGAAGAAGAAATCACTATTCAATGGCATTTAATTTATAACCTTGTGGTAGTAGAAGATGATTCTTTTCCAGTCCAGTTGAGGAGATGGGAAATAATAAAACCTTAAGAAAGCATGAAGTGAGGTTTAAATTACTCAAATATTAAGTCAAACTAACTATACCCAAACAGAGGTCATGGTTTATGACTACTGACAGCAGTGTATCCTAACCATTACTGGAGGGCAGGTGTGTGGTCACAAGACATCTTAGGGCTGAATGTAATGCTGGCATATTATCAGACTCAGAGAATTTTTAAAGGTTTGGGAACCTTTGCTAAGATCCACGTGTATCTAGGAATGTCTTTTCAAATGTCTGCATTTTCATTATTAGTAGAACTAAATTATTTAGACATTTCTTGCATAATATTTTGAAAAGTGAGAATATAAGCAAATTCACATAGAAAAAATATTAAAGTATTAACCATTAATTATCTCAGTAATTTTATTTGTGATTATGAATTACATTTTTTCCAACTTACCTTACTGTTTCCTGAAGCTCTTTATGCATCTTTTAGAAATCTGTCCTCCATCCAAAAATTCTTTCACTGTGTAATCTACTATTTGTATCTACTGAGTCACTTATAATTTATTTATTTCATTATGTCACATTTTTACCAAGCCCATAGGTCCATAAATGAGGGGCCTCAATTTTGCTGTATTAAGAAGTCAAGAAACAGAAATTAGTAAATGAAAATGATTTACTATTGGTCAGAAATGAGGTCTCAAATTTCTTCCCCACTGCCCCTGTAGCTATCTCAAAATCTACAAAAGCCTTAAGATGAAAGATATGATCTATGCAGGGTACAGTTGTAGACAAGTCATCTAGTCTTCTGAGAGCAGGAGGAACTGAGCTATAGGTGACCTCCACTGTCTGTTTTAAAGAGAGTTTCATTCCAGTCTGGGCCAAAGCAAACAGGAACTTAAAGATCCTCAGGT
This sequence comes from Phodopus roborovskii, assembly GCF_943737965.1. Classification (NCBI taxonomy): domain Eukaryota; kingdom Metazoa; phylum Chordata; class Mammalia; order Rodentia; family Cricetidae; genus Phodopus; species Phodopus roborovskii. The sequence continues at coordinate 9,354,794 of NW_026126549.1, read as the reverse complement.
TGCAGAGAGATGGCTGGGGGTGTTGTATGTATTCATGTGTATTCACAAGTGTAGGTATGAATATAGAAGCCAGTGGTCAACAACCATTGTCTTTCTCAATTGGCTGTAAATCCTGTTTTATGAAACTAGATCTCTCAACTGAATCTGGAGCTCCACGATTGCACTGGCTGATGAGTAAGTTCTAGGGACCTCTGATTGCAGGTGCTGGGATTATGCAGTAGCACGTGATACAGTACCTATACTGGTGTGTTTCTCCTGTGGTTCTAAGGGTTGAACTTGAACTTTACCTCAGCAAAATTCTCCTTTTTTTTTTTTTTTTTTTTTTTTTTTTTTTTTTTTTTAGAGACAGAGTAGTTTCTCTGTGTAGCTGTGGAGCCTGTCCTGGCACTCTGGCTCTCACTCTATAGAGCAGGCTGGAATCGGACTCATAGAGACCAGAGATATACCTGCTTCTCCCTCCCACGTGCTGGAATTAAAGGTGTGCACCACCACTGCCTGGCTTACGATGCTCCATTTTTAAAAGTGAATTCTTGCTAGTGTTTGAGGAATATAGATCCCCACCAATCCAGGCCTGGAAGACCTGTCTGTTTTTATAGCTTAGCAGCAAACTACAGATTCCATGTTAAACATGCTAATATTGTAAGAAAAAACTGTAGCAGTCTGTGCTCCAAAGGGAGGGTGCACTTGTCACCTCTGTCTCCTCATGCAGTTTGTGACTAACCTCTTTCTCATTGTGACTTTCCCTCACTGCTGCCTAAGTTTCCCAGCCCATCCTCCCAGACATTCCCTGCTTGGATTCCATGGTACCCTATCCTTCACACATGCAGGATTAGAATGAACATGTAAATTTTAGTTTCTCATGACACATAAATAGTGTAAAATAGAACATGTATATGAGGACTGGAGAGATGGCTCAGCGATTAAGAGCATTGACTGCTCTTCTGAAATGATGAGTTCAATTCCCAGCAACCATGTGGTGGCTCACAAGCACCCATAATGAGATCTGGTGCTTTCTGGCTTACAAGGACACATGCAGACAGAACACTGTATACATAATAAATAAATAATCTTTTAAAAAAAGAATATGTATATGGGAACAGAAGTGGTACAGTTCTCTTTCTCATGGATATTTTTCTCTCTGTTTTTCTGAAAATTCCTTGTTTCTTTGCTTTGTTAGTTGGAGAATACTTCCTTGGATTGCATAGGGACAGCTCACCTACCTTCCATCTTTTGATAGTGCTACAAGACCCTCCTTCTGACAGGTCCACACCACATGCACTGTCTCTCTGAGGCTGACAAACTCCCTGGAGTTCATGAAGAATAAAAAATTCCACCTATAAACTGTAGCTTCAGCTTCTGCCTGAGAGTTCCAGACTGTCCTGGCTATGTCCCACTCTCTTAGCTAGGGTTACTATTGATGTGAAAAGACACCGTGACCATGGTAACTTTCATAGAGGAAAACATCTAATTGAAGTGGCAGCTTAGAGTTCAGAGGTTCAGTCCATTATCATCATGGTGGAATAGGCAGGATTCAGAAAGACATGGTGCTGTAAAAGGTAGTTGAGAGTCCTACATCTTATAGGCGACAGGAAGTGGAGTGTGACAGAGTGGTATCTTGAGACCTCCAAGTCCACCTCCACAGTGACACACTTCCTCCAACAAGGCCACACCTACTCCAACAAGCCCACAACTCCTAATAATGCCACTCCCTGTGAGATTATGGGGACCAATTACATTCAAACTACCACACCCATCTTAAGAATTTTAGACTCGCCAGTCTCAGCAAAGGTATGAGCCAATTCCTTCTGACAGACCTCTTTCTCTTGCCATGTGTGTTTGTGTACATGTACAAACACATATGTAATAGTTGTACCTGATTTTATTTAGTATATGTAAAAATATTAAATTTATTTAATATATATGAGGCAAGAGGGATTTAAGTACCCCAAAGTAATCTTTCTAACACAAAGAGTTGATCTGCTTCAACTCTCCAGTGACACAGGCAATTCATAAGAGCACAAGGCTGGGGATAGGGACACGGAGAGGACAGGGCTCTGTCTCCTCAATTACTATTTCATTTCCTGGTAATCCTCAGTTCTCTGACAAAACGTCTAAATCGGTCTCTCAATTCATATTCATTCTTCCCATCCTCAACATCAGTGTAAAAATGCAAAGAGGACTGAAAACATTAAACAGGGGAACAGGAATAAAAGGTCTAGTTACATCTATCTGGTTCAGAAAAAAAAGGCAGCTTGACAGGGACTGTGGATACAGTCCATAGATATCTTCAGTTAACCATGTATGTGACACAAGGGACTTGCTTACTGCGGAAGAAAATGCGAAGACAAGGCAAAATTGCTTGGGGATCCTGTATGAATTGTTCAGACAACAAAATGAAAAGGTTCTTGAGTATATGGAATTAGAAAATACGTGCTGCTGCATGAGCCATTTCTGCATAAGCCACTTTCAGAAACAGTGAGATGTGCCACCTCTGATTTAGTACGTAACAAGCTACTGTCAGGGATGCAAGAGTACTTCCACTGAAGTCACACATTACTGTGAAGAAAAAATGCAATAAAAATGAAACAAAAACTCAAGGAAAGACTTCATTTTCAGCCATTGAGTTCAAACAGATTGGAAGTTTCGGCACAGCATGCTGGCTCTTAAGCTAGCAGTCTCTCCACCCACAGAGAACTACAGCAGTACTGTCACTACTAAAAATGGTCTCAACAGCAGCAGCAGCAGAGCCCAGAAGCTTGTTGGAAATGCAAAATCTCAGACCAGGGGTATAGCACAGTTGGTAGAATGCTTACCTAGCATGACATAAAGGCCTGAGTTTAATTCCCAGCACCAGAGTAAAATGGGTACAGAAGTGGAGGAAGGAGATAAGAAATACATCATCTTTCGCTGTACAGAAAGTTTGAGGCCAGCCTGGGCTACATGAGACCCTCTCACCAAAAGGAAGGAAGTTGAAAAGGAAGAAGAGGAATTGCAGATGGAAAAAGAAGGGAGAAAAGAAGGGAGGGGTGGAAGGAGGGAGGGAGGGAGGGAGAGAGGGAGGGGGGGAGGAAAACTCTCAAGCTCCATACTTCTTAGATTTTTAACAAAGTTGCCTGTGCACTAGAAGAAAGGTGGTAATGTCTTTATATCTTTCAGCTCCTGAAGAAAAAAGATATAAGTTTCTTTAGTGATAGAACTTATCATCTAATTATTTTTTATGTCAAAATGATGTATTGACCTGTTAAGTATGAAATGGCCCTTTGATCAATAATATTAACATCAACAGCTAGATTAATATGTTTTAAATAGCATATATTCTCTACAATATTAGGAAAAGATGGGCTTGTCATTGGTTGAATTTGCTTTATTAATAATTTAATTTTTAATTTCCCACCGTCACTAGACACATACAGTAACAGTTGTCAAAAAATAGTAATTTGGCTAAGAGAGGAGATATTCTGTAATTGGATTATATCACTGCTTCAGTTCTTTGTGTGGCTTTGTGGGAGTATAAGGAGAGTTAGATTTCATCTGTGATCCTGCTGGAAAATGTGGGATGGTTTCATGTAAAAGCCCTTGGGCAGAGGGCTACAACCTAAATGTCGTTACTTCCAGCCACGTAACTACCTTGATAATTCACTTTGGTGAGACTTATTTTCTTTTTTTGTACAAGTGATATTAATTTTTCAAGACTAGACACTAATAAAGCAATGCGTCCAGAAGGGCTTGTGAGATGTGGAGGTCATGAAAGGGTGAAGGGTTCATCAGCATCTCCGTGGAGATGAACTCCGTGACCACACTTCACCTATTAGGTTCTGTTTCTGATGGCTGTTGCTTTCATTGCAGGATTCCTTGGTTCCTGTTTTCTCAGAGATCAAGCTGACTTTCTGTAAATTTAGGTCCCAGAATTTAGTGCAGCTTCAGCTAAACCCAAAGAATTCCTTGCTGGAAATCTATGGCCTAGGGAATAGAATTTGGGAAGCAGTACCTGTGGCTTTCCTTCTGATAAAGGAAAGACATGGTTCTGCCCCTCAGATAAATTTTGAAGCCAGCAGACATGCTTTCAGGTAGTTGCAATACAAGACAGCCTGTGGTACACACATAAGAACTCTATTTTTTGTTTGTTTGTTTGTTTGTTTGAGACAGGATTTCCTCTATGTAGCAGCTCTGGCTGTCCTGGAACTTAGTTTGTAGATCAGGCTGGCCTCAAACTCACAGATAGCTGCCTGCCTCTGCCTCCCAAGTGCTGGGATTAAAAACATGAATGAGTTCTTAATCTAACACCGACAACTTGGAATTTCATTTTTATCATTTATTTGGACACAACGTTTTTAAAATATTATTGTTATTTAATAACAAATTCACATTTGCCCCAAACCAAACTATGTGTCAGTCCTAAATTCAGTTATCAATAGATAATCCACAATAATTGATCAAGTATATTTAGGCCACTAAAGCATGGTGTCCCTGCCCCAAATCTTATTTATTGGTCCTCCTTGGTCTTCAACTAGCCTGGGATCCTCTTTGACCTTCAAAGTGGTCTTAGGTTGATCCTAACTGATGTGGTGAATTTTTGTTGCAAGGTCAAACCGTCTGAATCTGTGGCTGACCCAGGTGGTTCCTCGGTTCATGGAAATTCACATCTCCAGGAAGTGAAACCAGGAGTCTAAGCATTGAAGAGGAAGACCCCGAACTACTGGTCCTTAATCCATCCTCCCAGGGTGAATGTTTTCTTCTAGTGCCTGGGTGTATATGAAGAGCCTCTGGAACATCCATCACTCTAGAAACAGTCCTCTTCCAAGTGTGTTTATGCTCCTGGGTGTTTCTTGGCCTAAGTAAAGTAGCCAGCCTTTAATACTACAATGAAAAGCATTTAGGAAAAGAATGGAAGATATGTCTGACAGAGGAATTAAGTCCCATGAGGAAGTAAGATCTGTGGGCAGCCATTCTCCTGGCATCACACCACTAAAATGCAAACAAGGTCACAGCCACTAGAGCTGCTTTCTAGTTCTCATCACCAGGATGTAGATTTACCACCAATAACAACAACAACAAAAACAACTTCCAGGTTAATTACTGACATATTTTGATTCCATTTCATAAAACTGAATCAGGTAACCATGTTTTCATTGGCAAATAACAATCTTTATGACAAAAAATAAACAAATACAGATAACACAAAGAGAAAATAAGACTAGCTTGAAGCCAATCACACAGAACTGGCAAAAAGTTTCCTGATAGGGAATTGATACTTCCTCCCATGTTTATTCTCACTGAAGTCAAGATAAACGTAGTGAATGTATTCTTGATTTAACTAACTAATGTCTATGGGTTGTTATCAGAATTGACAATAGCAACTTTGATTTGTTCCAGTTGTTAAAATGCTGATAGCAGCACATAGCTTTATTTGACTGTTTGGGCCCACACAGAAGGGCTTGTGGAGAATGAATTCTGGATTATCCCCCAGCTCTGTGGATGTGTGCAGGAGGTGATGGAATGTGACACGGAAAGTGTTGTCTTTGCCAACCACTATAACAGTGATTGTCTGATTACCACTAGAAAGAATCTGAATAGACTTAACTTGCTCTAAATGAAAAGTACCTGTAGTTTGTACTGTTTCAGATGAGCCCCAGTGAACACACTATTGTGCTAAGCCCTTCACCAGGTACCAAGGCACATTAACTCTGTTCTATAGGACTTGTCAATATACTGAGAGATGACAGAAATTCACTGTTCACTTGACCCATAGCCCTGCCCTTGATATCTACAATCTGTGAAAAGAGCAACTTTTCTATCTTCAACACAGGCATAGTTCGGTGTACATGGCAAAAGTTCAATAAATGTGTGATGGTTGGATGGAGGAATATGTAGGTGTAGTTTTCCTGTCCCAACTGCCAGCTCGAAAATAACCACAAAAAAAAGCTTTATATTACTTATAAATGCTCATACAATAGATCAAGCTTATTACTAACTAGCTCTTACAACTTAAATTAGACCACTTTTATTAATCTATATATTGCTATATGTCTTGTGGCTTTACTTGTCCTCCAGCATATATTGCTCCCTCTGAGTCTTCTGGCAATTCTCCTGACTCTGCCCTTCTTTATCTCATTGTCCTCAGTTTGATTGTTCCTGCCTGGCTGTTGGCCAATCAGCTTTTGATTAAAGCAATCTGAGTGACAAATCTTCATAGTATACAAAAGGGCTATTCCACAGCAGGAATGGATGGATGAATAGATGTGAAATGCACTCTAACAAAATAGAAATGAGAGATTATTGTCACTTACTAGCAAATGATGAAACTGTAGGTATTTAGCCATGTAATAGGGAGGTCCTGTGACATCCCATAAAGTCTCAGATCGGTGCTAGACCAAATGTCCCCTCTTGTATAGAATAACACACTCTTTTTTCTTTTGCTCAAAGGCTTCTCAGCACCACCACCATCACTCCCAATGATCTTAGGAACTGGAAGAAAGGAAATTTACATTCTGTTCTGAGAAAGAAGCAATTTTTCAGTGTAGAATCTCCACAAGTCTAATAGCCAAAATTTTTGAAATATCTATTAATTGTGTTATTCTGCAATTGAAGCAGGCCAAAAGTTTCCTCCATGCTGTTTTAATTCATACTCACCTGGGCACAATACTGAAGAGAAAAATCTCAAACCTAAGCTTTGATACACATTCAGGTCACTTGTCCCCTAGCCAGTTCTCCTGAGGAAGACAGTCCACCTTCTTTCACTGATACCTGAGAAAGAGCTGGTATACAGTGACAAAAGACCTCTTCTCAAACAAAACACCTATGAAGTGAACAGAAACAAGAACCCTGTGTCACAGTCTGATCACCACAATCAATCCCAGATACAGGGAAGGATCCATAACACTACCACAGATGACTGGGCTATGGTTTAAACACCCTAGTAAATCATTGAGCTATAGACTCTATAAGTTCCTGAAGCTAATACATAACCCTAACCATTTCATTGGGTTTGTTTGTTTGTTTGTTTTTCTAACATGCTTTAAGACTTTATCCTGGATGGAGTATCATTTTCTGAACCTTTGTCTTCTAATTATATTCAGTTAATTAAAAAAAATATTCAATTTTTGAATACAGCATTTACACACACACACACACACACACACACACACACAAATGGGCTTTCTGTCTCTTCACACATCTGTTGATTTGGTCTAGAAGCTAGAAAACCTTGGACTGTGTAAAAATGGTACGAGCTTGATAAATCCATACAAAAACCAAAGAACAACAACAACAAAAACAAAAACCAGCCAACGTCGTATCACAATCACACTAGATTGATTGTTTTCTGTAGATGTACAGAACAGTGACTAATAATTATTTTCCTCATAACTCTTTCTGACTTCAAGGCATAATCAAATGGCATGGTTTTGATTAATCCAGGGCCCAGTCCACATGGGCACATGTGCAGAGTTCTGATAAGGTGAAGAAAGATGTGTTTCCATGTCAACAATTTAAAGGCTTGAACTATTTTGAGTTGTTAATATAAACTTTGATATTTGCACATTGACTTTGACAGTTTTGCAAAGAATAAATTCTAACACAATTGCAATGACTGTTAAAATATATTAAATCTCTAGAGAAAATGGGAAAATGTGCACATATGACAAGTTTGTCAATCATTTCTTGCCCTGATTTGGTGACATTAGCATGCGTTTTGTTGTTAACTAGAAAAAATGACAATATAGCATTTCATTATAACTCCAGACTAGAACACTGTTTAAGTTTTATGGATTCCTTTGTTTTTAAGTAGTGAGCAAAATAAAATGCAGAATACAAAATTATACCAGTAGCTGTATCCTGAAGTTGTATAGCATCTTATCAGCTCATTAATACATAGAAACTCCAATGGCATTATCATAATCACAGGCAATAATACCCTTAGTATTAGGCAAGGAGCTATGAAGCATCTAGTTCCTAAACATTGGACCAGGCAGCTGTTCTAGTTTCCTTTTCTGGGACTTCTTTGCTCAGAGACAAAATGATAGTCATTTCATGTCAGTACTCTTAATATTAATAGGAAGAACAAGACACAAAATAAAGGTAATTTGTCAACAGCCTTCACAGCCCAGGCTCATCCTTAGGGACTTCTGGTGCTGCAAGCATCAAGAGTAGGAAGAAGAGCTAGATAAGGACGCAGGTAGGGACTGACTAAGAGGGGTCCAGACTGAATTTGTGGGTAGGGATATAGCGCTGCTGAGAAGAAACACAAATGATGCTGGAAAATCTTATCATCTAGGCTTTCTAAATCTTAAATGTCTCCTTGGTTCTAATTCTATTTCCAAATACACCATAGAAAATGTAGAGCCATGGTTTCCACTATGTATCTCTCTGACCACTGCCTTCTAAAAATCATGCCTTCTCTTTACCCATCCCAATAAGGCAGGGCTACTGTTGGGACAGGGGAATCCTGTGATGCAGAATTTTGGCTCTAGAACTCCTGAAACCTTGGCAGACTTCCACAGAGTTGCATGATGATCTAGGGACTTCCATCTAGTTTCTCTCAGAAACGTTGCCATTAAGAATAATTAATTACATTAATTTCATTTTCTTTCTTGTTCCTTTGAGGATCTGGATTCATTTATCTCCTAAAGAAATTTTCTATTGTTACAGTGAAAACTTTAGAATAAGGAGCTGAATTGTTTGAAAACATACTGTGTGCCAAGTTTTTCATCAACTCTGTCCTATGTGTTACACACAAAAAAGTTATATTCAGCATATATTGAAACTATACTGAAACATACGAAACTGCCATATTTGAAGATGTAAAGATATCGGACATTGATTGTCTCAAATGATTTTGGTACATAATGTACCAAAGTGACAGAAACATAAAATGAATAGATTACAATTGCAACCCCTGCCTTCTGCTTCCAAAGCTCATCATGGTGTCCAGTCTCCCACAGGACTTAAGGGACTCAGTAAAGAACAAAATGTGTGCATAAATAGCACCCCTAAGTGCATCCTATGCCATGTTTGACAAGGTATATACTGAATGTATCCTGGAACATCAGATATCCTTGGGGCAGAATGACAATGTAAATCATTTTTTTGTACTTAATCTCTCCTTGACACTCACAATAACAAACGTTATAAAACATGAATATTATATATGCATTGTAAAAGCCTATATGCCATGGGTGACAGGATATGGAAAGTTTTTGCTGTGTTTTGTTCATCTATTGTTTTATGTTCCCTGCAATGAATGTGTATTACTTATACAATAAAAAAGTTATTAAAATAAGACATAAAATTGTATTGCTTGAGAATTATTCTCCAAACACGTCTATGATCCCAGGACCATTAGTCATACGCTGTAGTCTGCAAGTAGAGTAGACTCATAAACAGGGAAAAAGATGAATCCTTCCTGCTCCTTTGCTAACCCAGTCTGCTCATCCGCTGGGTTTTCCATGCACTGAAGGACATAAACCTCTTTCTGCTAGCAGTTGTATGTTCCAATGACTCTAGTGCCCAAGAACACACACTACCCAGTCATGCAAAGGTCTGAAGGGATTCAACCCTCCCAGGGACCCAAGGAGACTGAACTCACATGAATTCCTAACTTTATGCTTCACCTAATTGAGTACGTTTATAAACTACATGTATATTCAAGTAATATTTGAGACTTCACAAATATATGTTTACTAATATAAGGTTAAAGCAGACATCTGTGAAATGTCATGCACACACACATGGTAAACACTGGTCCAAGTATAGTCTCGATTAATATTCACCCAGGTAATAAAATCTGATGTTAAGAAAACCCAGGTATTTTTTTCCTGTTATAACTATTGGTAACATTAGAAAAATATAATAATCTTTTTATCCTGACCTACAAATGTAACTGAAACCCAATGGAAATAATGAATTATTCTATAAAGGCATTTCAACAATAATAAAAATCATGTTCACTTTATTCTCTATCCTGTAACATTTTATATATTTCAGTCATGTAGCACACTTAATTATAAAACTTGGTATCCTTGTCTATTATGTCACATTGCTAGATGGCTAGTCTATACTTAGAACATTCAAATAATCACAAAAGCTCTGAACCAAGTGTGACTACATCCTCAACCCTCTATAAGCACACTGAATGGGAAATCAAATTGATAACATTAGAATAAAGGTTTGCAGCCTACAAAAGTTTTTGTTTTGTTTTGTTTGTTTGTTTTCTTTTCACATGGCTTATCTTGGCTGCTGTGGGAAATGATGGAGACACGTACATAGTAAAAAGTCTACCATCCTGTTGTGCCTTCCAGTAAGCTAACAACAACATCCATCCTCCTCTACCCATGGAAAATACCTGATTTGTCTAATATTCAAAGAACAAAAGTACTACCAGAAAGATATGTTTCCAAACTCACATATAATTCTGTTTTTAGTTGGATGATTTTCCACAAATTATTTAGTCAAATAGTGTATTCCCTTTTAAATTCTGCCTCTTTGGAAGCATGTGTTCAGTGTCTCTATGCTACAAGTTTACAAACTTGATCTCGTGCAATCCTCCTAATAGCACTAGACAACATGAACCTCTACTGTCTTTCTTCATAGATAAAGAAACCAAGACCAAAATGGCGGTGTTGTACCCCTATGGCCACAAAGCCAGGGAATGCTATCATTGAGAAATAACCCTTGACAGTCAGGCTCCAGAACTTGTAAGCCTATGTGCTTAGCACTTAGGATGCACCAACAAACACATTTCCTTGGCTCTGATATGTTGGTCAATACTTAAGGTAAATAGCTAATCAACAGAAAAACAGCCATTCTAAATGAATGGAAATAGATACAGTATTTGTCACTTTCCCCCAAAACTGTGGTTTATGTAGGGGAGGGGGAAAAGTTTTAATTATTAGCATAATAATTAAAAAACTCATTGTGTCATTTATTCTACTCACTGTCTATTTCACCTCTTGATTTTCTTTCTCAGCATTTGACTTCCAATGGTGCTTAAAGTAGGGTGGGGGGTCACAGGATGAGAATATAGCTCAGTAATAGCTTGTTTCTCCTAGCATTCCCAAGACTCTGGATCTGTTCCAAACCAGAAAAATATAAAACACCAAACCCAATAGGGTTATTTGGTGTATGGTTGACTAGTTTCTTGAGTTCTTTGTATATTTTGGAGTTAAGCCCTCTGTCAGAAGTAGGGTTGGTGAAGATCTTTTCCCAGGCTGCCATTTGGTCTTGTCAACTGTGTCCTTTGCCTTACAGAAGCTTCTCAATTTGCGGAGGTCCCATTTATTAATTGTTGATCTCAGTGTCTGTACTACTGGAGTTATGTTCAGGAAGTGGTCTCCTGCACCTAATTGTACCTCCCACTTTCTCTTCTAAGAGGTTCAGTATGGCTGGATTTATGTTGAGGTCTTTGATCCATTTGAACTTGAGTTTTGTGGATGGTGACAGACATGGGTCTACCTGCAGACTTCTACACACCATCATCTTGTTGTGTCAGCACCATTTGTTGAAGATGTTTTCCTCCTCCCATTGTATTCTTATAGCTGCTTTGTCAAAAATCAGGTGTTTATAGGTGTGTGGGTTAATATCAGGATTTTCAATTTGATTCAATTTGTTCTACCTGTCTACTTTACCAAATAACCCTACTAAAAAATGGGGTACAGAACTGAAGAGAGAATTCTAAATAAATAAATAAGGCTGAAAGACACTTAAGAAAGTGCTCAACATCCTTAGCTATCAGGGAAATGCAAATCAAAACAACTCTGAGATACTATCTTACTCCTGCCAGAAAGGCTAAAATTAGAAACACTGATGACAATTTATGCTGGAGAGGATGTAGAGAAAGGGGAACACTCCTCCACTGTTGGTGGGAGTTCAAACTTCTACAGCCATTTTGGAGATCCGTATGGCAGTTCCTCAGGAAAATGGGAATCAGTCTACCACGGGACCCAGCAATCCCCTTTTAGGCATATACCCAAATGATCCACATCCATGCAACAAAGACTTGCTTTTATTTGTAATAGCAAGAAGCTAGAAACAACCTAAATGCCCCTCAACTAAAAATAAATAAACAAGATGTGGCACATTTACACAATGGAAAATTACTCTGTGGCAAAAAAAAAAAAAAAAAAAAAATGGAATCTTGAAATTCGCAGGTAAATGGATGGAACTTGAGAAACCATCCTGAATGAGGTAATCGAGTCACAAAAAGAAGAACATGGTATATACTCACTCATATATGGGTTTTAGACATAGAGCAAAGGATCAACAGCCTATAATTCACACTGCCAGAGAAACTAGGATACAAGGAGGAATATAAGTGATTCATACAAGGTCCCTAAAAGAAGGGGAAAGGAACAAGATCTGCTGAGCATATTGGGAGGGGGTGCCAGTGAATGTAGAGGGAGATAGGAGTAAGAGAAAGGAAGTAGAGGAAAGCATGTGGGACTAGGAAGATTGAGTCAGGGGAAGAATAGATGAGAGAAAAGAGAGAGAGAGAGAAAGAGAGAGAGAGAGATACCATAAAAGAAGAAGCCATTATAAGTTTGAAGAGAAAACTGAACCTAGAGAAATCTCCAGAGACCTACAAGACTGACCCCAACTAACAATTTCAGCAATAGTAGAAAGGCTACCATAAATGTCCTTCCCTGATAATGAGATTTATTACTCATCCACCATAATAGAGCCCTCATCTTGTAGCTGATAGAAACAGAAGCAGACACCCACAGCTAAACACTGAGCTGAACTGGAATCTAGATGCAGAGAGGGAGGACAAGGCCAGGCTACAGAAACCCACAGAGACAGCTAACCTGAACAAGGGGGAGCTAATGGACCCCCAGACTGATAGCTGGGAAACCAGCATTGGACCGACTCAGATCCCCTGAACATGGTTCTCAGTTAGAAGGCCTGGGCAGTTTAAGGGACCTTAGAAAGTGGAACCAGGATGTATCCCTGGTGCACAATAGGACTTTAGGAGCACATTCCCCATGGAGGGATACTCCCTTAACCTGGAGGCAGGAGGGAGGACCTAGTCCCTACTCCAAATGACTTGACAGATTTTGTTGACCCTTCCTAGAAGGCATCACCCTCCTTGGGAATGGGATGGGAGGATGGTTGGGGGGGGGGAGGTATGGGAGGATGGGAGGAAGGGAGGGAGGGACAGAGGGAGAGGGAACTCGGATTGATATGTAAAATAAGAAAAATAATTAATTATTTTTTTAAAAGAAAGAAGAAAAATAAAACCAAACCCAAATAATAATGCTCAGTATTAGTCTATAAAACCTATGATGCATATAATGCCTTATAGTTAGCATGTTTAGTCTTCAGTACAATCTAGTAATTGTGCCTTTTCCTATTAAGGCATGAGGGAAAACATGCTGTGGAGGGTAAAGTTTAGGACTGGTGACAAACTAAGATGCCTGCTTCTTAACAGAGTTTTTAATAACCCAAGATGTTCTCCCTGCACTGGGTATCTAGCCTCCATCAGCTCCCTTCCCCCTGTATCTCCTCTGACTGAGTGAGCCTTTTCTTGATGCCTGTTTACTGTGGGCTTTGCAGCTGCCTCCCCAGTATATAGTTAATTTTCCACCCTCTTCTATGAGCAGATGTTCCCATGGAGCCAAGCTGTTATCCGTTCCCTGGCACTCTCTCCTGAAGATGACTAGATTGAGCACAGTAGTGTCTAGCCATCCTTTTGATCTGAAAAGAAAAGATTTCCCCACTGGATATTCCTCATGATGATGTAATTAGTTCCCTGGACATTCCTAACAAATGTATTTCTAATCATAAGGGATGGGGAGAGAAGAGGACCAGCCATTCATCATGGATTGTGTGCAGTTACTGCAGCTAAATATGCACCGTTTCCACCCTCCTGGTGCAATATCTTCGTCGGTGATTGTTCAAAGATTCTAGGGCAATAGGCTGCCCCTCAAAAGCAGTGGGGAACTTCACATTCATAAAGGGGTCTCAGGCACTATTAAATTGCTTTTTCAAACCTGGCAAAGTCATTAGAGCTGGAAATCCCTTCAGCTTCATACTGTCCCCAGCATAAGGACAGGGGAAGCTCTTAATAAGTTTTTGAAGATTGTGCTTGATTCAAAGTCACAACATGGAACATTCTTAACAAACAAATCCAGCTGTTAAAAATTTCCAACCTTGTGAGTACAGCCATAGTATATATTTTTTAAACAGGGTAAATGTTTGAAGGAATATTCTGTTAGGAATATTTTTGTACTTGTGTATCACACATTAAAAATAATTTTAGCTAACTAATTAATCATTGTATTTTAAATCACTTTACTATTAAAAAATCATTGAAAATTTAAAATATAGTCACACAGCCAGATTAATGTAGCCAGTTAAACAAGCACTGCCTAGACCCAAAGTATTTAACTCTTGATGAACTTCTATGCCTTTGATTTTACACATTTACTATCATTTGCCCTTTTATGTAATTACACACTACAAAAAAGGAAGGAAGAAAAAAGAAAGGAAGGAAGGGAGGGAGGAAGGAAGGAAGGAAAGGAGGAAGGAAGGAAGGAAGGAAGAAAGAAAGAAAGAAAGGGGAAGGAAGAAAAGAAGGAAGGAAGGAAAGAAGGGGGAGAGAAGGAATAATCCACAACAGAGTTAAAACTAGAAAGCAATTACCTTTATAAACTCTTTCAGGATTCATCTGTCCTCCACTTACACTATGTCCTTTCTTGCTATTACAAATAAAAGCAAGTCTTTGTTGCGTGGATGTGGATCATTTGGGTATATGCCTAAAAGGGGATTGCTGGGTCCCGTGGTAGACTGATTCCCATTTTCCTGAGGAACTGCCATACGGATCTCCAAAATGGCTGTAGAAGTTTGAACTCCCACCAACAGTGGAGGAGTGTTCCCCTTTCTCTACATCCTCTCCAGCATAAATTGTCATCAGTGTTTCTAATTTTAGCCTTTCTGGCAGGAGTAAGATAGTATCTCAGAGTTGTTTTGATTTGCATTTCCCTGATAGCTAAGGATGTTGAGCACTTTCTTAAGTGTCTTTCAGCCTTATTTATTTATTTAGAATTCTCTCTTCAGTTCTGTACCCCATTTTTTAGTAGGGTTATTTGGTAAAGTAGACAGGTAGAACAAATTGAATCAAATTGAAAATCCTGATATTAACCCACACACCTATAAACACCTGATTTTTGACAAAGCAGCTATAAGAATACAATGGGAGGAGGAAAACATCTTCAACAAATGGTGCTGACACAACAAGATGATGGTGTGTAGAAGTCTGCAGGTAGACCCATGTCTGTCACCATCCACAAAACTCAAGTTCAAATGGATCAAAGACCTCAACATAAATCCTAACATCACCCTTCCTTGTTCTCTTCATATTATACTTTACTCATATTTATTTACATATATATGGTGGTAATTTGAATAAGACCCATATCTATACTCATGTGTGCATTTATGTACATGTATAGTGTGGTAGTTTGAATAAGAAAGGCCCCAAGGAGGTTCATATGTTTCAATGCTTATTCATCAGGAGGTGGCACTATTTTGAGAAAGATTAGTAGGTATCTTCTTGCTGTAGTAGGTCTGTCCTTGTTAGAGTAAATCTCTCTCACTCTTTCTCTGGTTTTAATATTTTGAGGATGCTTCAGAGTTATTTCCATAATGTGTTCCCACCCACCAGCAGTGAGTAAATAAGGGCTCCTCTTTCCCCACATTCTCTCTAGTATTTGTTGTCATATTTCTTCATGACAACCATTCTTACAAGGGTGAAGTGGTATTTCAAAGTAATTTCAGTTTTTATCTCCTGGATATCTAGGTGTTAAATGCTTTTAAAAATAGTTATTAATCATTGGTAGATTTTTTTTCTTCTTTTTCTTTCCTTTTTAAATTGTTCAATTCATTTGCCCATTTGTTGGTTGCCATTTGTAGTTCCTATTTCCCATACTTGCAAGAATTCATATGGAACTACAAAAGGTGAAGAATAGTCAAAGCAATTGTGAGAAGAACAGTGCTCTAGGTATTACAAGCACCAACTTCAAGTAATACTACAAAGGCAAGGTAATAGAGATATCCAGTTACCCTCATGAAAACAGACAGGTAGGCCAACAGAATACAATTCAGGTCCCAGGAATTAACCTACAAGCTATTCCCACTTAATTTTTGACCAAAGAGACAGAAATATATATTGAAAAGAAAAGATAAACTATTCAGCAAATGGTGATAGCAAACTGGGTATCTACCTGCAGAAGAATAGAATTCCATTCATTATCTTTCAATTTATACAAAAAATGAATTCAACAGGAGCCAACGACCTCAACTTTAAACCTGAACTACCAAAACTTTTAGACAAAAACATGGGGAATGTTCTTGAAGACATAGGGTCAGGAAGGACTTTCTAAACAGAACATCAGCAGCACCAAGTATCAACAGATGGGACTATAAAAAAATAAAGTTCCTGTACAACAAAGGAAACAATCTGCAGGGCAATCAGATGAGCCCACAGAACAGAAGAAAATCTTTACCAGCTACACTTCAGTCAAGGGGCTAATATGCAGAATTTACAAAGAACTGCAGAAACTATTTACTCATTTTAATGACTCAAAAGTATAATCAAAGGTCAGCAATTTTCTTTTAAGGCAAAGGCCAGAAAATGATTTGAACAAATACTGATAATCAGAAGCAGAAGGAAAGTGGCCAAACACAGTCGGTCCACTAAACAGCTAACCATTTATTTGAGATTCAAATAATGGCCGCCACTGCCTCCATTCAAAGTCATGCTTGAGACAGACATCTCATAAAAATGGATTCAAACCATGGAAGGTCATGCTGGTTGTAAGTGAGAGCAGTGAGAAAAGAGCACAGCCTGTATTTAACTTCTACCTACCTGCATATGACATTAGCTGCTACCAGAGATATGAACACACTGGGTGAGGAGGCCATCTAAAAGAGCCAGAAGGTTGAAGACAAGGCTGAAGGGTCTTGGGAAAGAAATATTTTAAATATTTTAAGACAGTTTAGATTGTCATTTTTACAAATAATATAGCTTGGATTATGTTTTCAAAATTCCAAGTTTATCTTACTGAGATTTTTTTATTTTTATTTATTCTCTTATACAATACATCCCAACTGCAGTTTCTCCTCACCCCCCCTTGCTCCTCCATTTCTCTTCAGGAAAAAAAAAAACAGGCCTTCTAGGGCTATCAACTGAACATGGGATATCAACCAAACACAGCACAGTTAAGACACAATAAGACTAGACACAAACTCATGTCAAGACTGGACAAGACAACCCAGTGGGAGGAAAGGGGTCCCAAGAGCACTCAAAGGAGTTAGAGACACCCCCACTCCCACTGTTAGGAGTCTACTACATGTTCCTCAACCAAAGAATAAATAAAGAAAATGTACATTTATACAATGGAGTACTACTCAGCTGTTAGATAAAAATGGCATCATAAAATTTGCAGGCAAATGGTAGAACTAGGAAAAAAAATCCTAAGTGAGACAAACACAGACCCAGAAAGACAAACATGATATGTACTCACTTATAAGTGAATATTAGCTATTAAGAAAAGGATAGCCATACTACAACCCACAGACCCAGAAAAGCTAAGTAACACAGCAGTTTCTGGAGGTGGAATGCACTGATCTCCATGGGAAAGAGAAATAGAATGTATTTTATGGGAGTACTAGGGTTAGGTGGAGATGGAAACAGGAGGGACCAGGTGGGGGGGGTGTGATGGAGAGGTACAGGGAGAGATGACTGGATTTGGGGGAGAGGGGCATTTAGCAGGTGATATGGAAAAATGCAATGGAAACTTCCTGGAACCTATGAGAGTGACCCTAGCAAGGACTCCTAGTAACAGAGGATACAGAGCCCGAATCAGCCATTTTCTGTACACACAAGGCTTCCAGTGATAAGACTGGGACATCAACCCAGACACAAAATATTAGACACACAATCTGTCCTGCCTGCTAAATGTGCTGGGGCTATGGTGGTTCAGAGCATTTAGGAGCAACCAACCAATGACTGTTCTACCTTGATGCTTGCACCATGAGAAGAAGCCCATGCCAGATCTTGCTTGGATGGCCAGGAACAAAAAATTAAAGGGCTCAGAGACCTAGAGTAGAACCAAACACAAAAGAAATTATTCCTAATGACATTCTGCTATACTCACAGATCAGTGCCTAGCCCAATTATGATCAGAGAGACTTCCTCCATCAGCCTGTGGGAACAGATACAGAGACCCCAAGTCAGACATTAGGCAGAAATTGAGGTAAATTTTTTAAAAATCAACATGACCAAATCAACTACATTGATGTGCATTCTGCTACAGGACAGTAGAATCAGGGGAAAGTTTTTCAAAAGACTCTGCAAAAGTTTCTCAATCTTAAGAAGACAGTATGAGAGAAGCTCAGAAAGTTTCTACCTAAACATCCACCGTGAGCTTACACATGTGTAACAACCATGCTTGTCTGCTGCTTTTACAATGAATGAATGAATGACTTCCTTCTTACAATACATTCAAGGTCTAAGAGTTATTCCTGAATCCTTCACTTGATAGGAGAGCTCTTGACAAAATTAAATGAGATAATCCACTGTGGTTTGTCTGACATACAAAGTCAATACATATCAGCTTTCTTACATTTTTCTCTCTGTCCCTTTGGGGATTCTTATACAGCCCTATGTAGTCCAGTCCAATTGTGAGGGTAATGTATCAAGACACCAGTACTCATGAGAGACAGTTCCCAAGGCAGACCTGAAGGTGTAGAGGAGGGACTTCACTGATTATTCCAAACTGCCTCCCCTTCCCATTATTTTTCCTCCATATCTCTACAGATCACTCACTTTTCATGCTTTTTGGCCCTGTAGAGATATATCTACCTTCTATGGGATATTTTCTCTACCATCATATTTAAGACACCTACTGTAATCTAGCTTAGTAATTGTTTGTGAATGAAAAGTATATTTTCTATTAGGGTAATAGAAAATATATTTTCATATGATTAATAAAAAGTGTCTATATATCAGGAGGCCCCAAGAAATCACTTTCTGATCAAGACACAAAATCCTTCTACCATTCAGGGGCTTCAAACATGACCCTGGAAACTTCCGTGAGAATATAGGATCCATCAGCCTCTAGGGTTGGGGATTTAGAGGTCAGATGCTCACATTCTATTTAAATCAAAATACTGCTTCCAAAATAACAAGTTTAGCTGGTGAAATATCACTGCCATTTTTACTCGGTCAGTTCTCTTCCTGACATTAAAAGAATAAATTGAATGAAAATGCATGAGATTTCTGTGGTAGTTTTTCTCTGGAAAACAGACATTTCAGCTTAGACCATCACAAAACTGTCTGGAAAAACTGGCATGCACCCAACTTTGTGGATAAATTTGGATTAAAGAACGGAGGAAATGATAAATAAACAGAAATTAAAATTGAGTTAACATCCTCCTTCCAGACATTTCTCTGGATGGCATTTATCATCAAATGCACAGTTGCTTTTTTTCTAAGGAATGAAGGATTGGAAAGTAAATTACCTATGTAAATATACATGGCAATACCTACACAAAATAAAATGAATTATCTAGCAGTACGATAATAGTTGGATCCAGTTAAAGATCCAACAGGCTTTATTTCTCTTCCTAATTAAGGAACCTGGGATCTGTGGGTCTTTGCTAACAAGTCTATACTATAAATGTGTGCAGAGCTGTCAATGTAAAATTTATAGGATTTCATGATGCAAAAAAAATGTGATAGATTATAATGAAAATGTCCAATCAATCAGAAAACATTTCAGCTTTGTATATATGAACATAAGTAATTATTTTCACATAAAAGTGGGCCCTGCCTTATCCTGATTCTATCTGCATCAAGAGATGCCTTTCTGTAAGGATGGAGGAGATTGGAAAGGCCTCTGAGTCTTTTATGACTTCAAAGAAATTTCTTACATTTCTGCTTCAGACTCTATACAACATTTCTTTCAATAAATTGTTCCCCCAATGAATTCCTTACTAAATAAATCCCTTTTGAACTGATGCCTAGTAGCTAAGATACAGATTATCAACCTCACATCCATTAATGGAGATAAATAGCTTTCCATCTAAATAGTGTGCACTGTAACCTGCTGTGACCATGTACCTGTGACTCTACTGTGGAGGAAAAAAATCGGATCTAAGAGAAAAATGAAATGAAAATTGAAAAGTGGTCACCCCAGCCTGCTGGTCACTGGCATGATTAAGGTGGCCCATGAGTAGTGGTGATATGATTTAGCACATAGAACCAACCAGTTTGGATCCAGCTGATCATTTGTATATGCTACCTTCATAGTCTATTACAAAACTTCAGAAGCAATTTCACTCTGTTCAGTTTTTAGTCTGAGCTAAATAGAAAGATGCACAATCTCAATTACACCAAAGCAGAATGGAGAGCACCCGCACCCTCAGTCATGTCCATCCCAACACAACAATAACTACCTAGGAGCAAACCCTGCCTTGCCCTGGTTCTGAACCTCCTTTCCCATGACCTGTAACAGCTATTCCCCTAGTTAGTCACTTTCTCCTTACTCTAGGCCTCTTAGAACATCACCAAAGACATGCTGTGCCCCGTGGTTTGCTTTATGGGTTGGTAGAATGAATGTTCAGCACCTAAGACAGAGTCACATAAAGTAAAAGAATAATGAAGGAACCAAGTCATTCAGAGATGCAAGGCTGTCATAAGGAGAGCTGACCAGAAGTAGCAAAGAGAGTCTGAATGTTTCCCTAGATCAAGCTCACTAATCAAGAAGGTCAAGGACCTCTGTATGAGAGGTGTGTTCACGGTAAGAGGACTTATTTCTCTAGTGTGCCTGCGTTTTCACTCATTGGGACACTGACTACTTAAAGGACACTTGCAAGAGGAGTTTAAGTATCCTAGTGAACACTATTCTGCTCAAAAACATTTTGTTCTCTCACATTTGGCCCCCATATGCTCATAGTGAGTGGCACTATTAGGAGGTGTGGTTTTGTTGGAGGAAATGTGGTCTTGTTGGGAAAGGCTGGGTAACACACACCTTTAATCCAGACCTTGAGGCTGGAGGGCACAACTTGAATCTGGGCTACACCTTCTGTTGGAAGTGTGCCACTGTGCGGGCTAGATTTGAGGTCTTTTTTGTCAAGGTTCACACGGTGTGACTGTCAGTTATTTCCTGCTGTCTGAAAGATGTGGCAGTCTCAGCTCCAACACCACATCTGTCTGCATGGCACCATCCTCCCCGCCATGGTGACACTTGTCTGAACCTTTGAAACAATTAAATGTTTTCTTTATAAGAGTTGGCACTATCATGGTGTCTCTTCACAGCAATAGTAAGCCCTAAGACATTAGGGTTCCATTTAAGACCTATCCTATCCGATTGCAAACACCATTGCCACATTGTTTTTCATGAGGATTTTTTTTTCTTTTCAATGGGGTTTGCTGTGTTTACTCACAATGTTGCTCTATCTGGACTTGAAGAAAGAAACAGGTCTATGAAGTACCTACAAAGATGGAAAAACCACCAAAAAACAAAGGCTCTAGGGTTAATTAAGAGTATGCAGAAAAATTAAAACACTCCAACAACCACTAACTCTCCAAACTCAAATGGCTGTTTAATAAAGTCCTCTCCAAATCTTCAAACCTAAACCTCCCTTTCCCTTGTGTACAGGTGTCAATCCTGCTTCGCTTCACTGATAAAACCAAGGCACACTGAAAACAATATTTGGACTCCAAGAATATTATCTGCTTGCAATCATTAGCCAACCCATTCCTCTGCTTCTAGCTGGTTACCAGAAGAATTAATCCATATTACTCCTTAAACCAAATCCAGTATCTGAGTAAGTCACCTTCTTATTGCTAAGATAAAATACCATGACCAAGGTAATTTATAAAAGGAAGGATTTATTTGGAGCTCATGTTATTTATACATCTATAATACATGACAACATAAATGATACATGATACTTACATGATAATATAGTTTATATTTTTATGAAATGATAAAAATTCACACAATAATAGTCACCAGAATAACTCCGGAAACAAAACAATATATAGGCAAAGCCAACAGATTCGTTTAAATGGAATTGAGAAAGAATATTGAAGACACCTAAGTGAAGACAGAAAAACAAAAAGGGAACAGTAGGAGTCAGGGATGTAGCTCAGTGGCTAGAGTGATTGCCGGCACCATATTAACCAGGTGTGATAGCTAGTGCATGCCAGTGATCCCAGCATTTGGGAATTTGGGACAGAAGGGACAGTGGAGCAAGGTTGGGCTAGAACAGTTGCTCAGTGATTAAGGGCACTCGCTGCCCTTTCATGGGATGCCAGTTCAGTTGCCAGCTCCCATGTCAGGTGGCTTACAGCTGCTTCTAATCCCAGCTTCAGGTGTATAAAGGAGATTCATTGAAATGGCTTCCAGGCTGTGGTCCAGCTATTCAACAGTAGCTATCAACTGATGGAAAGTTCAAGAACTCAGTAGTTTTCAGTCCAAGAGACTGAATAGCTCAAATGGACTTCAGTATACAATCGAGTCCTGAAGAAGTAGGCTCTATTGCCAGTGAAGGAATAGACTCGCTAGTGAGGGTGAGAGCAAACTCCCTTCTTTCCTGATGTTTATATGGGCTGCCAGCAGAAGGTGTGGCCGATACTAAAGGTGTGTCTTCCCACTTCAGAAGATCTGGATTAAGGGTGGATCTTCCCATCTCAAAAGATCAGGATTAGAAGTGGCTCTTTCCATTTCAAATGATTTAACTAAAATAAAAAAAAAAAACCCAAAGGTGTGTCCAGTCATTTAGGTATTAATTAATTAATTCCAGAAGTAGCTAAACTGACAACCAAGAATAGCCATCACAGGAATGTAACCTAGAATACCATAATGCAGTGTAACCTAGAACTGTAAGGCAAAATGGGCCTTTCTCCCCAGGGATAGTATAGGTGATCACCCAGCAAGCTAGCCGTTTCAGAAAAGAGTTCTGGAAGCAGAGAAATAAAAATGTTGAGAAAGTATACACACAAAAATAATGACTGGAATTTCCCAACATCTGGGCAAGATACAGCATCCAGACACAGAAAGGCTTCCAATAAGTTTCTACCCTAAGAAAATAGCATCAGGACACAGAAGACTCAAACTGGGAAAAACCAAAGACAAAGGAGGAGGATGAAATGAAGCAAAAGACAAGTTATATCTCACTTTCTATAAAGTTCTGACACATCTGTTGGTAGATATAACTAGAACAATCTTTAAACATATGTGACACCATAAAATATTCAGAGACTAAGCATTTTTTATTTTGTTTTGGTTTTGTTTTTTAAAGATAGATTCTCATTATATAATCTAGACTGGCCTGGAACTTTCTGTGCAGCAGTGGTGGCCTTGAACTCCTATGCTCCTACTTCAGCCTCCTGAGTTCTGGAATTACAGGCATGTCTGTTCTCCAAAAGCAACCTTGGACTAAGTACAAAGAAATTGCATTCCCAATTACAAAATAAATAATAAAGTAATTATGAACAAAGCCAGCATAAAACATATTAACTAATGAAGTACGTATAGAATCCAAAAATAGACTCAAACAATGATCAGTTGATTTCTAACAAAGAAGCTAAGGATACACAATGAAAAAAAATATAGATTTTTTAATAAATATGTTGAGGAAAATGCTTATCCATATGCATGAAATTAGATTCTTACCTCACATGTACAGATAGTGACATCAACTCTAAAATTGGTTAAGGACATACACCTAAGAGCTGAAGTGTAAAATTGGTACAACAGAGAAGAAAATTCTGTGATACTGCTCTCTGCAGTAGCTCTGTGGCTATGAGATCAGAGGAAATTCACAATCTGAAGAAAAGTGTCTGGCAAATATTTAACACATTCGCACCACTGAAAAGTCACAGAGCCTGAGTTGAGCCAGTATAAATTATAGTCACCTGGGCCTGATTTGCTTGTTCTCCTCCCCAGCCTCAAAAATCCCAAAAATACAGCAATATTTGGATGTTTACATAAACAAAGATACATGTATAACATGTATAGAATACTACACTTATTCAAGTCACAAAGTTGCTTCTACATGCTACCATTCAGTTGGGAGGAAATGAGTCATTTTCCCTGTCCTTGACTTAAGCTGCTATTCCAAAAGTGACCCACAGTAACAAACTAATGTAAAGATGAGGCTGGTACCCTTACCTTTTGTCACAGCTGCCTCAGACAAGTGGCTTCATGCAATAAAATAAGAGATTTGTGAGACATATTCAATATAGATTTAATAATCCTAAAGAAAGCAAGAAGGATTTCATCATCCTCTGGGCCTTTTTACTATCTGAAAATTAAACACTTATAATAAGTTATAATATAATATATTAATACGTATTATATATTATTACATGTTGGTTAATATAATAATATATTAACAATAACACAATAATACGTCATGGATAACACAGAGAAATAAAGACTTAGAAATGTTGCAGCTCCATGGTCAAGTTCAGTAACAGAACTGTGAAAAGAATATGCCACAAAAGCAGTCTGCAAACCCATTATCTACATGCTGATCTGGGAAAAGTCCATTTATATTTATTATCTGCAGTGTGTGTATGTTTGTGGTGTGTGCGTGTGTGTGTGAGTTTAGAGGTCAGAGGATAACTCTTGAGTCAGTTTTCTCCCTCCACCTTTCCAAGGGTCCTGGGACTCAAACAGAACCTGCACAATAAGCCTTTTACTCGCTCAGATAGCCTTAGAACTCAGTTTAAAGATACAGATTTACTTACCTTCCATTTCACAGCTGATAATACCAGAAACGGCTTTCCAAGATCTTTTAGGAAGTGATTCCAGGTGTTCCAAGTTTATAGAATATAATTCACTCCTTTTATAATTTTGTCTCTTCCCTGACTCCTGCTTTTTTAGTGTAATTTCACTCTATTTTTAAACAACTCCAAACAATTTTTCCAAGTAATTTATTTTGAACAATTAAAAATGTCCTAAATCTTTTTGGGCATTTTAATTTAGTTGTTAACAGTTGATTCGTGTGAAAATTTCATTGGCTAAGGGAGAATGAATGTACTAGCAGATATGAACTTTGGTTAAAAACTACATGCAAATCTTTTGAATCTGGGATTTTCCTTAAATCCTGTATATTGCCTGGAAATCGGAAGTGAATGGCCAGAGCCAAGGCATTGCCTAACTCCAGCCGTACACTTGGGTGGAGAAAAGGTGACTTCTTCTAAGCCCCACCTCCATACCTAACACAGAGTAAAACGTCAAAATTTTCTTTCCACACACCCATCAAACCTCGCCGCCCCCCCCCCCCACGTTACTTCTTTGACTCTCTGACCTCTTCTCACACTACTTCCTTGGGTCAGTCATCTCTAGACACAGTGACCTCTTCGTGGACCCTTGAATGTACCAAGGATGCTTCCAGCCTAGAGCCTGTAACTGCCCCATTCCAAGTCTCGGCATGTCTTCAGCCAGCCCATTCCCATTGTTCAACTTGTTTCTACACTCAACCTGCTCTGGCTGATGTATTTTACATAGCACATACATCCTATAACCTTTACTGTGCTCTGGTTTTTATCTCCTCATATCAATTGGTTAATTTTCTTTTAAATGTCTATTATTTATTTTACTAGAATGTAAATTTTATGACAACCTACCATTGTTTTACAACCTGATCTACCCCCCAAAGGCCCAGAAAAGAAAAGGAAATATGATAATTGCTCAAGAAGCAATTGTTGGCTGTTTTCTGCATTCTCTCTCTCTAACAAATTTTTTACTTTTATTTTTCATATTTCAAGAAGATGGAAGTCCAAAATCAAAGCTAGGAAAATTCAATTAATACTCCTACTATGACTATGTGTCCATCCTTACCCAATATGTTCTTCGTTGTCTTAATATAAAATTTGTCATGAGAATATGAACAAATAAGCAAAACATAAAACATTCCATTCAGGGAAGGATTCATTAGCCAAACAAATACAGCAAATTAAAATAATAAAATAACAAAAACAAAACAAACAAAAGAACACTAAACCATTAAAAAATCAAAACACAGTGGGTTAGTCTTTTACATCTGCCTTGGTCTTGGTCGGTATTTTGACAATTAAACACATTCTAGAGGTATCTGGGAAGAGGAACCTCAACTGAAAAATGCCTCCATAAGACTGCCTTTCAGGCAAGTCTGTAGGATATTTTCTTGACTTCTGATTGACTGTAGGAGGACCCAGCTCACTGTGGGTGTTGCCATTCCCTAAACAACTGGTCCTGAATTGTATTATATGTTTTTACTTTTGTTTTTAATCTAAATTAGAATCAAGCTTGTTTTACATGTCAAACCCAGTTCCCTCTTCCTCCTCTCCTCCCTTGCCCAGTACCAACCCCCTATACCATTCCCTTTCTGCTCCCCAGGGAGGGTGAGGCCTTCCATAGGAAATCTTCAGAGTCTGTCATATCATTTGGAGCAGGGCCTAGGCCCTACCCTATGGGTCTAGGCTGAGAGAGTATCCTCTATGTGAGATGGGCCCCCAAAGTCCATTCGTATTTAGGGATAAATACTGATCCACTACCAGAGGTCCCACTAGCAAACTATCCAGGACCCCTAACTGACAACCAAGTTCAGGGGGTCTGGGTCAGTCCTATGCTAAATTGTATTAGAAGCCAGCAGCAAGCTATGAGGAGCAAACCAGCTTTAGTTACTGATTTCAGGTTCCTGCCTTGAGTTTGTGCCTTGGCTGCCCTTGATGATGAATGTGAATTATAGGATGAAATAAACCCTTTCCTTCTCAAGTTGTTTTGATCATGATATTTTATCATGGCAATAGAAACCCTGACTGAGACAACTTTTGACAAGGATCTGAAAGAAGCTCAGGAGTAAGCTGTGCAGATGTGAAGTGTGGGGAGGTTATACCAGGAAGTATAAAGGCTCTGGATGGAAACCTCTACAGTTACAAGAAATATCACAGATGAGCCAGGAGCTCACTGTGACTGGAATGCTATGGTGATTAGAACTTTCAGGTGCTAAGGGTGGCTTTATGGTACACAGATTTCAAAGATCTGGAAAGGGCGATTTGATTTAATTTTGATAAAAGAGCAATCCGAGGATAATGAACACAGGAATCACAGGACAAACTATGCGTTGTTTGTCTATTACATGTTTTTGTTTGTTTGTTTGTTTTTTGTTTTGTTTTGTTTTTGTTTTAATTTTTAAAGAAATACTTTTACTGATCTTCAATTCCAGCACTTGGGAGGCAATAGCAGGTGGATCTCTGAGTTCAAGGTCAACCTGTTCCATAGAAAGAGTTCCAGGACAGCCAGAGCCCATATGATGAGACCCTGTCTTTAAAACAAAAACAAAAAAAAATGTATATTTGTTTTGTATGTGTGTTTGATATTTGAGACAGGGACTCTGGGACTCTACATATCCCTGGCTTTCCTGGAACTGCTTTATGTAGACGAGGCTGACCTCAGATTCAGAAAGATACACATGCCACTGCCTCCCAAGTACTTGAACTGAGGACTGTGGATGGTGCTACCACTAGGCAGGTGGTCTTGGCTGTTAGGAAAAGTCAGGCTGAGCAAGTCATGGGGAGCAATGCAGTAAGGGGCATACATTCATAGTATCTGCATCAGTCCCTACCTCCCAGTTCCTACCTTCAGTACTTGCCCTGATGTCCTTCAGTGATGGACTGTGACATGAAAATGTGAGCTGCAATAAACCCTTTCCTCCCCCAAGTTGCTTGTGGTCATGGTGCTTTTTCACAGCAACAGAAACCCTAACTCAGGAACAGCTGGTATATAATGAATTCGCTAAGTACATAGGTACATACATACACACCTGAGCACACACACCTGAAAACACATGTAAATAGGAAAAGGACATTTACAAGTTTCTTATAATCTGATCATTCCCCCCACCAAAGAGAGAGAGAGAGAGAGAGAGAGAGAGAGAGAGAGAGAGAGAGAGAGAGAGAGCCAGGTCTTCTTGCAGTCTCTAACAAAACTTATTGGGGGGCCTCTTGTTCTGAGAAGAAACTCAAAACATCTAAGAGTTTTTTAAGAGTTATTAATTATTTGTTACACCAATATAAATGGTATCCAGTAGCCATTTAAATGGAATTACAGTGACTTGAAATACCATTAAGTTGTAAGTTCACTTGCTCGGGTTACTCAAAGTTTACATTTTCTGTTGTTGTGTGCAGTTAGTGACTATAGTCACAGAAATTCTATCACCACCAAAAGTTTTTATTTCTTCTCCTTTTTTTTTGTTTTTTGTTTTTGTTTTGTTTTGCTTTTTGAGACAGGGTTTCTCTGTGTGGTACTGACTTTCCTGGCACTCACTCTTTAGACCAGGCTTGCTTCAAACTCACAGAGATCATCCTGCCTCTACTTCCTGAATGCTGGCCTCAAAGGCATGCACCATCACCACCAGGCTTTCAATATGGCAAGACTAGCCATTTGGACAAGATACCAGGCACAGTTGTTAGTAGTATTCTTAATTAATAAAAAGCCAAAAAGAGGCAGGGAATTATATAACTTTCCCAATATAAATTAATATTATATATCCAGTGGAATTTACATAATAGAACTACCTATCTTATTCAAAAATAAAATGTCAACACTCAAGTTACAGTACCTTACTGAATGTCAGGCAGCTACAGAAATTTTACCACAGTGGAGAGCAGTTAGAGTCTCTGGGGCATGATAGAAGATCACCTTCTAGTTTTACTTTGTTTTGTTTCAGCTCTAGCATAATATCTGTCTGGGGGAATGCAGATGTGCAGTGGATGCTGTGGTAATAAACAAAAGTAGAAGTAATCAGTTAAAGTGTGGCACTAGCTAGAGGTGACATTGCACAATTCTATAGGACTCTCTCCTCTATCTAAAAGTGTAAATTCTGATGTTATAAGTCAGTAATATCTTCTTTGCACTCTTTGGTGGAGGATTAGAGATGTGTGCTGCTATGTCTAGCGTCACATGGTTTCTGAGGATTTGAACTCAGTTCTGTATGTGTGCACAGTATCCCTTTACCTACTGAGCCATCCCTGTCAAAAACCGCTCATTGCTTTTATTTTTCCTTTTTTTTTTGTTTGATTCTTTTTTAAAGAATAGAGCTTTTTCACTGAGAAAATGTGACACTCCCCTGCTGCTTTGGTTTTCACTTGTATATAATCTGTTTATTATTGTTGTTGACATACACTCTGGTGACTTCTGGAACCAGAAAGCTAAGAAAAACAAGAAATCCTTACTTCTAAGAAAGTCCCCAAGTTGAATGCTTTAGATCCATCTGACGAATTTTTAAATGATTTTATCTTCTCATAAAATATAAATTAAAGATAAAGAATTGTTTTCTGCTTGAGGCAGGATAGGGTAACCTAAAAATATTTCATACTTGAACTTGAAGGTGGTTAAAATATGACATAATAGATTCATAGTATAATTTTATTCTTAAGATAATGGGAAAATCATTTTCCATTTAGTGATGACATTCCAATTCATGAAAGATATTTTAGAGGCTAAGGCTCTAGAATCATGAGCTTGAGGCTCATCTGGACTACACTGTAAGAACTTCCCTCTCAAAATCTAAATGAACAAACCAAAGACCGGCCTTGGAGGATAGATGTGACTATAACAAACTGCAATGAGAAAAGGCTGTTTTACAGAGTGAATAGGTTGCCAAGCTGAAACTATGACAAGTAGATGATGAGGTCTTAGAGATCTGATCTGTAAGCTGATTGGATCCAGCAGATCTTTAGTGTCTGAAACAGATGAAAGTCTGTACTTCTCCTCTCAGCTGTTGTATGAGCCAGCAATGTTTAATCCTGTCCTCATTATCCTATGTCAGTCATGGCATCCTTATTTATCTTATTTATTAAGTGTTGTATAGGAAAATCACATGGCTGATGGTATGCAAGGGTCCTCTATTGTATTTTAGCAAACATTTCTTTTTACTTAGATATTAGAAGAAGTAGACCATGATCTAATGTTGGATCCAAACTGTTAAAATGTCTACAGATTTTTTTCATCAACTATAAGGTATATCCAACAAAATAAACAAAAAAAAAAAACATATACTCAAAACAACTATCCAGAAGCAAGAATGGGAACTAAGTAAACATGTGTTCATACTTGAGGAATGGCATATGCCTATTTTGCTTAATCCACTTAGAACTTGGTTTTGTATTTCTTCATTCTAATGCATCATTGGTGGAACACACAGACTAGATGGATTTCTAAGAAGAGGATGAATATAAGACAAACCTGACCACGATGTGTGAAGTAGACTCATTTAGTAGGAAAGTTGATTAGAAGAGAGAGCAATTGTAATGCCATAATTGTCCAGGTAAAAAGGCAATATAATACTGAACTCAGGGTTCCCATAGTAAAGAAAGCTTTGAGTAGATGTGAAGCAACATTGAAACAAAAGTAGACAAGCAAGAATGTGTGTAGGGGCTAAACGGCATAATCAATAAAGACAGAAAGGGAAATTATTAAACTAGAAAATATACATATTCTTGGCTATTCCTCACTCAAAGTGATGTCAGGAGCCAGGGTTTACTTATACTGAGAGCCCTGCAGATAGGATCCTTTAGCAGCAGCAGCCCTGACAAGAGGTCTTCAAGTCTCCCTCCCATTCCCTTTGCCCCTTCTTCTGAACTCTGGTTCACTCCAGCCATCTTTTGAAGCAGGAATACCAAGGCCTTTGTCTAAGCTTTTGCTTTCAAGGTGACCCAAAGCCAAGACACCCTCCTCAGAGGAACAGTAGACAAAAGGGTACCAAATGTGCTCTCAAACAAGACAGCAAATATTGTTGTAAGATAAATTTTATAACTACATACAAAAAGCAGGGGTATAGGGGCATTCCAAAATCCATTGCTTGACTGCTATTTTGTTGTGTTTGATGCTTTTTATTTCCTTGAATTTCTGGTCTTAGGTTTCAAAAGTGATTTTTTTCTATCCTGGGGTATTTTGTTTCAATGGATTCACTGGGTGGTAATAAGAAATCTGGCATATTCTCAAGAGTTAGCTCAGACAACATATCCTTATCATTACCTGAATTACCTCATAAAAGTAATGCGGATGAAGCTGAAAAAAGACAGTAAGAAACAATATTGAAACTTCCAATTTACCAGGCATAGAGCTGAGAAGAGAAGACAGTGCATTATCTCTCTCTTACAGAGCAGACTCTGTGCCTCACAAGGGATGTCGGGTCCACATGGCTTCACAAGGCTGGTGAATATCTCAACCAAGAACTCAACACCAGCTCAAGAAAAGCAGAAAGGTCGAATCCACTGCCTGCTGCTGACATGTCAGGTTTCTCATTGATGAGACCACATATGTGGAAAATAACTCCAGGATGAAAAATACTCAGCAGAATAAAATGCTTAAGACATTGAAAAAATACTGAATGAATGAAAAAAAATGGAGTCACAAGGACATCAGTGGCTCCTCAAGCGTGACAAGTACTCAGAGAATTTTGTCCTCTGATTTCTTATTTAGAGAAATTTTCTAGTACTTGCATAGGCTGAGAATTTTCTAGACTGTGTGTGGTAACTAAAGCATGCATAAGATTCAGTCACCCAGAACATGTCAGGGAACAGCTCTCCAGCCAAAAGAGATAAGGCTTAGCATACCTGAGGGCCCTTACACACTCAACTCACAGACCACTGGTTGCTTTACCACAGGAACACTTACCTTAGCTGTCAAGGGACATTATTGGGCAATACAGGCATTCACTTAGCTAAATAACATGGCTGTTAAATGCTTTTATCTTTTGTCTCTGTAAGAATTTATCAGATATTCTAACATTTCCCTGGTATATTTATATTGTACAACTGGCAATCTATTTCCTCTCCCAAGAATATTTGCATGCTTCTTCCATTCAATGGGACAAAAAAAAAAATGCCAGCTGCTAGAGGCTTCTAATAGTGGAAAGGACTTGGTAGATGAGAAAGTCCCAGCTGTCACATTCCCCCCAAATAAAGCAAAGAGTCATTCCTGGGTCCTGATTTACACTCAGTGAAACTCACTCCATCTCTCCATGCCTTTTCTGCATAACAAAGACCTGACTTCCTGATTTGAAAAAACAACTGCAGAAAATTTCTACAAAAAGTGTGCATATTTGCTTTGTCTGGAGGAGCCTTCAGAGAAGAAGGGAAATGAGGAAGGAGCTCCATCTGCCATTACACAATCCTATTTTGTTAAAAGAACCTCCCCAGAGGCACATCCTCTACATCCCAAGGGACCTTACAAGGTATAAGAAAGCACATTACAGAAAGCCCAAATAATGGCGAGTCAGAATCTGGGCAAGAGGCCTACAAGGAACAGAGTACACAGCCAGACCATAGACACAGAGCTGGGCTTGATATCAAGCTTGCAGTATGGTGAGCTGGGGGCTCCCTGTGGAGCTCTATATCCATGAACCATTCAATCCTTATTGAAATCTTCTAGATTGGCAATGGACACACGAAAATGAGAAGATGAAACTTTTTCCAGTTGTTTAAAGGCTAGCGGGCTAGTGAAATAGCTTATCAGCCCTAGGCCAACACTGGAGCAGAAAAAGGATGCTCTTATAGGAGCCGGGTGTGGTGAAGGCACTGGCAGGTAGTGAACAAGCAGAATGGGGAGGAAGTCATCCTTGAAAGCTTTTGCTTTTGACTGGGACTTAATTTTCACTGAGATGATCTTGATGTTCCTAATGCTTTTGTTGTCCAATTTCACTTTCAAATTCAATGATGTGTTGCAGAAATTCTTGTGGGCATTTGGAGCCTAACAAAATACTCCTTCTAGTGTGCTTTGAAATTGCCACCTCTCCCATTACCTTCTCCTTTCTTCCCCAAATGTTCTACTTTTTAAGGAGAATGCAGTTTCCTTTTCTTACCCTGCAGCCTCCATCTCGCTTCGCAAAATTCCTTCATTATGTTGCACACCGCCTCCAAGAAATGTCATCAGCATTGTAAAGTTATTCAGTGCCTTGTGACTCTGTCACTATTTACCCAAGCTTCCTTGCAGATCTATTCATGAATAAATTTTGCATGCTCTATAAAGTTAACTTTATAAAGCATTCTGAGATCTTGCCATTCATACTTTTATGAGATACTAATTGTAAGACATTCACGTTTTCTTCTGTCACATATATGTCCTTGTTGATTCTAGAGTATTTTACATCAGCAAATAGTTAAGCAGAAATAAAAACAGCATGTGAGCCAAGCGGTTGCCAGCAGTGAATGGCATGCTTAATTAATGCTGGCTGTGGTCCTCTGTACTAAGAGATACCCTGTGATAATTTAAAACACATTAATTCTTTGCAACTCAGTCCACTTTTATAATACAAGGAAGTCAGCCGTCTTTCCAAGCTCTGCCAAGCCTATGATTCCTTTACTTCAGTTTTAATTCTGGTAGACAGCTCAGGTTTTCTGTGAAATTTTGCTCTTAATGCCTCTCTCATCCTCACTCTTGACTCATGGAAATGACCAGGAGCTGTTGCTAAGTAAGAACAGGGCCCATCAGTGCTCCTAGCTGGCTTGCTGCCCAGATGCTCCTGCCATCTGTTGGAAATGCAACCCAATAGAAACAGAAGGTATACTAAAAAATACACTTCTCCCCCTGCCTTTTAAAAGTGTGTTTTTATGCTTTAATAATTAGCCACGTGAACAGGCTTTAAATCATGGCCTTGGTTACTAAAATAAACAGGGAGTATTTTTTTCCGGTGTAGGAAAGTTTAGCATATTGATACAGTTAAACAAAGCCTTTACTCCCTGTGCCCCTCAGTTCCATAAAATACTTCTGAAAGTAAAAAGATGAGAGAAGGGTTTTTACAGGAGGAAGAAATCAATCAAAGGAGAAGGAAGGAGAGGAAGGGCAGATTGGAAGCAAAGCATAATCCATTATATCGCATGACATGCAGCTCTTGGTAGAAGCCATTGTCAAAATTCAGAGGAATATCACAAAATGCTATGGTAATGCAGATAGCAAATTAATAGAACTGTTTTATTTTGTTTTTTCACAACATTCGTTCTGCTTCCTGAACCAAAGGAGAGCTACAGTGTACTAGACTTACCTAAAATATTCCATAACCAAAGACCTGGACCAGCATTTCTGGAATATTCTTATACATCAGAATCAGCACAGATTTCTTACTAGACCTTTTGGAGTGGGGCCAAACGTATATCCAAAAACTTTCTATGTGAAGCTATTGAAGTTATTTACTAAAGGTTAGAAACAATTAAAATTCTAATGGAATGCTGATGCAGACAGGATAGAGAAACTTTTGAAGACTAGAACGTTTTAGAACAGATTTGGGTGATTAAAGTCAGTAGTCTGCCTATAGCCCTTTCAGTTAGCAAGCTCAACAATACTTTTGCCTAAATAAGTTCTAAAACATGACACCAACTGACATGACAAAAGAACAAGAGAAGTCTTACAAGGCTCCACCCAGAAATGAAGGGCTTCAGGCAATTAACTACAGCTGAATGATGGTGACTATGTCTTCTTTAGAGACAAGCCCAAGAGGTCAACCCTAAGCACATGTGAACTCAGCAGATCAAGTTTATAAATTTCTATTCATGTATGTATGTATACTATTAATACTTAAAGGATCAGAGCCTATGGATTTGAGGAGTGGCAGACATAGGAATGGTGCAAATTGAAGCCCTAAGTGGTTCCTTGACTTGCTTCCAGTGACTCAGGGGCCTAGTGTAAAACATGAGCAAGTAACAATCTTGACTGTGTTTTCCCAGATTTCTTTGAACCAAAAACGTTATTTGGAAAACAGGACCATTAGTGTGCTAATCATCCATTCCGTGTACCTTCTCCTTAAAAGCAACACACTGAATAGGTCAAGAAAAGAGACCAGTCCCTAAAGAGACAATTTCCTGGACAGATGAAGAATAAGTGTGCTATTCCCTCCCCTCTATCTGACGGAAGACCTCTTCAGAGAGGTGAGTTGGACCAGTGAGAGAAGACCTTGGTTTACAAAAGGAAGAGGAAAAATCCACAGACCCAAGAGATTTCTTCCTGAGGCATGTCCTTGTGATTGCTCAGCAATTGACTTAAGTTCTACTCTGAGAAATGATCCCCATCATTGGGTCTTAGAAGTAGACAGGACAGAGCACACTGCTCAGGGAAGGGACAACAGGTTATAGGAGAAATATGGTCTCAGGACAGAGCCTAATAGAGCAATTAGGTAAAGCGTCAGGTATTTGCCAAAACCTGCTAATAAACTTTAACAGTGTTGTGTGTGTGCTTCCAGTAATTTACCATCTAAGGGTGATATGTGTGCTGAGTGTGCCATGGAACACAGTGCATAAAGAACTAGAGACAGGAGAGAAGTCCTAGTCCCCACTTCAAATGACTTGACAGATTTAAATGACCCCCTCCTGGATGGCATCACCTTAGTGGATTGGGGGGGATGGGAGGGGAGGGTGGCCGGGGTACATGTGAGTGGAGGAGAGAGGGAAGGAGGGAGGGAGAGAGAACTGGGATCGATATGTAAAATAAAAATAAAAAAAAGAACATAAAAGTGGCAGGTTCTGTGCAGTATGTTTCCGAAACACATGAAAAGTATGCTTCTTTTCGTTCCTAAATCTCACACATCCCCACAGAGTAGGGGTCCCGTTTTATTGATTAAACAAAATCTATTTTAGAAAACTTGAACTTCATTCTTAAAGAAGAAAACAATGGGAGAGTTGGGCCTTTCCATGTAAGAATCCTAAAACGAATAAATAAATAAATAAATAAATCCAATAGAGGGCCAGGAGACATTTTCTTAGCAGTCAGCAAAAAAGAGAAGTGTAAAAAAGTAGGGCAGAGCCCAAGATGACAATGAAGCAGCTCTTTTGTGGTCATTTAGTTCACCTGCCATCCCTCCTGGAGTTCTCGCACCACATCTGGAAAGGTTTGGTATGCAAGTATTTGAACCAGTCTTCCTAAACCAGGTTAAGCTGTACTATGCAGAAGTAGCCATGAGATCTAAAACG
Source organism: Phodopus roborovskii (assembly GCF_943737965.1). Taxonomy (NCBI): domain Eukaryota; kingdom Metazoa; phylum Chordata; class Mammalia; order Rodentia; family Cricetidae; genus Phodopus; species Phodopus roborovskii. The sequence continues at coordinate 9,318,838 of NW_026126549.1, read as the reverse complement.
GAAACCCAGGAGATGGGGAGGTAGATGCTAACCAACTGGATTCATCCACCAGTTTTTAAAGTATCTCTAAATTTGATTTGCTTTTACATGGTAAATCTACAGAAAGGAGAACCCCTTGACTTGTGATTGAATGAGGGCTAGTTCACTGCTCCAACAGAGATCAGTGAGTAGCGATTTGTGAGTAGCAGACAAAGACGGCCAGTGCGGTGACCGGGGAACAACACTTACCTAGCAAGTATGTCTGTGACATCTTTGCAAAGGCCATTCTCCTAATATGTGGCTGAGTTTAATAGGAAAACACTGGCTGCCTACAAACCCTGAAGGTGTGTTTGGTGGATTAGTAAAACCTTGTAAAATGCCTCTAGCATTGCAAAATAAGAAACTCTCTCATGTTCCAAACACAAGGATTCATTTACATAGGAGGAATTCTTTACCAGCCAGTCAGGGCTCATTCTTCCACTAACCAACCATTACTTCAGTGTTGGTTCTGCACGAACCACATGCCCCTCCTGTAACTTTGGACAGCAAAGGTTGAGTAAATGCAGCCATAAAATCCACTCTAGCCGTGCAGCTCTCAAACAGATGAAGCAAACCCAATGATGAGAAACGGGCAGAAAACTGTAGCAGGGGCTGCCATAGTTCAGCCATTTTCTAAGCTGTTTCCATTTGAAAGCACTTACATTTGGGGGACATAATTAGCCCTTGTTGCTGGTTGCTATTTCTGTGTAATTCTGAAAGGTCCAGGCTCTGCAAGGGCACATCTGGCCACACTAATGGCTCTCACAGGCAGGGTACTGCCCTGGCTGCCAGCTCCTGTGGAGTCAGGGGCAAGGCAATTCTTGTTCCCCAAAGATACCAGGCTCATCAAAACAACCTTCTGTGGTCCTGGCCACTTGCCCATATAGAGAAGGGCAATGGAGCAAGGGCAGAGCACTGTGGGTCAGCCCAAGGCATGACTTTAATGAAAGGTCTGCTGGAAGCCACATCAAACAACAGCATGAGTCCACAAAGCCACTCACCGAAGAAACATGGAAAGCATTGTACAAGGCCACAAATCCACTCAGCAAGGCAACATGGCTGGCCTCTGTCGCATTTCCTTCTCCTAGTGGTTATCCCTTGAGGTCCCTAGTGAGAATGCTACAGTGTTTTAAAATATTCACTGTATATATTTCCTACTGTCCACAAACAACACTGACGCCATAAAATAAGGCCAGTCTCCTCTTTACTATGGCCATAAGACATACATTGCCCTGCCCTCCCTGTGTCTTTTGCTACCATAGCTAGACATAGGCCAAAGCACTCACAAGCAATGTCCATACCTGAAGTCCAGCTCTGGCGTCAACTGGTAAGCTTTCCTCCTGCCCAGCTATCTTCCAGCTAGAGAATGTTACTCATACAAATTCTAAACTTTCCAAACAAATGAATTTATTTATTTAAGGCACTATGGGCAAACTCAATGTCACTAAGTACTTTTAAAGACATATTAAACTGAAGCTAGAGATGGTTCAGAAGGTAAGTAAACTAGCTGATCTTGCAAGGGACCTAGACTGAATTCTGAACACCAACATGGTGGCTCACAACCATCTGTAACTCCATTTCCAAAGGGAGCTGATGCCTCCTTCTGGTCTCTGCAGGAATCAGGCATATATGTGGTGAACATGCATACAGACAGGCAAAACATTCACACATTAAATGAAAATAAATGATGGGGGGGTGTTTGAGACAGGGTTTCTCTGTGTAAAGTCCTGGCTGTCCTGGAACTCACTTTGTAGACCAGGCTGGCCTCCAACTCACTGAGATCTACCTATCTCTCCCTACCAAATAATGTGTGTTTAATTAGTGATTCCCCTGTGTGCGCAATTGCAGTCTCTTTTAATAGGCATCATATTTTTATGTACTTTACTTTTATATATGCTGGGGTGTTTAGATCAGCGTCTCATATAGCCCAGGTTGCCTCGAACTTTCCATATGGCTGAAGCTGACCTTAACTTTCTGCTCTTCATGCCTCTACCTTCCACATAGTGGGACTGCAGGCATTTATTACCACACTTGATTTATGCAGTGCTTCCTGAATCTAAGCAAGCACTCTACCAACTGAGCAACTGAGCTATATACTCTGGCATTCAACATATATATATATATATATATATATATATATATATATATAGAGAGAGAGAGAGAGAGAGAGAGAGAGAGAGAGAGAGAGAGAGAGAAAGAATTCAGTGTGTGTGTGTGTGTGTGTGTGTGTGTGTCTGTGTATTTAGGACAGAGAATCAAGCAAGTTTTATGCATTAATGTATCTTCACTGTGCTGGGAGGTTAAGGAAATAATAAAACAAAAGCAAGAATAATTAACAAAAAATACTCTCAAGAGTTAAAGCACAATGACTATAAGGCAGACAAAGCCTTCATATCCTGAAGGAGTCAGATGTCCGTCAAGATGGAGTAGTCGGTGCAAGCAGTCAGCTTCTCTGGGATAAGCAGCCAGTAACCCTTCTCAGTGAGGGACCCATGAAAAAGAGAATACTAAACTTGGAGAAAATGACAGCCTCAGCCTCCTGCCAAACTGGGTTCTGAAGCAGTGTCATTCATTGCTCCCAGAGGCTCCTCCTCCTGGATTAGCATGAACGTATTTTTAGTTTGTCTGATTGATTTACATTCTTATTGATGTTATTTTTAGTATGCATCTGAATTATTCATGTGTTCCTGAAATGAATATTAAGGAACCACAATATGAAAGTTTCTGGACTAAAGGCAGAGAAAGATTCAAAGAATAATCAATTTAACCCTAAATAGGAATGGTTTCATCACTCAGAGAGATAACCATATCAGTATGTGCCCATACCAATGTTAAAGTGGACAGCTAATCTGTGGCACTTATTCAAGCCTAGCAATGCTGACTTCAGTGAGAACCACCACTGTGGGTACAGAGATAAAAGACAGCAAACATCTAGGGAAGATGAGATTTGTGTTAATCTCTGAACACAAAGTAGCCAAGAGGTCAGACCATAGATAAAGGCTAAGGAAAGACCTTAGGGGGTAATAAGGATTCTGTCCAATATAACCCAACACATGTCTACTTAAGAAAGGCAAGTTAGCCATGCATTACCTGGAAGTGGGTAGAAGATGTGGAACTCTGTCAGGAATTGGGGATGATCAGCCATGAAGAGCAGTAGTGTAAGAACTATTTTACAAGGAAATTTTCAGATGTGTCTAGGAGACCATTCAGGATCCTGAGTAAAATGTGGTCAAAGAAAGAATGTGTCCAATGTCTGCTGCCATCTGTGGTCACCCTTCTTCTACCACCCCCTGCCTGCAGTGGTCCTGTGATGCCCTCCTTCCTCCTTTTCCTCTTCATAACATTCACTTCCCCAGGTATTCTAGTTGTTTTGGGAAATTAGCTGGCATAAAGTAGATAGGAGATACACAGCTAAGCTTAGGATTCATATATCAGCTTAACCAATGTTTTGAGAATGAATGATTGAGAGCAATAGAAATCACATTCTGAGTGACTTTATAATCCTTTATAATCTATGTGATAAAAGTATTGGGATGCACATATTTAATAAGATTGAGATGATATGCCATAGGAATTAGTATGAAATAATTCTATATGTAAATCTGTATGTAAAATCAATTATAATAATTTACAATTGATGAAATAGAATTCTGCAGTTGTTGCAGGTAGCACAGCATTGAAGACCTGCAGTGGACTGGTACCAACAGTGGCTGAAATCATTAATATTTGGGAGTCTCATATATTTGGGGGAAACAGCACAGGAGCTAAACACAGGGAGTGAACAGACACCTGGATTCATCAACACTGACTTTATAGCTGCTAGCTCCTAGAACCTGGACAAAGCTTTAACTGCAGTTTCCTGTATTTATATATATATATATATATATATATTGGCATCAGCTGTGCAAGGACATGGCAAAACTGCAACAGGGTCAGATAGGAAGTACTTGCTCAATGATTCCTCAATAGGTATCAATCATTATTACTACAGCAGAATGTTCTGCACAGACGGTATCTCTCACTCAGGCAAGCTAAGGGCCTTTCTTGGCCCTTTCTACTGGGCTTTCATTAACCTCCTTCAGTTCCCTGCTGTTACACTGCTGTTGCAAGCCATTCTTGGAAGGCAACTGTCTGGGTTGTGAACACTTGGTTCCACCCAGCCAAGCAGTAAACCTGAGTAGGTGTGACGAGCCAGGCAGCAACACACGGGGCTTGAAAAAGTGTTCTTGCAACAAAGGGCAAGAATTGGGGGAATATATCACACAGTAAAACAGAAAGAAAAAAAAAGCAAATGAAAACCAAGAAATGCTGGGTAAATGTGAATCAACTGAGTGAGGACATATCAAAACAGCCTTCAGTCACCCATATAAATCAACACAGAGTCGCCAGTAGAAAAGTCAAGATGTAATATATGTAACACATGTATTAACTCTATGCCAAGGTCTCAAGCTCTAGAACAGCAGTTCTCAATCTGTGGGTCTCTACCCCTTTGAAAGTCCCATATCAGTTACCTCTCATATCAGATATTTATATTGCAATTCATAACAGTAGCAAAATTACAGTTATGAAGAAGCAATGAAATAATTTTATGGTTGGGGGTCACCACAACATGAGGAACTGTAGTAAAGGGTTGCAGCGTTAGGAAGATTGAAGACCATTGTTCTAGAGGGAAGCTTCACTTCCGTTTGAAAGAGAAAATTAATATGTGTTTGCTGAGAGCTTTGACAACATCAGTGAGAACCATGCCTTTCAACCTGAAGTCTGCTGATTCTGAGGGCTGAGGGTGGGGGAATCTGGGCTTAGGGCTGTCATTTTCAGCTTAGTGGCTCTCACTGAAGCTAAAAGCTTCATATTAAGCAAAGCCAAAGGCAAATACAGAAAATGATTTTAAAGAATTTATTTCAAAATGGGTGAAATAACATTTCATAAAGTAATAATAATTTCATAAATTTACCCAGAAAGAAAACGATTTCATCTTTTTTTTTTCTTTCAAATGAAAAAGGATGGGGAACTCTATCATTAATCTATGAATCACTTGTGATTCTAAAATTTAAAAAAATGGATAAAACAACTTTTTTCATAAAAGCAGCAATGGACAGTGAATCATTTTCAGACTGAGATCAAAGCTTCCAGGCTTGACTCTACAAGGAATTTTACTCCCAAATAATCATGACTTAAAAATATTTCAATCCTGGCTGCATCTAACAATAAAACCCTACTTGAATAATAAAAGGGTGTGTGTGTGTGTGTGTGTGAGAGAGAGAGAGAGAGAGAGAGAGAGAGAGAAAGAGAGAGAGAGAGAGAGAGAGAGAGAGAGAGAGAGAGAGAGATCTTGTTCCTGGTTCCAAAATGGAGATTTCTCAAGAACTACAGAAGAGTTACATGGGGCTATTCCAAGTTTCACAGAAGATGATCAACGTTATAAATGCAGACAGAATTCTCTTAATTACCAGGGGGAACTTCCAGCTGTGGGCAATTAAAGACCAGCATACTAACAAGAAGAACCTTCTAGACACGGGAAAAGGAAGTAAGCAGGGAACCAACAGTCCTTTCTAAAACAATTAGTGTAATCAAACTTCTGACCCAGAGGAGCCAGGAGAAAGTTGTGTTTGAACTGTCCCATGCACCTGATTCTGGATCTGATGCCACATAAACTCCAGCATCTTGAGTATCAAATTACAGCTCTGCAAGTTTTCCCAACTACAAAGTATTTAAGAAATGTTGATGGCCATAATATGGAGAGAAATGGCTCTCCCCTCCCCCAGACAGCTCGTGTAAGTGAGGACATGAATTGTCCTAGGTAAATGGTTTCCAAACCTTCAGGACCTTGTAGCAACCTTTCCTGCTCTCTCTTCCACAATGCTATTCCTTACTAAAGGACTCACCTTTTGTGTGAGAGCCCCTGTGTGCCTTTTCTTTTTTTCCAACTACTTAGGAATGCAGGAAAAATCAAAACACATGGCAATTCTAAGCATTGCCAACCTTCAGCTGGCAGGCCAAAAGTCTAAAAGTCTAAAATTCATGATTTTGGAAAGGTTTTCTGAATGAACATCCATGCATAGTTATTATCTTTCAATGTTGAATTTCTCTGTGTCCAAAACTTACACATATTGACAGATCTCTTCATTTGTCCATAAATAATGCAGCTGTCACACACAACCCCTCCCAGCTAAAGAGAAAATTTAGTCCAGAGACCTGTTCAATTTTCAATATAGTTTGGTATGGTTGATAAAATGAGTTTGAAATAATATTTTCAATCCAGTTTGAAGTGTCCCTTGTTTTCTGCCCTGGTCAGCAATGGCCGAAGTCTGAGGTCTGGGAGATGAAAGCCATGAGCACCCAAACTTTTCAGTTAGAAAAAGACTTCTTTTGGAGCATCACCCATTGCTCCCATCTCCAGAGCAGTTCTATTGGGTGGAATTACTTCCTTACTTCAACTGGTTAGAGTCTGGTACCTGTCCCCAATGTCTAACCCTGGGACTCTGGCATATGTGCTATTCAGAAAGTCTTTGAGGGTGAAAGCATTTGTGGCATAGTGGTGAGCATAGCCACCTTCCATCAGGTCTTTTACTATCTCTACTTAGTCTCTCAGTGGAGTGTTCTGTCCTCTATTCTGATTGCTGGATCACGTGGCTTCAAACACAACGGTTTCATAACAGCCCAATTGCTTTCATGAACACACTCCCAGGAAAAAAAACATTCATGGGGATGTGGCACACCACACAGGTGCTGGGAAAGACCAGAGAGAAAGGCTACCTACCCTTTTTTATATTATTGCATTTTATTTGGACAGGCTTGAACCCACAGAGATCTGCCTGTTTCTGTCCCCCACAAAGTGCTGTGACTACATTCATGTGCCCTTCCCACCTTCCCATTCCACTTCTTTTGGAGTCTGGTGTGACTGTCAATCATACCTTGATGAGACAAACAAATAGGGACATTATCTATGCACAGAGAGCTATGGCAAAATTAACAGTGTGCATGTAGCATACTGTACCCAAAGATGGGATTTGATAACATAGATCAGGAAGGCCTCTCTTGTATTGTCCTCTGAAGCATGTCATGAGGAATTAGCCACTTTTTCTCTAAGTCAGTGGTTTTCTATCTTCCTAATGCTGTTACCCCTTTAATACAGTTCCTCATGCTGTGGTGACCCCCTCTCCACCACAAAATTATTTCCATTGCTACTTCAAAACTGTTATTTTACTACTGTGATGAATCATAATATAAATATCTGTGTTGTAATGGCCTTAGGAGACCCCTGTGAAAAGGGCATCTGACCCACAGGTTGAGAAATGCTGATTTACTCATAGCAAAAGAAAAACAAATGTTTTAAGGTGCATCCTTAAGGCTATGAAAGGAATGAACATAGAAACAGACACAAGTGTTGAGTTTGTTGAAACAGTCCCAGTAGGTACCCCTCCCCTAGCTTATTAGCATTAAATCCAGCTCCCTTTGTCAAACCATATCTATGCAATAGTGTAGACCCAGCACAAGAATGGTTTTCCTGTTTCTTTGGGTCTTTATTTCCAAAGGTTCCCATGGCATCTAAAATTTACACTAAATAAATGTGTTTGCTTTTCTCTCATTAATCAGTCTTTGTCATAAGGGTCTTAGCCATGAGCCTAACAATGAATAAGGAAGCAGCTTCTCCCAACAAAAGTTTTGCACACTAGCCTCTAAATGTGGTACTTGAAAACTCAAAACAATGCATCAAATTTTCTTTTAACTCTGTCCTAGGATGGTTATGGTGATGGTTGTTATGATAACTCTTTCCTACCAACCTAGTCCCACAGCTGCCTTGCTCCAAATGAACCCTCAGACACTATGTTAATTTTGAAACTGTTGTCTGGTGACTTGGGTTTTTTATTGGATAGCTCTGTCTTAATTATTAAGCCATAACTATAATCTATGCATTTCTACATAGTCTTATCTTACAGGAGAGTCCTGACTTGAATCCTCTCTTCCAGGGATCACAAGATGACTGCTAAGCTACCTACACTTCTCAGAATCCTCCTTGTCTCCTAGTCCCATCTATCATTCTGCCTCGTTAGCCAAACAGTACTTTATTCATTAACCAATAAGAGAAACATATTTACAGAATGACATCTCTCTTCAGAAGGTGAATATAATGATTGATGATGGTGGGAATGGGATGTGTGTGTGTGTGTTTGTATGTGTGTAATATTTTCTAATGGCATGCCCTGCTCAAAGAAATGATTTAGCCTTTTTCTGACCCTTCATGTTCTATTTGCATCTCAGTGACAAGGCAAGAACAATAGAATTTCCCAGAGCATTTCCCCTGTAGTTATTTATTTATTTATTTATTTATTTATTTGTGTATTTCTATGTGTGTATATGAGCAGGCACATGTACTCATGCCATAGCATGAGTGAGAAAGGTGAAGGACAACTTTTGGGGGAGTTAATTCGTACTTTTATCCTAGTATGTAGGTAATTAGTCAGGAACTACATCAGGATGTATGCTGATCCTTCATTGAACCTGATGGGAAAGGTGATGAACTGTGGGTAAGGCTGGCACTCTCTTGTGTACTCCAGCCTAGCTGGCCTGTAAGCCTCTGGTTGGTCACCTTGTCTCTGCATTCTTTCTCACTTTGGCAGTGATGTGCCCCACTGCATGTGGCTTTGTCTGTGGGTTCTGGGGACTGAACTCAGGTTGTACTTGAGCAGCAAGGTCCTTTTCCTGCTGAGCTTCTATACTGCCCTTCCTCCCTACGTTTTAAGCCACGTAAAGAGAGAATTGGCATCTGCACCATGTGTGTCATTGTTTCAGATCTGAAATTCTGCCCCCAACTCTGTGAAGCCATCGAGTCATGCCAAGTGGGAAGAAAGGCAATACTGACTAGCTAGAGGAAGATGACATTGGAGGATGCTTATGAACCCTACAGTGTGAGACAAGGTCATTCTTCTGATTCCACCTCATGAGACAGACACTCTGCACTCTATTCTACTTTAGCATGTAAAAGAGGAAATGCTAGCCAGTTATGTGTTTTCCCTTAAAGTTGTTTGTGCTCACTGAGTACTACCAACACAGAATTGGGAAGACATTTTCCCGTTTTTAATGAAAAAATGTCCTTTGTTGTTTATGCTTTCCTATGTAGAAATGATTATATGACAAGGAACTATGATATATAATTTACTAGAAAAATTATTACCTGCTACTTGCTTTTTTTAAAAAAAAATCAAGATATATACACCTTTCACATATTGACTTGTCATAGAAGCAAAATATAAAAGAAAATCATTGCTTATTTCATTATTTAAACCAATCATATTTTTTTCAATAGTTAGAAAGGGAACCTGGGGCGTCATTTATACTAAGCAAGCACTTTACGGGTAAGCTATACCCTCAACTTCCAAATACTTTTCAACAAAAGGGAACGGGGTTCTTCATTTTGTTTTAGTTTGTTTTACTGTATAAATTGGGCAGGCCTTGCACTCACAATCCTCCAGCCTGACTCCCAAGAGTTAAGATTCCAGACATGTGACACCTGGAGACAAAAAAAAAAAAAAAATGGTATTAGGGGACAAATACCTTTCTTGGGGTTCTAAATTCATCCTATTATATCCATAGCACCATTTTATATTATTATTATCATTATTATTATTACTCTATTATGGCACTCATGTGGAGATCAGAATACAACTTTCAGGAGCTGGTTCTTTCCCTCCTGTACAGATTTGAGAGATCAAACTCCAGTCACAAAGCTTACTTGACAAACACTTCTAACCACAGAGCCATCTTTCCAGCCCTACATCTTCATTGTTGTTATAAATGCAGCCAGTGGACATTTAGTCAAAGGACTTGAAAGCAAAGCATAGTTATATTTCTTTAAGACTTAAAAAAAAATGTAACTACTCAGCCCCATCTATAAATGACCTTGACTAATTCACCCCAGTTCCTAGAAGGGAAAAAGATTTGTAACTCACATTTTAAATGTCAAATGCCAGACCCAGGATTGAGAATGGAGGTCATCTTATTCATTTTCTTCCCATAGTAGCAATGTCTAAATTTGTAACACAATTAATAAAAATCCAGAGACAGACATTGGGGTTTAAGCTTCAACCTGATGATCAGAGAAGGAAAGCAGCCAGGCCACTAGATCTTACCTCTACCTCAGACTGAAATGCCAATCCTATCTCCACAAATCCTGAGAGGCAATACTCTCCATCAAACCTCAGACTACAATTCCAGACTGCTGCCTCTCCTCCATGTGGCTGGAGGCAAATTCCTTCAAGAGACCCTTTGCTTCTTCCTTTTATCCCTCTCAAATCTTGGGATTAAAGTATTTTATGAAAAACATGGGTCATGAGGCTGATTTATTAAGTAGTCAATAAGTAGATGAAATTAGGAGGCCAGATCTTCCATAGTCTCCATATTCTAGACCTGTGATCTATTACTATTAATACCTTCATTGGAAGCTGAGCAAGGACTAATGTAAAACCTGGAAAGTCAAATACTCAAGGTGAAAAGACACTTAGACCAAATGCCTAATTAAGCAGTGAATATGGTTAAAAAGTAATTGTGATCTTGAGAAAAATGAATTTTGAAATATTTAGCCAATGATTATAATGCAATGGTTTTCGGCCTGTGGGTTATAGCCACTTTGACAAACTTCTATCTCCAAAAATATTTACGTTAGGATTCACAGTCATAGCAAAATTACATTTATTATGTAGCAACCAACGTGGTTTTATGGTAGAGGGCCACCATAGCATGAAGAACTGTATTAAAGGGTCATTACATTAGCAAGGTTTAGAACCACTGTTACAATGTACTAAATGGTAAAGGCCACATCTTAAAAAATGGCTCTTTCCGGCATAACCCAAAATCACCCTTGTGTCAGCCCCTAAGAGCCAATGCTCAGATGTCTTCTTTTGAATAAAGCTGAGTCCAGAGTCCAGGGCAGTGATGGCAGCTTGGACTGTGGTATGCAGACCTATGTGGCCAAAACACTTGCTGGGGGTGCCTTTGCAAGCTACCTTCAGCTTGAGGATTATATTCCTCTGGATCAAGGAATCTAATGCCAGCTCTGCAGACTATTTAGACCTTTTCTCATCTTTCCAATATGACAGCTGTAGCCTGGAAAGTGAATAACTGCCTGAGACAGGATGAAAAGGATTGTCTGTGTCTTACTGAGTTGATGCATGAAAAATACGTGTAAGTGTGCATTCCTTAATGCTCCATTTCAGACATCTGGAAAGGGTGTCACCCCACAATGCAGACATTGCTAATTGATCACAGCATTCTTTCCAACCAAACCTAGAGACATCCTGGCTTACAACTCTCAACACAGGACTCCAGCAGCCATTTCCATTAATTCACTGTTGGCATACAGTATATGGAGCTTCTCTGGTATTTCTAGCCTAAGTACCCCTCGGGGAAGATAGAAGCAAGGGAGAGCATATACAGACATGGACACAGCCAGATGGGAATCCAACATTTCTGAGATGCTATATTTCCTGAATGAGGATCATACTACATATGCTGTTAGGGAAAACAGCTGCTGTTGAGATAAATTATATATTTCAAAGAACAAAGTAAGAATAAGAAAAAAAACAAATACCAGGGATGGAACTGTCATTTTTATGAACTGTAGTGTATAATAAAAGCCAATTATAAAACACAAGTCATAAAGAACCTACACACTGATTATTGATTTTGCTATCACAGTTCTATGTGTGCTGTGCCAGCATAGCTTGTCAAAGTTATACAGTCAGTCAAGAGACTACAATTCTTGATGCAGAACTCACTGACCTTAAAACACACACACACACACACACACACACACACACACACACACACACACACACACACGCATGCACGCACGAACGCGTGCCCGCTTTTGCCTGCATATATGTATGTGTACCATATGTGTACCATACCTGGTACATTCAGAGGCCAAAAGAGGATGTCCAGTCCTTAGGAATTAGAAGTTGTGAGTCACAATGTAGGTGCTGAGAATCAACCCCTGATACTGTGAAAGAGCAGACAAGTACTCTTAACCAGTGAGCTATCTCTCCAGCCCAAGGTATCAATGATTTAATGACATCTGTCCAAAACGTTATAGTGTTTTAAAGTGTTAAAACTTTCCACCAGATTAGAATAATTCTTGAGAAGAGCAAAGAGTTGGCTAAAAATACCCTACCATTTTTTATTGGAACCCATTTAATTACAAAAGAGCTATGTCTCCATACGCTGCCAGCCATTGCTAAATGTCGTTTCTGTTCTCATTGATCCCCAGCAGTGTTGTCATTGTCAGTTCCCTAAATGGAATGTGACCAAGGCAGAGAGCTTTAGAGAGCCCATTGCTCCAGGTGGGAATAGAATCAATCTACTCATTTGGGCAAATGTCTTATTGATCAGAGCTGTTAAATATATGCTTCCATCTTCAGCTTCATCAAGAATGTGGAGGCCTTTGTGTTTGGAACATTAAGTATCTGCCTTTTTGTTAGAAAGACTACAAGGGCCATAGTGGCATAAAAACTCGAGCTTGGATGTGTTCTAGTGAGAAATCAATGAGAAATGTGGTGCTAGAAATGAGTCCCCACTTAGACAACTGGTAGGCATGCAGGTATTACAAATCTCAGCATCCATCACTTGCCATTTCCTGTTTCACCTCATCCAACACTGAAGCAAGATGAGAGTGAAGTTTCAAAGCCTGGTAATGACCCTGAACCTCAACATTCATTGCTTTATATCTGAGCCACAGAACACTCCCCTGGAAGATTGCTTGGTGATAGATATTCAGGTGATGGATAGCAAGCTCATTGAGCAGCAGGCTTTAATGAACAGTTGCTTTTCTGCAGCTCTAGGACATCTGTATGTGAAGGGTAGAGTGCCACTTGTTGGAGTACAAAATGGCCTATTTTTGGAGTACAAAGCAGCCCTATTGGAATGTTTCTAGGTTTTAAGCAGGAGGAAATGTGGAACAAATTGGCTTAAATCCTAAGTTTGTGAGAACTTTAACCCCAAACTGAAGAAGTAACATTGGTTTCAGGCAAGGTCTGAACAAGCAAGGTAGCAGGTCTTTATAGCTCCCCTCCACTCCCTTGCCTACAGGTTTATCATTGAGGCTTCATGAGGAATGTCTCAACAAGGCCACATCATACAAAGAGTAGCAAATGGCCTTTCGGGCTCATTCCATGTCACTGTCTAAGAAGGGACGAACTTTTGTTTTTTGTTTTTGTTTTGTTTTGTTTTGTTTTTTTTTTTAAGCTTATTCTCCGGGACTGCAATCCGTACACAGCACTCATGTCAGTGAGGGCAGGACATGTTGTCAGACCACATCAAGTGGTGGCTTTCAAGCAGGTAAAGAGGTCCAACAGTCCAACGGAGCAAAGTGCCAGTCCCCCCAGAGAGAGAGAAATCGATTTGGGACTGTCTGCCTTCTAATGGAAAGAATAGTGTTTGAGGGCTAATTACAGGTCTGTAGGCATGCATTTTGTCCTTAGTAAAGTCTGGTTGGCTGCCATGCAGAACTATTGTGACTAACTGATACAAGAAACAATAAGCATAGTCAGAAAGGAAAGGAGACCCAATAAGATTTGAATTCTATCTTAAACTTAAAATCTCAGGATTTATCAGATGAGTTGAGTGAATATGCTGTGTGGGGAAAGGGAACCAAACAAAAAGTCATATTTTTGAAGAATTTGAGGAGGACCCCAGAGCCATGTTTGAACAAAGCACGTAAGTGTGATAGCACTCACGAAGCTGAGGCCACAGGAGCTGGGCTATGGAGCAGTACCCTCTCTAAAAAGCAAAACAAAATGAAACAAAACAGATGAAGAATTTTATAAAAGAAAGTGAAAACTAATAAAGAGGAGAGGGTTATTAGGGAAAGGGAAATTGATGAGTAACTTTAAATCCAATTTTACCTCCACTAATGATAGTCTTAAAATATTTCCAAATACAGGCACCAGAGATGATGTGGGTAAAGTGCTTATCATGCAAGCATGAGGACCTGAATTCTGAAATCAGCACTCACAAGAAAGCCAGGTGTGATAACCTCTGTCTACAAACCTAGCACTGGGGGTTGGGGAGGATGTAGAGGCAGGCAGCTCCTAGGAGCTGAGCTCCCTGACTATCCAGCCTAGCTGAAAGGAGCCCCAGGTTTTGTGAGAGACCCTATCTCAAAAATAACATGAAACACAATAGAGGATGATGCCCGCAACCTCCGGCCTCTATAAACACAGACATAATTGAGCACGCGCACACGCGCACACACACACACACACACACACACACACACACACACACACACACAAGAAAGGAAAAGAAATGAAACACCTCAAAATGAAGAACTTGAAGTCTAGAAGACGGTACGATATATCCACACCAACACAGGGATAGGGTCAGCATTCTCTCAGAATTTTACACTCCATTGTAGTGATTTTCTTTTTCTTTAATTTTTGTGCTGGAGATTGAAATGAGGGTCTCAAATATAGTAAATATACATTCTACAACTAGACAGAATTACTGGCCCCTCTATCAGGTTTATTTAACATCTTGAGAATCATTACCCTGTCCATGATCTTTAGACTTTTATGAGTTTCAGCACAATTTCTACATAGGTTACCACCTGAATTGCCTGGAAAGCCAGGAATGAGACTTTTCTCAGACTGTTGTGTCTTCTTGAGGATGGAGGCCCAGCATACTATAAGTTATGGACCTAACCCACTCCAGCTGTCAGACAAAAATTTACCAAGCTTCCTACTCCCTCACAGAAGATAGAATGCTACCTCTGTACCTCTCAAACCACAATGCAAATGGAGGACCAATTCTGAGTATTGGAGCCCTTAGATGTGATCATCCAAAATCTTACCATGTATGGGACTTAGTCTTTTGTTGCCAGAAAGCTATCTGAGTCCGTAATGCTGCTGAGTTTTCTGTATGTTTCAATCATGTCTGAGTCAATGTTCTATTGCTGTGAAGAGACACCATGACCACAGCAACTCTTAAAAGAAAACATTTAATTGGGGCTGGCTTACAGTTCAGAAGCTTAGTCCATCATCATGGCGGGAAGCGTGGTGGCACACAGGCAGACATGGTGCTGGAGATGGAGCTGAGAGTTCTACTTCTAAATTGTCAGGCAGCAGGGAGGGAGTAAGACACTGGGCCTGGACACTGGACATCTGAGATTTCAAAGCCCACCCCCATTGACACGCTTCCTCTTACAAACTCACACCTACTCCAACAAGGCCACAGCTCCTAAAAGTGCCACTCCCTAATGGCCTGTGGGGAGGGGCCATTTTCATTCAAACCACCACATACAGTATTGCAAACCCTTGACAGATGGAAGTCATTCCGTGCCATAACTCAGCCACAAATCCTGAATAGAAAGGACTTCATTTTACTATCACAGCATGTCATTGCTGATCAGAGACTTTCACATGTTTCCAATTTGGAGGGAAGACAGAAAAAAAAAAAAAAAACAAAGAAATAAAGTCTGAAATAACTCCAGTTTTCCAGTGTAAAGAGTCCCACTCACACAGCAGAGGTGAGACAGTATTTCTAGCACATTATAGCACCAAGAATGACCTCAGAGACTTCCCTGAAGTGAACTAAATCCCATTACTCCTCGGGTCTTCATCCTCTATCTGCAGTCTCCAGATGATTTCACCCTCTTCCACTGTTTAAAATATCACCATCATCTCAATGGTTCTCCATGTGTATCAGTCACCAGTAACCATGACCTATATATCAGATTGCCTACTAAGCATTTATACTTATGTGTCTTTTAAGTAACTGAAATTCTATGTATCTTAAAGAAAACCCTATCCCTACCATTTCTTTCTCTTTTCTCCTGAATTCATCCATCTGAGTAAACTCATTCCACTGAATTAGTGGCATAAATATCAAAATTAAATCCTCAATTTTGATGTCTCTTCCCTTTGTTCCAAGTGTTTAAGATTATCAGCAAATACTGTAAATTTATGCACAAAATATACTTTAAATTCCCCCCATTTGCATTAATATTGTCATTATTCATATGAAAGTCAGACTCACCCTTCACTAGATCCTAGAAAATTCCCAACTGTGCTTCCAATTTCCATTTCCCAGCTTTGGAGGGGGGGTCATTTTAATTAATATCACAGAATTATAACCTATTTGAGGAAAATGTGTCATTTCCTTTTTGTTTGTTTGTTTATTTTAATGTTTTGAGATGGTTCTCACATAGGCTGGCCTTGAACTTCCTATGAAGTCAAGGATAACTTTGAACTCTTGATCTTCCTAACTCTATCTTCCAGGTGTTGGGGATCCCGACATTTGCTATCATGCCCAGTGCTGTAATACAGTTCAAGAATGTGAGAATTCTGAACACTTGAAAGAAAACAAGAATCTTGTGGCCTCAGTTTCTTCAAAACACAGAATTGTTATTGGAATGTGTGTTTATGCCCCTTCCAAGTATAGTGGATAGGAGTGAGTTTACTTCAGCTATTTTTATTCATAAGCCTCGTTGGAAGAAACATGTTTTTGCCATGTGTGGCTTGTCCCTGTTATTATACACCTTAGTTGGGTGACTCTTCTGAATCCTCAGAGTATACATTTTCTGATGCTCTGAATAAAGTTGGCTATTGCATGAGCATTTTAGTCTGCTTCATTTTTAGGCCCTGCTCTCCCAGGTTCACACCACCAACGAGAGTTGTAAACAGCTCAGCTCCAAATAACATTAAACTCCAACACGGCCAGGAGTCTTCAGGTGTCATAGTCTTCCATATCTTCTCCTTAATCTCGGCCTCACTATCTTGTGTCTTGCTCATGCTCAATGGCAGGTCAATCCTCAGCTTAAACATCATCTTGTCAGAGATACTTTATCTAACCTTACCAGGCATGATCTCAAGGCCTACCCGATGCTGTCATTATACTCAGTTACTCTTCTTTTTTATTTTTCCTGTTAATTTAGTTATTTTTATTCAGTGATAGAAGTCAGGTCTTTATCCTTGGCTACATATATACTTTGCCGTTGCTTGTTTGGATTTTGTTGTTGTTTCTTTTGGTTTGTTTTTAACAGAATACAAGTTTCAAGAGAGCAAGCTATGGCTTTATTTGGCACATGGTACATTCTCAAAGAATACTCTAAAATGAATCCATTTCAGCAATTTTTAAAATACTGTGCACAGAGCCCTGGAGATCTTCTGAGTCTCCTCACTGACACAGGACAGGAGAGAATGAAGGTAATAGAGAGACACAGCAATGACCTTTCAGAATTTGGAGGCCTCCATTGCTTCAACTAGAACATTTTACCTTCACCTGTTTATGCAATGGCATCTGTGTAAGATTTTTTTTTCTGCTAAAATACTTAAACCATTAAAAGTGCCTTTTAACAATCAGTATTGCCTTTTTATCCTCTCACTGGTTCCATGAGCTACTTGCCTGTAGCCTCAAAGTGTGTTGCAATGTACCAATTCCAAAGCCCAGTTTGCCCTGAAAAGGACACACAGTCTTTTCACAGTATCTAGTGCATCCCAAACATCCCACTTCCAAATCGCAGCTGCTGTTTTCAGTCTTATTATGCAATAAAATTATGTCTTACTACTGTGAGAAGTAACATGCCAGTCTTTGAAGTTTGATTCCCAAGCCCACTGTAGAAGTTAACTTTAAATGGCACAACGGCTGGTCTGAAAATCAGTTAGCTATTTACTTGTGGCCTTCTAAGCAAATCATTAAGACTAATGGAAGAAAGAAAATGAGATTGTCTTCACATTTAATATCTTTCTCTGCAACTCAAACTGTCAGGCAACAGAAAAGCCCTTGTAGCTACCAATGCAGAATAAATGTCACTGAGATTGTTAATTATAGCAATTGTTTTTATAAGCCAATGTACAAGGATTAACTACAAAGTATTAGCTTTAGTGTAGCATATAAAATAATTTATAATACAATTTAATAAAATGCATGTCCCCTGATTTGTTACAGTTTGAACTCTAAAAGAAGTTAAATCCAATAGGAAAGAGGTTAAACAATTATTTTCTGTCTATCCAAAATTTTAAAGTTATTGAATTTCCAAAGTACAACAAGTAGTAATCAAAGCCACAAAACGTCTGCCAAGAGCACATATAAACAATGATCATATCTGGAAACCCCAACTATGAGGAGCCAAACCCTCAAAGTTCTAAATCAATATGTTTAATGTTGACATGGTGGCAACTCCAATCAACACATGACTAAAACTGTAATAGATAAGAAAACAGCATGCTATGCAGACAAATTAAAGAACAAAAGGAAACATTGCAATATAGTGGAAGCCTCATCTGTAATCAAAATGTTCAAGGGCAGACTGCTTATTTCAACTTCCCTATCTATAATTTAAATGCATGTTGGACATTTATGTTACCTTTTCTGTCATGTCTTGCTTTTCAATCATCTAACCACATTCTATGTGCTGGTCTAGATATAATCACCTAAATACACCCCTGGTCAGTGTAATCCTATGAGATGATTACAGCTATTAATTGAAAATAGACGCAAACCCAATTTGACCCAATGGCCCATGAGGACACATAAGCCAGTGAGTGCTCTGATATCTCTTTTACGGTGACGAGATCCAATGCCTTCTCTTCCTCTAAAGAAGATATAGTAAGGGTACAAAAGAGCGACTACTGCAGGCAATGTTGTGACCAGATGAAACTGACCTACAAAATAGATCCTAGACATAAATTAACAACTGAAAGCTTGAACCTCTCTCTATGTGTATTAGACCTGATATGAGCTCAGCTTAACTCTTGACTTCTTGCTGAGTTAGGTACAGTAGAATTCTTACTTTAGTGGGTTTGTTTTCTGTGTTGTGTCTGAGTTGGCAGAAACTGGTGGTTATTGAGCCAGCAGCAGTCCCCACTCCTTGTTCTTCTTTCATTGAGTCTGGGTCTCTGTCTTGCCCTGCATATGCAGAAAAGGCTGATGCCCATCACAAGTCCCGAGTCAGGGATAAGAAAGAATTGACCGCCTAGTTTATGAGAAATTTGACTTCAATTCATGGTTTCTTGCCAAAGGCTGACTTAAGGGAGTCATATGAAGAAGATTTTTGTTGGATATGAGATTAAGGTTAGAGAAAATAAATCCATGTTTCCTTGTGAGGTATCAAACTCTTGGAGAAATACAGCCATCCTTGACCTTGAGGTGACCTAACAGGCAAGCCAAGTGTAGGGCAATTTTTTAAAGGAAAAGTGTAAGGTCATGATATGTCACTGAAATG
The DNA here is from genome assembly GCF_943737965.1 of Phodopus roborovskii. Taxonomy (NCBI): domain Eukaryota; kingdom Metazoa; phylum Chordata; class Mammalia; order Rodentia; family Cricetidae; genus Phodopus; species Phodopus roborovskii. The sequence goes on along the minus strand of NW_026126549.1, from coordinate 9,299,604 downwards.
CTGAGTCAGCTAACCCTGTGGTACCCCTGCTCCTGGCTTCTTCAGTTATGATCATAAACCCCTTTACCTTTCTGCCATAATTGGTGACTCTTTGATTTATCATTGAAGGCATCCAAAGCAATCCAACTTGCCTGTTCTCAAACATTTAAAGTTAAAAATCTGACAGTATGCTGAAGTTTTTAAAAGTGGTTTTAAAATTATCACCCTATTACTGATAAGCGGACTTTATTAGGATGAGGTTTCCAATCCATGTTTACAGATGATAAGAACATTCACTCGAGAGTTTTCCTGATATTCTGAAGCTATTAGTATTTTTCACAACACAAGTAATAAAAGGATAAGCAGCATTTAAATGTATTTCTTTCCTACTAACCACAAGGAAATGGTGGGATAGATGTTAGAAATATAATAAAATTCTGGAACTAGAAGTAAGCAATGTCACCAGAAACTTTTGGTCAGCAACTCTAAGACTCCCTAGGTATTTTTAATTATCACATGAAATAAATTGTGTATGGTAAGAAACTAAAACTCACAGTTGCGTTAGAGAAACTTAGCTTGGCACAGTCCATTTAGAGTAAAGCAAGATGGTCAAGTTAGCATTCATGGCTGAGATGAAAGAGTATTGCTATTGTTTAGTTTTCTTTTATAGTGCCAATCCTGTTTTGTATTTTTATTTGTAAAACAATGTATCACCTGGTAAAACAAAGATATAAAACATTGCGGCAACTGATAAAGACTGACACAATGTGGTGTGGTTAGGCTTCTTTTACTGCCATATGTCTTAGACCTCCCCTTCAGTCTCATTTACATTTGTTTTCCTGACAAGCAAATGCTGCATCTAATTTCGCTTTCCCCAACCACTCACGTCATACAGAAATGAGAAAGCACACCTCATACAGGGGGTAGTGAGGTTAATGTACTAATTTAAGTCTCAGTGTGTTGAATAGAATAGGGTAAGAAATTTAGATCCCAAAATCCGTGGGTTAGCATAATATCAGAATGAGTCAGGAAGTATGGTCCTCTATGCCATGTGCATACATGACACCATCTTGCAACAAATGCATCTGCTCCTTGGTTGTCATCAACTTCCATTCTTTTCTAAATTCTCCTCCAGGACAGTTTTAGGGAAACCAGTTTCTTACTTCCTAGAAACCCTGGATTGTTTGTGACTATGCCTTATAACTATTTTGGATCTCCATTCTTAGAGTATCGGATCTTCACAAACATTACAGTAAATATAAAAAATACCAAATAAAAACCTTTAACAAATTAGCAGTTAATTCACAGCTTTTTATGTGTTCACTCTCTTTAAATTTGATATTTAAAAAAACAGCTGCATAGAAATTTTTCTTTTTTTGTTGTTTTTGTGTTTTGTTTTAGTTTGGTTTTTTTTTTTTTTTTTTTTTTTTTTTTGGAGACAGGGTTTTGATCTGTATCCCTAGCTGTCCTGGAACTAGCTCTGTAGACAAGGCTGACTTTGGACTCACAGAAATCCACCTGCCTCTGCCTCCAGAGTATTGGGATTAAAGGTTTGCATCACCACTATACAGTAAGAAAAAAATTAATACTGCTTATTATTTAAGATCCTGGTGACCTAAATTTTGAGATCTTTTGAATAAGTTGACATGAAGTCAATATTTATAGTTCTATTTCCTTTCACACTAATTTTCTTAAACATGAATGTGATTTGTGACACCCAAGAGCTAAGCAGCTTGTCCGGGAGCTCTAACTGAGAGCCTCTGTTTCAGAATGCAGTATTAATCACAAAATGCTTACAGTATATGTTTCATTGTACAAATAAGAGATAACTTTCATATTCTAAAAGATAAATACATAAAATATGCATCAATAGCATAAATGCTAATATGGAAAATGTGTAAATATAATAAATTTCCATCACAAATATCTTTTATATAATATATTATATTTTATATAATATATACTTTTTGTTTTGTTTTGCTTTTTGAGAGTCTTATCATATAGCAAAACTGGCCTTGAATGTATGATCCTCCTGCATCAGCTTCTTGAGTTGTAAGTTTATAGATGGATACCACCACAAGTGGCTAGTACTTCTTTATTATATATTCAACTATAATGTAAATAGACACATAAATACTTTAAAATGGGGCCGTTCCCAATTTCTGCTGATGTTACAGTTGGTTACATTAAATTGCATCAAGAAGCCATGATTGACACTCACAAGGGAAAACGTGAATGAGTGCTTCATCATACTTCACATACTTCTCTTTTTTGTATGGCACAAACACAATAAATTTAATAAAATCAGCAATTTTCAAACACCGAAAATGTGATGAATTCAGCAATTTTCAACTCTACAATGTCATTAACTATAGTCACTAAGGTGTACAATATAGACACTTTGAACTTACTCTTTCTAAACTGAAATTTGTACTCATCTTTAATTGAGGAAGACAGGTCAGCTACCATTTAGATCTTAAACATTCCCAAATTCTCAGGTCCTGAATGATTGGTCCTCAGGATGGAGCTGTTGGGGGATGGTGGACCTATTAGAAGGTGGGTCTTAAGACACCATCCCCAGGTCATCAACCTCATGTTAGCTCATTGAGATTGAAGAATCCCAGTCCTTTCCTCTTTCTCATTTTTGCTGCCACAGCCAGAATGTATGCAGTTTGCTCAGCTACATTCCCAACAGTGCCACCCTAAGAGCATATGCCAGACCCTTAAAAGTGAGGATTTGTACCCGATATGGACTGGAACCTCCAAAAACTGGGTCAGAGGATCTTTCCTATGGCTGGACTAAGAATAACAATTTAAATAGCTGATCATCTTAATTCCTATACCAATCATTGGCGGTAGGCACAGAATTGTTACCATTATGCTAATCAGAAACCATAGCTGAAATGAGGTCTGGGCTTCACATCCTTGGATTCATGTGTCTGTCTAAAGAAGATTGTTTCTTAAATAAACTAAATTTTTCCTAGAAAGATTGTTTAAATGGATACTGTGTAGCAAAAGATAGGGATCTCTATAATTCCATTATAAAAGAACAAAAACACTTAGAACTAATAGCACAGGGTTGACAATTATCGTAAAACTCATACAAGGACTAGCCGGTGTTGTTTAGCATTTAAAGCACATGGTACTATTAACACATGACCTTGGATTTAAAGGAGGCTAGCTTCTTTAACCCCTTTACAGGATATGTCCCCTCTATTTCACAACAGTTCTGGTATAATGGAACTGTGTTCTCTGAGTTATCAAGCTGAAATCAAATATGCCTCTATGGCATGGTGAACACTGCTTTGCAAGCTGCAGTGATCTCAGACCCAAATCTAGACCCTGGATCTGAAAAGCACAGAACCTTTGCAAAACACTGAACACGTGTGAGTCCTTAACACCATATACTTTTTAAAAATGGCCTACAGAAATGAAAGCTGTGTGCCAAACACAGTGCTTTCAAAGCTGCAGGTGCTCCACGAATTTGGGTACACTCCAGATTTGGCATTTCAAACACATACGAGATCTGGAACAACCAAATCCCATACCACCACCACTACCAACACACACACAGAGAGGGGGGGAGAGAGAGAGAGAGAGAGAGAGAGAGAGAGAGAGAGAGAGAGAGAGAGAGAGAGAGAGAGAATTCAAGACTAACTTCCACACAGCACTGTGCAGAATTGCAGACAAAGAAAGAAAGGGGAGGGGGGAGAAAGAGATCTCAAGACTAATTTCAACACAGCCCTGTGCAGAACTGTTGACACTGGAGGGATGTAAAGAGATGGACCACAAAGGTTATCATAGTGACACAACATCTGTAATCCTAGCACTTCAGGGTGGCAGTCGAAAGATAATTAGTTCAAGGCCATCCTGAGGCAATGTGAGTTTCAAGCTAGCCAAAGATGAGGGGAAGTAGTCTTTCCCAGGGAAGAGCAAGCCAATTGATTATCTAGTATCAAGTGGTCAGCCCTGCCTGAAAACATACATGCAAATAACATTGTACAGACTGAGCAGATTGAACTTATAACACTTAGAGTCTATATATCTACATTTATATCTATATTATATTTATAAATATATATCAATTAAAGAAAAAGAGACCATACTTTTGAAAAAAAGAGTTGGGGGGGGGCAATGATACTTGGGAGGGTATAGAAAGAGGAAGAAATTATGTAATTATAAGTCCAAATTTTTAAAAGTATTACAAAAAAAGAAAAGGAAGCAAGGGCTGGGAGTAAAGCTTAGAGATATAGTGTTTGTCTAGTAAACGCAAGGCTCAGAGTTCAATCCCAAGAAACTAAAAGGAAACAGGACAATTTAATGAGAAAACCTATAATCCCGGAGGTCTTCCTCAGTACCTCTTTTTCCTCATCCTATTTCCATCTCCCATGGACCACTCCTTTTCTGAAATCATTATCAAATCACTTCCTCACTACTGAGTTTAACAGGCATGCAGTTCAGGGGACCACTCCTTGATATTTTCATCTTTGCATTGTAATTTTTATTTCTTTTTCTCAATGTAATAGTATGCATAATTGCTATGCTTCAGCCTCTCCAAACTCCACCAAAAAAGTCTGGTGATTGTATGAATGTGTGAGTTATTTTTTGAAGTGTTTTGCACTCTGTGGTTGAAAGGTGTTTCACAAGTTCAAAGCATTCCTGCCATTATTTGTCCAGCATTCAGGACAATCAGGGCTTTTGGCAACATTCCCCTCTCCTCCTTGGCAGAAGAAATGGTTGATCACACTAATGGTAACGAGGGTGAATTAAATTCAGTTTATTCAAGGTTAAGGTCAAGAGCAATGTACAATGAGAAGTTCTTTGTTTTATGAATTAAAAAAAAAACCATTTATACTTTATCCCCTTATTTCAGCAGAGCAACAAATACTCATCTTTTAAATTTTTAAAATACTTTCCCCACAATGTTATGAGCAAACTTTCTGGGGTTATAAATTTATCATCTATGGGATTTATTTCACAGTCGTGAATCTTTACTCTCCAATCAAGGTGATACATATTTTGATATTTGTCATAAATTATGTCTTTCAGGGTGATTCATTGCATAGAAAAGAAATACTAGAATGATTGACATCCATTAGTCAATAACAGGACACCAGAAATCACTAAAATGACTAGCCAGCAATTCAGAAATATTTACTTCTATTACAAAATTAAGCAGAAACTGTTCATTTCAGGATGTGTTTTCTTTTGCTCCCACCCTACAGGAGCTCTTTAGTGTTATCTATAACAAAGTTCTCTTCCACTGCCAGGCGTTTAGCTCCCATTTCCCCAAGGATAAAAAAAAATGTCCTTAAGGAAATAAATTTTGCTGCATTAAAAATAATAATAGTAATAATGATGATGATAAAGAAGCTTTATCATTGATAAGGATTATTTTGTGGTCGATTATTTTAAGGTATTTTGTTTTGCATTTGTTTGAAGTAATGTTAGTCTGGATATCATTTTCTTTATTGCACAGCTGTCTATTTATTCAACACATTGTCTTTCTTCTCTAAAAGTGGTGAGTACCTCACACCTAGAAATATTCTTCCACCTTACTGAGATTTGTTTTGAACTTAAGGAGTTAGACCCCATCCACACACAGATCTTCAGACTGCCTGTGTGTGAGCTGATGACTGTGTTCACTCATACACTACTGAAGCATTGCTCTAATTAGTCTTAATAAAAACTAGGAGCCAGATATTGGCGTAAAAACCTGGAAGATTGGAAAACCAGGTATAGCTGCCAGTTGCTTCCTACCTGTCTCCTTCCTGCCTCCAAAAGGGGCTGAGATCCTGTCTACACCACACTTTATCACTTCCTGTCTCCATCTCCTGAGTGCTGGAATTGAAGACCTGTACTAGCTTCAATGGCTTACTGATGGCTAGCTTCATCCCCTCATCTCCAGGCAAGCCGTATTTGTCAGAACACAAACAAGATATTACATAACGCATATACTACAGGTAAGTCCAGGGGATCTATAAAGATAAAGTGAACTGAACATCTGCTTTGTCTAGAAGAGATCACCTAGACAAGATTACATAGCACAATTTCCATTTTATAATTTGGACTTCTATAGAAAACTACGTTCGTGACTGTGAAGACTTAAAACTATGACAGAAACAGCAGGACAGCTACTTCTCTAGTCTTCCTCCATCCCACATTGCCTACAGCTGTGGAAGGAACTTGTTACTGAGATTCTAAAGGAGCCATGGGAAACCTAACTTCTGCAACGCTCAGTTCTTTCACTTTGCACACTTCATTTAAGATCAATTTAGTGTTCAAGTCACCTTTCTGTGGGACATGCGAATTTCCTTCTCTTCAAAATTCACAAATGTCTTTTTCTTAATAAAACCATGATAAATCATGTAGGAGGATGGATGTTGTTATTGCAGCAACCAACAGGAAGACACGAACAACGACATTTAAACCATTATCTCTAATTCTAAAAGTCATGACAACCTTTAAGTGTAAGGGCTGATGATTTTATTACAGCTGCTTGTACATGAGCCCAGTCAACTTAACAATAGAATTTAGATTGGGTTCATTAGTAATTTGGTTCATTTTTATTATTTGTAAAGTAGAAGGGATACCCATTTTATTTCAGCTGATTCGATTTTTCCCCCTCAGGACAGAGCAGTTACAATTTCCCTTTGTGTAATGAAGTTTAAGGATGGTTTCATTGCACTCATAATGAGCCCATGCCCTCCATAAGGAAGGTGTGACTAAGAATGGACTGGCAACATCATCCAATCTGAAGGAGATTCTTCTTAAAGGATCAAGAATCTTGAATCATAAGGTGATGTCAGTGTAAGCCCATGAGTCTTCATTTGTTTGGCATGTTTATGTATAGCGTGGTTACATTCTTTTTTGATAATTTTTTAATTCAAATTTGAAACAAGCTTTTTTTATATGTCAATCCCAGTTCCTGCACCCTCCTATCCTCTCCTGTTCCCAACAACAACAACAACCCCCATCCCCTGGCCCTGCTTCAAATGATATGACAGACTTTGAAGACTCTCCATGGAAGGCATGGTTATATTTTATAAATTTTTTCACTCACAGAAACAATTCATCAGAATTTCAGTTTGGTTTCCAGTTTTTGCTAAATGTTGGTAAAAGGTGAAAAATGTTCATTCTTCCTTAGTCATACAAATTTAGGTTCCCAACATGCCACCTGATATTAACCATAGCAGAATTTAGCCATTTTTCCCCCAAAGGGCCTAAAAAAACATTTAGTTATTATTAGTGGTTTGAAACAAAAATGGTCCCTAAAGGTCCATATATTTAAGTGCTTAGGGAGTGGCACTATTTGTTAGAATACATGTGGCTATGTTGGAGGAAGTATATCACTGTGGTGGACTTTGAAATTTCCAAAACCCCAAACAAAGTTCAATTTCTCGCTCTTCCTGCTGCCTACATATCTGGATGTAGAACACTCAGCTACTTCTCCAGAACCATGTCTGCCTACATGCTGCCATGCTTCCTGTCATGTCAATAATGGACTAAACCTATGAGACTGTAGGCAAGTGCCAACTGAATGGTCTTCTTCATGAATTGCCATGATCATGGTGTCTCTTCACAGCACTAGAAATTTGACTAAGACAGTTAAATAAACAACCACCATAATATAAACAAGCAATATTTATCAAATTTATAACTTTTTACTGGCTTAATAAATCCAATTGACAAGTATTCAAATAACTAATGTGATAAAATTAAGTTTATAAATATGGCAAGTCAAATAGAATTAACATCCTGCCAGCATATATTGATTTTGTAACATTTCCTAAAATTCTAAGAATAAATCTATTACTCAGTTACATACATCCCATTACAGTCACAGAGGATGCTGAGTTTATTCATGTTGGCTTATACATTTATAGCTATTTAAAACATTAGCAGTATGACATTCTTGTTACACAAAAATATTAATCTTATTTTAACTTTTCTTATGACAACACATCCATAGTTATTCATTGCAATCTAACATCTAGGATATCCACAGAACAAATGTAATGAATACTTCGATTATAAAGCTTAGTTATAAAAATGACTTGTGAATCTGTCACCCAAGTCACAAAGTCTCACTACAAGCTTTACCCCAAATCCATCACTCTTTTTGAGCTCAGACATCACCAGTCATCTTGAATATTCAAATGTCTTTTTTACTTTATGCTTTCCATGCCTATTTTTATGTGTGTAATCTTTCAGTATGTATATACCATAGACAAGATACTGTTTCATTTTTTTCCCCCCTTGGGGAGCTAGTACAACTGTTTCTATAGTTTTACTTTTACCTTTTTTTAAAAAAATATGTATGTGTAGGTATTAGTGTATGGATACTTGCAGAGGCCAGAAGAGGGCATCCAACCTCCTAAACTGAAATAGGGAGTGGCAAGCCAGATGTGGGTGCTTGAAACTGAAATCAGGTCCTCTGAAAGAGAAGCAAATACTCATAACTGGGAAGCCATCTTTCCAGCCATCTTTCCACACTATATAAAGCATCATTTGTACATAAGTCTAAATCATCCCATGGTTATAAATAACGAAATGATATCTCCATAAACAATGTCTACTCCATTCTTTATTCTTCTTCAACCATGCTGAAATTTATGTTTGTATTCCTTCTAGAGAGGCTTCTGAACTTTAAAACAGAAACTGTAAAGATGGCTCAGAAGTTAAGAGTACACACTGAGATGACCAGAATTTGATTGCCAACAGCTAGGTCAGTTGACTCACAATACCTATAACTATAGGGAGATCTGGCCTCTGTGGGTACCCACAGTCATGTGTGTAAACTCACATGCAAACACAAACATATTAAAAACTATCCCTTCAAAGGGAGTTAATATCTTAAAACACTGTCTAGAATTCAGTACTTAGAGATTCTCATCATTATTAAACTATTTTTCTATGTTTTGCCTATTAAATTAGAGAGGCACACAATCTAATTTTGAACTATTTAGCCTTCATCTTAATTCTAAAGTATAGTTTAAGAAATTTCTGTTGGGAGCAGGAAAGATGGCTTGGCAGTTAAGAGTACTTCCAGAGAACCCAAATTCTCTGGAATGTAACATCTAGCTCCAGGATATTTAAGTGTTCTAGCCTTGATGGGCACCCACACACACATTTGGTATACACTCACACAAATACTCATACACATAAGTAAAAAATAAGTCTAAAAACCTCTAATTAAAAATTTAACTTTGTTTACTTTCAACCCATCTGTGATTGTTCTTTACACTTCAGGCTTACAAGATAGTAATATACTACCAACAATAGCCATGATATTTATATAACCTATCTTCAGAACAGAAACTACTTCCACTATCCATCCGTTCCAGTAAGGCCATACAGGCCATACCACTTGACCTCACAAGAAAACAAATATATTTATATCTAATTAATTGAGAAAACTAAACCTGAGCCTCCAAGCTCCCATTAAGCACTACCCCCTTTCTTTTATTTAACCTAGAAATTAGACAGCTTAGGCAGGAATATTTTAGAAACCCAACTGCCTGTCATAGACATAGACATAGATATAGATATAGGTATAGGTATAGATATAGATATAGAGCCTTTTTTTCCTTTTAAAATGGGGAGTTCTCAAATTTCCACATGCTTAAGAAAAGCAAAATACGATTGTGTGTGTATAGATGTGGGCAGTTTCATAGCAGTTGACCTAAAGGATTTCTAAAAGTAAATGTAACCGTGTATGGTATTAACTGTAAGCAATGGCAACAGAGCTCACCTTCCTCGAGGTATATTTCTATGCTTCATGTTAAATTCAGTCCTGTGGAGTACCTTGCCTGGGCTGGGAAATACCTGGGAAGGACAGCTTGCAGCACTTCTCTGCACTGGAACACAGTGCTTTAACTGAAGAACTCCATGAATAGTTTGCAGACTTCTTAAAATATCTCAAAATTAGATGTAAAATTGGATTTCTGTAGACACTTTTTCAAGAGAGTCAGCTTGATGCTTTAACCAGAGTTTGTAAGTCAGCACTTCCAAACATTTTTCATGTCATGGTACAAATAAAAAATGTTATTTGTATAGTTCCCTGGGAAGAACTAGGAGTTCAGAGAATCTAGACAGAAATAGTTTAAAATTCATGCAATTTTCCATGTAATTATAAGCATTAAATACCAAGATAATAATTGTCAAATCTGAATATGTTTAAATAAAATAAAATATTTAATAACCTTGTAAAAATCTTTTCTAATATCACATTTAATGCTTAAAATGGTTAGATGCAATTATTGATTGAGTTTTTTAATTTTCCTCTTTTTTTAATAATGATGCATTCAAAATCTCAAATCAGAATCTCTGAGAATATTTGCACAAATAACAAAAAGAATTAATCCAACCCAGGACAAAGGAAGATATCAGATTTACCTTCACATTTTAAACAAATGGTAATTCCACACAAACTCTACAAAGGAGTCATGCCAATGACACTACACATGCAATAATGGAGGATTGGTGATAACCTGAAAGTAAAGAGAAAGGTGGTGTTCCAGCCTCCAATCTTTCACCAATTGCAGTAAGAAGCAGACAGTGGAAGCTCAAACCAAATGCCAATCACTCCATGGTGGGGAGAGTTGGAAAAAGGAAACAGAAAATAGAAGAGAATGCGGAGAGCTGATAAGAACATTGTGGACTCACAATGTTCAACATTAGTGACTGTACAAATGTGATCAAGCTACCCAAAGTTACAGAGAAAGCCATCCTCAAAAAGGGAATGCTAAGGAATAATTCACAGAGTAGTACAGTCATGAAAAGCTTGACTCAGTAGCAACAAACAATCAGCTCCAGGTTAGCTATGAGTTTGGATCCAACTAGCAAATTACAGGGCTAGATATCAAAGGAAGAATGAATGAATGCATTCATGCAGGTAATGGACACAAGTTATGAGAGAAGATATAATTCTAAATGCTTTCTCAGTTCTAATTCTGTCAATTTTTGCTTTGATGGTGAAAACTTAATAAGATGTACTCAATACTGTAGGTGTAAAACTTAATGTAAATCTCCACAGCTTCTACTCTGAAAGCCTATTCTAACTATATAGAAATCCATTGAGTGTTACAGACTTTTGAGTCTTGTTGCTTTTAGTGTGTGTGTGTGTGTGTGTGTGTGTGTGTGTGTGTGTATTTTACTTATTTCCAACATTTTTAACAATAAAGTTTATTTTAAGAAGTAAACAACAAAATCAATAACCAGTAGTATCAAACTACTTTCAAAAGAAAATAGACCTATATTTACAAAAGCATAAAAGTTGGCATCCCTGGGAGGCCTGCTCTTTTTGGAAGGGGGGAGGAAGGAGCAATGGATCTGGGAAAAGGAGGAGGTGGGAGCCGGGAGGAGTGGAGGAGGGTAACTGTAGTCAGGATGTATCACATGAGAGGAAAAAAAAAGAAAAAAAAATGTTCTGCCTCCAAAATGTAAATTTATAATGTTTATCATCTAACCAAAAATTATTATTCCTCTTATAACTCCAAAACAGATAAATGGATTCAATATAATTGAACTTGGAAAGAAACATCAGCCATATTTTTTGGCCAATAACAATATTTTTCAAAAAAATAAATCAAGATAATAATTCCATTTATTAAAAAAAATAAACCAACTCCAGGACAGGTTCCAAAGCAATACAGAGAAATTATGTCTCAAAAGAACAAACAAACAAAAAAGAAAGAAAAGAAATAAAAAATAAACCAACATACTATTCAAAAATAAATTAAACTGAAGTGGTAAAATATCTATACAGTAGAAACTGATAAAGACTACTAAAATAAATAGAAGACATTATTGGAATGATAGCCCATGTTCATGAATTGTAAAAAACTGAATACTGCTAAAATGTCTGTACTACTCAAAAAACAAAAAAAAAATCATAAAATTCTCATAGAACTGGTTCATAAAAGAGCATGAACAGATAAAACAAGGAAATAGAGTTGAAAGCATCACACTTTATGATTTCAATTATATTCAATAGTTCAGTATGACTCTCAACAGAGAAACAAATACAGAAGATGTGGTTTACACACACAGTTAAATTTTGTTTAGTCGTAAAGAAGAATGAAATTACAATATTTGAAGAAAAATGGATGCAACTGGAGATGATCATATTAAAAGAATTAAATCCATTTCAGAAAGGCAAATATGTTTTCTGTCACAGTAGATATTATATTTTACAAATAAGTAAAATCATATATATGTAGATGACATGTCAAGAATGAAATAGAGGGACTGACTGGAGATTTAAAGGGAGAATAATGGAGTATAGAGGAGTGCATGCTGCAAGTACAGTATGCAAGTATATATTTGTATAAAAATTGTCTTATATAACACTGTTATATATATGTCTTCATTCCACCTTCATAATCACTCCTGTCTTTGTAGTTACATTTACTTTGATGAACTACACATGTGCAACAATATGGAGGAACACAAGGACTAGATATACAAGCTGTGGTTCAACAGAGCTCAAAAAACATTGTCCAATATTCAACAATCCCCAAATAAATACTGACAGCTGAATAGGTTCTAAAAGTCAGTTCAGCACTTCCATATTCAAACAAGGATAGAACTGGCACAAAAAATAGATATACCATCCACTGAAATGAATAGAAAGTACAGTAATTTTTTTTTTTTTTTGGAAGGGCTCCAGTAGGACACCATGGGAATAGCTAATTTGCTCCATCGATTACATCAGGAAATTGGATATCTACATCCTAAAGCATGATTAGACCTTTACATGAAAGTGATACAGAAATATCAGTTCAATAAACTTAAATGTAAGGTGCTAGGTAAGAAAATTTCTAGAAGAAACTACAAGACACAGTCTATGACATTGTTTTGCAAGACCTTTTGTGGTTATTTCACAAGCTGAAAGGTTTCTGCTCAGCAAAGGAATCTATGAAAGACAGAAAGGGTAGCCTATGGACCGCAATGGTTCTCAACCTGTGGGTTGTAGCCTCTTTGGGAGTCACATATCTGATATTCTGCATTTCAGATATTTACATTATGATTTATAACAGTAGCAAAATTATAAAGTATCAATAAAATAATTTTATGGGGAGGGTGACCACAACATGAGGAACTGTATTAAAGTGTCCCAGCATTCGGAGGTTGAAAACCATTGAAGGAGAGTATATTTGCAAATCATATGTAAAATTAAAGGTTAATTCAAAGCTGTGTAAGGAACTCATACAAGAGTGAGAACAAATAGTTTAATGGGGGGAAATGGACAAAGGGAATAAATAACAATTAATACCAAAAAGGTGTGAAAGGCCAACAGGTAGATGGGGAGGTACTCACTGTCAATTCACACCCTTCAAGATAGCTATTATTTAAAAGACAAGAGGGGCAGAAACCAATACTCACCAAACAAACTTGCCAGCACCCTGGCCTTAGACTCCAGAACCTTTGCCTCCAGAACTGTGAGAAATAAATCCCTGTTCTTCATAAATTAATGTTTTCAATGCTCCATCTTAAAAGCACAAGTAGACTATGGCAGACAGAGAAGCTAAATGAATTCCTTGCTTTTCCCTCATGTAATATTCATGTAAATGCTTTAGGCTGCAGGCATTGGTGGCAAGTAGGAATCTACATAAAGAAATCAAGAACATCAAAAATAACTAGTACATTGGTATACACACAAAATTGTTTCTTATTATTTTAATAGATTTAAATGGCCGATGAGTGTGGTGGTTTGAAGGAGAATAACACCCACAGACAGGCTCATTTAAGTCAAATACTTGGTCCCCAGTTGGCCGAACTATTTGAGAAGGATTAGGCAGTATAGCCAGCCATGCTGGAGGATGGGGGCAGGCTTTGGGGTTTCAAAAGCCCGCACCATTCCAAGTTAGCTCTCTCTGTCTCATGATTGTGTCTCAGGATGTGAGTGCTTAGCTATTACTATAGTGTCATGCCTGCCTGCCTGCCTGCCTGTCTGCCTGCCTGCCTGCTGCCATGATCCCTGCCATGATGGTCATGAACTCTAACCCTCTGAAAGTAAATGCTTTCTTTTCTAAGTCACTTTGGTCATAGTGTCTTTTCACACAGCAATAGAGAGGTATTTTTAGTAGTGCATTCTTTCTTCACAGCACTAAATCAGTGTTTGTGTTAGAGGACATATGAAGTAAGAAAAGTACCTTCTTTGTTAAAAGACTTTTGGCCAACATATTAGTAGATGTCGTCTTCTTTAAACAAGTTGAAAAGATTTCAGATTCTGCTAGTTCTTTTGGGCCCCAAGCATGGAGATATAGTAAGTGTTTGTCAGTCCAGAAATATCTTTCTCTCCTATTCTTACAAAAGCAAGTTTGGGACACTTAACTTTCCTTCTACACTGCATCGTGAACAGACTTAACTTCCTCCAGTTATTCTTGATCTATAACAAGAATGCCCCCTTTGCAATAGCAAGCCCATGCTGCCCTGAACCATGACACCTTGTGTCATGGGAAAAACTTCACACTATTGATCCATAACCCTTCCACTCTTCACTTAGAGCATCAACAGCTACTTCTGTGGCTGTGAACTTCTCATATAATGGATACAGCTTGTGTTCATCACTTCAATGAGTTTCTGACAGCTGATGGCTGGGAAGAAGATATTCAGCTTCATCTTGACATGGCTGACTGTCTAGGAAGTTCCACAAAGTGAGTAATTGTTTTTCTTTTTTTTTTTAGAAACAATACTGCTAAGATAGTGAAGTCGCATAGTCTAACACATTTTTAAATCCTGTATCTAAAGGAAGACTTGTATTTAGAATTTACAAATAATTCTCAAATGTAGTGATAAGAAATAGCCAAATAAAAATAGAGATTGAAACACTTTACCAAAAAATAGCCAGGTTACTATCAACTCCATGAAAATATAGTCAGCATCATTAGTAGTTGACAGCTTGTAAAGTGAAATTACAATGAGGCAGTTCTACACAAGATTGGGTGAAAATGTAAGAGATGAGCCTCATGACTAAATGTTGAAGATGAAGTTCCAGACCTAAAAATGCTCATTAAGGGCTGGCAACAACTGAAAAAAATTGAACCTTCTTTTGAAACAGTTCATTACCAAGTTTAACCTGCATTTGCCATAGAAGTCAACCATTCCCACTTAGGTCTTTATATAAAGATAAAGAAGTGCATGGGCAAACAAAAGCTTGAATGTTAAAATTTCTTGTGTCTTCAGAGAAGAGTTCCAAGGCAGAAGCAACCACATTTAAACAGATAGATGTTTATGTCTTGCTTTATGTACACATCAAATCATTATACCATTATAAAAAGGGTAAGTGGAGTTCAAATATTGAAAACAATTATCAAAAACTCTGATGCGTGCAATAAACATGTTTGGAACTCAGAGAATGAAGCCAGAATCTAAACCAATGAGAGTAAGACTCCGCTTATAAAATCTATAGAATGGGAGAGGTTTACTATTTTTCTCTGATAGTAAACATTTGGAGACCACAAGGCTTCCCTTGAAACTACTTATCTCTGTAGTGCCAAAGAAGCCACAATGTGTGAATGAATATGACTGTTCCAATAAAACTTTATTTACACAATGGTTGTGTTGGCCCACAGGCCATGTTTGTTGGCAAGCCCTGATCCAGAAGATGCAAGCTACTCTGTGGTGGCAGAGAACAGATCAACATTGGCCAGAGGAGGCAAGGGCAGGGAATGGGATGTGGGAAGGGTTCCAGGAAGAAGGGGAAGCCATTGGAAGTGATCCAGATGCTCACACTTTTCATTGTAATGATGGGTTTGCAAGTACATGCATGTGTCAACTCATAAAATTATACATGTTAAACACATACAGTTTATTGTATCTCAATTACACCTCAATAAAGCTGTTAACTAAAAGAAAAGCCCAAAATTCTATTTTTCATATTCACTTATACATTTGTAGCAGTTGACAGCTTTAGTTCAAAAAACGAACAGCCCTTGTTTTTCTTCTATTATCCAATGTAATGCTGAAATGAATTTCAAATCCAGTCACATTTCATACCAAGTTTTGCTTTGTGTTTTAAATGAAGCTCTCATTTACAGTATGTTAGTCAGGAGGCTGCCACTTGGCATGGGCACATCCATTACCAACACAAGTATTGCAGAGAAAGTCATTTAGCTGTGTCTTCCAGAAGCCCATTCCCTTATCCTGTCCACCCAACTCACTTTTACCACTTTTGAGTGGCTGCTGCTGGTATACACAGAAAAATGCTAGCAGTTTCCACAGCTTTGGGGGAGGGGGACCTCACAAATGGCCAAGAGTGCTCTGCAGCTGGCAAGCAGATGGTAAGGTAGAAGCACCTCACTAACCAGGCTTAGGGAATATGAAAATAGTGATGACAGCTGATGTTCTTTATGTCTGTCATCTGCTTAGGTCACCATCCAAAGTATATGAACCCTGAATTAACCAGCCTGGGACAATGCATGTCCAAGCACACTAGCTGCCCAAAGATTTTTCATAATCTCTACCACATCCCCTGCCATCCATCCACAGCAGAAAAGGAAGGCCAGCATCCTGGTTTATTCCATTCCAAATTTGTGGCTAGCAAAGTAGTCAATACAGGAAATACAGGTTTGATTTTTACTAAATCAACAACCACTAAAATTACTGTTGTGTAAGTCTGCCTGAAACTATCTTAATGTATGCTCTGAAGGTAAATAGTAAACAGAAACACTGCCTTCCAGCATTTTCTGTGGGGATGCAAGGGAGCTTTCAAGAATTTATATGAAAACGCTGTCTAGGACTCAAGTAGGCATGGTTTGAAATTTCAGCTCCTCGATTTCCTGGGTGACTCGAAGCAATTCACTTAAATTATCTGTGCTCCAATAGTTCCATCTTGAAAATTAAACAACCCCCAGTCTTTAAAGATTGAGTGAGGTCATGGGACCCAAATGCTGGATTAAATGTGAGCGATTAACATTACTATGATTTACAAGGTTCTGAGACATACAATTTTGTTTGGTCTCAATATCAATACAGTTTTCCTTCAAATTTATCGTATGCTTAATTTTTATTTTATGAACCCAGCGTCTTAACATTTATTTCCCCATTCATTTGGTTATAATGTTGCCTAGCTTTAGCAGATATGTTTATTTTATAGATCTCTTATCTTTGGCTACTCCTATTTTCGTAAGATTATCCATCACATTGAATAAGCTTTTTCTTTTTGAGGGTTATTTTATTATGTTGTATTTTATCTGCCTTTATTGACGACCTTACATTTTGCTACTGCTATTGTTGTATCCTGCTGGGATACATATGAACAAAGCAAATTCAGGAAAGAATGGCTTACTAAATTAGAGAGCATCCATTTAACCCTTCTTTATCTTTATTGTGCTTTTTTTATCTCCAAAGTTGGGATAATGATATTATTTATATCATATGACAACTATAATGATTGAATAATGTATATTAAGTTGCCCAGATTGTAACCAGCAGTCAATAAATGTCCATTGTAATTATCCTGAAGTCTGGCTTGTACTTCTTGAACTATTGTTCCTTTCTCTCGCTGAGTTTACCAAGCCACACACCTCCAAGAAGTCTAAGATCTTCCTTACAGCATCCAAATTCTTTCTTCCTTCCAACCTACCTTTCTTTCTTTTTTCTTTCTTCTTTAAGTGTTAATCCTGTTTTATTAGTCAACTGGAAAACTAGACAATCCTCCAGTCCAGAGAAACGTGAACTTAATCCTCTTCCTCGTCACCCATTCTTGTGCCACCCTGGCCCTCCTTCCTCTTTACATGGTCTAGATAGCCACCACCACAAGAAGAATGTTAGAAGTCAATGTGCTTCTGAGTGTCCAGATGGACAATGAAGGATGAGATGCCAGTTTTCAGACCCCGGTAGCTTGTAAATGAAAACATAGGTATGTTAAATAGATTTACCCAGGCCCAGCTTAAAGACCTGATCCTGTAGCCACTCTAAGAAATCCTCAATCTTTGGGCCCAGGATTTAATCCATCTTCATCTTGTCCTCATCATTCCAATGCAAACAAGTTGCTGCAGCAAGTCATTGCCTTCAAAGAGAATCCATGGGTCCTCTTTATCCAGGCAACCTTGGCAGGTCTTGGGCAGGGTAAATTGGACACTCCATGCCTCTCATTTATTCAAAGCTCACAGTCTCCAACCAGCTTCAGTCCCTGGTCAAGGCATTACTTTCCCAAGTGCCTCTGTGGGGACACATAGATTTTTCAATAAACCTAGCTCTTGGCAACTGCCATGTTGACTCTTCTAGGCCCACTGCTCCTATGCACTCATATCCATGACAAAGAGCATCCAGTTTCTTAATTAGTGTCAACCTTCCTTAAACTTTTGTCTTTAAACATAAAAAAAAATTATCTTTTATTTAAAACAAATGAATACTGGAGTATAACTATATTCAGAATCTTAGGACACCACCAACATATCACTCACAGATAAGCTTTGAGGTTTTTTAATTCAAGACATGGATCACCACAATATCATTACTTTGTTCTAGGTTAGCATAGACTTGAATGGGTAGCATCTCATGATCCAATACCAAATGCATTGAGATGGACTTTCCATTTTCCATGATAAAGCTAAATGAAGTATACAATCAGCAAACTGAAACCTGCAGTCCACCAGTACGTGCATTCCAGTGTCCCCACAGCAGATGTATGCACATGCAAGCTAAGATCCTACTCTATGAATGCTGGGTTTTTTTTTCCTGTAAGTACTTGCACAATGACAAAGTTTAAAATTAGCAATAGCATGAGATTAACAGCAAATAAGGAATTAGACAATTATAATAATCCACTGAAACTAAATGGCCAGCAGCAGCTCTCCTTTTGAACCCCGATTCTGTGATTAAGAGAAAGATGAGCTGGATGAAAGGACTGTAAAACTGTGGCAGTCAATCTGACAATGGAAATGGCTGCTAAATGACTAATAGGTAGGTCACAAATACAGAGAGGATACTTTGAACAAATGATTCATGCCTTAGGTAAGAGAGCATAAAAATTCAGGATGTAACTCACAATAGCACACAATTTTAAACAAGTAATAGCTTACTTCCAGCATTCTCATTTAATATTTTAGAAAACACTTAATCTCAGGTGTAAGAAGTAAGGTTTTTCCTCCCTCTGCTGGTCTTGTCCCGCCGCCGTGCCATCCCCAAACAACGCACTGAGACTCTGTATTTGATATAATGCTGTTGGCCAGGTACTTGTTTCTTATAGGCTAGCTCTGTCTTAATTATTAACCCATTTATGTTAATCTAATATTTCCACGTGGTCTTATCTTACCAGGGAGAGGCAGCTGGCCATTCTGTTCTCTCCCGTCTTTCCATCTTGATTCCTCCTTACTACTTCCTCTTTTCTTCTTGTCTCCTAGTCCCTCCTATCTTCCTTTCCTATTGGCCAACAATGCTTTATTCATTAACCAGTATGAGAAACATGTTTTCAGAATGGCATCTCCCATTACTCAGGTAACCAATGCATCAGGGGAAAAAAAAGAAAGAAAGAAAAAAACATTAATAAGAGTGACTGCAGTCCTCTTCATCAGCTACAATTTGCATGAGGTATTTCACCTCTCTCCAGGCAGATTTTTTTTTTATATGTAGTGTGAGAGCATTTATCTACATTTAAACCTTTTCATATAAGGTTCTGGGCCTTACAATAAGCCTTCCTACTTTACATTACTAAACAATATTATTGTAAAGTTTTACTCTTTTGGCTTTTTGAGGGGCCCACCACCCAGCTCCCAAATAACTCACACCAAGTCTTTTTATTTCTTATGCATGCCTGGCTTTAGCTTGGCTTGTTTCTTGCCAGCTTTTATTATGTTGAATTATCTCATCTACCTATTCCCTGTGGAATTTTGTCTTTCCTACTTCTGTATATCTTACTTTCCTTTTCACTCTGAGGCTGACTGGGTGGCTGGCCCTTGTCTTCCTCCTCTCCTTGTCCTCTTGCTGTTCTCTTCCTTGATTCTCCTCCTATTTATTCTTTCTGCCTTCCACTCCCGTTTATCCTTGCTCCTGCCTCACTATTGGCCATTCAGCTCTTCATTAGGACCACCAGGTGTTTTAGACAGGCAGAGTAACAGAGCTTCCCAGAGTTAAACAAATGCAGCACACACAAAAGTCACATACCTAAAAGTCACAAAATTCTAATTATCATCCTAAAATTGATTTAATAAAACAAATGAACTATATAGAGTAGGCAAGAGCTTGAGGACGTAATTTTATTGCAATGGAGGTTCATGTATATTCACTTTTAATGGGGAGAAAGTTTGTCTTTAGAAACCAGATGTGTCAAGAATAAAGTGACTGCAGTTCCCAGCTTATCTGCTGTCCTGGTTTATGCCTTTTGGACTAATATAATCACAGACAGCTTCTGTTTTAATTCACCAAAGCTTCCTATCATTTAGAAGATGCCACTGAGATCTATATTCATAATGGCCACCATTTCTTCTGCATTTAGACACTGGGTTGAAATATGTTTCCTGTATCACATGACTTGTCATTTACCAACTCTAGAAAGTCTGTCTTATTATGACCTCCGTAGATGAGGGGGCATTTTCTGAAGAAGGATGACTGCCAATGCTAGGTCATCCATATAGCACAGAAATCAGATGAGCATGTCCACCCAGAAGCTGGCTTCCAAGTTCATCTTTGACAGGATAATTTGATAACTGAATAATAAGACTGAAAATAGAAAAGAGTGGTATTCCATCCTTTGTAGACATCTAGCATTAGGTGCCATAAACGTCAGTCTTCTTCTGTTCACGTTGGAAATACTCAGATACCAGAGGATAATCCATAGTCCTCACACAATCCTTACATTGTGTGAACACTAATACTGTCTGGATATCAGGAATGCCAGGGTATTTATTTCATTTATTCTTCATGATTAAAAAGTTACTGAACTGCTACTGTCATAAGATAGGAATAGAGTAGCATTTGAATAAAAAGCCTCCCTGCACACAGGAAAGCTATGGTTTCTTTCTCAAGATTTTACTGTAGGATTCTCCTTCATTTACTCCAAAGCCATTGCTAGGTATCATTACACCCATGTAGCCTAGTGAAGCACTTGATAGTGAAAAAAGCCTTTTCATTAACATCGCCACCATTTATTGAAATCTACCATGTCCTGGGTCAGAGAAACCTCACTCTTTCAGTGGGGAACTTTAAAGTAATTTTAAATGTGAAAAAAAACTCACCAGCTTTCTTTAAAAACATCAGTATAGTCCTTTGAAAAATCTAAGATAATGTATTAACTTATATTGCCAAGTTGAAGATTTGATCTGTCAGCTGAAGTATTCTGGTGAAAGTCTGTGTTTCTCATTGAATAAAAAGACACGAAATGACCCCCAAAAGAAAATGATGTCACATAGATGAATTCAGATTCAAGGTAAAAAGATGTTTGTGTGAGATTCCTTTTGCTAAGTTTGAGTCCCTTAGAAAAAAAAGTCTAGCTATTTCTTTTTAATTGAAAGTTGTAACAGAAATTATACCTGATTTACATTTTAAATTTCCATGTAACTATAAACTTTTATAGTGGGGAACAGATGCTGATGTGAATTTTACAAAGCTGAGAAATACTTCTCAAATCCATGGCAGAGGGATGTCAAGTGGGAACCAGGAAAAGAAATACTAAAAGAAGATGAGGACCACAATGCCTGCATGGACTTGCTCTCTGCCTTGTCCAACCCAATCCCTAAGGGACTAGAGTCTAGTCTACAGCAATGTGAATCTCAGTTTAGACATATTTGAAACCAAATGCCTATCTGTGTAATGAATAAACAGGCACACCAACACAAAGACACTAGGATATACAAGGACAGGTCCTTTTGTAGGTTTTCAAAGGAATGTTTAATTTTTAACTGTCACAACTATTGCCATGGGTTGAGCTTTAGTAAACCTAGATGCTGTGGAAGCAATCATTTCAAAGAGAAAGTTGTACCAATTATGCAGTCCAGCAAATATAAGTGGATCCTATCTCTGACTAGATCCAGTTAGTTAATTTTTAAAAGGTGGGCATGATAGAGCCAGTGTGAACTTAACCCCTCGAATGTCTCCCTACTCCCAATCCTACACTGATCTGAATCAATAAAAATTTGTAGAGCACAATACCCCAGAAAATGGAAGTATGGCAGAGATAAACAAGAAGTTTATCTCTAGTATGCCTAAGGGCATACTAGAACATGCACACTATCTCAGTCATTTCACAGATCATATTAAAAATGACAAGAGGAAATTTGGGGCAAGCAGCACCCAGTTTCTTGAGCTTCCTCTAATATTTTGAATATATGAGTTCTTGATCACATAAGTCTGAGTATTTTTTTTTCTGGCTTCACTGTCTTCCCTCCAAAGCCCAAATCTGTATTGATAAATTGTAAAATAGTATGTTGCTGATATTTCGAGAAACAGATAAGGGCACCGGATATTGCATGCGGAATTTCATCTGTTAACTCATAGATCAATATGATCTGCTGACAGGCTGGGCTCTGCTAATTATATTCTTCCCAGCCTGATAAAAATGTGCTGTACAGGAATGTTTTCTATAGCTAGGGACAAATATCACAACAGAGTCTTTGTGAAGTGTCTGAAACCTTCATGTTTCCACTTAAACCTTCCATGTTAAATTGCTAATAAGCAAAATAATTAAATAAGTCTAGAATCAACCTTATGCTTTGATGTCATTTTATTGGGCATTTAACTCCCGTTTGTGGTTTAATAGTTTCCTGTCCTCCCTGTTCACATCCATGGAATCATCTCACGGTATTTACCAGACATTCATTGACTCTGAAGGGTTGCCATAGACTTGACACAGAGGTCACAAAGCATCCAGAAGGAAGCAAATGGGACCACAACTGCTGCTGTTTTACATACAGCAAGAGCACCCAAGGGGCTTAGAACAGACACAGCATTGTGCTACGCTGGGCAGCTGGTTGGCTAAATGTGGCCCCCAGCTGTCAATGAGACAACTGGTGATAATGAATTGCTAGAGATTCAGAATGATCCAGCATGTGTTTAGTCCCTTATCATTGACATGCTCTCTAGGTAGATCTGCATCTTTTCCTTCAGGCCACCGGGGAAATTTTGGACATGAAAGCAAAACAGTATATCAGCAATGTAGATTTACCTCAAAACTGGTAGTAAAATCAATATGTAATATGGAGTTTGATTTGGTCATAGTTAACAGGAACATTTTAATGACAGATTGAGTCAAGTTTAAGGAAACAATGTTTACTATTGAATGTGTTTTACATGCATAGACTCTAACAATTTTCAATGAAAGTTTTAAACTACGTAGCTCTATCTGTGTAAATGGTCTAAAGTTTTGATGGGTTTATAAAAGAGTTGTGTAATAGTGGGAAAAGGCTGAAATCTAGGAAGACAAGTCCTGTTTCTCTCAACGCAAAGCTGTAATGACTGTGTTTTGAGAGGGTGTATCTCCTGCAAGAACAATGCTTTGCAGGGACCCTGACCCTCTCCTGGAATGTTGCAGATGTATTGGTGTCAATGTTGTCCTTGCCCACCTCCTTTGGCTGTGCAGAACCCTAGGATGCCCCTGGGTCTCTTTTAATGCTCTTTGAGGGTGTTGTGGGATTTTTGAGTCATCATTTGTAAATGTCTGAGGCAACAGTAATGCCTCTTCTAGGGAATCACTGTATCAGAAGCCAGTGTGTGTCTCCAGCAATTCTGAGAGACAAGTTCCTCCCGGTGTAAGCACAGATGAGACAAAGCCCTTAGCAATGCATAAATATGCTTGTTCCTATAGCTTGCACACACAAGAGTCTATAATCTTTTCAGACACATCGATGAATCTATGTATCTTGACATTATCACTGCCAACTGTGAGACAAAAGTTTTACAGAGAGCTGGATACTAATTGTACTCTTAAGATATTAAGAGAAAACAAAGTGTTTTAAAATTACTTTCATTTTTAACCATATAACAAAAACAAGATACAGTTTTATCCCAGTTTGTTTTGCTTTTAGCTTTATCTAGCTAGAATTTTGTCAAGTCAAAGACAGAAAAAGCTAAAGATTAAAGGTTACATTTTCCCCCATTACAGGATGCAATCCTATTGAATAAAAATGACATCTGGCCCTTCCTACCACTCCCACTATGTCCAGAGCACACTTGGGACACTCTGATATGAGAATGAAAGATATCAAAGGCTAAATATAAGAAAAGCACCATAAGCATCTTGTTCAGATAGGAAAGTTTAAATATCCTGAGTAAAAGCTGAGTCACCTTCTGTTCATCACTCACAGTATTGTAACCACATTTCAGCACTAGTTTGGGTTCAAACCTTTCTTCTTCATACAGTAGGAAAAATGATTTGTAGTTGAGTTCTTCTCCAAAATTTGATTTTCCTTATAATATGTTCATTTCATTCTTCTCCTCTTTCAAACAGATCTAATGATAACTTTGCAAAACATATTAGTATTAGCAGTTTGAAAATCCAATGATAAAAATGAAAACAGAGAAAAGGGATCACAAAGATAATTTAATAATAAGCAATAGTAAACTCAAATAAAAAATTAATTTCCATTGCAAATTTCAAACTTTGTAACTCCAAAAGTTGAAAGGTAGAGGTCAGCATTCAAGGTCATCCTCACCTACAGAGAAGTTCAAGGTCCGATTAAGCTCCATATAGCCTTGTCTCAAAAAAAAAAAAAATTAGTATGTAAAAATAAAATTACTTCTTTTTAGATGTAAACTTAAAGAAATTTTCTCACTCCTCACTGCTGTGGAGCAATATTTGTACACTTTAAATATGTATTGCTCTCATATTTAATAAAAAGCTGATTGGCCGACAACTAGGCAGGAAGAGATTGGGTAAGACAGAAAGAATGCTGAGATGAAGACAAGGGTGAAAGTCAGGGGAGACCAGCAGATGCAGAGGGAGCAGGAAATTAATGTGTCACACTAAGAAAGGTACTAGTATGTGGCAGAGTATAAAAAGGAATATGGATTAACTTAAAATGTAAGAGCTAGTTAGTAATAAGCCTGAGCTATTGGCTGAGCATTTATAATTAATATAAGACTCAGAGTAGTTATTTGGAAGCAGCTGTTGGGACAAAAAACATCTACATATAAAAGGTGGTAGGGCCAGGCAGGACAGGAACCTCTGTCTATAAAAGATTCCCTTCCCATAACTTTCCAATACTGTTTTTTTTTTTTTTTTCTTTTCATAGAGAATTCTTCTCTGACTAATTCATATTGGTTGATACTCAACAATGAGTTGTGACACACACCTGGCCAATAAAAGCAAAACATACCCACCATCATTCGATTAACTCATGGGAAACATATGACTAAAACTGACCTGTTGAGAGCTATAACCAAATAGTATTTAGGAAAGTTTGCTACTACATGGGAATAGTCTTCCTGAGAAAGAGGCCTAAGAAATTAAAGAGATGACTATATATGAGAAAGAGAGATTTATGATAACATTGTTAAGACCCCTGAAACTAACTACTCCTGAATTCTAATGTCCAACAGATCGTTCAGTTGCTTCAGCCTGTAAATTTCCTTTTCTCATTAAGCCATTTTATGTTGAGTTTCTATTGACAGCAACCAAAAGAATTTTGACTGATACTTCAAATAAACAGAAGATCCCAAATAACAGAAGGTTTGAACTCTTAACTGGAGCCATTGGAAAACAAAACCCAGGAAGGTAGTTAAGACTCCTATGTTGGTAGATATGGTGTAAGCTTACATATCTCAAACTTGAGTTGAGGAAAATTTTCTTTCCAATTCTGACTTTAGTATTGAAAAGTTGAACAAATAATTTCATCTTTGTATTACCTTGTAGGATTAAAGATAATAGTGCCTCCCTAGAGCACATACCAGTGTAAAACCTGATTCTGTTTGTGTGAGAACATACCACACAGTGAGTGGATACAGTTTCCTTTGCTCATTGCTACTGGAAGTGGCAGCAGAATTTACACAGAAGAGATTATATGGCTTAAATAAATTCAAGTTATTTTCTGACTGTCCCAGTGTAATCCATCTTCTCATGCTTATGTTAAAAAATTGCATGCTTTTCCATCGAGGCCTTCTATATTCATTCTCAGTATGATATTATTCATGACAAGATGTTACAAAACCCAAGAAAGTATGTATTTTAAGCAGGGATACATAAATTGGAAAATTTAAACCTTTAAGAATGATTTCCTGAATTTGACATTTGTTAAGTGTGGTGTGGCAGGTTTGTTGAGACAGGAAATTCAGCTTACCTAGATGCTAAAACAACATACTAAAGAAAAATACGTCACAAGTCAAACCACACATCTACACTATATTTAAGCAGAGATAAGTGATTATCAGGAAATAATTTGGCTCTAAAGCCACATGTCATGGAGTTACAGCAAAAATTATATGTGAAATATGGACATACAAAGAATGTCACTAAAGTGTCAAATAGATGGCTTAGAAGTTAAGGACGCTTTTTGCAGCAAACCTAAGTTCTGTTCCAGCACCCACATCAGGAGGCTCCCAGTGGCTTGTAATTCCAGCTCCAAGGGAGCCAATGTTCTCTTCTAGCATGCATGGGTACCCACATGTACATGCCATACACTCAATACAAACTTACCCAATATACATAAATAAAAATAACTATTTAAAAAAAGAATGTCACAAAATGGGAATATGCTAAAGAACACGGGTAAACACTGAAAATAATCAAATTGCTTAGAAATGGTTTCTTCTTCCTCATAATTCTCTCACTGCTTTAATCAGAAACCAACTGCTATTCACTGCCCTAACATGCTCTTGCAGAGGTACCCATAATTCCAGAATGCCCCTGCTCCTCCTGGAATAGGCTCTATTGATCTACTCTGGCCCACTGGGACTTTGACCCCGATTGCCACACCTATCTTGCAACTTCATCCATCACCTGTTTCCCTGTCACACTTTAGCTGTGTTTTCTTTCTTCCTTGATTGCTGGTCTTCAGCAATTAGTTTTCAATGCCTTCTCCCTCTCAGTAAACTAATGGAACCTCATGCATTTGGTTGTTATTACTTATTGTTGAGTCCTGAGTCTGTTCTTTCCTTTTGTGAGCCTTGAATGAAGACATTCTGATCATGTGAAGTGCACAATATTCATCTCTATAGCTCCAAGAACAAAATGTATAATAGGTATTTTGTATTCATTGAAATGGATATTATATTTGTACAATTTGTGTACATCACATATAGAAACTGCAAACACTGGTGTATAAATAGTATATAGCAGGCAGACAATCCATAAGAGGTTCATTTTGTAGCCATATCACAATAGGGTGAGACTGGTGGCTTTTTATCAGAAAGTGAGATAAGAAGCCTGTTCCTCTGAGATAGCACATATAATATAACACAGCAGACAGCATTTTCCATACCTGTTGTCCCTTGTGTCCTTTTGCAATAATGACTTCCACTCCCATCAAGAACTAGACTCTCTACCTAGCTGAACAACAATTGATGCTGTGATTGTTTTGACTAAAAGAAAATGGCAGACGTGATGCTGCAAGAGTCGAAGCCAAAGCCCTTAACTGACCTGGTGACTTTTGTTTCCTCTGTCTTCCAAACTTATTACTTGACAAAGTAGAACCTTGACCATTATTCTTCAAGAAAACCAGCCCTCAGGAAGTATGCAGTGTAAAAGCAAGAAGTACTGGGGTGCGAGACTCTGGCATTAAGAGGGTCACAACCATGGACACTGTGAATCTATAAATCACAAAAATGAGAGTTCAATAGCATGAATGAGGGCCTAACACCCATGTCCCGTCAGCCAACAGAACACAAGAGAGGTACCAAAGAGCCTACATTTGGGGGAAATGTGTGGCACAATTGAGAATTGACACCTGTACTTTGGTTTACAGTTTCCTTAAGTGTTAAAATTTCTAAATTGGGTAAGAAATAATAAAGGTTGTCTCCTGAGTCAACTAGCAACTCCATGAAAACAAAACAGGTATTCCAAGGCAACAGTAATTTTTAAAAAAAAAATACTGTCTTTAAATAACAATTACAGGGAAAAATCAATATCCCCTCCCACTGGGGCACTGGTCACTATAAAAGGAAGTTCCTACTATGCAAGATCATCTGGAAAGATGACAGAGGAATAAACTGAATTGCAGAGCAATGTGCGGTGAGGAGCCACCCATATTTTTGGTGGGATGTGCATTTATAAATTCAAGATAAACTATGTGAACATGTTCCTGAACATGCATATTTACCTCTGAATAGTTGTTTGGCAAGTAAAGTCTTCGATTTGCAATATTTCCATCATACTGTTGGAAATGTTTATAATGTAATGTGTAACATGACTTTCTAAAGGAAAAAAAAAAGATGAATGTTTATCAAATGTTTGGGTTTCTTTTTTCTCTCAATATATCTCATTAAATCCCTATATTTAATGAG
This sequence comes from Phodopus roborovskii, assembly GCF_943737965.1. Classification (NCBI taxonomy): domain Eukaryota; kingdom Metazoa; phylum Chordata; class Mammalia; order Rodentia; family Cricetidae; genus Phodopus; species Phodopus roborovskii. The sequence goes on along the minus strand of NW_026126549.1, from coordinate 9,271,245 downwards.
AGCTATATTTAAAGCAATTAACCTTTACTTCTGTCTAGTGTTAACCTAATAGCACCCCAGAATTCAATGGTGCAAGTCGTGTTGCTAGGAGTGAAATTATTTGATGGTTCAAGCCCAAATTCCTCAGCCTAGCAACTGGGTTTGTCACAGTTTTGTTCTAAATAGTCCAAACATAGTCACAGCTCCTAAATGCTTATTACCAGTTGAGCAAGCTACAGCTACATCACATGCCAGAACTGTGGTGTGATGGTTTGAATGAGACTGTCTCACATAGACTCATGCATTTGTATCAGTCCTTAGTCAGTGGCACTGATGCATTATGGTTAGAGGAAGAAGTATACTGGGAGTGGGCTTAGAGAGCTCATAGTCTGGTCCTACTTTCAGCTCACTGTCACAGCTTCATGATTAAGGTTGTCAACATGATCTCACAGCTTCCTGTTTCTGTTGCCATGCCACCTCCCACCATGATGAATATTCCTCACTAACCAAAAGCATGAATAAACTTTCTTTCATAACTTCCCTTTGATCCTGGTATTTTGTCACAGCAACAGACCACTAACTGATAAATGTGCCCTTTTTTGTCTGGGTCTAGACCACACACATTGATCTCTTTACATCTCTCTACTGCCACTGCTACAGTTTTCTCTACCAGGGGACTGTACATGGTACCTACCTTTCTGTGTGCCTACACTTTCTTTCTAGTGATTGTTTTTAATTACTTTACTTTCAACTAGTACTTTAAATCAGCAATTGACCCACATATTTCAAGCCTGACATGTATTTTAAAATACTCAATAAACAACTCAACTTGCCAGCTCTCCAGCTCTCCTGTCTCTTGTCCTCATTCGGGTCAGTCCATGGTCTTTTCCTCATGATCCCTTTCAAGAAAATTTCACATACATATAAGCATCTAAAAAGTTATATTCTCCATGTTCCAGAAAAACAATGGTATATGGTATACCTCATTGAAATTTTCTCTTAATACATTTACCCATTCAACCAGAAGAATTTTCCGGGTGTGTAGCATTATGTTAAGAACCACTCTGGGCATTAAAGACACAAAAATAAATTTAAAAATACAAAGCAAAGAGTTCCATCTAATAAACCTTACATTCCAGTGACAATGACAAGCAAGAAACAAAATACACACAGAATAGAGTATTTAAATCATGAGTACCAAGTATAAAACAAGAATGGCAAGGCAAGAAATGGATAGTGAATATCCTGGGTATTGCATTTCAGATAAGGTAGCCAACAAAGGCTTTGTAGAAAAGGCACTTTTTAAATAGCATCTTGGAAGCAATAAAGAACTAAGCATGTAACTTAGGAAAATAACATTTTAGTAGAGGGAGCAAATATAAAAATATATGAGGTGGGATTATATCCTCTGGGTAGAAATAGCAAAAAAAAAAAAAAACCAAAAAACAAAAACAAAAACAAAAAATCAAATAACAACAACAAAACAAACTGCTGTACTTGTTTCAAAATAAATAATCGATGATCAACTTAACTGTATTTAAATAGTTTCACACTTTATTTTGCATCTATAACTTCAAATAATATTAATAATTACATGCATGATTCCATTTCATTTTTGTTTGAATGTATGTGTATGTATGTATATACCTATGTTTATATATTTGTGTGTGTGTGTGTATATACATGTGTTTTTCTTACAAGCTGCCAAAGGGAAGAATAAATCAACTCCATAGAGGAGCTCTCTTCTGTTGTGGAATAATCTTTTTGTACACTATGAATATTTGTCATTCCGAGTAGTTTAATAAAAGGCTGGATGGCTAATAGCTGGGTAGAGAGGATGAGGAGAAGAAGGGCAGAGTCACAAGGAGATGCCAGGGATGCACAATAAGCATCATGGGCTTTACAAAGTGTTGTTAATCAAGCCACATAATAGAATATAGATTAAAAGATGTGTATTATTTAAGTTATAAGAACGAGATAAAAGCAAGCATAAGCTATCAGCTAAGCTTTTATAATTAGTGATAGTCTCCACCTCATGATTTGGGAACTGGAATAAGGAACAGAAAAAAATCTACCTACAAATGGCTCCCAACATCTGACAATGTATATACACATAAGACCTGAAAAAGATTTTCTTTTTCAATTTTCTAAACACACACACACAAAAAAAAAAAACAGAGCTAAAAGTGCCTTTCATGTCTCATGCATCTCATGCTGGCCACAATACAGAGACATATCTCTCAGCAGCTGCCAGGGCACCATGAGATAAGCCACATGGAGGGTGTCATGTTTTACTCTTGCAGACAGAAAATGATACAAATATACAGTAAAGCACGTTCAGACAGAACAACAGGTTACAGTGTGTTTAACAATGTGCATAGACTTAAGAGGAAAAATGGTAATAGACAAACATAGAAAAATAAAGAGTTTAGAAATAATAAAGCCTTTAAAGAGACAGTAAAGTTAATAAAAAAAAAATAGAATCTGCCACATAGAGATGGGAAATACACAGGGAGTTTGGATCCTGTTTGCTATTGTTTTGTCTTTGAATTTTTTGATTGCTTATGAACAAATGATAGTTACTAAGAGACATGGATTATGGAAAATGCTAAATTAAACCAACCTATATATTTTTAAAATGTCTTAACTTCAAAATGGAAGTCAAAAACTATGTTGCATTGGAGAAGAAGTTATGCTTTTGTTTCCACAGAAAGCAGAAGGCTGTTGACTCATTCAAGAGAATCAAGTTTCATCAGGGGATACCTCCTATAAATTCTGGCTACAGACATAAAGAAATAAATCTAAAAAAATTACAAGACAGGTGATGTATATTTTACCTGATTGAACATAAAACAAAAAGAAATCATCTTTAACTGACTTGTGCACACTGCACATTCCATACTTATGTTAATGCAGATATATATGTTACCTTTGAAAGTTTATGTGTTTTCAGAGCAGGGGGGCCAGACATCACTGAAAATGGGTGCCCTGGGTGATCCAGCTTCTCAGAACACCTCTGTTACAGGTTTCTCAGCATTCTGTATCCAGAACAGCTTCAAGGATCCTGGCCAAGGCAGTCCAGTCTCACAGACTACTCTGGCAAGAACTAGACCATTATATTAATTTTGTCTGGGGCCCCCGAAGAAGCTAGTGCCACCAAACAATAGGAAGCAGTCTGGAAAACACAATACCCACATTCCCAAGAGATAGCGTATAGGTGTTTCTTGGTCATTCAGTGGGTTATCGATGTTTTGGGAGTTGGTTACAAGTTGTTATTGGTAATGTTCAGGAAAAAAGGCTAAACAAAGGAGACTGGGATCCAGGATCTCTTTCTGAAGGAAAAAAGTGGGGTAATTTATAGAAATGAAGGAATAAAAGTGTGAATTGTTGAGTCTACTTTTGAACAACCACTAGTCTCAAATATTTTACATTAGTATAGATATTTTTGTATAGATTTTGTATAGATTTAAGGTTATTTTGTTAGAATATACTCTATATATATTTCTATTCTTGTTTAAAGTATTGTGCCTATGCAGCTCATTTTAAAAGGTTATGTAAAGTTTTAGTCTTTGAAAGCTATTGAGGATAATAAGAACAGGTTAGGCTAGGTTAGGTTATAGTCATGTTAGGTATATGTTCAAGGTCATATTTTTAAAATATATCAAGAGCTATATTTTTGATGAATAGGTAATCTTTAAACACTTCAAAAACCTACAAAACATGATATTTAAATTGTTTTAATAACATAAGGCTTTCCATAACAGTGAGACACATCTGTTCCTGGCAGCACCAATGTACTTTGAAAAAGGATGATGGGTATTGAAGAACCTCTATATGGAGTTTGCTTTCTTTATGTCAAAAAAATAACCTAGCTATTTGAGCAAGAAACTGCCCTTGCTTCGACAGCTGACAGTCTGCTGTACAAACTGGACTAATAAGACACAAAGAAAAGTGACTGCTGAACTTTGCCAAAGCAGTTCTTCAAATATCCCTGCTTCACAGAAAAGTCTGTCAGATATTCTAGGTCTGTAGGCCTAAGATGGATGTCCCACTGTTGCAAAGGAACTTTGGGTCACTGTCCAGGCTATCTGTCTTTATCATTTATATAGTTTAGGAAGTCGTTTGCTCTGTACTTTCTATTTACTAAGGTAATATTATATCCTTCTGGAGTCTTTGATGGAGTTGAAGACTAGATAGTCATAATTATAGTTTTGTATTCATCGAGAGAGTATAGATAATGGAATATTTCTCTAAATTTGCCAAATACAAATAGACTGGACATTGTGAATGTGATTCTCCCTTGATAATTGTTCTTACTGCATATAGTTTCTTTTGTTAAAGGTGCCTTTCCTTTCTATTTAGTCAACACCTGATAATTGTTCTTATTGTATATAGTTTTACTATGTTGGAGTTAAAAATCTTTCCTTTTTATTTAGACAAAAATGGAGAAATGTTGTAAAATCTATACTGTGAATATGTATCACCCTAATTTGTTTAATAAAAAGCTAAACAGCCAATAGCTAGACAGATTTGTAGGGCAGAGAGAACACAGGGAAGAAGGGTAGATTCCTGAGGAAACACCAGGAACACAGAGTAAGCAGCATGGGCTTTACAAAATAAAGGTAATCAAGTCACATACAAGAACATAGATTAAAAGATACATATTAACTTAAATTGTAATAAATAGTTAAAAACAAGCCTAAGCTATTGGCCAAATGTTTAAAATTAATGATGTTTCTATGTCATGGGAGCTAGCAGGAGGGTCATAAAAATCTGCTTACATGCTTCTGATTTGCACATGTGTCATGTTGCACTCATCCACATATCCACTAAATGTACACATAGTAAATAAATATTTTAAAGTAAAGACTAATTAGTGGATTTAAAAGCCAAAGAGATAATGGGGGAAGAATGTAAAAATCTTAAACCCCTGCTAGTGTTCTTAGGTAGGTCCTCACCATGAAGAGAACTTACATAACTAAATGACAGAGTATCATTACCAAATCTGACCCTGCTTTTATCTTAAATGCCATGGATGCTCTTTGAAACAAAAAAAAAAAATGTACTCCTTGAAGATTATTTTCTATACACCATATAGGGATTTCTTCACAGGCATGCTGCTCCTGGCTGGGTGCTGAGAGAAGGATCCATAGAGATTCTCACTGCTGCCATGTTAACATTTTAAAGAAGACCTTGGATCATTAGATACATTCTATGAAAGTTCATTTTGACATTTTCAGATCACCTAAATTCTCAGATTGTCCTAGGTTGTTTATTGTACTATGCCTCTTATAGCCTCCATCAAGTCATCCAAGACTTATGAAAATACAACCCCAATTTTTTCAATATGTCTCAAACACAACATGATTTTTCAACAGATGCTAGGAGAGCACTCGCTAATCTCTAAGGCATTTAATAGACAGAAAGAGTAAGCAGTACCTTGTGACACACTCTAAATCACTAGTTTATATCACTATTTACAGAATCTTCATTTAGCGCCCTGAAGAGTATTTCTCAATTGTAAAACCTACCACCAAGAATACTGAAGTCTAAAATCTTACAGACAGAATAGTTCCCTCTAAACTCTAAGAAGGAAACCTATCCCTAAGTATTTGAAACCTATATCCTGACTAAAAATTGCCTCTATTACTTTCTGTGAGAGTTGATTCAGTCATTGAGTATGTGCTAAAATTGTGCGTCTTTGATTTTTGTGCATTCTAAATACTCTAATATTGACAATTTGAAAGGAATGTTTTTAAATTAACTTGTAATTATTCAAGTATAAATACTTTATAAAAACAGAAAAGTCATTTAGTCATTTTATTTGTATGCAGTGCTAAAACTATCAGATAGGTAGGTAGATACCTACATATATAGACAGAGACACAGATGCAGTTACAAATACAAGTACAGCATCTATGGCTTCATGGAATAGAAACAAAATATATACTAGGAAACTTATCAGATAACTATTAATCCATACTTTCAGTTTTTAGTATTTCTGATCCTTCCTTATCATTCTCTATCCTTAAAAGGAAGTTTCGAGTTGGAGGGATGGCTCAGCAGCTACAAGCACTTGGTGTTCTTGCAAATTACCCAGGTTCATTTCCCAGCACCCATGTGAGGGCTTACAAACATCTGCAACTCCAGACCTAGAGAATCCAGCACCCTCTTCTGGCCTCTGTCAGCACAGGTGCTTACACATAGCACTTACATACACACACAGGTAAAACACTCACACACACAAAGTAAAGATAGGTTTTTCTTAAAAAAAATAAATAAATAAATGAAGTTTCAGAAACAAAATTGTGTAAAATCTTCATTACTGAAACCTTTAAATAATGTGGAAGTCAGAAAACATCTACTTACAGAATATGATTTTCTTATGTATTACATTTCTTGTAAAACTTAAATTGTAAACTACCAAATGAATTAAAACTAAGTAAACTGAAGATAAGCATTCTACTTTCAATTTCTTCAGAATCAGGTAAACACATTATCAAAATAGAAAATATTGGTGAGGATGTGGGGAGAAAAGGACTGTCAATTAGTGCAGCCATCACGGAAACCAATCTGGAGGCATCACATGACCTGACCATCAACTTCAGGAACTGTGTCTCAGAGACTCAGAGTCATTTTAGTGTGGAGATACTAGATTGCCCACATTGTTTCACTGTTCACAAGAGCCAAAATATGGAGCCAGCCTAAGGACATATCAGCAGGATAAAGTGTGGGATATATACACATGATATGGTACCATTCAGACATAAAGAAGTATGGTATTTGCAGGAAAATGGATAGACCTGGAAATGATCACACCAGATGAAATAAGCCAGACTCATACTGGAACCACATGTTTTCTTCTATGTTGAATCTGGGGCCAGGAGGATGGACATGAACTAAAGAGTAATCCATTAAGAAATGGAAAAGGAATTGAACTGAGGTGAGGGAACAAAGAAAGGGCAATAGATGGGATAAATGGGACCAAAGTGCATTTGCATGCATGTAAATGTCATAAGGAAACCTACTTAGAGTTAAAAGAATTAGGTATTTTCTGAAACATTAAAGAATGAAGTAAGCATATTTTCATGTTTGCTAAACAGATAGCAAAAAGAAGGGAAAGAAAAATCATTTCATAAGAAGATTCAGGATAAAAATCACTTGCAAGGAGTACGGTTTTTCCACCCGCCGCCTAGTCTTGACCCGCCGCTGCGCCAGCCCCAAATAATGCACAGAGACTTTGTATTTGATACAATACTATTGGCCAGGTGCTAGTTTCTTATCAGCTAGCTCTGTCTTAAGTATTAACCCATTTGTGTTAATCTATGTATTTCCACGTGGTCTTCTTACAGGGAGCCGGCTGCTGCATACTGCTCTCTCCAGATCCTCCTTCCTACTTCCTCTTTTCCCCTTGTCTCCTAGTCCCTCCTATCTTCCTTTCCTATTGGCCAACAGTGCTTTATTATTAACCAGTATGAGAAACATATACAGAATGACATCTCCCATCAATCACTATAACATGAGTTGCTCCCAGGTCACAGCCAACATAATTTTCTAAATACCTTCTTTATCCAAGGTTTAAGAACTGGGGCGACCTTGTGCACTCTTCATTTGTTTAATCATCTAGTGAATGTTTTGCTTTTGTTTTCATTAAATCCCCAACCTGATGCATGCTCATGAGAAGATTTAATACCAAACTGCAAAATGAACCCTTTAACCAACAAGCTTAAACACCTGCCAGTGCATCCTTGCAGTTCACCATCTTTGCTTCTGGTGGAAAGCAGAAAACAAGTCCTAAAAGGTCATTGCTTGCAAGGAGTTTGTATTCAGATGAGGCAATGAGGGGTACACAACCAAAAGAGGTAACTTCTAGTGACAATAAAAGCTTAAAGTACAATATCTACTAAAATAGTAATCAGAAAGAGGTGTGGTACTTTGAGTGTGGCCTTTGTAAAAGACAGCTTTCAATGAGGACCTGAAAGTCAACAAGACAGTCACAGAAATTTGTGGAGGCAAGAATGTTCTAGAATATAATAAGTAATAGTGAAAGGCTCATTATGAACAGAGTATATTTAGAAAAGAAATGTAAATAAGCAGTTGACTATAATGTTCTAGTGAATACTGGACTTAAAACTATCATTTCAAATAACAAAATTATGAAAAGTAACCATTTCCGGCCACAGAACAATGAATGATGGGATCTGGCTAAGATCCTTGAGATCTGAAAATATGTGGTATGAGTTTTATGTAGTATTTATCCCATGTTTACTGCTGAATACACACTCAAAAATCCTAACTCAGAAAAGAGGAAGTTCAGTGGACAAGAAGGGATAATAAGGCAGAATATACAAAATTTTAAGACATCAGAGTGGACTAGAAGGTCAGAAGAATTTGTCAGACAGTCAAACAAAAAGAAAGACCTGGTGTTGTCAAGATCGGTCAGTGGTTAAGAGCCCTTGCTGCTCATTTACAGAACCCACATTCAGTTTTCAGCACCACATTTGGGTGGTTCACAGCATCTATAACTCTAGTTCCAGGGAGCTCTGACTCCCTCTTTTAGCCTAGGCCCTGCTCCAAATGATATGATAGATTTTGAAGACCCCCCATAGAAGGCCTCACCCTCCCTGGGGAGCAGAAAGGGGATGTGACAGGGGGCCAGTGGGGGGGGGTAAGGGGAGGAGGGGAAGAAGAGGGAACTGGGATTGACAAGTAAAACAAGCTTGTTTCAATTTAAATTTAAAAAAAAAAAGGGAAAACAAAAACTAATTAAAAGAAGCTACCAGAAGCCCACATAAGAGTAACCTTATGTCTGAACTAAATATCTAGTCTAGTATGGTCCTGTAGACAACCATTCAGACCATGGGACAAAACAGTGAAGAAAGATTGTTAGCATTCAGGTGTTTACACTGGTCTGTTCCCAGGGACCCAGCAGGACATGTCATCAGCAGCCAAAATGTGACACTGTTGCCACTAAGCAGAGCATTCTTCCTATGTGCATGTGCTATATCCCCTTATAAAAGTCAAGCCCTTCTTACCTCACCCCTCTCTTTTCCTATAGCTCTCCCTCAGAGGCTGCCTCTTCACCTTCCCCCACCCCAGTAAACCCCTCATGTGAGCTCTGTAGTATGTTGTGAATTTGTGGTGCCCCTTGGCTCCAATCGACAAGGTTGCCTTCCTGCTGCTACTAAACTACAACAGAGATTCCAAGCAGCAATACTTATGGGAGGCAGACCCTCTATAATTGCTTCCAAAAGGCTTCAATTCAACCTACAAGCTCAAACTGAAGGCCCAGCGAGTGTTCTACCTTTAATAGGAGTCCTATTAAAAAGGACAGAGCCTCTTAGGATTCCCCAACCACAGCATATAGCATCTAATACAGATTTTGAATACTGTAAGTTAAAACATCAAAAGATACCAGCTGAAAATAAGGAATGGAGAATACCACTCCCCAGAAAAAATCATAGCAATAATGTTCTTTAAAATGGGAGGGAAAAACTTTAAACTATTTTAAGTATTTGAGGATTTAAAAGGTAGACATATTAAATGAACACAGGAGGAATGTCAACAGAATGAAAAATGTTAGTTAAAATGGAAATTTGTAAACTGTAAATTTAAAAAAAAAAAACTGAAAAAAAAATGTACTTTAAACAAAATCATCAGATACCTGAAAAGAAAAAGCCAAATCCAAAACAAACAACAAAAATAACACAGTAAACATAAGACAGAAAGAAATAAAACTCCAGAAAATAATAGATACAATCATAAATAGTAACATCCTGCAGGCAAACATATACAGAAATAGAAAAACATAAGGAAATTTTTCAAGAAATATTGATCCATGAAATACAATTTGTAACAACTCAATCCAGAGTTCTATAGTAGCAAATAAATCAAAAGCAAAATAAACCCACAGTCAAACAAAAGCAATGTAGAAATAGTTCACAGTGTCTGTTGTACCTTACTGTTTGTTGTATAAATAGTCCCTGGTGTGACTTCTTGACTCATGTGTTGACTGGTATGTTATGATGTCATAAACCCTCACAAATCTGAATTTGAATTTGGGTGTTTTCCAAGTTAGCAATAAGTGATGAGAGACTCTCCTAAAGAGCAACAGCATGCATCCTTCTGAGTCATATGGTCACAGGAGTCAGCAGCATCTAACTCTACAGAACAGTGGATTAGATAGTTGTGCTATTTAGTGGATTTACAGGTAGAAAATGCATTTCCAAATTTAATATCTTCAGGACAAACCTCACAGTGAGTAGAGAAGCATCTGCACCTTGGTTTTCATCGACTAGAGTCAAGCCACTTAGAATGGCAAGTTCTCGGGCTTTCCTTTTGTTCTTCTTTATAGGTGCGTCTGGAGTCAAGTGTTATGGAATGTTAGCTGAAGATGTGTTACATTTATTTATGCTGGGGAATATTTGTTTAATGATGTAAAGATGTGCTGCATTCCTTTATGTTGCATTAATTCAACTCTGTGATGCTGTCTTACTTTGCCTAAAATACTTGATTGGTCTAATAAAAAAGCTGCACAGCCAATAGCTAGGCAGGAGAGTTATAAGTGGGACTGCCAGACAGAGATAATAAATAGAAGGAGAAAAAAGAAAAGAGGAAGGAACAAGAAAAGGAGAGAGGACAACGGGGCCAGCCACCCAGCTATACAGCAAGTCACAGAGGAAGACCTAAACAGCCACCTTCTGGTGCCCTGCTCAGAGACACCTGAGGATTGGGAACAGTGCACAGGGTAACCCATCCCAGCTGACCAGCCATCCAGAGTCTGCCAGCCCTAGTCCCATCACCACCCACTGGAAAAGAGACCCAAAGACGAACCAAAAATTGCAAGAAACAATTCAAACAGTGCAAGGTTTGAAAGCTGAAATAGAAACAAAACAAAAAAAAAAAAAAAAAAAAAAAAAAAAAGTCTGAGGGAATGCTGGAAAAGGGAAAACTAGGTAAATGATCAGGAACTACAGATGCAAGCTTAACCAACAGCATATAAGAGATGGAAGAGGGACCCCCATCGTCATTGCCACCGCCGGGCCTCTGCTAGAGGTGAGTCTGGACCAGTTCAGGTTGAATCCACCCAACACCCTTCCCTGGGAACTCCCTGAATCTTGCTCTCCCCTGTGTTCTGTCCCCAGCTAGAGCACTCCTGGTGCTCTTATACACACCCACCCACCCCCACACACAAAGAACCTGCTCTCCCCCCCCCCCACCCTGTGCCATACCCTGCCTACTGTCCAACTACTCTGGTTGATCACTGTAACAGAGGGTGGATCCAACAATCCTGCCACCATCAGGAAACTTCCTGGAGCTGCTCTGAGCACATTAGACCTGCCTATCCATTTGGAACCACCCTGAATCCATGCCTGATCTCTGACTCCCACTGCCCGTATTCTGCTGGAGTTCTGTGCCCCTCCCAGAGATCCACCTATCCTGTGGGACCATCCTGAGTGCCTGCCTGCTGGATCTTTGACCAACTTCACCGGGCTTCTGCTGGAGTCTGACCATTGACCCTCATTGCCAGGACCCTGCCTGAGAAGAGACCTCCTAGAGAGCTTGAACCATCCAGAGCTATAGACATCGAATTACTGGCCCTCCTAAGCCCACTGGGGGAGTGCTAGAGAGAGAGAGAGAGAGAGAGAGAGAGAGAGAGAGAGAGAGAGAGAGAGAGACTCCATCTGCACCTGCACCTACTGAAAGAAGTGATGGGAAGATGGCAATACAAGAAAACACCAAAAAATAGAAAGACAAGCATGACACCACCAGAATCTAGAGACTCTATACAAACTAGACCTGAACACACCAAGACAGATGAAACACAAGGGAATGACTTAAAAAATATCTTCATAAAAATAACAAAGGCCCTCAACAACAATGTGAGAAAATCCCTTAAAGAAATGGAAGAAAACACAAACAAAAAATTAAAAGAAATGAACAAATCTCTTGAAGAAAGTACAGAAAGCCAAGAAAAACAATTAAACAGGTGAAGGAAAAAGTTCAAAACTTGAAAACTGAAATAGAGACAATAAAGAAAACACAAACTGAAGGAGTGCTGGAAATAGAAAAACTGGGCAAACTACAGACACAAATACAACCAACAGAATAAAAGAGATGGAAGAGAGAATCTCAGGCGCTGGAGATAAACTATAGGAAATAGATTCATCGACTACAGAAAATGTTAAATACAACAATTCCTTAACACAAAACATCCAGGAAATGTGGGACATCATGAAAAGGCCAAATCTAAGAATAATAGGCATAGAGGAAGGTGAAGAAGCCCAACTCAAATGTGCAGAAAACATATTCAACAAAATCAGTAAGGAAAACTTTCCCAATCTGAAGAAGGATATGCCCATGAAAGTAAAAGAAGCATACCAAACACCAAATAGACTGGACCAAAGAAAGAAAGAACCCTCGACACATACTAATCAAAACATCTAAAATACAGAATAAAGAAAGAATATTAAGAACAGCGAAGGAAAAAGGCCAGATAACATATAAAAGCAGACCTACCAAATTACACCTGACTTTTCCATGGAAACCCTCAAGGCCAGAAGGTCCTGGATAGATGTTTTACAAGTACTAATAGTCCATGGATGCCAGCCCAGGCTACTATACCCAGCAAAACTCTCAATCACTATCAGAGAAAAAAAAAGATATATAGTGACAAAGCCAGAATTTCACAATATCTATCTACAAATCCAGGCCTACAAAAAGCTCTGGAAAGAAAACTCCAACCCAAGGAATTTAACTATGCTCACAAAGACATAGGCAACAGATAATCCCACTTCACCAGAACCCAAGGGTAAAGCAGGGCAAATATATTTAAAATACCACCAACAACAACAAATCTAAAACAAACTAGCATTAACAATCAATTGTCCTCCTTTCCCTCAACATTAATGGTCTTAACTCACCTATAAAAAGACATGGGCTAACAGAATGGATATGAAAACAGAATCCATCCTTCTGCTGCCTACAAGAAACACATCTAAGCTCCAAAGATAGACATTACCTCAGGGTAAAGGGCTGGGAAAAGATGTTCCAATCAAATGGACCCAAGAAGCAAGCAAGTGTGGCTATCCTAATATCTAACAAGTTAGACTGCAAACCAAAATCAATCAAAAGAGGTGAAGATGGTCATTTTGTATTCATCACAGGAGAAATCCATAAGCACAAAGTCTCAATTCTGAACATCTATGCCCCAAATACAAAGGCACCCACATTCATAAAAGAAATGCTACTAAAACTCAAACCTCACATAAAACCTCACACACTCATAGTGGGAGACTTCAACACCCCCACTCTCACTGCTAGACAGGACCACCAGTCAGAAACTTAATAAAGAAACAAAAGAACTAACAGAAATTATGTCTCACTGGGTTTACCAGACATCTATAGAACATTCTATCCAAAGACAAAAGAATATACCTTCTTCTCTGTTCCACATGGAACCTTCTCTAAAATTGCCAACATACTAGGCGACATAACAAACCTCAACAGATAGATTAAAAAAAAAATTGGAACAGTCCCATATATCTTATCAGACCAATATGCTTTAAAGTTGGAATTCAACAAGATAAATCACAGAAATCCTACAAACTCATGGAAACTGAACAATGTGCAATTGCACCATACCTGGGTCAAAAAAGAAATAAAGAAATTAAGGACTTCCTAAAATTCAACGACAATGGGGACACAACATACCCAAACATCTGAGACATGTTGAAAGCAGTGCTACAAGGGAAGTTCATTGCACTAAGTGCCCAAATGAAGAAAATGGAGGATAATCACATTAGAGAATTAACAGCACAACTGAAAGCCTTAGAACAAAAAGAAGCAAACTCACCCCAAAGAAGTAGACTCCAGGAAATAATCAATTTGAGGGCTGAATTCAATAAAGTAGAAACCAGGAAAAGAATAAAAAAAAAATCAATGCAAAAAAGAGTTGGTTTTTTGAGAAAATCAAGATAGACAAAGCCTTTATGCAAACTAACCAAAAAGCAAAGAGAGAACATGCAATTTAACAAATCAGAAATGAAAAGGAGGACATAACAACAGACACTGAGGAAATCCAGACAATTTTCAGATCATACTTTGAAAACCTTTACTCCACAAAATTTGACAATTCAAAGGAAATGAACAAATTTCTGGATAACTATCACTTACTAAAATTAAATCAAGAACAGACAAGCAACTTAAATAGACCTATAACGTGCAATGAAATAGAAGCAGTCATCGAAAGCCTTCCAACCAAAAAAAGTCCAGGACCAGATGGATTCAGTGCAGAATTCTACCAGACATTCAAGGAAGAGCTAATACCAAGACTCCTCAAACTGTTCCACAAATAGAAACAGAAGGTACATTACCAAACTCTTTTTATGAGGCTACAATCACCTTGGTACCCAAGCCACACAAAGACACAACTAAGAAAGAGAACTACAGACCAATATCCCTCATAAACATTGATGCAAAAATACTCAATAAAATACTGGCAAACCAAATCCAAGAATACATCAGAGAAATCATCCACCATGACCAAGTAGGCTTCATCCCTGGATTGCAGGGATGGTTTAACATACGAAAATCTATCAACGTGATCCACCATATAAATAAACTGAAAAAGAAAAACCACATGATCATCTCCCTAGATGCTGAAAAAGCCTTCGACAAAATTTAACTCACTTTCATGATACAGGTCTTGGAGAGATCAGGGATTACAGGAACATACCTACACATAATAAGAGCAATATACAGTAAAAGAACAGCCAACAACAAACTGAATGGAGAGAAGCTTAAGGTGATTCCGCTAAAATCAGGAACAAGGCAAGGCTACCCTCTCTCTCCATATCTCTTCAATATTGTACTGGAAGTTCTAACTAAAGCTATGAGACAACAAAAGGAGATCAAGGGGATACAAATTAGAAAGGAAGAAGTCAAACTTTCTCTATTTGCAGATGATATGATAGTTTACATAAGCGACCCAAAAAAGCTCTACCAGGGAACTCATACATCTGATAAACACCTTTAGCAAACTAGCAGGATACAAGATAAACTCAAAAAATCAGTAGCTCTACTTTATTCAGAGGACAAAGGGGCTGAGAAAGAAATCAGAGAAACATAACCCTTTATAATAGCCACAAACAACATAAAGTATCTTGGGGTAACACTTACCAAACAAGTGAAAGACCTATTTAATAAGAGCTTTGTGTCTTTAAAGAAAGAAATTAAAGAAAATACCAGAAAATAGAAAGATTTCCCATGCTCGTGGATAGGTAAGATAAACATAGTAAAAATGGCAATCTTGCCAAAAAGCAATCTACAGATTCAATGTAATCCCCATTACAATCCTAGGACAATCCTTCACTGACCTTGAAAGGATAATAATCAACTTTATATGGAAAAATAAAAGACACAGGATAGCCAAAACAATCCTGTACAATAAAGGAACTTCAGGAAGCATCACCATCCCTGACTTTAAGCTCTACTACAGAGATATAGTCTTGAAAACAGCCTGGTATTGGCACAAAAATAGACAAGTAAACCAATGGACTCAAATAGAAAATCCTAACATTAATCCACATACCTACAAACACCTGATTTTTGACAAACCAGCTAACAGTATACAATGGGAAGAGGAAAGCATCTTCAACAAATGGTTCTGGCAAAACTGGATAATGGTAGATAGACCCATGTCTATGGCCATGCACAAAACTCAAGTCCAAATGGATCAAAGATCTCAACATAAATCCAGCCACATTGAACCTCGTAGGAGAGAAAGTGGGAGGTACCCTTGAACAAACTGGTACAGGAGACTGCTTCCTGAACATAACTCCAGTATCACAGACACTGAGATTGACAATTAATAAATGGGACCTCCTCAAACTTAGAAGCTTCTATACGGCAAAAGACAAAGTTGACAAGACCAAATGGGAAAAATTCTTCACCAACCCTACATCTGACAGAAGGCTGATCTCCAAAATATACAAAGAACTCAAGAAACTAGTCAACAAAACACCAAATAACACTATTAAAAAATGGGGTACAGAACTGAAGAGAGAACTCTCAATAGAGGAAATCAAAAAGGCTGAAAAACACTTAAGAAAGTACTCAACATCCTTAACTATCAGGAAAATGCAAATCAAAACAACTTTGAGATACCATCTTTTACTCCTATCAGAATGGCTATAATTAGAAACACCAATGGCCACTTATGCTGAAAAGGATGTGGAGAAAGGGGAACACTACTCCACTGGTGGTGGGAGAGCAAACTTGTACAGCCATCTGGGAGATCAGTATGGCGGTTCCTCAGAAAAATCGGAATTAGTTTACCACAGGACCCGGCAATCCTACTCTTAGGCATATATCCAAATGATCCATATTTATGCAACAAAGACATATGTTCAACTATGTTCATAGCAGCATTATTTGTAATAGCAAGAACCTGGAAGCAACCTAGATGCCCCTCAACTGAAGAATGGATAAAGAAGATGTGACACATTTACACAATGGAATACTACTCTGCGGAAAATAAACAATGGAATCTTGAAATTCACAGGCAAGTGGATGGAACTTGAGGAAACCATCCTGAATGAGGTAACCCAGTCACAAAAAGAGGGACATGGTATGTACTCGCTCATATATGGATTTTAGACATAGCGCAAAGGATACCAGCCTATATAATTCACACTGCCAGAGAAACTAGGATACAAGGAGGATTCTAAGAGATTGATATAAGAAGAAAGTGACAAGATCTCCAGAGCATATGTGGAGTGGGGGGGGGCAGTGAGTGGAGAGGGAACTAGGAGAAGGAAAAGAGCAAGAGAGGTAATCAGGTGGGACTAGGAAGATTGAGTTAGGGTAGGAATAGAAGACAGGAGAAAGAGAGAGAGATAGAGAGAAAGAGAGAGAGAGAGAGAGAGAGAGAGAGAGAGAATAAAAGAGGGAACCATTATAGGTTTGAAGAGAAAATTGAACCTAGAGAAATGTCCAGAGTCCTACAACACTGACCCCAACTAACAATTTGAGCAACAGTAGAAAGGCTACCATAAGTGCCCTTACCTGATAATGAGATTGATGACTAACTTGTCCTCCATCATGGAGCCCTCATCTAGTAGCGGATGGAAACAGAAGCAAACACCTACAACTAAACACTGAGCCAAACTGGAGCACAGATGCAGAGAGGGAGAACAAGACCAGTCTACAGAAACACATAGAGACAGCTGACCTGGACAAGGAGGAGCTAATGGGCCCCCAGACTGATAGCTGGGAATCTAGCATGGGACTGACTCGGACCCCCTGAACATGGCCTCAGCTAGAAGACCTGAGCATTCTAAGGGACTTCAGACAGTGGAACCAGGATGTATCCCTGGTGCACAAGAGGACTTTGGAAGCACATTCCCCATGGATGGATACTCCCTTAACCTAGAGGCAGGAGAGAATGCCTAGTCCCTACTCCAAATGACTTGACAGATTTAGATGACCCCTTTTGGAGGGCATCACCCTACATGTGGAGTGCGGGGGGGGAGGGTGGTTGGGGGACATGAGAAGGTGGGAGAGAGGGAAAGAGAGAGGGATGAAGGGAGGGAGGGGGAACTGGGATCAATATGCAAAATAAAAAAAATAAATTATAAAAAAAGAGGATTTTTCAGAGACCATTAAGCATTCAATGGTGCAAATATCTCTGATTTACATAAGCAGCATATGCTCTTTGGCCAAATTAGAAGTCAGCCATGCATTAAACTTTTGTATGACAAGAACAAAGTTGGAGTGGATATATAAGACTACATATTAAAATAACATTTTCCCTAGGAGAAAAAAAAAGAGATGGAAGAGAGAATTTCAGGCACTGAAGACAAATTAGAGGAAATAGATTAATCAACCAAAGAAAATTGAATCCATCAGAGAAATCATTCATCATGGCCAAGTAGTCTTCATCCCTGGGATGAAGGGATGGTTCAACATACAAAAATCTATCAATTTAATCCACCATATGAACAAACTGAAACAGAAAAACCACATGATCATCTCCGTAGATGCTGAAAAAGCCTTTGACAAAATTCAACACCCCTTCATGATAAAGGTCTTGGAGAGATCACAGATAACAGGAACATACCTAAACATAATAAAAGCAATACAGTAAAGCAACATTCTACATCAAAATAAATGGAGAGAAACTCGATGCAGTTTCTCTAAAATCAGGAACAAGACATACTCTCTCCATATCTCTTCAATATTGCATTTGAAGGTCTAACTAGAGCAATAAGAAAACAAAAGATCAAGGGGATACAAAGTGGAAAGGAAGGAGTCAAACTTTCACTATTTGCAGATGATTTTATAGTTTTCATGAGTGACCCAAAAAACTCTATCAGGAAACTCCTACAGCTGATAAACACCTTCAGCAAAGTGGCAGGACATAAGACTACCTTTAAAAAAAAAATCAGCAGCTCTACTGTATATAGACAAAAAAAAGGGGAGGGCTGAGAAAGAATTCAATGAAACATTGCCCTTTACACTAGCCACAAGCAATGTAAAATGTCTTAGGCTAATGCTAACCAAACAAGTGAAAGACCTATGTACCAAGGACTTTGAGTCTTTCAAGAAGAAAATAAAGAAGATGCCAGAAAATGTAAAGATCTCCCATGCTCTAAGATAGGTAGGATCAAAATAGTAAAAATGGCAATCTTGCCAAAAACAATCTAAGATTCAATGCAATCACCTTCAAACTTCCAGCACACTTCTTCACAGACTTTGAAAAGACAATTTTCAACTTTATATGGAAAAACAAAGACCCAGGGTAGCCAACACAACCCTGTATAAAAAAGGAACTTCTGGAGGCATCACCATCCCTGACTTCAAACTCTATTTTAGAGCTATAGTCCTGAAAACAGTTTGGTACTGACACGAAAATAGACAGGTAGATTAGTGGAATTCAATTGAAAACCTTGATATTAACTCACACACCTATGAACACCTGATTTTTGACAAAAACTAAAATTATACAATGGAAAAAAGGAAAACATCTTCAACAAATGGTGCTGACTTACGTCCGAATGGATCAAAGACCTCAACATAAATCCAGCCACTTTGAATCTCTTAGAAGAGAAAGTTGGAGGTGCCCTTGAACAAATTGGTACAGGAGACCACTTCCTAAACAAAACACCAGTAGCACAGACCCTGAGATCACAATTAATAAATGGGACCTCCTGAAATTGAAAAGCTTCCGTAAGGCAAATGACACAGTCAACAAGACAAAATGGCTGCACACAGAATGGGAAAAGATATTCGCCAACCCCACATCTGGCAGAGGGCTGATTTCCAAAATATACAAAGAACTCAAGAAGCTAGTTACTAAAACACTAAATAATCCAATTAAAAAGTGGGTACAGAACTAAATAGATAATTCTCAATAGAGGAATCTAAAATGGCTGAAAGACACTTAAGAATGTGCTCAACATCCTTGGCCATTGGGGGAATGCAAATCAACACAACTCTGAAATACCATCTTACTCCTGTCAGCATGGCTAAAATCAAAAACGCCAATCAATGACAGTTTATGCTGGAGAGGATGTGGAGAAAGTGAACACTCCTCCATTGCTGGTGGGAGTGCAAACTCTTACAGCCACTTTGTAAATCAGTATGGCAATTCCTCAGGAAAGTGGGAATCAGTCTATCTACTATAAGATCC
Source organism: Phodopus roborovskii (assembly GCF_943737965.1). NCBI lineage: Eukaryota > Metazoa > Chordata > Mammalia > Rodentia > Cricetidae > Phodopus > Phodopus roborovskii. The sequence goes on along the minus strand of NW_026126549.1, from coordinate 9,251,573 downwards.
AGCCATTCCACTCTTAGGCATATACCCAAAAGATACACATTCATACAACAAGGGCATCTGTTCAACTGTGTTCATAGCAGCAGTATTTGTAACAGCCAGAACCTGGAAGCAACCCAAATGTCCCTCAACAAAAGAATGGATGGAGAAAATGTGGTACATTTACACAATAGAGTAATATTCAGAGGAAAAACACAATGGAATCCTGAAATTCTCAGGAAAATAGATGGAACTAGAAGAAACCATCCTGAGGGAAGTAACCCAGTCACAAAAAGACAAACATGGTATGTACTCACTCATATATGGATTTTAGACATAGAGCAAAGGATTACCAGCCTACAATCTGTTCCATCTTTCATCTTATAACTTTGTATCTGTTGATTGATCTCTGCCCATCACCTCTAGTAATCACTATTGATCTCTCTACTTCTATGAAGTCAACATGATTTAGATTATAAACTATGGTATTTCTCTTCCTGCATCTGGTTTATTTCACATAATTATTTTCCAGTTCTGAGCATACTCTAATGAAGACTGGATTTCATTCTTCCTTATAAATGAGTAGTATTCCATTTACATGCCACGTTTTCTTTATCCATTCATTTATTGTTAGGTATATAGGATGATTACAGATCCTGGCTATTGTGAGAAGAGTTCTACAGTAAACATGAGAAGACATACCTCTTTGACATACTGAAATTGTTTCCTTTGGATATGCGCCTAGCCATGGGATTCCTGGTGGAGGCTATTCCTAATGTCAGGGTTTATTTGAAAGTCACCTTTGATGTAGTAGCTTTTCCTTCCTGCTGTTTGACCCTTGAAAAGGCTTTAGATTAATCCCTCAGAGTCAGATCTATTTCATATTGTGAACATTGCAATACCAGGCCTCCCAAGAAGGCCTGTAGCATACCTGTGAGTCTTAACACTCCGCCTCATAGGTACTGTGAGGTCAATAGTTATGTAGCCTAGTCAAAGCTAAAACAAATTAGAGTGCTAGACCTGTCCACAAGATCACTTGAGGTTTTTTTTTTGTTGTTTTTTTTTTTTTTTTTTTTTTTCATCTTTCTCTGTTTCATATTTTCTTACCTAGTCTGGAGGATTTCCAGAGATAGGATGAGCCTTTGTATTTCCATTAGTACCTTCAAGGTTCTATACATTTGATGATTTTGTAATAAAAAATTTAAGAAATAAGCTGATGACAGAGTTTGTTCCCAGAACAATAAAAAATGGTTTCATGTTACCCACTCCAAGTTTAAGTCCTTCCAAGTCCTGATTCTGATTAGACAGGTTTTCCAAACAAGAGAACTGTCAAAATTGATGAAAGGAAAACTATAAACACCCAAATATTTCACTTAACATCTTTACAATTATTTTTATCTAGATTTATTATTAGATTATAGTCCAGATACTTCCCCAAGCATGATCTGATGAACAAAACCATTTGAACTTTAAAAATTTCATGACCTTTTATTAGATATATTGCAGACTAATTTGTAAAGTTATAGCTGATAATTTTTTTAATGGCTGACAATTTTTTAAAAGAAAAAATACATAGGAAATTGACCAAGACCAGTGCTAGGAGTTAGAAGGAACCCATTCCCTAAGCCATTTTGAAGAGAAAAATAACCACTTTCTGAACACCCACACCAGACTGGGATAGGAAGAAGAATTAAACTTTTATGGCTTTAACCATGTATATGGACTTATTTATTATACCAGTCAGCCTACTTATGTTTTGTTTTAATTTAAGCAGAAAGTAACAGTGATATAAACAAGAGAATTGGGACAGATCTACAAACATGAGTCAAAATGGAACCCCATTACAAAATACAAATAATGAAAATCTCATCTCTGTGAGCTAGCTAATGACTAACAATAAACTATGAGCTCCAAATGGTGGGTTCATCCTTCTGAGGGCATCAGTGCTGTGGATGAGGCTTCATCAGTACACATGGTAGACCAAAGCAAATGTGAAGCCTGTACCTCACTGCAGAAAGCTGAACTGCTTCCAACACCAAGCCAACATGCAAAATATAGACAACCATTCTTGTTTACCTAAACAGTGAATTTCCCCAAGATAATTTACAGAGCATTTCAGTATTATTTCATCTTAATCTACTAGAAATATATATATATATATATATATATATATATATATATATATGCAAAACCAATTCACTTTCAGCAAGCACTCACTCAGAGGCAGAGTTCTTTATTCTGATAAAACCTACATTTATCTGACGTAATCTTCACAGGGGCAGAAATTTGATGATGGCCTCTCTCAGCAGCTGAAGCTACTCTCAGTAGTATCACCTTACTTAAGTGATGTATCAAAACACTAGGCAGATCTCCTCCTTGCCCTTTCCTCCTTGCCTCTCCTCTTGTAGTCAGTCCCTTTGTTTGTCCTCATGTCTGCTTATTGAACATTTAATTGAGTGCAGATGCTAAGTGCCAAGAAGCTAACATTTCACATCTTTTCCTAAGCAAAAGGGATAAAACCATAAAAACTATAATCTGCCAGGCTGTGGAAGAGTGAAAAGAAAGTATTACTTATACACTGTGCTACAATCATTCTCAACACATGCAGTTGGCACACTTGGAAGATACTGGGTGAAAAGCCATCAAAGACCCATGAAATTCTAGGGTCACCATTCTATAACAAGCCTGGGAAAGGAGAGCTGTTGTGTTCATTTTGAACATAGCTTTAAATTATAAATGATTGTTTCTGAATCTAAAAGAGATTGAGGTTCCAGCACTGAAAAAAAAATGGTTTTAAAAATTGGGTTCAATGTTGATTTATACAGTGGCCAATAATAGACTGTATATGAATAGGAGATTAATAGGAAATGCATATGCTGATCGGCACAAAAGAGTAAGCAAGACCTAAGGCCATTCTCTTGTCTAGTGACTGAAGGAAACCAAGGAACACAACCACACCAGTTGCTCTGGAATTCTGTATGCCTCATACATCTCAGACACTAAGCTAAAGATGCCTGAAACCCAGCAACACTAACAGACAAGGACAAAATAACAACATTCAGTGACAGTTGGCTCTTACAAGCCAGAGAGGCCAAGGACAGCCTAGCAAAACAGCAATGTTTTGGATCATAAACTATTCTACTCCCAGCAGACTTGACAGACAGATCACATTGAGGAACCAAGACCCAGTGAGGGACCTGGGTACCCTCTGAAGGTGGCATTGGAGAAGGTTCAACAGAGAGTCTGAACTCCAACAACTGCCTAGAAGGACTAGGATTTCCATTGTGCTGGAATCCAAGGAGACTGAATAGAGAATAAGAACTCCCATCATTTCCTGGTGGTACCAAAGCTAAAGCTACCCACTTCATCCCACACTCCCGTGGTCAGTGGCAGCTGTGTGGTAAGGATGTGTTTCCTACCTCCACCTACATAGGAGATATCAGTAACCACCAAAGAAGTGTAAATTTATTCCAAACCCAGACCATAAAAGAAACTGGAAACTCAGGCATTACTTTTGGGAAGATAGAATGGTATAGCTACCACGGAGAACAGTTTGACAGTACTTTGAGAATTAAATATGCACATACCATACAATCCAGCCATTGCACTTCCCATAATTTAACACCACAAAATGAAAAACTATCTTCCCATAAAGGCCTGTGAGTGAATGCCTGTAGCAGTCTTATTGACAATAACTTGAAAGAGAATTATCCAGGCACTTTCAACAGTTAGATACTTAAATATTACAGTTTCCCCCTATACCACAGAACAGTAATCAGCAATAAAATGGAATGAATACCTGATGCACAAAACAATCTAGGTGAATTTCTCAAAAATTGTCTATGTGAAAAAGGCTAAGTTCATAAGACTGACTATACTTAGCGATTCTACATATGGCATCCTTTAGATGACAAAATTAGAAATGGAAGAAAGAATTAGCGATGTCCAGTGGCTAAGGAGCACAATAGGACAATAATGATCCTTGGGATGCTTGGAAAGGTTTGTCTTCACTATATCCATGTAGATAGCCAGATTGTGAAAGTATGCTACATTTCACAGTATATTACATTGTAATAAATAACCACATGTATGATCACCCTATTATCTCTTAGAACTGTGGGGGACTCCAATTATTTCAAAACTTTAATGAGACATAGTGCTTCCTGGGGCAGTGGAAAAAAAATAGAGAATGCCATGTTAACTAGAAATGCAGCCATCAATCACCATGTACACCTTTATACTCAGTGTGTCATCCGCAAATCTGGTTAATACCTTTCAGGACACAGGATGTCCTATTATAATTACTTTTAATACTTTTACTTTACAAAAACTTTGTGATTACTTTTACTGAGTTCTCAATTTCCAGAAGAGAGGGGGAGATGAGGATTACATGTAGAATATCTATATTAACTGGAAATGGAGCTATAGTCAAGATTTATGGCTGTGTCAGTGCACAAGAGTGACAAACAGAGGGATATAAAATACCAAAAATCTTTTACTGGGAGCATTAAAATCTACTGTAAATCAATTTTTCAATCCAAGATACAACAGTTTTCAACTATTAAAATGTCTAGTCAGTACCTCTGTTAAATGGTCTTCTGAAAGAGAACTGGATTTCTATTGAATTCTCTCACTGAGTTCATAGGGTCAAAAGAGTTTTTTGTTAGCTTACTGGTCTGCAAAAATCTTTTGAATTTTTATTCCTAGATATGACATAACTTTTCTCAATAACGTTCAATGTGATATATTCTGTCTTGATATAGCTTTTTTTTTGCCAAGTTTATAACTGCAGATGCAAAGTCACACTCTTCTGATTTTACTTTTCTGTCCTCCACCATTTGGTCAAGCATATGAACAGCAAACTTGAAGACACAAGCCATTGTCCCTGCCTTGACTAAGGTGGAAAAAGCATAATAGCACCTATATAGGAATCAAGTGATATTCCTTGTTGAACTGAAAGCAAAAAGTGCTTTATTTCTGCCTTCTTCTTTCTCTTTAGCATGCCTCCTTTGACTTTCAGATACTTCCTGAGGTTGAAAATCTCACCAAGCAGCTCACATGGGGTAAAAATACCAGGTCCTCTGGAGCCTGAGGACACCTGAACTAGCATTTCATCTATTCACTCTTCTGATTTCTCTACAGGAAAAAAGAAGTAAGATAGTCAATAAAGTACTTTCCCAGTAACATGGTTAACTTTCTAACAGATAAAAATCTGTCCAAAGAAATGTCTTCCTTGCCTTACAAACATTCTATATGAAGTCTCAGTCAAATGCCTACTAGGAATGTCAAGGATCCTATTAGCAGCTCCATGAACTCTACAAATTATAGTTAGGATTTTCATGTCTAAGATATACAGATTGGAAGAGATGCTAGAATATACCTGCTATGACCCCCACCACCACACACACAAACAGCTTCAGTAATCTCAACATCTGCTCTGCTTTCCCTTGCAGAGCCAATAAGCACAAGTGGGAAGTTCAATGTACACTCAGATTTTGATGAAGAAGAGCAATTTGTAAAACTAACAGTCTTGAATTAGCATCATCACTTTGCATAATCAAACTAGACTTAATTAGAACAGCACCCCTTACCCATGACAGTGCCCCTTACCAGCAGGAAGTAGTTTGGAAAGAACAACGCCCAAATTCCCAAATATTGTCTATAAATGTTTGTTTTCATTTAAATGGACTTTGTTATATAAAATAAATTTTAAAAAAGCAGAACAACAATTAGTCAAGCTAATATTGATCTTTTGGAATAAATATGTGAACATTTGAATAAAAAAAAAGAACTAAATACTATGAAGAACTGCACTGTCCACATTGTTTGCAGGACAAATATATTCTAAAATATGACCACACCTCAACATCTTAACAATAGAGTTGGATACCCACATCTCCTTGTTTCCTATAAAGGCATGGAGACCTAAAGCTTTGTTTCTTCTTACACCTGTCAGTAGGTTACATATTATCATATGATTTATTTAGTATAAGTGTAATGCACATGTACTTCAACTATAATTAGAGACATCCCAGGATGCATCACATTTGCCCTAGTGCAGTGTTCCCAAAGAGCAGCTATCATTGTCTTTATGAGAATTACCTGTAGACTAGTTAAACATTCTGAATTCCTGGTCCTGAGTCCAAGAGACCAAGAGACTAAACCCACTGCCTAGAACCCAGGAATCTGTATGCTATATATTATTTTATTTTAAGGCAAGGTCTGGCTATGTATCATAGGCAGACTTGAACTCTCAATTCACCTGCCTTAGTCTCTGGAGTGCTGGGATTACAGATGGGTACCCCCTTTCTCAGCTAGGAATCTACATTTGGAGGGGCTAACACAGCAATGGCTATGTCCACTAAGACTGCAGAAATAGCTTCTAGGTTCTCCTTTATAAAGTGACTGCACTCATCTTATCCAACAATCTTGGAAATAAAGCTTTAGCCTTTGAGGAAAACAGAACTCTTGATATGTATTTCCCTACTGATAGAAATATCAAGAATACTAAAAAATAAATAGAATTACATTAAAAAGCCTAAGTGATAGTCACCCTCAAGTATTTCATGATCCTCTGTGTGATTATTTAGTAAACTTCAGTGAAAATCTAGACTGAAAATGTAGTTTTCTAACAAGGCATTTGTCTGCAAACCTCTTTAATGAAAATCTGATTTTCCTTTAGCCTTTGCTTTGAGGTCTATACTAACTAATTTTTCTGGTTAAACTGAAGGAATACCTGGAGAATCATTTGTTTTAGTCACATGATTTCTAACTGCCCCATGTGTAGCTACCAAAAGTCTTCAAAAAAGCAAGGTGCCAAGTCCTAAGACCCAAGTTTGATCCTTGGGACCCACACAGTTGAAAAAGAGAACTGACTCCTACAAGGTGCCTTTTGACCTCTACACATACACATTGTCCTGCACAAGCCTTCCCACCCCTCCCCCAACAAACTAAGAAATATCAAAAGAAATTTTTAACGGGATAAGATTCATTTTGTTAATACATTTCCTTCAAAGATCGAGCCTTGCACATAGATCAAGCCTTAGAATATTTTTATTTCATGTGAAGAGCTTCTAGTTAGTCAGGTACGAATGCTTCAAAAATACAACTTGAAGGTTACATTTCTTTTGAAACAGGAGGGGCTTCAAGTTAAAGAGCAGGAAATATATCTGACATACAGTCTTGGTTGTCCTGTAACACTCGAGAAACATTTTAAGTCATTTTCTATTCTATACTATAACTAAAACTGCCACAAAGAATGAGAATTTAAAACAGTAAATTGTGAATTGCTTGACTTTAAGTTCTCCTTAGGGAGTAGTTGGGAGTTCTTGAATATTTTTTTTTCACCAGTGGTAAGTGTTGTGAAAGGATATCCCCAACTTTAGATAGGACATGTTTCAAAGACACAACCCATCAGTTTGCTCCAAAGGACTCTTATCCTAAGAGATTCAAATCCAAAAATTTCTATATTTGAAAATCTTCTCCAAAGCACTGGGCAACTGTGGTGGGCTCCTGTAAAATAAGAAATATAACAAATGTACATGTACATTAATCAAGCATACATGAGGAAATAGAGGAAGGTCCATTTTGATAAGAGAAGGTTCTTTTTGATTTTTTACTATAAAATCATGCAGGTCTTATTGTTGTTGTTGTTGTTTTTACAGTGTTGATAAATACTAGGGAAATCTTACAAGCAGCAACTTCAGTCTCTTTGTTAGGGAGGAATTTACTATGAGCATCAATAACAAGTTTATAGTTCAGCTGAACTGCCTTTGAGGATGTGAGAAAGTTTCTAAATTTCAAAAATTAATATTTGACAAACACAGCTTCATTAAGGCCTAAAATGTCATCCTGATGAGTGAGTAGCAAATGTAGTGAGCTTCATTTATATGCTATGATGTGTTTCTTCACCTGCATTAGTTTACAGAGGAATCCAATCCACAGAGGTACAGTCTGAAGAAATTCAGTCTACAGAGGTACACAGATTGTAGAGGAATACAGCCTACAGAGTACACAGTCTACAGAGGAATCCAATCTACAGAGGAATCCAGTTTATAGATGAATTCTATCTACAAAGGAATCTAGTCTACAGAGAAATCTAGTCTACAAAGAATACAGTCTACAGAGAAATTCAGTCTATAGAGGAATGCAGTCTACAGAGGAATCTGTTCTATAGAGAAATCTGGTCTATAGAGGAATCAGGTCTACAGACAAGTCCATTCTACAGAAGTACACAGTCTACAGAGGAATTTAGTCTATAGGGGAATCCTATCTACAGAAGAATCTGGTCTATAGAGCAATCCTGCCTACAGAAAAATCCAGTCTACAGAGAAATCCAGTCTACAGAGGGATCTAGTCTACAGAGGAATCTAGTACATTTTTGCTCTTTACAAAATGTTAAGAACAAAGTAATTCCAGCTCTATTGTTGAGTACTAAATAAGTGAAAATTTCTCCCATAAACACAAAAAAAATCATTTCAATCACTCTATTCAGACATGAAAAGGCATGAACTTAAATGCCTCAAATATAAAATAATTACCTTCCAAAGCTCACACAGATAAAATAACTGATTATTATATATAACTTATTTTATCTTGTCACTTAAAATAATGAACACAAAACTTCATTTCTATAAACAAATGATAGCCCAAAGGAAGGAGCCATGCCATTCCACATCTCTAGAAAATACAAAGCCTCATGAGTGTCCCCTTAAGGCTGGTTGGGGGCAGAATACAGCTTCACTCACTCTCTGACCTACTTACTATGGAAGTTTGACTGCCACTGCCCAGTGTTCAGTGAAGGGGCACATTCCTTCCATATTGATTGCAGTCAGCCTGGAACTTTTTGAGACTTTGCTATGTTTTTCAATAGCACAAACTTGCTCTCACTGGCTTCTGATTTCACTTCTCCCCAGAGAACAGAGCTGTTTATAAGAAGAGCAATATTTATGCAGAAGAACTCGGGAATGAAGCTTTCAGAGAATGAAATATGCATGCTGGCCAGTGGACAGGAAAGGCTCATCTTCCCAAGATTCATGAATAATCCTTGTTTACCCTATAATAGCTATGAATTTGTCAAATGTGTCTTTCCTTCTCTTTCTCATGGATTATTACTGATGAATCCAATGATGTCATCTTGTTTGATAAAACATGATCTGTGTTCCAAAACAGTATTTTAATGGCCTGGAATTATGAAAATTAAAGATGGTGATAATCTGGTAATTAACAGCAATTTCTTTCATCACTGCCGAAATGGCACCATGCAACAGCAGTGACCTATAATTTCCCTCACATAAGATTTGCATATATTATCACCATGTATGTTTGTAATTACCCCAGCAGTCACCCAAAATATCATATCATTTGTTCATATGATGCTAGCAGTGTTCAAGTAGACTGGATTGCCTTATTTTCTGGAGCAATTGAACAAAAGGTCATTGCAAAAGAGAGCATTAAACATGATGTGACACATACAACAGAAAGGTAATTAGTGCTACCATTGGCTCTTTCTCACTACCTCTTTGGTTGTACAAAAGTGTGGACATATGCAGACTATTTTTATGCTAATTCATTTTGCTTTTGTGTTGTTTTCACTACAACTAAAACTGGAATTAAATAACAGAAGGTTAAAAAGCTAAATAAAATAAACAGTAGCTGCATCCTAATAGCATTTCATCGCTCCCTGGATCTGTGCCTGGTTCTCCTATTTGCGTGGAGGGACTCTGTGAGTGAATGAACACCTTGTGAACGTTATGACAAGGGCATTTCATCTTCATGCCCTAAAAGAACCAGAGAGGGACTAAGTCCAGTCAACAAAGTATGCACTACATAGCATGAGGACCTGAATTAAGACCCCTCCACCTATGTAAAAAGCAAGCACAGTGGCACATATCTATGACCCCAACCCTGGAAAGAAAGAGACAAGTGGATCCCTGGGGCTTCCTGGACAGCCATTCCACCTGGGTATTTTCTTTTTCATAGTATTTCCTACTAGTTTCAAAGTTCCCATAAATAAAGTCTTTACTTCAAGGTCAAAGTATTCTGGAATGGCAGGACTGAGGACTCAGTTTTGTTTTTGGTTTTTTAATAGAATAATTTCAAGATATTTGCATAATAATGAAGATATCCAGGAATATCTGAAAGGCAGAAAAATATGCATCATTTACAATTACAAAATCAGAAAAAGGCCTCAAATATTTCCTTCTTAGATGTGGATTACTTAAAACATGATACAATCACAAAACAGAATTCTTAAAGCATATAAAAAAGAAAAAGGCAAAGCAGACACATGCACTTACATAAAAGTATCTTGTTTATAACACTCTTGGAAAAAGCAGGGAAAGTAAAAGATAAGAAGTGTTCTCCCTTTGTTCAAAAAACAAAGATTATTCTGACATGGGGGCAGGGGTTGTGATGAGTGAGGAAAGAAAGATGGAAAGAGATTCTGTAGGAATACCTAACTGACTGATAACAGGCATGCTCTATTGAGAATAAAACAAGTTTTATTCAACTGCTTTATATCATTTAGTTGCTTTGTCATTTAAAATATTATTTTTTTTCTTTGCTGCTCTTAATAGTCTTTCTTTATTCTGTATGCTAGGTGTGTTGATTATTATATGTTGAGGGGTCTTTTTTCTTTGGTCCAGCCTATTTGAGGTTCGGTATGCTTCTTGTACTTTCATGGGCATGTCCTTCTTCAGATTGGGAAAGTTTTCCTCGATGATTTCGTTGAATATGTTTTTGGTACCTTTGAGCTAGGCTTCCTCACCTTCCTCTATGCCTATTAGTCTTAGGCTTGGCCTTTTCATGGTGTCCCATATTTCCTGGATGTTTTGTGTTAAGGATTGGTTGGATTTATGATTTTCTTTGGTAGATGAATCTATTTCCTCTAGTTTATCTTCCGCACCTGAGATTCTCTCTTCCATCTCTTGAATTCTGTTGGTTATGCTTGCATCTGTAGTTCCCAATCTTTTGCCCAGTTTTTCTATTTCCAGCATTCCTTCGGTTTGTATTGCCTTTATTTTCTCTCTTTCGGTTTTCAAGTCTTGAACCGTTTCCTTTGCCTGCTTAATTGTTTTTTCTTGGCTTTCTGTACTTTCTTTACTTTCCTTAAGAAATTTGTTCATTTCTGTAAGGAGTAAGGTTTTTCTTCCCACCACTGGCCTGGTCCTGCCACCTCGCCAGCCCCAAATACACTGAGACTCTGTATTTGATATAATGCTATTTCTTATCGGCTAGCTCTGTCTTAAGTATTAACCAATTTCTGCTGATCTATGTATTTTCACGTGGTCTTCTCTTACCGGGGAGCCGGCCGGCATTCTGCTTTCTCAAGACTCTCCATCTTGACTCCTCCTCCCTACTTTCTCTTTCCTCCTCATCTCCTAGTTCCTCCTGTCTTCCTTTCCTATTGGCCAACAGTGCTTTATTCATTAACCAGTATGAGAAACATATATACATAATGGCATCTCCTATCACATTTCTTCTACTTTTTTGTTTGTTTTTTCTTCCATTTCTTTAAGGGATTTAATCACATCTTCTTTGAGGGCCTCTATCATTTTTATGACGGTAATTTTTAAGTCATTCCCTTCTGCTTCATCTGCTTTGTTGTTGTATTCCGGTCTAGTTGGTGTAGATTCTCTAGATTCTGGTGGTGTCATACTTGTCTTTCTGTTGTTAGGTGTTTTCTTGTATTGCCGTCTTCCCATAGCTTCTTCCAGTAGGTGTTGGTGGGGTCTCTCCCTCTCTCTATGGTACTTCCCTGGTGGGCTTATGTGGGTCAGAGGTTTGATATCTGTAGCTCTGGGTGGTCTAAGCTCTCTAGGAGGTCTCTCCACAGGCAGGGGTCTGGGGATGGGGTCAGCGATCAGGCTCCAGTAGAAGACTGGCAATGGGAGTCAAAGATCCCAAAGGCCTGGAGTCTGGATGTTCCTTGTACCTATAGGCAGATCTAGCCTGGGCCTGACAGGTCATTTGAAGTAGGGACTAGGACTTCTCTCCTGTCTCTAAGTTAAGGCATTTATCCCTCCATGGGAGATGTGTTTGCACGGTCCTTTTGTGCACCAGGGATACATCCTGGTTCCACTGTCTGAGGTTCCTTAGACTGCTCAATCCTTCTGGCTGAGACCCATATTCAGGGGGGGCTGAGTCAGTCCCATGCTAGATTCCCAGCTATCAGTCTGGTGGCCTGTTAGCTCCTCCTTGTTCAGGTAAACTGTCTGTATGTGTTTCTGCAACCTTGTCTTGTCCTCTCCATCTGCATCTGGGTTCTAGTTAGACTCAGTGGTTAGGTATGGGTGTTTTCTTCTGTTTCCAACAGGTATTAGATGAGGGCTCCATGGATAAGTTACTTGTTGATCTCACTATCCGGGAAGGGCATTTATGGTAGCCTTTCCACAGATGCTCAAATTGTTAGTTGGCGGCAGTCTTGTAGGTCTCTAGACCTTTCTTTGGGTTCAGTTTTCTCTTCAAATCAATATTGGCTCTTTCTTTTGTGTTCTCTCTCTCTCTCTCTCTCTCTCTCTCTCTCTCTCTCTCTCTCTCTTGTCTTCTACTCCTACCCTGACTCAATCTTCCTAGTCGCACGTGTTTTCCTCTTCTCCCCTCTCTTTCTCCTACTTTTCTCTCCATTCACTGTCCCCCCCACTTCCCCTGTGCTCTGGGGGACTTGTCCCTTCCTGGTTCTGTGAGGGACTTTATATGAATCTCTTAGAATACAGGCTTCAGGTAATAAAAGTTCACCTAGTACCTCTGTAATTACCTACCTACTCTCAGCATCTGAGAGATAAGTGTTTAGAGAATGCTGACAGACTTAAAGAGAGCCACAGGTCTTTGATGCAGACTTATAGCCCAAATGACGACAAATGGCACTAACAGATTTGAAATTACTTATACATGTTCTTTAAAAAAAAAATGAAGCTTTTTTTTAAATTTTCAGGTCTATCTCAAGGAAAATGAATCTTCTGAACTTTTGTAGAAATGAGAAGAAACTTTTCTAGTAATGGAATTTGGGGAAAATACAGATCACTAATCCTGGGGAAATTTTTCTGGCCTATCCCTGAAGTTGGCTCTGAAACCTTTATCAGAGAGGTACCCTACGTCTACCCACAGAAAAGGAATGCTCTTATCTCTGAAAATGTAATGGCATAGGGGGGAGACTGAGAAAAGGACCCTCACTAAGCCCCTCAGCTTACTACCATAGAGAATGCTTCCCTAAGCACCCACACAGCATCGTGACCCACATCATCAACCCCGTCGAAAAACAAGCTGACTGTCTTGCTTCTTCGGTGCATTTCAAACTGTGTTGAATGCACTCTGGTGCTTTTTGCTTATCTATATTTCCTTCTAGAGCCTCCATCGCGAATCTACAGTGGGATAAAGAAAGGCATGTCTATAAGCTATGCAATATAAATGGAAACAAGTAATGAATAAATGAAGCATCTCCCGATGGAGGAATAGGCACAGGCCCCACAAAGAACATAAACTGGCTCATCATCTCAGCAACTCTTATCAACAACTCATTAAGGAGGACAAAACAGCACAAACTCTAAACTAGGAAACGTGAATATATGCCAAGGCAATAGTTTAAAAACTTAAGATGCAGAATGTGGAGAAAACAGACCGGTGAGCTGCAAGGAAACTCAAACGAAAGGCATGTGGCCTCAGAAAGCAGCAGGACAGGCAAAGGAAGGGGACATGGATTTTAAGGATTTTTGAATCCTTTGAGTATCATGAAACACACTGAAAAAGAAGATTTTTTTCCCCTCAAACTCGAAACAACAGTAAATGAAAGGATAAAACCAGAACATTTGCTCTCAAGGCATCTAAAATGTTTCAAATTCTATTTCACTCACCAAATGATTTGATCTTTTAATAATTCCCTCGCAGCTCCCAACTCCCTTCTGCTCTTCCTATTACATCATCATCCCTCTCCCTTTGCCTTCTTGATAAATTTCATCTTTGGGGTACTCGCCTACGTTTACCAATTCTTCATGGTTGTGCTGTGTTTGGGAAAGAAGGCTGCTTGCTTTTCTTTCTCTAACGCTTCATTTGGAAACTTTCAAAAACCCAGTTCTAGGCAGCTGATGTTCCTCATTTTGCCCTGTTATCATGACAGAGAGCATTATAGCCCTAGCCAGTGGTGTGCCCATGGAAACTGGGGTCATTGTATCCTAAGAAACTATGGCAACCAACGGAGGCAAATTGAAAACAGGCCCATTGTCATCATTTGTTAACGAGTAAAAGATGTGGGTATCCTCTACAATGAATTCAGCTACCATTTGCCAAGGAGAAGATGCACTTCAGGTTGGCTCCAGTAACTAGAACCAATAAGAAATTGAAAGCATATATGATTGATTTTATCTGTATTATTTTTTAATAATAAACATTTATTAGGCTTGTTCCTAAAATAGCCAAGAAAATCAACTGATATGATCAGCTCTTATGAGCAACTCTTCACACTATTATTGACTGTATTGTACCCTCCAATATCTAGCAGTTTATCCCAAAGCACAGAAAAGTGCTTATTATAATTGCACAAAAGGTATCCAGAGATTATTCTGATTTCTTCTGTGGCTCTGTGCATTTTAAATTAATTGAATAATAAATTTAGATTTTTAATTCTCAGTTTTGGCTTGTCTACTTACAATCCCCAATTTTATTGAGACGCTTCCTCAGATTCTAACTCGTTTGGTTGCTAATCAAACTGAGTTAATGAGAGGACATATAGGTCATCCATGTAGACACAGCATCTATTATTTTGAGAAATGAGTTTCCAGCATGAAGGCAGAAATCTCACAGCCTCCTATTTTGCTTGAGCTCATTTGTTTTGTATATCATATGAAGTTTAATTCCAAAATTTCTGTCCCCAAAGAAATATGGGTCATGCTATTGCTTCCAAAAACAGACCTGCCTGAGAAAAACAATGTCTCCAAGAAGTCTGTATATTTATACGTTATGTGCGTGCGCGCGCGCACACACACACACACACACACACACACACACACACACACACACACACACACACAAAGGAGGAAAATATCCCAGATAAGAAAAAAACAAACTATTAATTGCAGAATCTCATTTATTCCACAGGACCTTGTCTGTTCCTCAGCTGGAGCAGTAAACAAAAAAGTGATAAGTATAGTCTAAGTATTTTAAGTCAAGAATATAATGTCATTGACAGTTGTCTTTACATGAGACCACAGCCTTAATATCTGTCTTAGGTAATGCAGCATGTATATGTATATGTATATATCTTAAAAGAATATTCAAATTTTTATATCCTTGCAAAATAATGTATATATAAACTCTCCATGAATCTTTACATTTTCCAGTCTTTCACTTGATGATGTCTATTTTTGATGGCATTTGTTGTTAACAAATAACCTCTTCAAATATGTATTTCACAGGAAATGATTTCTATATTTCCAAATACAATAATTTAAATTGCCCAGTGTTAGTAACAACTGGAATAAACAGATTTGACAATGAACATATGACCATTGGTAATAACCAGCAGTAGGAAACAAGATCATACAGACACACTAGGAAGTAACCTGTAAGCCTACAGCAAATCAGAGTGGCGTGTGTTGACTTCTGAGAGGACAGTGACATGCAAGGTGCTTATATCAATAGTCTCTACTAGACAAACTCAGTGTTGGAGTGGAATGGAATGAGTTGTCAAAATTGCACAGAGTTTCCATGTGAAAGTAGAACAGGACCAGAACTTATGTCCATTGACATGCCCTCCAGTTATATGTTTACTGAGTTAAGGAAAGTAGAGAAGAAAACCAGGTTAATCCAATCATGCTGCGTGTTGAAAATACCAAAATCTTAAAAGGGCAAAATATAATACCATTCAAATGGGACAGATTAAGAGAAGAGAAAAACACTTCCAAAGCTCCAGAGGAAAGGTACTGTAGCATTCTCACAGTAGCATAATAACAACATCAAAAATATGGCTACAGGGATAACTGTAAGGCAAAACACAACAGATAAATGAAGAATACTTGTCTAGGGGCTCAATGGCAAAAGAAAAACATTAAAACTTATTTTGTAGTAGCCATTAAAAAGATTATGTATAAAAATAAAGTTGGGAATAGGAAAAAAAGTAAATTTCCTAAAATTTAAAAAAAGGCAAAAAAAGAACTTTAGAGATACCAAAGTTAGACATGTGGATGATGGGAAATGTCATTCTATATATATGTTTCTCTTATTGATTAATGAATAAATTCCTGTTGGCCAATAGGAAAGCAAGATAGATGGGACTAGGAGACAAGGAGGAGTCTGGGAGATGTAGTAGAGAGGAGATAATTTGAGTTCCTGAAGAAGAGAATAAGAGAAATAAAACTACACTGATAGATGTAATAGATGCCGGGCCGTAGTGGCACATGCCTTTAATCCCAGCACTCGGTAGGTAGAGGCAGGTGGATCTCTGTGAGTTCAAGACCAGCCTGATATACAAAAGCTAGTTCCAGGACAGCTTCCAAAGCTGCAGAGAAATCCTGTCTTGAAAAGATAAAAGAAGGAGAAGGAGAAGAAGGAGGGGAAGAAGGAGAAGCAGGAGAAAGAGGAGAAAAGAAGGAGGAGGAAGAGGAGGAAGAGGAGGAGGAGGAGAAGGAGGAGGAGGAGAAGAAGAAGAAAAGATTTTCCTAAACTTAAGAAAAAATGCCAGTGCATACAGAAGGAAACTACCAAATTCTTATGAAAAACAATCAATATTTCTTTGTTATTCTCCACTTTATCACATTTATAAATCCATGCTTTATCTCAAATATCTTCCATGCAACTTTTTCTTTCTTTTTAATCTTGCCTTATTACTGGGAATGTGGCTATTCACACGCTATAGTTACATGCAGAGTCAGAGGACAATTTGTGGATCAGTTCTCTCTTTCCACCTTTACAGGGTCAGAGAGATGAAGCTCAGGTTGTTTGACTTATATTACAAGTACCTGAACCAACTGAGCCATCTTGCTGACCCCTGAGAACTTCTTTAAAAGTAATTTTTAGTTCATCACTCCAGCCAGACTCACTCTTACAGCTATCAGAATGAACAACCTGTTCTTAGCTTTGAGGTTAAATGTGACCATTGGTTGACTTTTACTATTGGTTTATGGAATAGTTGGTGCCACTCAGAAGATATGCTTTCCATTAATCTTTCTTGAGACATGACAAGAAAATTTCAATAAAACCCCAGAAAGAGAAACAGGCTTTATGCTTCAATAAAAATAGCAAATTAACTAAAAATTAAGATATAAACACAAGCTTTCAAAAACTATTATTCTAAATGACTAATGAGCCAAGAAGGTAAAAAAAATAAATTTATTGAACATACAAAAACTGTTTTGTTTCCTTTCTGTTTCTGTGATAAAACACTCCAACCAAAAGCAATTGAGGCTTGAGGCTTTTGATAACTTAAGACTGTTTAATTGGCTTTGCCCCAGGCCCCACACCTTTTATTGGTATATGTCTATTGGTCATATCCATCACTGAGGGAAGTCAGTCCAAGAACTCAAGCAGGATCTTGAAAACATAAACTATTCAGGAACACTGATTCCTGGCTCACCCAGGCTCATACTTAGTTACTTTCTTTACATAACCCAGGAATACCAGCCTAGGGAATGGTGGCACCCATGGTGGACTTGATACTCCTACATTAATTAATAATCAACACAATCCCTCACAGACATATCCATAGACCAACCTCATCTGTGTGACCCCTCAATTGTGACTAATTTTTCAGGTGACTCTAGGCCATATCAAGCTGACAATTAAAGGAAACTAGGACATATACCAATCCATGGAGCAGGGAAGACAAACAAAAAGTCTCACGTTATCAGAAAATGCCAGCTTCTTCCTTTTTTCTTTAATTTGAAAATCTGTTAAAATGAATCTAGAGAAGAAAGGGACAGTGATTAAACTTAAAGAACTGGAGGAAAGGTACCCCAGCAGGAGTATTTGTCTTGTGACTAACACTAGGCAAGGTTTCTCACACTTATTGTTTCATTCAAACCTCAGGGGGTTGTATGAAGCCTGAATTGTTACCCACATTCCACAGGAGAAGCTGAGTCAGTAAATCTCTGACACAAGAACTAAGGCCAAGCTTCAGGGCCGGATGTTTGAATGTGCCCACTTAAGACAAACTTTGGAAAGAATAAACCGGGAAACTAAGAAAGAAAATGTAACCAGAGTAATAGATCTTAAAATTCCTACAAAATATTTTATATAACATAAATATATTTCAACATATTTGATAATTTTAATTCTGTAGACCAGACTAGACTTGAACTCAGATATCTGTCCGCCCCTGCCTCCTGAGTACTCAGATTAAAAGCATATGCCAACATGTCTTGGCAGTTGCTTTTCCTTAAATGACTTTAATATTTTTCTTAAATGGTCTTTAATATTTTTGACTGATAAATTCTACAGTAATGCGTTTCAGGCCATCAAAACCATACTATGACTTTTAAATTGATTTAAAGATGCAAAATGATTCTGAAATTGAGCCTGTCAAATTAGCATGTATGTGTTTACTATAGAATTCTTCACAATAGCCAGGAAATAGAATGAGCCTAAACGCCCATCAACAGAAGAATGGGCAATGAAAACGTGGCAGATACACACAATGGAATTGTACTCAGCTTCAAAGAAAAATTGAAATCTTTAAGGAAAAGCAAGTCTTATATGAAATGAGGTGAACCAGGCAAAAAGACAAAACTGCATGTTCTACCTCAAATGCAAATTTTAATTTTCAATGCTTATATGCCTATAAATATGAGAACCGTGAGAGTGTATATCAACTATTGAAGCTATGTACATGCTGTGACCTGCATGGCTTAGCTCCTGGAACCCTGGCTAGGGGTGGTGAGGACAGATACGTAGACGTGCATACAGGAAGGTCAGGATCAAATGGGAGCTTTCTCACTATCATAACCTAGAACTACAGTAGGAGAATTCTGGGGAGAGGATGCAGAAAAGAGCCACCAAAGAGAGACATCAGGTAGCTACAAGAAGATAGAATGCTGGCATTTTCCAGTAAGGTAAGGCCATGTAGAAATATATAGATTAGTAGTTATGAGTTAATAATTAAGAGAGAGCTACCCAGTAAAACCATTGGCCAAACAGTTTATAATTAATATAATCATCTGCATGTTTATTTTGGGCTGAAAGGCTGTGGGACAAGGCAGAACAGAAATTCCATCAACACAGAAGTGTTAACTAGCCTAGGTAGCAGGTGTCCTTCAGGAGCATTCCTTCTCTGCAGTTGCTAGTCTTTGCACACATTGATCAATCATTCATAAACATCCATACTCAGACTCTGGAGGAGAATGGTCCCATCTCTCTTGAGCCCTGGCCCATATGGGAAACCAGCTTGTTCAATGTCTCATGCATCTTAAGTCCTTGGCATGACTGGGCCCATGTCAACAATGCATGTTTGTTCAGGACTCTTCCATCACTCAAGGCTTCCTCTGACCCCTACAGATCTGAGATCTTGAGAGGGGAACAAAAGGTATGTGGGAGGAGGGAAAGGTCACACTTAACAAGAGAGGGAAAAGGAGGTTACTACATTGAGAGCATGACAAGAAAGAGAGCGAAGATGGGAAGAAGCAGTGGAGAAAATCAAGAAGCACCCAAACTGAATTTTGTTAGAAAGATGCTACAATGAAACTCAAATCTTTGTATGCTAATAAAAATCTTAGCATGCATAAGATGATAAAACCAACCAAACTTCTGAATGTGAGTAGAAGATGAAGCTAAAAAAGTAGTATCAGCTGCAAGAGAATGTCGATAATTGGTGTCAATCTAATGGAATTGCTAAGTTAGTAAAGCATTTTGATTCAGACAAATCTGACATATGAAAACAGTAACTTTGAGTACTTACTACACAAAGCACATAAATTTAGTTAAATTTAAATTGATTACCAAGTTACTGATAATCCTTATGAATTAATAAAAATAATATGTTAATGTTTTAATGTATTTAAATCGAATAGTTGGGGCTCAAGAATGAAGTGCAGGGCAGAGTGCTTGCTTTGCACCCATGAGGCCCTGATGCAATCCCCAGTGAGAGTAGTGATAATAAAGCTGATACCATGCACACTGCTTGGAAAGCTACTACATTTATCAGTAAAAAAACAGAAATGGAGCAAGGCTATCTATTATTACCAGGACAATATACCTCTGGAAGTACTAGGGCAATGGAATTTAAGGCAAACATATAGAGAACTGTAATAATAATAATAATAATACAAAATTGGCATTATTTTTAGACATTAGAGTTCATCTTTAAAAATTCATGTTAGAGGCCAGTGAGAGGACATAACAAGAAAAGTATACTTGACAAACTTAGTTTGATCCCCAGAATACACACATGATAGAGACAACCCATACCCGCAAATTGTCCTCTGACCTCAATATGCATTACATATTCATCAACACAAAAAATAAATAATTGTAATCATGTTTAAATTCAAGATAATTGACCATAATCATCATAAATACTAAGGCAAGTGATGTAAAGTGTGACCCTAAAAACAGATTTCGTTCTCATATCCAGCTTCTGTGGTATATTTTTCTCTAAAATAGATGTATAATTTGCCCTTTTACATTTTGATGTCTTTGTAGGTTAAAAAAAATAGATATAAATCTATATCTAACTCAAATGACAAAAATTACAAAGTCGGACATCTACTTTTCTTTAAATCTTACCCTACAGCAAATTCCAGACAAACCAAAGATATAAATATTTTTAAAATGTAAAATCCTACAGCTCTCTGTAGGATTTTTCTTTTCTAAAACTGTGACCATATAGAAATAATATAAACGGAAAAGAAATGGTTGATCTGATTATGTGCTATCTCAAAATCCCAGGGTGATCAAGCTTGATCTCAGAGGAGATAAGGGTAAAAGCCAGATATGGTGGTACACGTCTGTAATCCCGGCACACTGTTGCATGAAACAGATAGATTGTGAATTTGAGGCCAGCCAGGGCTATTGTTAAAGGAAAAAGTAGGGTGTTGGCTAGAAGCTGTTGAGACTAGGATTTTGAGAGACACAGAACACTTAATCAGCAAGTACTAAGTCACAGAAACAAGCATTCTGGTGTGCTGCCACACAGTAGGGCAACTATTGATAATAATTACTGCATATTACAAAACACTAGAGGACACTGTGTTGAATGATTGTACCATGAACAAATGACAAATGACTGAGGAGATATTTCAGCATTTAAATGTCTATTTAAACTGACATATTAAGCCTCATTTAAACATTACAAGATGAATGCACACTGCAGAACATCACATAGTACCCCATAGATATGTGTGATTTTTTTTTTTTTTACCATCGGTTAAAAAGTAATACAAAATTTAAAAAAAAAAAACACTAGCATTGCAAAGTTCCTCATTCATTTAAACTGTAGAAAGCCGCATCCTACCCAACCTAACAATAGGAATAAGACAACATACAAAATTAAAACTTCCATGGAAACAAGCATGTTCGGCATGCAACGAAAGTGAACTAACTCCAGGGAGGCAGGGTCTCCAGAAAGATAAAGAAAGTTAACCCTGGCACAGCATTGAGAAATAAGAAACTTCCTACAAACAAGTAAGAAGAAATCCTTGATAGTTTTCAGAAACTCCACAAGGAAATTCATCAAGAAATTGGACAACATGAGAGGATTGGTGTGAAAGAGATCTGAACTCCAAACATCAGCTTGCACAGCTCTTTACAACAGGGCAAGAAGCAGACACCACAACTGCCAGCAGGGGGCAGCACATTCTCTTGCCCCCAAGCTCTAGGCCCATACCCATTGTCCATAAGAGGTAGAAGATATGTCTTAGGATCCATTGCTACAGGGCAAAGGATGAAAACACAGCCATTTTGCCTCAGGGATAGGAACAGAAAATCCTCACTCCATGGATCCACTCTAGTCAAACACAGCAAGGTCAACTCACATTAGTACTTTCACTAATCTTAGAGCAGTGGTTCTCAGCTTCCCTCTTGTAGCAACCCATTAATACAATTCCTCATGTTGTGGTAACCCCCAACCCTAAAAATATTTTCATTGCTACTTTATAACTGTAAATTTGCTACTGTTATGAATTGTAATGTAAATATCTGTTTTTCTGAAGGTCTTAGGCGACCCCTGTGAAAGGGTCATTCACACCAAGGTGTCACAACCCACAGGTTGAGAATCAGTCATCTAGATGCTATTTGTAAAACACACAGTGAACTAGTATGAAGACTCAATTCAATGACATTGACACATTCACGGTGTTTTATAGCAATCACCCCAATCTAATTCCAAAATACTTATTCCATCATACCCTAGGAAAATGCCATGCCAATTGGACAATGACTCTCCATCCCACAGCCACTGGCAGCCACTCCTAGAGGATGGACTTGCCTGTTCTAGATATTTCACTAAAGCAGAATCATATAAAATGTAATCTTTTGTGTCTGGTTTCTTCTACTTAACCTAGTATTTTCAAAATTCATTCAGGCTGTGGCATGTATCAGTCTTCATTGCTTTAAAGGTTAAATAGTGTTCCACAATATGGATGTTATGTGTTTGGGCAGTTCATTCATATGTTGCTAGGCACTGGCTTACTGCCATCTTCCACTACTGCTGTGAATATTCATCTTCATATTTCTTCACTAGCTGTTCTCTCTCCCCACAATGCTCTCCTGGTCAATCTCTGTGGAAACGGCTCTTGCTTGTCACTGAAGTTTCAGCATCAATGTCATCTCTTCAGGTCATCTTCCACAACCATAGGTCCAATGGTTATCCACTCCCCAGCCACCCAGCTTCTCAGCCCAGCACTTCTTCCTGCCTGCCCTGATACAGTTTGCCTGAATATCAGCTTCCCCACTACAGAGATAGAGGGGAACTGTCCCTCAAGAAAGTACTGGATGCTTAGTAATCTGTTAAATAAATGGATAAATATGACTAAATACACAACACATTTTTCACGATATGACTCTTCACTTGGAAATGCACAGCACAGATAATGCATTTATCTGCAAGATGTTCAGCACTGAAGCATATACTAAATTTATGTCAGTTTTTCCAAGTGTGTTGTCTTGATTCCCTTACCTATATTTAGCATCGAAAGCATGACCAACAACTGCTTTTCCTCTCAAGACTTCCAACAAAGCATTATAGCAGATTTTCCCAGATTATACTCAAATCCCTTACTGTCAAAAGTGAACAGTTTGACTTTCTGCTAAACAGCACATAAGCACCAAATCCATGAATGAACCAGATAAAAGGCAAACTCTAGGAGCCTGCAAGTGAGAAGTTAGGCAATATGCAGAGACACTTATCTAGGATCGGAATGTAATCAGACAGCAAGCTAAGCAGAGCAAGACCTGCTGTCCAGCCTAGGCAGGCTTAGCAGGGTCTTGGTTATGATAAGGTCAAAACAAGTTTATACAGTTAAATGGAAGGAAGGGTTGAGCTGCTGGGTAAGTTCAGGAGGCAGTTAAGTTCAGGATGAAAGTAGAACAGGGTGCTTTGGGGCCTTTCTGTGACTTCTATAGTCTCAGGAAAGAAAACAATACCAAATCCCAGGTACGAAGTCCATCCAGCTCAACACAAAGCAACAGGCAAATTCTGGGACTTAGTGGTACCTTTACCTACCTAGCTAGGGCAGTTTGATTTTCAGCCCTGACTGCTGTAGACTTGCCACCACTGAACTCAGCAATATTAGAGGTTGGCTCCAGGGAGGAATGTGGGATGAGTTGTTTCTCTCAAGAAGGAAGGGAGCAGAGATTGATGATGTCAATTATATGAATGTGGACAAAACTGATCCCTGACAACAAGTGGCTTACCATGGAGCTGTGAGAGACTGGCATGGCAGTAGAGACAAATGGAAAGCAATGGAAGGAAGGGGAAATATTTAGGGTTAAAAGTGCCAGCTGGGGCAAGTCTTTGAAGGCCTGAAGGCAATGCTAAGATTCCACTGTATAGGCACGGGGCAGCCACCGTGGATTTTGAGCATCACTGGGATCCTATCTTAAGATTAATGGGTCTGGATGTATAGATCCTGGTGTGTAGTCTTAAAGATACATGGCCCAGACATCATTTCTCTTGCTCCCAACTTTGCCTTGTCTAATGTACCAACATTACAGTGTTTTAGGACCTGGATGTTCCAAAGGAGAGTGAAGTACCAACAGTCCACAGTGGGTAAAACACACCAATAGTAGGTGTCTACTTGTTGTGTAAGTACCGTGTGCTGAATGACAACTCCACTGGAACACCCTAGGTGTTTGTTTGTAACCAGGTGGATCTCACAATTGAAAGCAAACTTCAAATTCCCTTGGGGACTTTCTTGAGCTAGATGGACCATCTAGCTCTGTATCTCATAGTCAAAGTTCAGAAATTCTTACTAGTGAGCCAATACTTGGAGGATATTTGACAAGTTATATCTCTAAGTCTAAAATTAAAGGTAGAAAATCACAGGGGGAGGAAATCTTTTAGTGAAGTCAATGGAAGAATGAGTTAATTACATGTAGCCTAATTTACTTAAAGACCCAAGCACTAGATAAAATGTCACTGGTCTTTCCTACCACTTGGGCTTCTTGGAAATGAATTTTTGGCTCACAGCAAAAGGAACTCATCTACACCATGCACCTCCTTGGTAGCAATGGACATAGGAATACCTGTCTGCCTTCCCAGCTTCCTCTTCCTTTGGGATTATGTTCATATTTCTCATTGCTTGCACTGTCTTTCAAGTCCCTTGGCCTGTTCTGTCCTGTGCTGAAGAGACTCAGGTGCTTAGTATTCTAGGAGAGAGTAACAGCAATGCCAGTCTAACAACAGAAAGAGCCATCATTCTCTGTAGGACAACATTCTCTGTAGGCATGCTACATCATCACTAATTGCAACAAGACCAGAAAGCTCTGGGGCTATCAGGAGAAGCGATAATGAGTCCCTCTTCAGCAGCATTAGCCTCCCTAAATGCAAGGAAACGGTTCCAAGGTTTCCAATAGAAACCCTTATTTAGAGGGATTTTATAACCCAGTGCTTGTGATCCAGTGTGAACTTCAACTTGACCCAAAAGGCCACAGGCGTATGAGTTCATTCTGAGTTACAATAAAAAAAAAGGGGGGGGGGGGGTACAACAAACATAAACTGCAATCATTCACTAATGGCTATGTTTAAGAGTGACATTTTACAAGTGGCTATTCCTCAGGTAGCCCTTCTGCCATCAGTGCTGTGGCCATCATCATCATCCATCATCCACAGAGAATTCTAGATTCTAGAAAGCAGAAGCCATACACCCTGTAAATAACCCGGTGAAGCTCTCAGAAAAAAATATGCTATTTTAGGCCAGGTAGCTGCCCCATGTTCCATAGACACGGGAATGCTTTGCATGTTAAGGCTTTCTTTCCACTGGAGTTTTGAAATGTGAATTTGTACCACAAATGCAATCTGCAACGCATTGTGCCTTTCTCTCCTCTCAGGTACTGATCACCTGGTGATGAGTGGAGGCCACAATTAACCAACCAATTGCCCTTGGCCAGCCTCTGCTTGGGGTGTTTAAAGTCTGTCAGATGAGTCTCAACATGTCATTATTATTGCTAAGCAACAACTGGCTAGAACCAGCCCTGGGTGAAGAAAGCAAATGGTGTTTCAGAAACTATTTAAAAAAAAAAAAAAAAAAAGTCATTGTGCAAAATCCCAGAGAAAGAATGAAGCATTGCTAGTGAGAACAATGACAATGATAGCTAATTCTTCTGTTTCTTTTCAACATATCCATAAATAAGGAAGTCATATATGCTCCCTTGGCATGTGTCAATCAAACTAATGGGGAAGTTGTCCTTAGTCTACACATATTGGTTAATAATTTATAATAGTCACAATTGTGAAAATTCAGGGTACAGTTCCCACTCAAAGATGTTTTTAACCTAGTTGTAAAGAAGCCAATATGTATGACACTGCAAATAGGAGGAGAATAACTCAAGACAAAACGTTGGAAGAAAGAAAAGAAGTGGTATGGGAATAAAAAGGGAAGGATGGGGCTGGCTGTCGCTGAGTACTGGGGACACAAAGGGACACATTCCGAATGAGAGAGCCCATGTTAGAGAGGGCAAGAGACTGAGGAGCAGTGGGTTATGGGCTGAGTCTTTTATCCACACAGCACTCCTGTAATCACTGAAAGGTCACTAGTACAAGTAAAATGCCATTTGATGCCCTGACTGGCCCTGCCCTGGACCTACAGTCCTGAGGCAGGATTTAGCAAGCTCCCTAGATGATTCTGCCACACTCACATCCCCTAAGCAGTGCTATAGAGGTTTCGAGGAAGGCAGGGGGGCAGAGGGAGAGCCAGCTAATCCAGTCACTGTTTCAGGGGAGACATTCCAGGTCATTGCATTCAATATAGCCTCAACTTCTTCATCTATGAATGCTGGACTGGGTGTGGCCGCCATAGGCCTCCAATAGAAGAAGGCTTTCAGTTCACAAAAAACTCATGTGAAGTAGATGCAGGAAGTACTCAGGTTCTACATAAATTACATCCTAAGGGCAAAGTTTGAACACTCAGAAAAGGAACATTGTAACCTTCTTCACCATGGCTTAGTGCTTGCTATAGAAAAATCCTTGTGAATCAGAGCTGGAGAGATGGCTCAGCCATTGAAAGCACTGACTGTTCATCTTCCAGAGGACCTGGGTTCAATTCCCGGTACCCACATTGCAGCTCACAACTGTCTGAAACTCCAGGATCCAACACCCTCACACAGACATACATGCAGGCAAAACACCAATACATAGGAAGGAAGGAAGGAAGGAAGGAAGGAAGGAAGGAAGGAAGGAAGGAAGGAAGGAAGGAAGAGGGTAGGGGTCGGTAGACACAAGAGTGGGTAGCAGCCACAAATGCAGGTCAGCCAAGAAAGCCTTGACCTTTTCAGCAAGTAGGAAGACATACTCAGTCTCCATAGACAAAGCCAGGACAGGCTTGTACCCACTGATGATACAGTGTGCCAAGGAGGTTACAGTCTGGTAACCAATCTGCTGATGAACACTGGCAACATTCAAATACCCTCTAGGGAAGAGAAGTGCACAGTCGGCTTTATAATATCAAGCACTTCTGGGTTATAAACGCTGCCATTTTTAAACACCTGACAGATGAAAACCCCCAAGGAGAAGGGAGAGATATTCAGCATGTTACGCAGTATGGCTTCAATGGTTCCCGTTCTGTCTCAGAATGTCAATGGTTCCATACCCTGGAGATGTTAGTGGTAGTACCTAAAGCCTGGAAGAAAGTGGTCTTCTCGGGTTTCAGACTAGTGTTCTCGGCTGGCAAGGGACCTCACATGGGGCGATGGACACCAACACTGGCAGCAGCTGGCAACTTACTGGCCAGCAGCAGGTCCCTAACTTCAGTGAGGTCCTCCTTAATGAACACAAAGCAACATTTCCCAGGATAAGAGACAGCTTTTGCTCCATGTAGACAGATTTTTCTGTCCTGCACAGCCCTGCATCTGGTTAGTCCCAAATAAACACACAGAGGCTGATATGAATTATAAACTGTTTGGCCTATTGCTCATGGTTCTTATTGGCTAGCTATCTCTTAATTGTTAACCCATTTCTATTCAACTGTATATCTCCATGTTTTCTATCTTACTGAAGAATGTCTGGGAATCCTACCTTCCTGATGGCTACATAGCATCTCCCTGACCCTGCCTACTACCATTCTCTATCCCTGTTTGGATTTCCCACTTGGATAAATCCTGTCCATCCATTGGCTGAAACAGCTTAATTCATCAACCAATAAGAGGAACCTATATTCACAACATACAAAAGGGCATCCCCCATCAGCTCCAGATTGGGTCATTTTCCAGATGCCCTCAGATGACCATGAGTATCAAGGTGTTCCTGCCCATCAGTGCCACAGCCTTCCCTCACAGGGACACTTGGATCTGCTCCATCTGCTTGGAACCCACATAGTCTGCTCCCACAAAGAAGCATTTTGGGTAATCTTTCAAAAACTGAATGATCTTAAGGAAAAAGTTGGACTTCCAGTTTGCCCTATCTTCTCTGGGCATCATGGCAGTCTATCAGGGTTTGCCTTGCAGGGTTTAAAGATGGCATGACTCTAATAAGGATTCCTGCCAAGAGAAGCAGAACCCCTTATTTTTAATTTGATCTTCCAACCAAAATATTACACTTTTGAATTTTTCCTAAAACTTAGTAAGTCTAGTATATATTTATTGTGCTTTTAGCTAACATTTGAGCTTAATAAAGTAACGCATAAGGATGTCTGTGAGCTGTTTGGCTCAGACTCACATGAAAAGCAATTTCAATCTGAGCCAGTCCACCCTAGTTGTTGACACATCTGTCGTGTCCTGTTTATTCCCTTAGTAGCTGCTGCCAACACATATATTCAAGACTGCAAGCAAGAGGGTACCCATTGGATTCCAAAATGGGAGATGAAACAAGATGAGGAGGCAGAGGAGCCTGGACATTCTATACTCTAAGCACCTTCCAAGACTAATTTTTTATTAATCCTGTAGTGGTATATTAACTAAGACAGAAAATCTTAGACTGGAATTGGAGGAAATTCCACAGATAGAGCTTTTAAAAAAAATCAGTATTTTGCAAAAGATGCCTACAAAATAATTAATACCGTACAAAATCCTGCCATGGAGCTCTGCTAGCAGCTCTGGTTTCCCTGAAGTGTTACAGGTTGGCTGGAGCAGTTGGGACCAGACCCAGACACCACTCATTAAAGGTCTGCAGTTTTAAACAGTTCTTAAGGCCTCTGCCAGATTCACTGGACTATTGCTGAACAGTGACACCTTTTTTTGTTGTTTTCTTTTGATTTTGTTTCTTGAGATAGGATCTTGCTATGTGGCTCTTTTGACCTAGAACCTTCTTTGTAGAACAGACTGGCCTCCAAATTGCAGCAATCCTCTTGCCTCCAGGGTTATCCAATTACAGGCACATACAATCATCTATCAAATATGAACATCTAATTCCAAAATGGAAGGTACGCAGTGGGTGAACTCCGAGTGTGACATTGCCCGTTTCGGCATTAGACAACAACTGTCCTCAAAGGGTAACAAATCATTCTCAGATCCAAGATGAACTACATGGCTGTTAGAAGTTACTAACAATCTTTGATCCTGTTATTTCAATTTGAATATGCAGTGGATGCATGGGTGCACAGGTACATGCCCTTATGTGAGTACATGTGGAGGCTAAAGTCAACACAGGGATAACTTCTTCAATTACTTTCCAGGCCATTTTTTGAGAATCTCTTACTGGACCTGAAGTTCACTATTTCAGCTAAACTGACCAGGCAGTCAGCCCCCAGGATCCACCAGCCTTGAAGTTTCAGGCCCACAACATCATACCTGGTATATGGGTCCTTGGGATCAGAACTCAGGTCTTCATGCTGTGCAGCATGCCATCTCTCCAGTCCTTACTTCCATTTTAAAAATAGGATTACAATAGTTTTTACTATTGCTTCAAAGAATAAATGAGAGACTGGGGGTATAGTGCAGTGAGAAGAGCTAAGGGTATGTGCTTAGTAGGACAGGACCTTGGGGTTCAAATCCCAGTACCAGCCCACAAAAAATAAAAAAAAATAAAAAAAAAAAAGACTAAGGAAAAGAAAATTTAGAACCAAGACTGCCAAATAGTCTATTTTCAATAAATAGTACATCCTATTGCTACTATGGCCTATATAATAGGATCCAAAATTTCAACTGAGTCTGATCCATTTAAAGATGAGAAGTTTAGTGTACTGAGATCAGTTCCTATTGCCATTGGAAGCTAATGAAGCTGTGATTTTTCTTCAGAAGAGGTCAGCATTGAATACAGTTTACTGGAATATCAAATGAAACATGCCTGTAAACAACGGGAAAGTCGGGCAAGATCCTTGACCCCCAAAGCAGGGCCTCTGCTAAAGAAAGAGGCCTCAGCTGGGGTGTGCCAGTTTCCAGTGAGATCCAACTATCGTACAGAAACTTCCCAAGTATCAGCTCAGCCTTTGTCCTCTTCCACCAGCCACTGGCTAGAGGTGAGTCTGGGCCCAATTGGGGTGGCCTCTCCCCTACAACCTCCACCCCCCCCCGAAACCCCCGGGTTGGCCCCTGATCCTGCTACACCTGTGTCCTGTCCCCATCTAGAGCACCCTTGGAGCTCTGATACATCCCCACCTATCCCCACTGCAAGCCTGCCCCCCCCACCCTGTGCCCTACCCTGCCCACTGTCCCGCAGCTCTGGTTGAGCACAGGGACAGAGGGTGGAGCCAACAGTCCACCGTACTTCGGGGATTTCTCTGGACACCTCTGAACAAAGGAGACCTGCCTATCCATGCAGGACCACCTGTAATTTCCACCTGCTTGGTCTCTGACCCCACGTCCAGTCCTCTGCTAGAGTCCCGGGCCCCTCCCAGAGACCCGCCTATCTCTGTGGGACCACTCTGAGTTTCTGCAAGCATCTTCTACTGGATCTTCATCCCTGACCCCATCCCTGGGTCCCTGTCTGCAGAGAGACCTCCTAGAGAGCTTGGACCACCCAGGGCTACAGATATGCAACCTCTGACCCACATAAGCCCACCAGGAAAGTACCATAGAAAGAGGGGAAGACCGCACCAACACCTACTGGAAGAAGCTATGGGAAGACGGCAATACAAGAAAACGCCTAACAACTGAAAGACAAGCATGACACCACCAGAATCTAAGGAATCTACACCAAATAGAACGGAACACAATAACAAAGCAGAGGAAGCAGAAGGGAATGACTTAAAAATTACCATCATAAAAATGATAGAGGTCCTCAAAGAAGATGTGAGAAAATCCCTTAAAGAAATGGAGGAAAAAACTAACAAAAAAGCAGAAGAAATAAGCAAATTCCTTAAGGAAAGTAAAGAACGTACAGAAAGCCAAGAAAAAACAATTAAGCAGGTGAAGGAAACAGTTCAAGACTTGAAAACTGAAATAGAGAAAATAAAGTTAACACAAACAGAAGGAATGCTGGAAATAGAAAAACTGGGCAAAAAATCAGGAACTACAGACGCAAGCATAACCAACAGAATTCAAAAGATGGAAGAGAGAATCTCAGGTGCGGAAGATAAACTAGAGGAAATAGATTCATCGACCAAAGAAAATCATAAATCCAACAAATCCTTAACACAAAACATCCAGGAAATGTGGGACACCGTGAAAAGGCCAAACCTAAGAATAATAGGCATAACAAAAGGACTTTGCGAACACATCCCCCATGGAGGGATAACTGCCTTAATCTAGCGACAGGAGAGAAGCCCTAGTCCCTACTTCACATGATCTGTCAGACCTACATGACCCCAACTGGATGGCATTCCCCTACATATGGAATTGGGGTGGGGGGGATGGGAGGGGAGGGTGGTTAGAGTGCATTTGAGAGGGCAGAGAGGGTAAAAGGGAGGGAAGGAGGGAGGGAAGGAAGGAGGGAGAGAGGAAGGAAGGGAGAGAGGGAGGGAGAGGGAACTGGGATCGACATGTAAAATAATAAATTAAATTAAAAAAAATGCTTTGACTCCAAAATTTAAGTTCAATGACAAGTTACTGGGGAAAATGATTATCGCGATTAAATAAGGATCAGGATAAACAAATAGGCCGAATAGATGTTTATTCAGGGAGAAATAACTTACAACCTAGACAGATGAACACCAGGAAATTTAACCCGATCCTCTCCTGTCCTAGTCACGCCAGTAAGAGAGATTTTTTTGGCTCTCCCTCTGACTTTCTTCCCCAGGTCACTTTCACCCATGGCTCCACCCCTCAATGGGCGTGGTCAGTGCCACAAAGGACTTCTATTTTTGTTTCCACAGAAAATGAAAGATGTGGATTCCTTCAAGACTAATGTGGTTTGATCAAGCCAGACCACCTCAAAACAGCTGGACAAAGCAGCCTTACAGACTACAGCCAGGATTTCTGCATCTTCTTAGAATCCCCCATGACAGCGCCCCTTACCAGCATGAAGTAGTTTTGAAAGAACAATGCCAAAATTCCCAAATATTGTCTATAAATGTTTGTTTTCATTTAATTGGACTTGGTTATTAATAAATAAATAAATAAATAAATAAATAAATAAATAAATAAAAACAACGGGAAAGTCACCCATGAAGATTGCCCTGCATCTCTGCCTATGCCACAGCAGGTATTAAGAAACAAGAATATTCTTGCCATAGGTATACTCTTCTCTATCTTTGCACTACAAGTTATTTTTCTTCTGCTGAACCAGGTAGGTGTGACAAGAGCAGTGAAGGAAAGTAAAAACTGCAAACTGGGCATGGTACATGCCCAACACTTAAGAGGCAGAAGCAAGAGGATCTCTGTGAGTTCAAGGCCAGCCTGGTCTAGATAATGAGCTTTAAGACAGCCAGAGCTGCATAGTGAGACCCTGTTTAAAAAACAAAACAGACAAATACCCCACAGTGCCAGCATGCTTTCAACCAGGCTCAAGTCTGTGTTTTAAGCTTTATCAAATAATCTACAGCCTTACCAAAGTGATGGGTGAAAAAAGGACACACAGTGAGTTAGTTACTGAATTACTGGTCTCTCCTGATGTAATGAAGTCCCAAATCCATTTTACTTAACAAAATATCCATAGCAATCAAAATCAATTTAGTCCTATGTTAAAGTATGAAATGTGAGTAAGATTGCTAGATGGAGGCAATGGTGTCGCTAGCTAATGTGCAAGTGAGACAGAAGTGACTTACCAATGTGTCATTTAAAAACTCACTTAGGGCTGGCAATGTGGCTCAGGGGTGGGGTAAAGAGCACTTGAAGCTCTTGCAGAGAAACCAGATTTGATTTGCGGCACCCACAAGGTGGCTCACAAACTTTTGTAACTCCAATTGCTAGATATCTGATGCCCTATTCTAACCTCCCCATTCTGATCTCTGCAGGCACCAAACATGCCCATGGTATACTATACATACATGCAGGCAGTCAAACACGCACTCATAAAACAACATGAACAGATTGAATTTTATTAAAAAGTTAAACTTATTTAGAAAACATACAGCTTTATAGTAAGAGGCAGTGTTTTGTCAATTGGTAAGGTTCAGATCCCAGCTTGCCATCTCTTGCTGCATGAACAGGAGCTACTTAATGACTCTGTAGCTATTTTTACCATTGGGACAATAATGCTCTACTGCAAAGGATTGTGGGAAGACCAGATTATCTTTTCAAGTAAATTTATCCATTCGCAGCACTTAGATTAAATCTTAGCACATACACGTTAGTGTCACTGAGCTATTTGCTCTCATTGTTTCTATTTCATAACAAAGAAAACCAGCCAATATTTAAGGTATTACTACGGTGTCAGATTTGGTGACATTTTAGCAATTCACCATAGGTCTAACTGCAGTCCCCTCTTTGAATGTAAATTCAGTCACTCTTTTTAACACCTGGAGCACTCAAAAGTCCTGTTTTTCCATGAATCACTTTATGCTCTGTGTTTTCCCCCATTTCTTCTGTATTTACATATCAAAGATGCCTCAAGCTTTTCAAGAGAAGGAAGCTTGGCTTTTGGCTCAATGATCTTTTTAACACCTAGCTGGATATATCTTTGGATGAATGAATGAGCATGATCAAAGCCAATTAGCATGTGTGGAGACAAGTCGGAGGTATCATGGTGTTATAACTAGTTGATAAGGCTGTGAGCTTATGGAGAACAATTAAAATTGCTTAGCAGAGTCAGACACTTGCCTTAAATTTCAAACACAAGAACCTCCTTGATGAATAGACTCCAGTTCATCATCATCGGGCCTCAGCACGACCGGACTGCTTAAGTTCCCCTCAGTATGTTTGTTCTTACCATTTCCTTAGACTCCTCAAAATCACCCCCTTGATCAAAACAAATGATCTCATACCCTGAAAAGGCTTCCCTGAAGCCCAGTTAGATACTTCTGTGAGCCATCTTCAACATAACATCCTCCCACTCTGAAAACTCTTGTGACTCAAAGCAAGATAACATTCGGGGGGAAGGATTGGGGGGCATGGGAGGAAGGGAGAGGGAACTGCAATTTATATGTAAAATAAGAAAAAAAGAATAAATATATAAAAAAAGAATAATACTCAACATATTCAACTTTATATGGAAAAACAAATGATCCAGGATAGCAAAAAAGAAAAGAAAAGGAAGGAAGGAAGGAAGGAAGGAAGGAAGGAAGGAAGGAAGGAAGGAAGGAAGGAAGAAAAGATAACATTCACGGATCTGTCTGTTCTATAGGCTGGGCTCAGCTAGACAGTTCTTATACACAGAGTCCTATTGGCTGTGATCAGATCTCAGTGGTGGTAGTCACAAGGACATTTCAGATGGCTTGTCACCACATGACAAGATGTAGTTAGCAGAAGCTGACTCTGCCTATGTGGTGGGAACACCTCTGTGCCTCTTTATGTATGTGGTTTGGGATGCTCACATTGTGACACTTGGACGTGAGAGGTATTCTGTAAGAACAAGCATTTCTAGAGGTAGAAAGGAGATGTTGCCAGTCACCCCACCCCCATAAGAGCAGGAACTGCAAACTGCTGTTAACCACTGAACTATCTCATTGGCCCTTTGTTTTTAAACTGTATTAATCTGTAATCTCTGAATACTTGAACTCTCACTATGAATTTTTGCATCACTGTGCAATGAATAGCTAGCAATGTGATGAATATGACTACTAAATACATGGAGATTTAATTCAAATAATATAAGCCTCTGGGCATGAAGGTGCATTCCTTTAATACCAGTATTTGGGAAGAAGAGGCAGGCAGATCTCTGTAAATTCAAACCAGCGCTTCATAATGAAAGCCTGTCTCAGCAACAAATGATAATAATACAAACATTTTAGAAAGGAGATTATGGATTCAAATTTTTTGAAAGATGATTATAAACCAAAATACTTTTCTTTAAAAAGGTGGTGATAGGGAACAAATCCAAGGCCTTCTGTACCCTTGACGCTTCTATACTCTAATGACCAGTTACAACATTTTATCTGAACACCATGCCTCCCTGGCACCTAGGACTTTCAAGGTTGCTCGCCCAGACTTCGGATAGCCAGCTTTGTGATCTCCTTTCTTCTTAAACAGGATTTTACTGTATAACTCAGATTAACTTTAAATTTTCAATCCTCACCAGGCATTGGTGGTACTCGCCTTTAATCCTAGCACTCAGGAGGCAGAGGCAGGAACTCTGTGAGTTCCAGGGCAGTCTGGTGTACAGAGCGAATTCAAGGACAGGCTCCAAAACAATACAGAGAAACCCTGTCTTGAGAAAAAAAAAATCAATCCTCCTGTCTCAGCTTTCCAACTATTAGGATTACAGGTTCAGAGCACATAGCATCTTTAAAGGAAAGACACACACAAGAGCAATCAGAGGTTGTCCATGCCCCATGAATAAATACACAATGGATATGGAATACAAATAAATACCTTACCACCTTTACTCTCAGGGAGGATAATTCTAATGTTTGTGTTTAACATTGTTCGCCACCATTTCTCTATGCAATTAAGCTCTCCCACTATGGAAGGAGGCTTCAGAATTTCCCAATTACTTTCTTCTTTACCTGAATAAGTTCTTCAATTCTAGGTCAAATTTTATGTGTGTGTGAACTAAAAATAATAACCTGCCCTCAAGGTCAGCTCTTGTGGGACCCAAACTAAAATATTGAATGAGTACACTAAAGCAAAATAGCTTGCCCATGACTAATATGTCAATAAGATATACATTTAGTCTAGTCCAATATTTAATTTGTGATAGGTAAACAACAAAAATATGTGTAATCCATTCAGTGCTTGGTTGTTACCTGCCACTGTCAAGACATATGAATAACAGAGTAGCTTCTACTCTAGTCATTGAATGCTTACAAGGTGACAAGCTAGAATGATTAGCAAAGAATTAAATACTCGTAAAGCTGGGAAACCAAAGGTTTTGATTTTTTAAATTAATCTATTAGAAAATAAAGTAATAAGAAACATTCACCTGGAGACTCTAAACTTTCCATCACTGCCCTTACTAAGAAAGTCTCAAGGACATCAGAACAGGACTTGGGAGCAGAGGGTAAGGGGGTATCCTGATTAAGGTTTCTGCTGCTATGATGAGACACTATGACCAAAAGAGCTTAGGGAGCAAAGTGTTTATTTGGCTTACACTTCCACATCACTGTTCAATATCAAAGGAAGTCAGGACAGGAACTCAAACAGGGCTAGAACCTGGAGGCAGAAGCTGAGGCAAAGGCCATGGAGGAGCACTGCTTACTGGCTTGCTCCTCATGGCTTGCTCACCCTGCTTTCTTACAGAAACTGGAGCCAGAAGCCCAGATATGGCCCCACTCACAATGAGCTGCACCCTCTCCCATCAATCCCCAATTTTAAAAATGCCCTATAGGCTTGCCTACAACCTGATGTTATGGAGTTATCTTCTCAATTGAGGTGCTCTCCTCTTAAATAACCAAACCTGTGTCAAGTTGACATTACCCTGGCCAGCAGAAGGGCAATATGTCCTAAGGAAGCAGTTTATTGAGATGCTCAAACTGAAATGGACAGTGCTTGGGTGACATAAGGCAGCCATGTAGCTCTTCAGGGCCGGAAGGACTTTAGGAATAAGCACTGAGAATGGAGCAATGAATGTGGCACAAGTGATCACAATCTTTACTCATTCATGAGTACCATCTTCTTCTCCCTTAGAGAAAGCCTCCCTGCTCTTTTATGAAACACAAAAGGGAAATGAAGACGAGGGCCAGGATGGGGACTTACACAAATCACACTCCCTTGGCTGTCTCTCTACCAAATGCAATTGTAGCTAGACCACTTGGCCTCTGAGAACTCTCTCCTTCATCTACAGCTTTGGTTCCTGCACACTGCTCTGATAGGAGATGTCATTCTGTATATATGTTTCTCATACTGGTTAATGAATAAAGCACTGTTGGCCAATAGGAAAGGAAGATAGGAGGGACTAGGAGACAAGGAGGAAAGAGGAAGGAGTAAGGAGGAGTCAAGATGGAGAGTCTGGAGAGAGCTGGATGCCAGCCGGCTCTCTGAGGGTAAGAGGAGACCACGTGGAAATACATAGATTAACAGTAATGGGTTAATAATTAAGACAGCTAGCCAATAAGAAACTAGTACCTGGTCAACAGCATTATATCTAATACAGAGTCTGTGTGTGTTAATTGGGGCTGGCGCAGCGGCGGACAAGACCTGAGACGGGAGGAACAACCTTACTCCTTACAATGCTCTACACACAAGGATGAGAAGAAAGGACAACAGCGCAAAGTCCTTACCTACTGGGGCCTGCACAGTGCCATATCCCCAGTGATTTGGACAGTGAAAGACCTCCATTGAGCTTTCATGCACAGGCCTGTTGAAGGCTAACAACATCTTACATTTGTATACCACTGCCACTCAGGCCCTTGTTCTATTAAAACAATCAGGTTACCCAGAGGTCCCAGCAACATGGTGTGGGGGTCTCCTTGACTTTTATTCTATCCAGTATCACCTTGGCTATGTTACTTAGTG
The DNA here is from genome assembly GCF_943737965.1 of Phodopus roborovskii. Classification (NCBI taxonomy): domain Eukaryota; kingdom Metazoa; phylum Chordata; class Mammalia; order Rodentia; family Cricetidae; genus Phodopus; species Phodopus roborovskii. The sequence continues at coordinate 9,214,100 of NW_026126549.1, read as the reverse complement.
ATTGTAAGCTTGGAGTTCTTCTTTACACATTTTATATTTAAGTGAGATCACAGTTAGCCTGATGCCAGGCACCAAGAAAGTATTTGATAATTGGTAACATTTCTTTTCCAGAAATGCTCAGATAGAGGCCTAGTTGTGCATTTATTAGATAATTGTGGTTTCAGTCTTAAATTCCTACCTGAGTTAACTAATGTTGTCTTACCACTACAGTGAGGGGCTTTTCAGAAGATACTGATGACTAAAGGCCAGCTTCATATCAACTGAAATTAAATGTCTTCAAGTGAAAAGAAGTTTTCCAAGGTTCTCCTAGTAATCAGATGAATGGGGGAGGTTTGATAACAACTTGGTTTAAGTAAACTTATTCAACTGAAATAACCTGGAATTTACAGACAAGGACCATCATTGTATCCATAGGTACCTGCTGGATACACTGAAGACTGTACCCTACAAGAAAGAAAATGTATTTGATTTCAGGGAGAATCTTGAAGGGGAAAGAGCTCTGAAGGGTCACAATTTTTTTCCCAAATATTTGAAGAGACTAAAACACCTATTGTTTCCTAAGCATTGATTAACCATGTGCTTTGTAGTTTTCTGTGATACAGAAGTTACAGGTATCCAGGTTTCATTTCAAAATAAGAAGCAACTTCTGGGAATTTCTCCTTCAAGAAAAACTCTCAAGAACATGTTTGTAATCACCAGAAACAGACACATAAGTTGGGATGACTGTTATTTGGAGGAGCTCAAATAGATGACCCAAAATGCTTTTTAAATCAAAGTCATTATGAGTTGGATTAAACTCTTCTAATAATGTCTCCTCACTTTATTTCTTGTGTGTATGAGAGTTTCCTTTTATGTATGTACATGCCTGATGTCTGCAGAGGCCAGAACCAGTTATCAGATCCCCTAGAAGTGGAATTATGGCAGTTGAGAGATGCCTTGTGGTGTAGTGACCAAACCCAGGTCCTCTCAAGAACATCAAGTGCTCTTAACTATCTCTACAGCCCCCAATTTATTCTAACCACCCACCTCCTATGTGTGATAGCCAAATGAAGGCTTTCAAAAGCAGTATGTATTTTCAGATAATTAAGTACGTAAAATGCTTGAGCCTCATTGTATGGAGCTTAGCACTCTGGACATAGAGAGAAGAGAAGAAAGGAAAAGCTCTTTTGTTTTTGTTTTTGCTTTTCTCTTAACATTACCTTTATGTGCATGTTTTCAGTTTTTTTTTTTTAATGAAAAGTAATCCTTTTAAAAAGTAAAAATTAACCTTCTCATTCTGCCTAGATGCTGGAGACAAGTTATAAAAATCCTATGCAACCTTAGTCTTTGTGAGCCATTTCCCATGTCACACAGGCATCTGATAGCATCTTTCTATTGAGGAGCTCATACAAAGCAAACAAATGCAGGGTCAGAACCCTGAGTCCACAGGAAGCTGCTTTAAAAAAAGGTTTAAGAAAAAAAAAAACTTACAAAACTGTCAGATGTCAATCAATTGTCAGAAAACCCCTTTCAGCAGTCTATCCCTTCAGGCGATGAAATGGGTTATGTGCTTTTATTTGTTTATCCATTCATTCATGAGTTCACTCATTCATTCATAATTGGTACTTACAATTATCTCTCCAGAGTACCTGGATGCCAGAATGGGATTTTTAAAAAATAACAACCTTTTGAAAGGGGACCTTTTCACTGAAGAGTATTTGATACATTTCCCTGCAAGAAAAAGCACTGTCTCTTGTCATATGCCTATCAGGGTTCATTACTCTTTAACAATCACAAAAGGAAAAGTTTTTTAAAGCAAAAGAAAAGGAAGAACAGAATAAACAAGGATCAACTTTAGGGACTGAGGTTAAAAGGCAAAGCCATAATCTACAAGTTCAAGAAACAGTGTTTAGAAACATCAAAAGTGAAGTGTTCTGAGCTTTGCTTTCCCATAAACATTGGGCTTCAACTTGGAGAGAAAGATAAAGCTGAAATGCATTTCCCTCTTTGTTCTGAACAGCTAGCTTTCCTTATTCGTGTGGATTAATTTTGATGAATGGATTATTTTTTTTCCCTCTGAGTTGTACCTTGTTTCTTTTTTTTGCTTGTCAGTCAGAGTTCAGAGATACGGAGTCTGATTTCCTGGGCCCTGGAATGAATTGTATTGGATTATATGAATAGTCAGGGGAAACACAAACCCACCCTTCCACTTTGTTCAGCCTCTGTTCTCCCATCCATCTCGGTCTGACACTCCAGCCTGTTTTCTGCCTTTGTAGCGGCAGCAGGTTCACAAGTAGCCCCAGTTTCTGTGATAACAACCTCTATAGAAGTCTCTAAGGGAAAGAAATGTCAGCAGATTTCTATTTTCAAGCAGAACAGATTTTAATGCCATTAGAAGAAAGACAATGACACAAACACAAGCTTGCCTGGGGAGAGTACCCAGTGAGCACAGAAAGTGGCACCAGGGTGGAAACCAGAAGTAAGCAATGTCCCAAAGACCCACACACAGAACAAAAGTCACCCAATTCCAGTAGGACTGCACAGAAAATAGCAAGGGACTCTTTAGTCAAATAATATTTAACTATACTACCTTGATAAATAGCATCTAAAAGTAATGCCCATTTTGTCCCAGATGGCTGGCAATGATTGACATCACCTCTAATTCTAAGATAAAGCACTGTCAAGTCATGAGAGAGATGAAAATTTAACAAAGACTAAAAACACTTCTTAAGACTAGAAGAATGGGGCTGGAGAGATAGCTCAGCAGTTAAGAGCACTCTGCAATTCCAGTGGACCCAAGTTCGATTTCCAGCACACACATGGTGGCTCCCAGAAGTCTGTAACTCCAATCTCAGGGGATGTAATACCTTCTTCTAGTCTCTACAGGCACCAGACACTCATGCACATACTGCACAGACACATATGCAGGCAAAATATCCATGTGCATAAAAATAAAAACAAATAGATCTTTATAAAGAGGAGAGAGAGAGAATAACAGAAGACAAGCAAGTGCCTATGCATGCTTACAGTGCTGTCTGTGATGCCAATGGGACCACTCCTCTCTTTGAGAGGCAATCCTCAAATTGCCTAGTAAGAGCACTATGTGACTGAGCTTAAGCCAGAGCCTCAGCCTCCAGCATCTTTTGAGAAACCATCTGGCCAGAAAACCTTAGGACCAGATCAACTGAGAAGTTGGTGACATTAGTGGCATGCCTTTTAGTTCCACATCATGTAGCCACAATGCTAATCATGGAAGAACAAGAGATTCAGAGCAGCCAATACTGGCTACTGGATGGCTTTCCAAAGATGTAAGTAGAGGCTGAAGCCCCATCCATTGTGTTTGGAGATTCTATGTAAAACTGTGAAGGATTAGAGCAGGAGAGGTGGCTCAGCAGTTAAGAGAACTGGCAGTTTTCTTGCAGAAGATCCGTGTCTGGTTCCCAGCACCCACATGATGGCTTACAGCCATCCACATAACTCCAATTAATGGTTATCCAATTCCCTCTTCCAGCTTCCACAGTCAATGCTCCAACATGGCTTAATTACATTCATGAAAGCACCCATACACATAAAAACAAATCAATCTTTAAAATAAAAAACAATGAAGATCATGTCAGCCTCTTCTGGACTCACTCTCTTAGCAAAGCCATCACTAATCTAGATGTTTTCCCATCTCAAGGCCATTGATTTGACATCATTGCTCAGCCACCCCTTCCAACAGGAAGATGGCAAACTCAAATGGTTGTCGCCAAGATAAGATGGTATGAAGATGCCATAAAGCCAGTTATCAAACTTTCCTGACTTTGTGTTTCTTTACACACCTTTTCTAAAGAATCCCATACCTATTTCACCCTGGAATGAGTTGTCTGGTCAATGGAAGAACCTGAATGAAGTAGTCATTCATTCGACTATGTATACAGAGCACTGATGGTGTGTGCCAGCTAGAAAGTAGCAGACATAGCTTTCAGTGCCTGTACTAGTTTGAATATGAGATGAAAGGAACACTAGTAGGCAGAAAGAGTTCATGAAGAACCCCTCTTCCACCTTAAAAAAGGTATGTCTACCTGGGTGTCCTATGCTTCACTAGAAAGCAAGTACAGGCCTGATGTTGACCCCTGCCTAACCTGTGCTCTAAGTGGGAGGGGGGGGGGTTGACAGCATTGTTGTTTCTGTTGTGGCCTTTTTGAGGGTACTAGTGTGAGCATGGGTTCTCCTCATTCTCCAATGGCTTTGAGCCACAGGACTAATTCACAGGAGAGTGCTAAGGACTCTAATCCTAACCCTGTCCCAGTCCTCTCCATAAAAATTGAATGGAAGCTGGTTACAGTCTTTGTTGCTTCCCCCAAGTGATGGTGTCTGCCATCTATTTTTCTGGGAGGAAAACAGATGGTCTTGTCTGTACTCTGCCTCACTTCCTCCCAGACATTCTGTATTCTACTGACCGCATTTTCTCACATCTATTTGCCTTCTTCAGAGGTTGTTAATTAATATTGGTAGTTACTCTGTTTATCTTTCTAAATTCTTTCTATGAATCGAGAGCTGGGGACTGAACTGAATCTCCCCATGTGCCAGGAGCTAAGCCAGGTAAAGGGTTTATTTCAAACAGCTACTCTAACCCCAGATGGCCTACTCTGGTGCTTTGAGGTGGGAAGTGGGGGAATAGAGAGAGAATAAACCTCAGAAGTCTTTGGGATGCCTCAAAAAAATATGGGAATCCTTATCATTCGCTTATGTAGAAAAGTAGTGATAAAGGCATGTTGAATTACTTGACTAATGGAAAAAGTGATGGTCCACGCCTTTACTCGCAGCACTTGGGAGGCAGAGGCAAGGGAGGCCAACCTGGTTTAGAGTGAGTTCCAGGACAGTCAGGGCTACACAGAAAAACCCAGTGTGGAAAAACAAAACAAAAAAATGAACTTTGACCATTGTGCTAAATATTGATGTTGGCAGTGTTATACTTTGAGTGATTCAAACAGGTGACAAATAGTAGGTAAAGGGAGCAGAATCAGTTGGCTTAATGAAATATTACATAAAATGTACCTGTAGTGAGCCCGACAGCCTTCTTAGTATGGGAAAGCAAAATATTGGTGTTTTGTCTTTTTTTTTTTTTTTTTTTTTTTTTTTATTCTGAAGATTTAGTTCATGGGGTGGTCATGAAGTCCACACATAATGATATGAATAGTGTGACACTTCATTATGCATGTATTGTACATTCACACACAATATATTAAAAGTACACGATCTACTAATACAAAACCTTTAAATTCTGACTCATTACTGACAACTGATTATCCCCTTCCTAGGAGACCACAAGCACCTCTCCCAAGGAAAGGAAACCAGAGAAACTTAGTTTTTGGTCTCCTTCTGCCTTTGTCCTGGTTCAGTAACCCAGTTCTGCTGCTCCCTGAGGTATTTCAAGGAATACATCCCTATAGGAATGCCTAGAACCTTCACTATAATTTTAATTTCCCTGGCTCAGGAAGGAAGGGGCTATGTCCCCTTCTACCTTGAAAAGTCTAATTCTGTAGGAAACATGTACTTTAAGCCTCGAGGCTGCACCCATCTGAGACTCAATTTTCATATGCTCTGCTGGATCAGACTGAGAACTGAGCTGAGTACTGGACACAAAGTTTTCTGTGATCTACTTTGGCAAATAGCAGATCGGCAGAAATATCCTTTTATACCAACAAAATAAGAAAGCAAAGTTCTTATGCAAACAAACCTCCGAACAAAGAGACATAACCTCGGAATATGAAGGAAATTATAATAGACCAGTCCAAGAGGCAGCTCACAAGTCTCAAATAAGTGTGATTGCCCTCCCTGTCACTTCAGTACTAAGGGAGGGCTGGAGTTTGCCAGGCCCGCACCTGTGGGACTTGACACGAGCCCATGATTGTGGCTCCTTCAGCTCTACTAATTTATAGCATTGTCTGTATTCTCTGCTCCGCAATTTAGCACGAATCCATTCCTATGTTGTATATCAAAAGAACACCAATTGACACAAAGCACACTGCATTACTTCTAGAATACAACCAGAAGAAGAGAAAATGAGAGAAATGAAGTATTATATTTAAAGAGATGGATAAAGGACAGTGTTAAAAAGAACGGAGACAATATGAAAGGTGGGCTTTGAGGCCAAGGTGGGTGAAAAATATAAAATTTCTAGAGCTTGCAAATTAAAAGCATTATCATAAAATTAGCAATATTCAAAAGAAAAGACCCAAATGTGTGCATTTACTGAGTAATAAATAAGTCTTATATAAACATATATTTATAGATTTTTGAAACGTGAACTATCTTAGAATTAAGCAATACTCTACTGAATTAAAGAAAAAACAAGTATTTTCCAATTGTCTTATTGGAGTATAGTTTCTATAAGTGTATCCATTTTAAGTATGCAGTTCAGTGATCTCATGTATATTCTGCACAGCCACCATTTCAGTCATGATTTAGAACACTGTCATCAACCACAGATGTTTCTCACTCATTTTCTTCCACTACAGACAAAAGCTAAGGGCTCAGCAATCCTGGACAAACATTCCACCACGGAGCCTCACTCAGTCCTCTCTGTTTCCATTTCATCTTGTTTTGCTTGTGTCATTATAGTTTAGTCTTTCCTGTTCTAGACTTTCAAATAAATGGAGCTATAATACATGTCCTGGCTTGGGTTTCTTTTACAAAAACTTCCTAATGTGCATCCATGTTTGGCATGCATTCACAGTTTGTTCCTTTTTGTTATTAGGTGGAAGGACATTGTATAAAAACTACAATTTGTTCTGTCACTCATATGCTGAGTGACATGTGGCTTGTTCTTCACTTTGAGCAGTACTGAATAAAAGTACTAAGAACAAGTACACTTTATGTGTACAATTACATGTTAGGGATTTTTTTATATGGGGGTTAAAACTAAGAAACTATCCTAGTTTCCCAAAGCCATTGTAGCATTTCACATATTACCAGTACATTGAAGTCTATTTAAATCCTTAGTAGCATATTGTACAGAAAGTCTGTTCAACTGCTAATAGATATATAATAGTAACTTATGTTTATAAGTTGACTCCTTTGTTAACTAATGATCTGTAGTATGTTTCTATGTATTTTTTAAGGTGTGTTTGCTCAGTTCCTTTACTCACTTCTATGAGTTATCTACATCTTACCATTAGATTGCAGAGAGTGTCCTAGCTAGTTTATCATCCATTTGCCACAAGTTATCTGAGTAGAGGGAACCACAACTGAGAAAAAGCTTCTACAAGACTGGCCTGTAGACAAGACTGTGGACACTTTCTTAATAATTAGTGTGGGAGAGCCCAACCCATTGGGGGTGGAGTCATCCCCTGGTAGATAGTCCTGGGTGGTAGAAGAAAGCAAGTTGGGCGAGCCATGGAGATCAGGCCTGTAAGCAGCATTCCTTCATGGCCTGAGTTTCCACACTGAATTTCTAGAAGAAGGACTACAAGCTATAAGATGAAATATACCCTTTTCTTCCCAAATTGCTTTTGGTCATGGTATTTTATGAGGGCAATAGAAACTCTAACTGAGGAAATACACTTTCAGTATTTGATAAAGAAATCATGTAATAGATATTAAATTGGAAGAATGCCACCTCCCCATTCACGGCTTCTTATAAAGTCAATAGGAATTCTTAAGTGGCCAGTTATACAACTTAATAATGAGGACACAAACAACTGAATAAGTAATAAAAGATACCAGTGCATTACAAAGATGATAAACAGATTGGCTATAAGAACATGAAATAATTCTTCTCTCAGCCCTCCACCATTCCTCTGAGACTCACCACTAACCCCAGTCCCACTACCTACCAGGAACCACAGTCACCATGTGTGACTCATACACAGTATCTCCATCATTCTACCATGCCTCCCTCTCAGTACCTTCTGTCAGCCCATCCCCATTTCTTTGAAACTTCCAATTAAGGAAATTCAAATTAAAACGACTTTGAGATTCCATTTCACCTCAGTCAAAATGGCCAAGATCAATGAGACAAACCACAGAAAATGCTGGTGTGGATGTGAGGACTGGATCACCTCTCCTCACTCACTGTTGGTGGTATGGCAAACAGGTACAGCTGCTCTGGAGATTCCCCAGGAAGAATTCTCAAAACACTAAAAATAAATCAACCGTATGGCCCAGATATACCACTCCTTGGCATATGGTCAAAGGACTCAACATTCTTCTCCACAAATAGGTGCTCAGCCATGTGCATTGCTATCCTACTCACAACAACTTGGAGATGGGAAAAGTCTAAATATACTTCAACTGGCAGGCAAATAATTAAAATATGACACAATAGAATTCTTCTCAGCCATAAAGAAAACTGAAATGGTGAAGTTTTCAGGTAAATGGATGAACCTAGAATGCACTATACTGAGTGAAGTAACCCAGACCCAGAAAGAAAAATGCCACGTGTTCTCTCCAAATATTTAGATGTGAGTATATGACCTGTAACTGAAGAAACCAGGGAAGTAAAAGGAACCATAGTGTGGAACTGTGGTAGAGAGGGATAATAACACACAGGTGTTATGAAGGGCGGAACAGAAAGGTGGAGCTTTAACTGGAGAAGAAGGGGGGAGGACATCACAAAAGAAGAGCAAAGAAGAGGGAGAAAGGGACAACTGAATCAAAAGAGTAAGCAAGTCATTATTTTATATTTACTGAAAATCACATATAAATGTGTGTGTGTGTTAAAGAAGCAATAATGTTCTCCACAAGATCCATGAACTAACAAAATCCCTGATACCATGCAGGAGAAAGCCCCTCTCAAGTTATTGATCAGGGGAGTCCAAGAGAAGCCCCTCAAACAATGCAGCCATTGTGATTGTCCTAGGTTGGCTTCCAGAATTCAAAGGTAAGGTCCTATTGCTGAACACACAATGCATCTCAACACAAGACTTGGGGTAGTTGGCTGGGTCTGATCTGGAAGTCTCAACCCTGAGCAATCACTCTCATAGTATCAGAAGGTACTATGCATGTTGCCGAGGGACGAGGGGCATTTGGTAGTCCTACCAAGTTGGAAAGCCCATTAACCACAATAGTCAACAGTTCTGAATAGTGAAAAAATGTAGTTTTGGAATTAACTAACCATGGTCTAATAGGATTTAGAAAGGCTCATGCAACAGGTGGAAAATCATGCCAAGTACTTCAACTACACATGCCTAGAGAATTCATAGCCCTCTTCTTAAACTAGTTTAAGAATTTTCTAATTGCATTATAAATACTTAGCTTTATACCACATGTGATGTGGGGTGCCCTTCTGTATGCTGCAAATATGTGTTGCATTTGTTTGTTGAAAGGTGCTTTGGCCTATGGTAGAGCAGAATATAGCTAGGTAGGAAATCCAAACAGATACAGGGAGAGAAAAGATGGGGTCAAGAGAGATGTCATCTAGCTGCACAAGGAACAATATGTCAGAGCACCACCAATAAGCCAAGGGCCCCAGGTGGCAATACACAGATTAATAGAAATGAGTTAATTTAAATGTAAGAGCTAGACAGTAATAAGCCTGGGCCATTGGACAAACAATTATAATTAATATTAAGCCTCTGAACGATTATTTTATAAGAGGCTCCGGGGACTGGCAGATAGGACAGAAAAGTTCCAGCTCCACACTTGTAAGTATACATTTCACCCCTAACCAAAGAAGCTTCTCATTGCAGCAGAAGGAGACCACAAAAGAAAGCCACAGATAGTCAAAATGCACAGAATGACTAACGTTGGACACCTAGCCCTATTGGTTACATTTGCAACACAACTCCTGCACCTAAGGCTCAGGAAACATCACAGAAGAAGGGGCAGAAAGATTCCAAGAGCCAGAAGACCTGGAATTCTGCTGTGAAACTGTGTCTTCTGGCTGAAGAAGGTCTACCCATGGAAGTGCAACAACATGGCTGCCTAAACAAGACCTGAACAATTCCAACAACAGTTGACATCCAACATAGATGGAGAAAACTCAGCAAGCCTCATCCTTTGATGGGGAAAGCTGAAGACAATTGACAACTGCCGAGAGTGGGAGAATTCATCTTCCCAAGGATGAGGATGAGGCCCCCAACTGGTTATCCAATAACAAGTGGCCAGCCCTATATAATTATACCTGCAAGCAACACTGAACATATTCCATTGTGTGTGTGTGTGTGTGTGTGTGTGTGTGTGTGTGTGTGTGTGTGTGTGTGTGTGTGTGTAAAACAGAAGTGGAGCTTTGAAGAGATGTTGGATTTCTGGGAACATTAGTTACAGGAAGTTGTGAATTGGGACCTGAACTTCCATCCTCTGTAGGAGCAGTAAGCACTCTAAACTACTGAGCCATGTCTGCAATCCTTAATTAAAAACTTCAAAAGCCAGAGGTACCTGGTAAAATACATCCCAAGTTGTCAACCCAGACACTTAAACCAAAAAAAAAAAAAAAAAAAAAAAAAAAAAAAAAAACTATCTGTTAAATTTGAGAGAGAAAACAGGTGTGGTGATATACACCTTTAATCCCAGTACTTTGGAGAAGAAAAGGCCAGCCTGATCTATATAGTGAATCCCAGGACAACCAGAGCTACATAATAAGACTTTGTCTAAAACAAAACAAATAAATAAAATAAAATTGAAGGAGAAATAAAATCTTTTCAGCATAAGAACAGATTAAAGAATTTATGGCCACTATAATCTATCTCTATGGAGAAAGGTGGTATGGATACTTCAGGCTGAAGAGAGTGATAAATGCAATCAGGAGTTGAAAGGAATAGATAACATCAGGATAAATGATAAAGAAAATCTTTAAAATAAACAAAATGGCAAAAGTCGAGACTCAACTCTCCATATAAATGGTCTCAATATTCCCAATATAAAGATGCAGCCTACCAGATTGGAGTAGAAAATGGAATCCCTCTTTTTATTGCCTCCAAGAATGTATCTCTCCATCGATGACAAACAATACATTGGAGTTATAGGATGGAAAATGGTATCCCAAATAAATGAGAGTGTAAGCTGATGTAGCCATTTTAGTTGCTGACAAAACTTGTCAGAAAAAAAAAGTAGGAAGGTCATGTCATACTCATTAAGAGAATCAGTCACTGAGAAGATATTACACTTCTATATATGTACACAGCAAACACAAGAGTACGCAGTTTCACAAAATGGACATTAAATGTAAAACCAGAGTAACTGCAATGCAATGATAGTAACTTTGACACCTCACTCTCACCAACAGACAAGCCATCCAGACAGTAGCCAAGCAGAGAATCACTGAAGTTAAATGCTATAAATCAAATGGACCTAACAGACTTCTACAGAACATTTCAGCCCAGGATACACATTCTTTCAGCAGCCCCTGGAACTATCACCAAAACTGACTATGTTAGACACAAAACAACTCTCAAAAAATACCAGAAAACTGAAATGATATGCTGTATTTTGGTCATTGATGTCTATAACCCCAGTTCCAGGGAATTCAAAGCCTTCTTCTAGACTCCACAGGCACCTACACACACGTATGTGCAAAACCCACACAGGGAAATATGTATACAACATAATTTTTTCAAGAAGAAAACCTACACGATGAAAGCTCATTTAAAAGGAGAAAGTGAGTGCCAGGTGACGCACACCTTTAATCACAGCACTGGGAAGACTGAGGTAGATAGATCCCTGAGTTTGAGGCCAGCCTTGTCTGCAGAACACGTTCCAGGACAGCCAAGGCAACACAGAGAAACCCTGCCTTGAGAAAGCAAATAATAATTATTGTATTTATATATCATATTACCATATAACATAGATTGCATACCATTTGTTGTTGTTGTTGTTATTATTAAAACAAAAGATGAAGCAAAGCCAATGAGATCACTCAGAGAGTATAGTCACTTGCTGCCAGACCTGAAAACCTTGGTTTAATCTCCAGGTCCCACATGATGGGAAAGAAGAATGGACTCCCACAAGTTGTCCGCTGGCTATCACATGTGTGCTGTGGCACACAAATGCCATTGTCTTTCACACACATGGATAATAAATAACAAAATGTGATAAGCAAAATAATGTTTTAAAATATGAAAGTATAAGCTATGAATTGGGAGAAACTATTAACATATTCTGGTATCTGATAAAATGTTGTGTCAAGAATACTTTAGAGATCTGAATTCAACAGAGATGAAGAAATGCATCGGGAAGCATGTGAAGCATTGCATAGGCATCTCAAAGCGAATGGTAAGCAAACTGTACTCCATCTGTACAATGGAATAAGATGCAGCGATGTTAAAGAAGATACTCACAACTCAGCTGTTTCCATGGACTGCAAAGTCACACTGGGTGAAAGATGCCAATATGCCAAGCCAAGAGCTAGATTGTACTGATTCATTTATACCATTTTCAAAATAAAATAGAAATAGTTACAGATAAGAAAATGGTGGTTACATGGGGTTAAGACTTGGGAATTGATCTGCATTCTGGAAAAATAACGTACCCTGGTTGTGGTGACAAGTCAATTAATCTACATATGCAGCAATATTTTTAAAAAATCATATAAGAATAAGACAAAAGGGCGCAAAGGGAGTGAGAATCAAGGCTGAGGATTTGTATTGCTAAATCAACCTCCCTCCCCCTATCCACACCCTCAGTCTAAGTCTAATAGCAGACCAGATTGTCAGGAAGAAAACCCCCAAAATAATTCCTACATCTGTTGCATAAATTGAAAAATACATGTTACTCTCCATAACACTCATTTCTGTAAACATGCATATGTTTTAATAACTTTTCACTGCTCAATCAAAGAATGTTTTGTAAGTCAAGGAGAGATTCTATCAATTTACCCAGGAAAAAAAATATAAATACTACGTGAAAATTCCATAGCCAAGATCTGTCAAAAGTTCCAAATTCAAATATTTTCTCCTAGAGACTTTATGAATATGTTCATTCTTTTGGGGGTTATTTTTAGGTTGAGAAAATGTGCTTACTCTTTTACAGTGTATATGCTTGATATTTTATTTGTAGAGTAAATTGCTTGATTTATCTTGGGAAGTAAATAACATCTGTTGAAATTTTAAGTTCTGTTGCTATGTGGAATTTTTGTTCATATTTTAAACTAGACTTTTGAGTATATTCCATGTTAATGTTAAACACATCACATAACTTTTTATGAATTTTAATGTTATGTGTATGGATGTTTGCCTGCATGTGTGTACCCCATGTGTATGCCTGAATCTCACCAGAAGAGAGGGTCAAATCTGGAACTGGAGTTACGAGTTAGCAGGCATTTGTGAGTTGCTATGTGGATGCTAGGAATTGAATCTGGATCCTCTGAGAGACCAATTAATGTTCTTAACACTAAGCCATCTCTCCTTTAAAATAGGAAAGATGTCCAGTCTAATTCAGATGACTGATGCTTAGAAATCATGAAACAAAATGGTTCTCAAACTGGTTCTTCAGATTGGTTAACGTTATTTTTAGTGTTCACACTGCAAACATGGTTACAGAACTTAAATGGAAAATATACAACTGTTTAAACACTTAGCAACCCTGCATATTAAAGACAACAAATTAGAATCAGTGCTGTTAGGAATGTAAACAACTGCAGTCCTGTTAGTTATAATTAGAGGAAAATAACTTATTTCAATGTTTTAAACCAAATTATGTTTAAAATCACCTTGTTCACACAGTTTTAAATGAAAACTAGCATGTGAGTAAAAATGTACCTTTTATAGTGTATTTTGTAGGCTTACTTGTCTGCCAGACACAGTATATTTCATCAGTTAGACAACTCTTAACTTAGGAAGAAGTAAACTTCTTTTTTCTACAAAGGACCACCAAGCAAATACTGTAGGCTCCACAGGTCACATGGAATCCATAGCTATTACTCAGCTCTGCCTCTGGGGTGCCAAGTCACCACAGACACAAGCAAAGCAATAAGTGTGGCTTTGTTCCAATAAAGTGTTATTTGCAAAAACAGTCTACAGGCCTCTCTAGATCAAATGATTATGCTTTTCCAACCCTTGCTCTAACTGTGGAGTGTGTGTTCACACACATGAGTGCACATGAGTACATATGTACCCCTGGCCACACATTGGTGTTATTGTAATATTCCCCAGACCAAACCTACTAAAAATGAGTTCAATTTCCTTGGAGAGCTCTGCTCAAATAGTGTTAAAGTGAGTATTTGCTTTGGTGGACATAGCACATGTCTTATCATGGTGATTACCCATAAATATGAGTGGATAGTGAAGAACTACCCTACTACACCGATAGCTGCAGCTCTGAATTAGAAAAGACCCTAAAGGGGCTGGAAAGATGGTTCACTGGTTAAGAGTTTTTCTGCCCTTCCAGAGGATCTAAATTGGATTCCCAGCAGCCACAATGGGCAGCTCACAACAGGCTGTAACTCCAGCTCCAGAGGATCTGATACCTCTGGCCTCCTCAGGCACCTACATATATGTGGCATCCACTCACATAGCTACACAACAACAAAATAAATAAATCTTGCAAAATAACCCATGTTAACTCAACAATTCCCAAGTCATCAAAAACTTGAACACATTTCCTCACTTCCCTCTTTATCAAAAACTGGGTCTCAAAATGTGGTTTGTGGGCCTTCTATTCCATTATTTTTACTCCTTCCCAAGAGTGGAAAAACACCTATTGCAGACCAATGGTGCATAGTTAGGCAGATTATAACTTAGCTCTGTGTTTATTAAAATGTTTATCACACTAAATGTTGCTTCGGATATACACTATTTTTAATGTGTATATACCTTCTTCCCTTTATGTGCATATATCATACAAAAAATTGCTTGCAGGGTTTATAGTAAATGAGCAGTTGAAATGTAGGAGTGATGGTGACTGGGCTAGCTTCAAGTCTGGTCAGCAGGGTTCCATTTCTTCTTTCTCTTCTGTTGTTTCCATCAGGAAATTGTTGATAATTGATTTTTACACTGGGTCCCCAAACTATACAGCTGGTTCGGAACACCTTGATGAGAACCCCACAGAAGCATAAAATGACCTCTGCCCCCAAAAAAGTGTTTAAGCAAGTTCAGATCATGCTACCCCAAGAAAAGATTAATTTCCTGAACTTCAAAGGCACCTTCTTCCAGCATCATCCCATCTAAAGGCAGAGGAATGAAGAAAACTGCCATAGAGAACATGTGGAAACATCTCTTTTTAGTTTTTGAAAAATATATCATCACATCTGCCATGATTTTCTTTCTCTTGAAATGTCAGCAACAATCATCTTGACTATGAAGACGGACTTACCTCTCTGTTCTACATGATAAGCCTAGTAAAGAGAATGGGGTACAGTAGCCACATGGCTGGTCAAAAGCCATCCTTTCCTGTGGCACAGTTCTGAAGTTCGAAGATATGGGTAGGGAGCATGTGGGAAGTGTCAGGCGGGCTACATTACCAAAGCAGAGCCCTTAGCACTGATAAGCTCAAGTCTCATCAAACTGAGGGGGGGGGGCAATCTTAAAATAAAATAAAACAGAATATAACCCAAAGCAAGTAAGGCTGCCACTCCTAAAATGTTTAGGGTTAGGGATGAACCTGTCAAAGGGGAAAACCAGGCAGAGTGGAGGTGAGCTAAAAATAACAGGAGCCACCAGCGCACTGAGAATAGCTTCCCCGCCCTCCTCCTACTCTGTTTTCTCCTGAAGCATCTGCCACTTCTGATACACTTTATAATGTAAACTCCAAAAGAGGCAGGCATCTGTTCACTGATAGGTCCCGACCTCCACACACAATGGTGGTGTGCCAATGACTGAGTCATGGGCAGGATTATCAACCGCAGCTCTCCAGCTCAGGACTGCTCTTGCTGAGGCTAGCTAGGAAGCTGTAAATCAAAGGCTGAGGGAGAAAAAAAAAAAGCTGCAGCAAAGAGCAATGACTTGTGATGATCATGTAATACCCTCCCCCAAGAATTTGCACTAGATTTGAAAACAAATGAAGACATGAATTTCCAGAACCCTGACACTCATTATGTGTGCCCCATCCCCACCCCAACTCTTTTTTAAAATGTAATCTAAACCGTTCAACCACAAAGCCTGCTTCAAAGGTACTGTTAGCTGGCCCAGGTCAGCCTGTGGGTTAACAGAGAACTGTCTTCTACCGGCCAGATACTTCTATGCTAACAGGTTAGCTAATGATGCTTAATCCTTGCTGGATGCCTAGGGCTTATGCACGGCTTTCGTCGGCTTATTTGTGACTGTTCTTCACATCAGGGGCCCAATTACCTCTTCAGGGTTCCCCTGTCATCCTTTGTAGGACAGAGGGCTCTTAATCGCTCTGACTGGGCCATTCTTTCTCCATCTTCCTCCAACCCCTTTCCCACAGTCTATCCTGAATTAGTCACAAAGAACACTTGTCACATTATTCTTTCTGCTCAGAACCTTGAATGCTGAAGAAACTTTAGGATTCAGCCCCTGCTGAGGTTGTTTGGTTTTGCTTTGGGTGTTTATTTGTTTTCAACAACAGAATAGAACTGATACGAATAAAGACGGAGCTGGTGCCAATCATTTCATAAGTTAAACCTGGGTCAAATCTGCTCTGAGAGCTCCAAGGTCACTCTCACAGGACTGAGAGAGAGGTGAGGAAGGAGAAACACGTTTTCATGCTAAGAAATGCTGGACAGCAGGGCCTAGGCTTCTGAGTCTGAGTGAGCAGCCATTCTCCATCACCTAGGACTTTTGACAAACTTATATATGCAAAGAATGGGAACTTGTGTTTTTCCTGATAGTAAATAGCCACAGTTCGAGCCCCAGAAAGGACCAAAGGCAAGAAGCCTTGGAAGGTAGGCTTTTCTTCTATCTGTGGGCCTGCTTTATTCTCTGCTCTTTCTACCAATACACCTCCTTTGCTCCTCAGTGGACTATATGGAACCAAGCCAAACCATTTCTGAATTTGCCTGGGACAGTTCCATGCATCCTGTGCTCTGGATTCCCATGCCAACACCCCAGCAAATGGTCAAGGTGTGTCAGGTGCCCATCTCAGAACCCAGCCCCGAACGCAGCTGATGGTGACTTGCCTGTGCTAATACATGCTCTGGGGAAGCTCAAGGAGAAACATAAAACATGTAACACACACACACACACACACACACACACACACGATGTCAATTGAAGAAAAGAGAAAATTGGGGAAGATCTTAAGATCCATGTTCAAGTCATCAGGTTTTTCGGAGAGATGTGATCTTTACTACATCATAAGTCTGTCTTACAGAGTCTCTTAAATTTAGTGCCCCAGAATTTATACAGAGTCTTGGAATAAGACTGAAAAGACATCACTTTCCTAATTTCTCTTAGCAGATAATGAAAATGAACCCCATCAAGACACTTGGGGAGGAACAGCCACACACTTAGAGGCTTAAAACATAGGGAAAGAATTCTTCCTTAGTCCTTAGATGCTGTAAGTTTGAAACTGAGGTCAAAGAAGAGTGAGCCTCTCAGAAGTCTGTCAGTGAGAACGCTTCCTTCAGAGAACTCCAGTTGCAGCCTTTGCCTTCATATGGACTTCCCTCTTGTATGTATATTTTGGTTGTTGCTTGCTTGTTTGGGTGGTGAGGTTGACACTCTGGAACACGCTAAACACACACCCCAACTAGGTGCCAATGCATCTCAGCCCTCCCTGCCATTTTTTTTTTTTTTTTTTTTTTTTTTTTTTTTTTGCTTCTTACAAGGATACTAGCTGTCAAATTTATGGCCTACTTGATAATTCGTACTTGTCTTATCTGGATACCATTAATTATACTGACAAAGACTTTTCTAAAATATGGTGTGAGCAGGGGAAGGGACCTGAAAAGTTGTCTCTGTGTTAAAAGCACTTCTTGCTCTTTCAGAAACTGGAATTCAGTTTGAAGCACTCACATCAGGTGACTCACAACTGCCTGTGACTTCCGCTCCAAGGGATCTGATGTCCTCTTCTGGCCTCCACAGACACCCAAACACACATGTACATACACAGACAGAAATAGACACAAATAGACGATAAAATAAGCCATCAATATATACTTATATGGTTATATTCACCAGCTCCAAATGTCAGGATGTGGAAATATCTTTTGAAAGACAGTACCCTTTGACCCCAGACAACATCGGTACCACCTAAGAACAAGATTCCAAAATATATATCCACTTATTTGAAGATGACTTTGCCTGGCGCTTGTGAAGGAAGCATTAGAAAACATGAAAGGCATTCCCAGTATCCCAAGAAGGGAGAAACTCTCTAGCCATAGGCGGAATATCTGAAGCCCCAAGATTCACATGCAGCACAATTCAAGTTTTCAGTTTTATCACAAGCAAAACTCACCATTGTCTTTAAAAAGGAAGGTTTTTAGCCTAAGAAAAGCAGTATGTTAGTCCACTAACATTTCTATCTAGATTAGTTTCATTGGTATAATTTTTCACCAAATAATAATAGTATTAAAACAAAATCAATACACAACAGCTAAGCAGGCTTCTGTATAACCAGCATTGTTACTGGAACCCATGTGAACAGCCATGACTACAAAAGAACCAGTTCCATTAGACTGATGTATAGCACCCCCAGTCTACAGAACAGATCAAGAATATTTGAGTGAAAAAAATCTGAGTATAAACTATGTAAAAATCATATTGACCTCCTCGTGCAGGAATGAACATTAACCTTAGGCAATAAAAAATGTAACTTTCACCTTCTAGTATTTTCCTTTGTGTTATATATTCTTCTGTGTAATTCTTTTAATGTTTTTATGTAACTCTGTTAAGTATGTGAAAATTGTCCTCATCTTTATTACAGTGATCAGAATCTAGTGAGACTGAGTTTTCATAATGGAGAAAATCTCCTTACTTTTGTCATGACTACGCCTCTAACAGGCATACAACTTTAAAAATTAGAACAAACTCACATTTCTATTAGTCTGTGTTATTTTTGAAATACATTTTCTCACTTCTTCAAGTTCATTTGACATGAGAAGGCATTTCCAACATTCCTTGTCATTGAATCCTGGTCTTGTAACTTGGAGAGGTCATGGTAAATTGTCTGGGATTCCAGTCTGGATTCCCTGTGGGGAAGTTTGAGCCCATCCAGCTGCCATAGTTCATCACATAGAAGAGCTGGAAAGGGGCATGGGACTGAGGGATGCAGACTTCGAGCAGCTGGGGCTTGGAGTTGATGCACCGGGGAGACACCAGAAAGGAAGTACAACACACACATAGCATCCAGTCTGGGAAGCAGGCACCCTAAAACAATGGCCCAGAGAGCCAACATCAGAAAATCAATGAGTAAAGATACTCAGTGTTAAGTATGTGAAATTATCTCTGAATTTAACAAACTTTAGTCACCTTTCCATCTATAATTTGGGGGAAAGAAAACCTTTTTTTTTTTTTTTTTTTTAACTTTCAAATGGCATACTGTCTCACCCAAGAGAGCTTCAGAATTCCAGTCCTTCTGTTTCAGTGTCCTTTCTGGGATTAGAGGCATATGCTAATGTACCTGATGAAAGTTTATTTTTTATCAGTATTTGTAGATAGGTTTTATCTCTTACAAAGGCAGCATTACACACACACACACACACACACACACACACACACACACACACAAGGGCAGACACAGACAGGGAGAAAGGGGATTATGTCCTGGCATAAACCCTATCGTAGGAACAACTGATAACAGGGTAGGTGTGGGGGTGGTAAGGACCATGTAGCATCTGCTAATTTGTAAGCTGTTGATACCTTTCATCACTTATCAGACAATCAGTAGTACCCCTGTTCCTCATGTGCCCACCAATTGTGTTTCTGCTCAGTGTCCAAATGAGCAACAACGTAGCTATCTTCTAGCCTTTCTAAAAGGATCACAGGTCTGATTTAGACCCTGCACAGCAATGAACATGATAAATCTTACCAAACCTATTCAGTCTTCCTCTGTGACAGCCTGACAGCTTCCATAAACAATCTGTTGAGCTGTGTTTTACATTGAATATTGACCTGTAGTTGGCACTCAGTAAATGCCAGACAAGGGGATCTGCACTACCTTCTACAAACACATGACCCTTATCACTGGTTATTCACTGGCAGCAATTTTACTCACAGGAAGAAACTGAACTTTAAACAAGTTAAGCAAATAATAAACAAATATACATAAAAAAGTAAAAAGTTTTGAAGATGCTGTATATATGTAAGAAAGATCTAAATCTTATCACAATTTCAGATACTGTGTAATTGATTGGTACTGTCAATTCATATTTCTATTTCTGTGACAAAACATCATAACCAAAAGCAGCTTGAGAAGAAAAGGGCTTTAGTTCCACAGTCAATCATAAAGAGAAGTCAGAGCAGAAACTCAAGCAGGAGAAGAACCTAGAGGCAGGAACTGATACACAGGCTATGGAGGGTGCTGCTTACTGGCTTGCTTTCTATGGCTTGCAAAGTCTGATTTAAAATATATATATATATATATATATATATATATATATATATATATATATATATATCACCCAGGACCATTAGCCCAGGGATGACACCATTCACAGTGAGCTGGGCTCTTCCACACTGTTAATTAAGAAAATGTACCACAGGTTTACTCTTAGACCAATCTAGTGTCATTCTGTATATATGTTTCTCATACTGGTTAATGAATAAAGCACTGTTGGCCAATAGGAAAGGAAGATAGGAGGGACCAGGAGACAAGGAGGAAAGAAGAAGTAGTAAGGAGAGTCAAGATGTAGAGTCTGGAGAGAGCAGGACGCCAGCTGGCTCTCAGTAAGATAACCACGTGGAAAATATTAGATTAACAGAAATGAGTTAATAATTAGGACAGAGCTAAGCCGACAAGAAACTAGTACCTGGCCAACAGCATTATATCAAATACAGAGTCTCAGTGTGTTAATTGGGGCTGGCGCGGTGGCGGGACCAGACCAGCGGTGGACGGAAAAACCTACTCCTTACATAGTGGGACCATTTTCTCAATTGAGTTTCCTTCTTCCCAAATGACTGTAGTTTGTATAAAGTTGATGTACAACTAGCCAGCACAGGCACTGTCAGAATTCTGAAACAAAAAATATATTTTCGATAACAATGACAATTATGAATTTCACTGAGGATAAACATAAAGCAGAGCCTAAATATAACAACCTATAGGGCAAATAGAAGATCAGGAAGCAATGTGTGAGGAAGTTATGCTAACTTGAAAAGCAGTTGGAAGGAGGTGGGGGGGAATATGCAAAAAAAAGCCACTTTCATTCAGATAATTTATAGAGTCCATTTCAGAACACTTGCCCTCCAGCTTCATAAGGGGAAAAAGCTGACACCTGCATCAAGGAATAAAGGCTCTTCCCAGGGACTGAAGATCACTAAGGACATTAAAATACAAAAGAACAGGGGCTAGAGAGGTGGCTCAGCAGTAAAGAGCACTGACTGGTCTTCCAGAGGTCCTGAGTTCAATTTCCAGCAACCACATGGTGGCTTACAACCACCTGTGATGAGATCTGGTGCCCTCTTCTGGCCTTCAGGGAAATATGCAGGCAGAACATTGTATCTACATAATAAATAAATAAATTAATGGGGAATGCCCTTCTGTATATGTTTCTCTTATTGGCTAATGAATAAGACACTGATTGGCTGATTGGCCAGACAGGAAGTGATGGAAGTAGACAGAATCAGGATATAAGCAGGGACAAACAGGAAATCACTCTCTTCTCTGCGGAGATGCTGAGCAGTCATCTTGTAGCAGGCAGAGTCGTTGCAGGTCCAGCATTCCCTGGTAAGTCATGACCACATGGAAATACATGGATTAATAGAAATGGGTTAAAGAGCAAGGCCGAGCTAGCCAATAAGAAACATAAGCCAAAGCCAACAGCTTTATAACTAATATAGCATCCCTGTGTTTCTTTGGGGCTAAGAAGGGCCATGGGACCTGCCGGGCCACAAAACATTCACATTACAATACATATTTTGAAAAGAAAGAAAGAAAGAGAGAGAGAGAGAGAGGGAGGGAGGGAGGGAGGGAGGAAGGGAAGAAGAAAGGAAGAAAGGAAGAAAGGAAGAAAGACAAACATCAGAACTAATCATCTATAAGTGGTTCTGGTTGATTGTCTTCTGTTTTAATGTTGAGGAGAGAAAAAGAAGAAAGCCAGTTTCATAATTTTGAGGACAGAGACAACATGATGAGAGGGAAGACAAAAGATGCCCCCCCCAGAGATATGCCGATAATTGTTGAAACATCCACGACACAAATGCTAAGCAAGCAATGTAACCATGGGGAGGAAGAGCCTAACTAGAGCGCTAAGGTCTCAAGTTCTGCTGATGGATAAGCAAAGACACAAATTCACAACACACCCCATGAGAGTGAAGGGAGGTGACCTATATGGTGGTGGCATGGTAGAAAAGAGATTGTAAGTCCTTGATGCTGCACAAGAATGACTAGAAATCTATAAAAATGACCTGTATCTTTGCTCACGAGGAGCCTGGCAGTGATGGTGTCATCTACTGAAAAGGTCTAGAGTACCCAGTATGATACAGTCATCCTCCACAGACGTATGTGTTTGATAGAAGGGGAAAGTGGGCCTTTCTTTTGTAATATCCCAAGAATGCTTCACCCCCCCCATATAATTTGTGTACTCCATTATGAAGTATTAATGGGATTTTTCAGTCAATTAAATGCTGTATGCAAATGTCATCAAAATGTAATTAGTGGTAAATTAAAAGTGGCCATGCAATGGAAATTGGTGTGAAAAATCATCTGTCCCCTACTGACTAGTAATAGCTACCATTTGTTGAGTGCTTACTATGTACCAGGCAGTGAGCCAAGGACCCTGTGCCATCATTTTGTAGCACTGGGCCTTCAAAACACATAAGTTGGATACTGAGTTCTCTTGGGTTATAAAAAGAGAGAGAGTTAATCACAGAGATACCTCAATACTCTTCTCAAATCAGCCAACTAGTAAACTTGGCAGCAAGTCCAACTGTTTACACTGGCTCCAAAGGCAAGCAATGTCCACAGTCCTGTGACACACGTACATGTAAAGCTGCTGCTGTGTTCTTTCTCCCTGGAGCTCTGCTGCCCTTGAGTGGCTCTAGAGTGTTTCCAGAAAGGCTCTGCTGTTAAAGTTCTGGTCTCTCACTCTGAGGATTGGATTTCAGGTCCACAGAACCCATACAAAATGGGCAGAAATGGTTATTGTAGGAAGGGAGGAAGGAATGAGAGGCAGGAAAAGGTAAATTCCTGGAAGGGCTGCTGATAGCTTGGCCTATGTAGCCAAGTTCCAAGGTAATGTGAGACTCTGTCTTGGACAAAAGATGGATGCTGCCTGAGGACTGACATGAAGTTGTCCTCTGATCTTTGTGTATGCCTAAATGCACATGCGTACACCCATGCACACTCGCACACACACACCTGACATGGTGTGTGCCAATAAGAAAAAGATCCACCTTCAGCAAATAAACCTTCTATTCAATTCCATGACAATAAAACACAGAAGCTAAAGTTATTTCTACATCTTTGGGGTACTGGGTAACTTGGAGTATCAGAGTAATTTTCTGGGCCTCTACTTCTACAGCTATGAAACTGGAAGTATAAGTATACCTTAGAGGTTTTTTTGAAGATGAAAAGATTCGATATGCCAAAATCAGAATAGCCCCTGGTATACAAAAAGCAAGCTGTGTGCTAGATGGTGGCTATATTTATCATCAAACCATGCTTGTTGCTATACAGGCCCATAGTTCTATTGATCTAGCTGACTTGGAATTCCTGGAGACCTCTCTTCTGAAGTTGTCCCTCAGGCAGTGTCACTACCCTTTTCCTTTGGTTGCAAAAAAGTTAACTATTTTATCTCGATCTTTGTGTCCCTGGACAGCTGTTTCCACTCAGAGAGGTCCTTATCATTTAATATTTCATGTGTTTTCCTCTGAATCCAAGCAAAAGTCAGGTGTCTGAATGACCACACATCACCATGGGCGAACAGCACATGCATACCCCTCTGTCTTAGTTACTTGTCAATTTCTGTGACAAAACACCATGCCAAGGCAACTTATAAAAGAGAGTGTTTATTTGTAGCTTGTGATTCCGGAGGGTTGGAGTCCAAAACTATCATGGCATGGAGTAAGGGAACAGGCAGGGGGGCATGGTGCTAGAGTAGTCAGTGAAATCTCATCTTGAGACAACAATCATGAGGCAGATAGAGCTAACAGAATGGCTTGGGCTTTGAAACCTCAAAGTCCACCCCCAATGACATACCTTTTCCAACAAGATCACATCTCCTAACCCTTCCCAAACAGCCACCAACTGCAGACTAGATATTCAAAGATATGAGTCTATGGGGGCCATTCTCACTTAAACTACCACACCCTCCTGTTTGCACTAACAACCCCAAGTTTGCTTTGAGCCTCTCTCAGCACCCACTTGACTTCCCATACCTCTGTATGCATCTATGTTTTAACACTAACTGAACTGTGTTATCCATCTTTGCCCTTCTCCTGCTACCCTGTCTCCACACTCAGTAAGGTACTTAGTGGGCTGTATTTGTTCCAAAAAGAAACTGGTAAATGGTACTGAATCAAGGATCTGCAAGACCACTCTCTAGTTCAGTGATGTTCTAGGAGAACTCCAGCAAAAAGATGAAAAAAGAAAAAAAAGTTGATACATGTAGAAAGGCATGTGGATAAAGTCTAGAGAAAACCAAGGACAGGCTTCCAAGAGCCATCCCCAAAGGGATCACAGAAGGTGCTCTTAATTTCCTAACAATGAATTATCAAGTACTGTCTACTAGGGAAGTTCACTAAGGACCTAAGGCAGTGGTGGAGACCGATAATACAGGTCTCTACCTAGCATGGACCAACTATCTAATTCCTAAAAAGGAAGCAGTAAGATGTGAGAATTGAATGAATAATTTGATAGCCATGGTCAATACTAAAATGTATTTATAGATGTTTGTGAGTGTTTAATGCATCCCTAAACTGATGGTCTCTAGCTTGATTGCTGAGATGTCTTATAGAGGAGAGACGGTACAGGCACAACCTGTGCTCCAAGATACATCACAGACACTTCTCATTTGCTATAGAAAAGACAAATTTAATCTAGTTAAACTCCCAAATGAGAAGACTTGGAAACTAAGCCCACAGAATTCCACATTGTCTACAGACTCAAAGACCTGTATTTTTCTCATGTGTCACCTTGACTTGCTGATTCCTTTCCACCAATCAAAATCACATACTATTTTTAAAACATCAAATTTTTTAGTGTGTGTGTGTGTGTGTGTGTGTGTGTGTGTGTGTGTGTGTGTGATATAAGGACACACATACCACAGCACACATGACAAGGCAGGAGGACAACTCCCAGGAGTTGGTTCTCTCTTCTCACCGTGAGGGACCCGGGCATCAGATTATCAGATCTGTATGCAACCACCTCCACCTCCTACACCATTTCCCTGAGCCATAACATTTTTCAGTACATTGTATCTGACTCCTGGGTCCTTGCTGATAATAAGACTATATTGCTGATAGATGTATTTGTCATGCTTCAAGAATGATATATTGTTTTTAAGAAAAGGAATTTCCCTGGTGTCTGAATCAGCTCAAAAAAAAAAAAAAGGCACCTTCCCAAACAAATTGGTTCTTAAGTCCTCAATACATTAACAAATAATAGACAAAAAAAAAAAAAGAAAGAAAGAAACTATAGAAACAAAAATGAGAAGAACAGAGACCCACCTGGGATTTAGGGCAAAGGATCTAGCATTGCGTGACAACTGAATTCTTAGGGACCAATTAAGAACCACACCAACTGCTGCTGTCATTCTCTCATGATCCCATAGTACTTTGTCTCTGCTCCTATACACAGTCACTATAAAAACAGGACTCAGAGCGTTGGTGGAGCACTCCTTTAATCCCAGCACTCAGGAGGCAGGGTCAGGTAGATCTCTGTGATTTCGAGGCCAGCCTGGTCTACAAGAGCTAGTTCCATGACAGCCTCCAAAGCCACAGAGAAACCCTGTCTCAAACAAACAAACAAACAAACAAAACAACAACAAATACAAACAAAAAAACAACAGGACTCAGCAAATCTGTATCTCAAGACCACATGGGGATTTGGTTTTGGTAATCTGGTGTTACCACAGTCACAGTCATAGGACTTGCCAAGAGGAGGGGACAACCACAGTTCTCACTGAATACTTCTAACAGTAATAGAGTGGATGGATGGATAAATGAATGAACATACACATAAACAAATGAAGACTATGGATAAATGAAGTAAGCGAATACTGATTATAAAGGGGCGGGTGATGGAGTCATTGACATGTTTGCAATTCTGTCCTCAAGACACAGCTTTGCCAGAATCATTGCTAACAGAAATCTTTGGTGAGTTTTCCATCCTTTACTAGTCCCTTTCCTTTGCTTCAGTGTCAAGTATTCATTTCACTTAGTTCTATTAGAAAAATTCCATTTGGTCCTGAACCCAGTCCACGCAGGGACTGTGTGTGTGTCTTTGTGGAGTATGAATAAATGTTCGCGTACATGTGTTTTAAAGTTTCATTTTATTTCTGGATCACCACTGCTGATGACTCCCATCTCAGAAATGCAGCCATGTTTCAGCTTCAGTCCCAGGAGAAAGCACCTCCCAAAGCTAAAGACACATCCATGGCCAACTCGGAACAACAGGCCTCTGTCTGCAGATGGCTTTAAATCATGAGACAAATTTCTACCTTCTGCCCTTTGTCTGACTGAAAGTCATATTTAATATTATTTCTCTCCAAGCTTCAATTACAAATGAATCTGCTTTTCTATTTCAAGTACTGAAAAAATAAGCAAAGCAGCTGGGCTTGCAATAAATCATCAGATAAACTATGTGCAGAAACTGCCTGGCAAGCACAGAAGCCATCATCAGGGGGTACTTTCCACTCCCTGCCACCATGGCTGACTGAGGCGCCACCTCATACTAAACATGTCTCAGCTCACTGAATCTGGAAAGTGATCCTTACATAGGCAATGATGATCCCAAATCAAAAGGAAAAGCTATCCTGTGAGGAGCAGCGTGTTTGGAGTGGGGGTGATGTTTGAGGTTGCTACCCTGGGGATATTTGAAGTTTGTCTTAGTCAGCCCACACCTCCATCTCTGATGAAAATAACAGACACAAGAAAAGACGAGCTCTTTGGCTCAACCGGACTGTTAGCATGGCCAGGACAACTAATCTAAGAAGAAAGAGGTACCAAAGAGAGCTTCATTTGGGATTTTCCGTCAAGAGGTCTCTGCATCCTCTTGACTAGCCTTGGGCATCAGTCCTTGGCCTTGCCTCTACACTTCTGTAATCAGGGATTACCACGGTGAGACCTCACCCCCCATGCACCATGGAGGGGATAAAGGACATTAGGAGTGAGGGCCCAGTTGAAAATTCATATTTCCACTTTGAGTTCGATCGACTTCAAGGCTATTGTGAAATTTGCTTTTCTTAGCTTTCATTTCCATTAATATTCCACTAATACGTCTCTCTTGCCAAAAGAGGTTATGAGCATTGGGATAAGCATCTACAATACTGATAGGACTCGGAACAAAATATCCCTAAGATGTCACCTGAGAAATCAAAGGCCACTCTCGCCTCCCCCTTTGCCTCTACCCCTCTGTAGCGTGCCATGGAACCCACCTGCCCTTCCCCTGAAGCAAACTGTAGGACATCAGCTCATTCCAGAAGTCTGGATGAAAGGAATAACCTTGTTTCTAAAAATACAGGGCAGAAGGTAGAATCTGAGCCATGGGCCTTGCTAGGTTCACCTCTCCCTTGACCTGGTCACGTATCTCCACAATCAGTCACCTCATCGATCCAAGCACATAAACACACAAGAGGCCTCATTCTTTGGGTCTTCATTTCTGAAGGTCCCTGCATCATGTTAAATTCACACATCATGTTGTGTGCTGACGAATGAACATCACTGCTTCCCTCACCAGAGAGCAAGGACCAGGCAGGGAGGAAACCGACTCTTTCAGCAGCTTTTATACAATGCTGGCACCCTGCTTCACACATGCCCCTTCCTTCCTCCCACAGTGACACACCTTCTTTCTGCCTTCTTTCCCATGGAGGGCTGGTGGTTCAAAGCCCTATGGGAGACTCCAAGGATCTCTAACACATTTTAGATCTGTCAGACTCCTCTAGAGGTACCCTTCTTCAGAACCGAGCAAGTATGCACAGAAGAAAGAAGGCTGGATAAGTAACTTCAAATGGATAAATAAATGCATGTTCTTTTGTTCCCCTCCCCACATAATCAGGTCCACAACAGGATGGCAATGATGACGTGTCAAGCAGGTGCAGCTGGAAGGACAGCAAAGTCTCCTTGTGCTAGTAGCTTTTTTTGAAGATATTAGGTTGAATTTTTTAAACAAATATTTGCATGAACACTTATTATTCAGAGCCAAGCTCTTCAAAACCATGAACTATTATCATCTCGCATAGAAGGCCCTGTTTTCTGTGCTGTGACCCAGAATCCCTGCTCTTGCAGCCACTTCTTGCTTGGATAGACCTGATTGTTTTTTTTTTTTCCCTGCTGCGCACTTCAGCCCTAAGAACTCCACTCAACCCCGCCACCTACAGTGGGTACAGAAAGACTCCCATGTGACTTCTATGTTTAATTCCAGCTGGGATGAGTTCCTTTTTATACTGTAAATGACTCCAGAGCTCAGCTCAACTTCCTTGTTGGGTAATGAGGGAACTGTGACTCAGGGTCAGTTCTACATGCTAAGGGGATTAAGACATCAAACAAACAAAGCACTCACAATTTAACTTTACCAAGAGGGTGCAAGGCATATGGCCATCTAACTGAAAAGAACATCCATTTCTGCCCTCTTTTTAAATAAGCATATAAAGATAAGACCCCTTGCAATCCTAGCAGAGAAATGACAGAATATGTTCTATTTCTATCTTAGACACAGTCAACTTCCTGGACTCAGTTTCCTGTACTGCACATAATGTAAAGGTAAGAAGTCTAGATAGGAAACCTTCAATTACCCCTCCGATGTGTTGTTTGCACATGAACAATAAATAGGGAACATCTAGGATTTCTTCAGTGTAGGCTAAACCCTTGCTAAAAGTTACCAGACCAAAGCCTACGGTTACCACCCCTTATGCTGGGTTTGAACTCATATGCAAGGAGATGATGTTGAAGCCTCACCAGCAAATCACAATTAGAAACGTTCAGGTCCTGGGGGTTTGCAGAGATGGTTCAGCAGTTAAGAGTACTGGCTATTAGTAGCTGATGGAAGCAGAAACAGACACCCACAACTAAACACTAAGCCAAATGCCTGGAATCCAGTTGCAGAGAAGAGGAATGATGAGCAAAGGGGTCAAGACCAGGCTGGAGAAACCCACAGAAACAGCTGACCTGAACAAGGGGGAGCTCATACACTCCAGTCTGATAGCTGGGAAACCAGCATTGGACTGACCCAGACTCCCTGAATATGGGTGTTAGTTAGGAGGACTGGGAAGTCTATGGGGCCTCAGGTAATGGATCAGTATTTATCCCTTGTATAGGAATGGACTTTGGGAGCCTATTCTACAAAGAGGGATACTTTCTCAGCCTAGACACATGAGGGAGAGCCTAGGCCCTGCTCCAAATGATGTGACAAAATTTGAAGATTCCCCCCTGGGGAACAGAAAGGGGATGGGATGGGGGTTGGTGGGGACAGGGGAGGATGGGAGGGTGAGGGAACTGGGATTGACATGTAAAACAAGCTTGTTTTAAATTTAAATTAAAAAATTAACATTAAAATAAAGAGTGCTGGCTGTTCTTGTAAAAGAACTGGATTTGATTCCCAGCCACCCACTTGGCAGCTCACTGCCTCCTGTAATCTGATGTCTTCTGAGCTGTGTGAGGATCAGGCCCACCTGTGGGGGACATGCAGGCAAAACATGCATACAAATAAAACAAATAAGAATTTAAGGAAGAGTTCAGGTCCCATCCGTGTTACATTCTATATAACACGTGAAGAAGTGCTTTCTTTGTCAAATGCACAGATTAACTTTGATTAATCTTGAAAGTATATAAAATTAGTTATAATAGTGTTCTGATTTGTGGAAATACTTTTAGGAGTTTTCATTGGAAACCTTATCAACCCTTCAAAATGACTAAGAAGAGAAAGAGGAAAATAAACACAACATACATACACATAAAGGGGCACTCTAGAGTTCTGTATGGACTTAAACATCAACTTTTAAGTAAATTCCAGGAATGAGTTAAATTCACCCCTTTACAAAACAAACTAAGAGACTGGACAGATGGCTCAGTGGTTAAGAATGCTGGCTGCTCTTGCAGAGGACCCAAGTACAATTCCTAGCACATGAGTCAAGAAATTCACAGGCATCTGGAACTCAAGCTCCAGACAGTCTAACGCCTTCTTCTGGCTTCCATGGACACCTACACTCAAATACACATACATACAGGCACACAGACACAGGCACAGGCACTTGGGCACACACACAAACATGCACACAACACACACAGAGGAGGTAGGGTGAGAGAGAACTATTTAAAGAATAAAATCTTACATTTCAGAAGACAATAAAACTGCTTAGATAGTTTTAATCAGAAATGTTCTTTGCAATTGGAAGTGTTTTCAAAGCACTAAATAGATTCAATTTTGTGACAGGAAAGACCAGCAATTTTCCAGGTTGGCTGCAGAAATATAATAATCTAGGTGCACAAAGGGACTGCACAAAATGGACAATGGTGTGCTTTCATGAAAACCAGTCAAAAGGAAAATAATGACACAGTTTACATCTGTGCCATATGCTATATCCTTTCACTTTGTTCAAGCCATTTGAAATTAGGGAGAAATTTAATCAATGTGCTATGACTCATTTCCACATACATCATGGAAAAACATAGTACTGAGTGTTTGATGTGTTTGGGGGACTTTTTACATATATATATATTTCCTTTCAACCACAGGAGGTGGCACCTTGCCAAGAGCAAGGGAACTTCCATACAGTGCCTGTAACTAGGACTCACCTACTCAGGAGGCTGGGAGCTTGTGGCTACTGGAGAAGGGAGGAGTGGAACAGTAATAATGCAGCTTTGGGCCTACTTTGAAGTTTGCAGCATTTTGAGCTCATGGGACTAATGGTGTTGAAAATCTAAGAGCATAAATAAAACTATTCTGGCTGGATCCTGTATACTAATGTGTACCCAGGTGACTAGAGTATATGAAAGGAAATAGTTTGCCCATGAGAAGAGACTGACCTCAGCTCTGTGAATTATTTCTTCCACTTGAAATTAATGATGCCTTTGTTCTTGATCAGTTTTCACTTCAGTCTATGTTAGATTTTTATTCCTGGAAAAAAAAAATGCATTCATTCACCTTCAGGAAAGGCCCGTCCAATGCAATTTATCACAACACCTTTAGAGTGAAAGGGCTCTATTCACAATACAAGATATTTAATGAGAAGAAAAAAAAAAAAAAAAAAAAAAACAAGATGGCCTAGGACCGTCCCTTGGAGTAGCCTCACAGACCCACAATAGTCATAATCCAAACTAAACTAACCAATTACACTCTCCCCCATCCATAGACTGCTGGTCCCTGTGTCAGGTTTTGAAATGAGCTGTAGTTTCAAAGGAAGGGGAGGGAAAAGAAGTCACCCAGAAACTCTGATACTTAGTAGACTAGCCTGACTTACTGGCAGGATGACTCAGCCTCATGGTATAGACTATAGTATCCTATAGCACGTATCACAATGCCACTGATGGAGGAGCAAGGAGAGAAGAAAACAGGGCTTTGTGACCAAGGATGGAGATTCATCAGGATGAGACAGAAGCACCAAAATAAGCTCATACAAACTCTAGTCATTACAATGTGGTGTTCGAATTAAACTTCAACATTAAATGCATAAATTCTGAACTATCCACATGCATACATAAAACTAGTCTGGTAGTGTATATGCATGTGCATATACTCAGTCAAATACATATAATATTAAAAATAAATATTTTAAATATTTTTAGTTATATATAACATATATGGTTATATATAGTTACTATACACAGTTACGTACTTTTTTCATAGTCCATTAATTGTGGCAAGTGGTAATTTCTTACAGATAAATCATAATTTGGAAATGCAAAAACATAGAAATTTTACATATTCTATCGTGCAAGACCCATTGGTATTTCTTGTACCTGAACTGACATTTTACCTGTGATTGACACATTCTTAAAATCAATAATATACAGCAATAATAAGGGAAGAAACACAATAAGGACAGACAAAAACAAAACTAGAACAGGAAATAGAGTGTAGATATTACCAGCTAATTGAAGTAGAGGCTAGACTCAGACCCGCTATAAGATTCTCATGGTTTTTTCCTGACAATTTGTCCAGTTTTTAAATTTTCCTTGATTGATTTTCCATAATGCTCATCTTTCTAGAATATAACTTAGTGAGGTCTTCGTGTAGTCTACATGTTTCCATCCTTTGTGGCAGCTCTCTGGTTCTTCTTCATCCCTAATGAAGTAGTCTTGCTCTTTTTTTCCACTCGTGACTTACCTGGAAACTCTTATCATTAGCTATTTCCTTATTATAAAAATATAGTAATAGTTATATTGAATGGTTCTGCTATATTTTTCTTCCAATTCCTCAATTCTTGCATTTGGGCATTAATTGCTTCCTCTTGTTTTGCTAGGTATAATTTGTTGCTTTTGTTCAATTTCTTTGAGCTGTATGATTATTCCTGTCATCTGCACTTAAATCCCTCTGGAGAGGCATCTGCCCCCAACTATTGAGCAGCCCCTGTGACTAAGTTCTACCAATATCCTACTAATTATTTTCAACTTTTTTCTTTTAAAACAGAAAGTCAGCTTTTTTTTTTTAAGCTGGAATGGGGAGTGCTTTCCATATTATTATTTCTGTAGTCAGGCAGGGAGAAAATCCTACTTAATTCTTTTCAAAAAGGTGTTGAGCAGAGCACAAACCTCCACAGACACTCAGACCATGCAATAGGCCATCAGGCATACAAGCAGCCACATCAAATCTGAAGCCAACCTAGAGCTTTGGGGGACAGTAGACAGCTAATGCCCCTGATAAAATAGTCCTCACTCTGGACTCTAGGTTTAATCCTATGTAGTTTATTGAATTAAACTCCCATTAATATCTGTTTGGTACTAAAATTTCCAAAATGTCTGAAATTATTAGTGGAAAAAAAATTATGAAAACAGCACAAAGACAACCAAGGACCTGTCCAAGGGCAAGCTGTTTTTATAAGAATTTAATGTAAAGCAGTTTTGACTATTTCTGAAACCTGAAAAACACAGCTTACATTTTCAGCCATTTAAAGAGAATTTGTATAATAGCTATTACCTTTTTCCAATAAAATCTTGTAGGTGATAAGGCTCTAATGTAAAACTGTGGTTCTCTACAAGCTATGGAGAAAAGTGTTTTAAGTGTTACACTCTTGTCTATACCATGGGGTTTTTTTTAGTTTGTTTGTTTTGTTTTGTTTTTGTTTATCCAAATAGAAAATATTTTTTTTTTGTCAGTTGAGTTCAGACTGCTGTTATCAAGAAGTATTCAGGAATATATTTCCAGGCTATTGTATTATTAATACATGGAATCAAATGTCCCCAAAAGGCCTCTGACAAGATTCACTGTAACTGCTCCCAAAAGGTTATTACATTCAGCACTCAGTGGAGCAGACATGTTTGCAAGTGCCTGGGCCTCAAAGATGAGCCACCAAGAGAGGGATCGTGCCTGAGGTGAGTTCTTTTTGTCATTGCATTGTCATTGCATGGGTAGAAGTCGTTAATCTGTTTCTACTTTGAATGTAGGAGGAGAAATTGTTCTCTTCTGGAAATTTTCCTACCCACCCCTTGAACTCCCCTGTAATTATAGTTTAACAACAACAAAATTTAAAAAAAAAAAAAAAAGTGTCCTTCCTGTGACAAACCAACAGTGCTGTCTTGTGTTGTGGTATACTGAACAGTGCTGTGTGCTGTGTGATGTGCCAGGAGAGAGGGCTGCGATTCAGGGACTAACTGAAATTATGTCCCCAGAAATACAGAGTAGTTGCGTGAGTAACTTACTCTGCAAGGAACAGACAAACTTTTATACTCATTCAGTAACACTGGAATCTTGAAAGGTTTCCAGCCAAAGGTGGGTCTTTGTAATATCATGGTGTGTTCCCAGAACTAACTTCTTCCTTCCCAGCACTTGGAAGGATAAAATAGGAGGATTGCCTCCTCCTGGAGGACAGCCTGGGCTACATAGAAAGCCCCAGGCCAGTCAAGAGCTACAGAGTGAAATCCTGTGTATAAACAAACCAACAGATAACTTAAAAAATAAACCAATCAGGACTCTCTATGTTAAAAGAATTGTTCAAAGTCACTCTGCTTTTTAAAGTAGTGAGGCCAGTGCTAGAGGTACATACAATAAGTCAACAAATCTTTTTTTTTTTTTTTTTTTTTCTTTTTTCCCAATCAAAATAGCAGAGCTACACACAGATAAGGAATGATGGGGGAGGAAAACTCTCCAACTGGTTCAGTTCTGTTTTGTTTCTTCTTTCTTTTCAACTTGATGAAAGAGATGGGGCTTCACTCTGAGTCTCCTTTAAATCTATCCTTCAAACCCACATTCTCTTTCTCCTAGTCCCAGCTTCTTCTTTATAAGAGTTTGTGAAAGGCAGTGATGGTGCAGAGGCAGGTGGATCTATGTGCATCCGAGGCCAGCCTGGTTGACAGAGGGAATGCCAGGACAGGCTTCAAAGCTACACAGAGAAGCCCTGTCTCGAAAAACAAAACAAACAAAAAGAGTTTGCCTCTGCAAACTGCTTTTCTTTGCCTTGTTTCTTCTTTAAGAATATCAGCAGTTAACATTTATCAAGTGTGCATTCTGAGAGGCATTGTTCTAAAATCCATTATAATTCCCCAACAGTCCTATGAGATAAGGTCCTATTATTACCCACCTTTTAAAGGTTAGGATACCAAAAGAGAGTTCAAGAATGGATGAAGGTCATAAGATGGAAAGTGGCAAGTCTGAGATGTGAACTTTGATCAGATCTGGATTCAGCTTCCTTGGTTCACTGGTTGAGAATATCCTACTCCTTCAGCTTTGGAGATTATGAAGTCAAGTTGGGAATAAAAGAAAGAAGGGAAGATATGTGGGAAAAGATGGGGTCAGTGAGAAGAATACAAAACAGGTAGAGACCAAAGCAACAGTGTTGTCTCAACTACTTAGGAGGAACATTAGGAATTAGTAAGCCCCATCATTTGAACACAATCAGTCTTATTTATACAGTTTGTCTGGCCTTCCAGTATTGAAACCTATTCAGAGTCTATCCAAAATATAATCAATAGCCATCATCTGAAAAAAATAGCTTTAATCTTGGGAGGCTGGGCTTTCTTTTTAGGGAAATAAATGAGTTAATGTGCACAAATGATAGCATAAGAAATTAATTATTGGCATCTACAAAAACAAAGCAAATCTAGTGGGTGGGGAAAATACAGGGTGTATTTCAAATGCTTAGCAGCTGAAAATATATCAAGATGCATTCTTCCTTCTGGGGTTACATCTTTATTCAACTTAATTATTTGTGCTTCGCTAGCGGGAGGAAATAAACATCAATTCTACTGTCCTGTTTTAGAAGGAAAGTACTGCCACAGTCAGGGGATAGCACAATGGTGCCAGCCAGCAAGGAAAGTGGAAGCAAGCCATAAAGAAAACCAATAAACCATAATGCTATGTGGAGAGGTTCTGGCCCAACCTTGCCAACCTAATGACATACAGGTTTAACCTAGATGCCAGTGCAATCCCTAGACCTCAAGACATCTGCCCTCCCACACATGCTTCCTTGTCCCTCTTGCTTTGTTCTGCTCCAGTATGAATTACATCTCACTGCTCTCAAGACTTGAGGTTCTTTCTCTTCATTTCCGAACCAGGACTCAATTGTCCTAATTCATACACATAAACTCTCTGTCCTCCTCTACCGTCTCTCTCCCTATCTCTATCTTTATGTCTTCCTGCCTCTATTCCCCTGCCCCCCCAACACACACACACACACACACACACACACACACACAGTTTTTAAGAGAACATCTCCACCTGCAGCAGGGAGCAGATGTATATACTTCCCAGCATAAAAGACTGTTTCCTGCTGCCTGGGATGCTTCCCTTACCATCACTTTTTGTGTCAACAGACATCACCTGACCTTCCTCATGTGCTGTACAGGAACTGAAGGTTTGGAAAAAGGGCTCCAAATTGGTGAGATATTCCATAACTGCTGTGAGGAATAATTGTCTCTTGTCTCTGGCCAGGGAGTGCAATATGGTTTATTGCTTAACAGCCATGAAAATGTCAGAGTAGAGAACTATAGAAGTTCTGTCCCTCCATAAAAGCACCAGCAAAAGTGGCAAAATCTACTACAACACACTTCCTCACGACCCTGGATGGTACCCAAGAGCTTGTATCAACCACATAGTGCTAACATGCGGACTCAAGAGCTCAGTTCCAGAAGGAGAGTATGCTTTGTGCTGGTGTGACTCCCATTATCCCTTTTCCCTACTGTACTCAACACCAGCCCTCTGCCTCAGCATCCTCCAAAGTGACAGCCATGTTCTCAGTGTTGAGGGGACAGAAAGAACTCATTGCTACAGATTACTCCTCAGTTGATCTTTTCGTTCCCTGGAAGACCTGCTCCATAAACTTGTCATTATCTAACTGGGAACTCACCCAAAGCTATAGAGCTGCTACACAGGAAGTATTTGTGGAAATGTTTCCAAGCAGAAAGTTTGGTTAGGGAGAACAGCACACTAACTGAAAACTTTGGAATGAAAGGTTGGGAAAGAAGATGCTCTGGGAGACACAAGAGCTTTCAGAGCATGTCAAAGCATGCCTGACGGAAGTCCTAGAAATCAAGCTAACCATGTGCATGGCCAAGACTTTGTACATGCTCAAGAAAAATCTGGAAGGTGCCATGCTCTCACGCCAGCTGACCTTGAGGTTCTGTGTGAGCAAGAAGAAGGGAAAGATTTATGAGAAAAATAATTGAGTGCAGAAAAAAAAAGTCTCACAGGAAATTTGATAAGGCTTACATCAAATAAGAGGAAAATCTGAAATCAATAACTTCATCATGTACCTTAAGTAAGTCAAAGAAAAAAACTAAAGATTATAACACAGATAATGAAACGGAGACTGGTGATGATGTGGGGGGTGGCAAATGAAACTCAAAATGTGTTGCAAGAAAATATCAACAAAATCAACATGTTTTTTTAGCTTTCTAACCAGGAAAAAAAAAAAAAAAGATGAGCTAGTGAGATGCCTGAGCAGGAGAGAATACACACTACCAAACTTGATGAGTGGAGTTCAACCCTCTAGACTCTAGACTCACATGAAAGGACACAACTGTAGCCCAAACACGAATCAAGGCGTGCATATACACCTACACACACACACACACACACACACACACACACAAATAAAAGTACAAGTACATAAGTAAGTAAATGTAATATTTCTTGTTTTAGGTGCATTGGCACTTTGCCTGCATGTATGCCTGTTGGGGGTTGCCAGATCTCTTGGAACTGTAGTTATAGACAGTTGTGAGCTGCCACGTAGGTTCTGGGAATTGAACCCAGGTCCTCTGGAAGAACAGTCAGTGTTCTTAATCAATGAGCCGTCTCTCTAGCCCCATATGTAATATTCTTTAAAGCAAAGACTTAAGGTTATAAAACAGGAATGATGTAGGGATGTTACTACAACTGAGAAAGCAGCAGAAGCGGGAATATCAAATGTATCTACCCTTACTCTTCTACCCTAGTCAAGCCATCAGATGCTCATTGGGAAAAGGTCCTCTCCTTATGTGTAGGAAGGTGAAAGATCAGAAAGGACATTAACAAAAAGGTCTTCCAAATTTTCCCCGGGGTTAATACCATTAGACTACAGCTTTTGTGCCCAGTCATATTTCTCTAAATGTATCCGGTTTCCCTCACACCTGGTGTAGGAATGTACTGGCTATTTCTTCTCCTTATCTATACATAAAGGTTCTCAGTGTTGTAAAAAGCCCAGCATGTAGACATTTGTTTTGTACCATGTTTTGCTATGGGAACTTATGAATCTGGAGTGGTTGTGAAAAGGCTATTTTTTTTTCTCCCCATAATTTTAGCAGCCCAGAACGACGTTGTAGCTGAGACATTCCACCCACTCTAAAGTAGGCAGACGGAGTCCTGAGAAAGTCAAAATAAACATGGTGTGGCAGTGCACACACACCAGTAACCCCAAAACCCTAGAGCTCTCAGAGACAAGAAGATCAGAAGCCAAGGTCATCCTCAGCTACGTAGTGAGTCCAAGACCAACCTAAGCTACATAAGATTCTGGCTTAAAAATAAATGAATAAATAAATAACGGTTTTCAAGACAGAAAAAGGCAAGATTCACTAAAGTCAGATCCCTGTGTGCTGTGCATGGCCAACAGAAGGTTCTGGCTACTTTGTTTCCCAACTCAGATTAACAGGAAAAAGAAAACACGTGTAGCTGTAATTACATTTACATGCTTTCCTGTGGTTGATCTGTCTTTTGTTAGAAGGGTCTCAGATAGAAATCTAAGATGGGAAGGGAAAGGCCCAGAGGACTTTCAGTGCATAATAGTGTAACAATGGACACATGTCATTTACACTGCCTAAACTCCTAACAGGCCGTCCCAGAACCATCTCTAAGGTGAAGGATGGCCTGTAGGTGATTATAACATGTCAGTGTAAATTAATCAGCTAGAAGGAATATATGAATATTTGTGGCCAAGGGCCACTTAAATCTATTTCTACAGCTTCCTCTTAATTTTGCTGTGAACCCCAAATTGAACATGAAGCATATCTCTAAGAAACAGAATAAACTCCTGATATGTGTGTGAGTATGGATGATCCTTGAAAAATGTTCTTCCCGACAATGATAGGTACAAAGAACAGGCATCAACTATGTGAATCCATCCATACAGTGCCCACAATCAAACAAATCTAAAGAAATGGGAGTAAATGTGTGCGTGGCAGCCTGGAGGAAAGAAGAGAGTCATGGTCCATTTCTCTTTAGGATCATACAAAGTTTTAGATTTAACCTGTGCAATATGGTACCTTCAGGAAAAACAAAAGCAAAGAACAAATTGTATTATCTGTAATTTTTAAAAGGTTGGGACCTATTTTTTTTTTCTCACTCCATAGTGCTTAGATCATGGCATTTGCTAATACAAAACCAAACCAACAAAGTAAACAAACATGTCAGATCACAGAAGGAGCATAGGTTTCAGTTGGGTTTCGTAGGCACTGAAGTTCCACCTACCTACACTGTGTCTTGGAAGACTAAAGCAGGTAGGACTTCATCAGTAAATGTTTAACAGTGGCTCCTTTAAGAAACAGACTTATTCGTACTTCCAGTGTGACAAATTGCAAGCCACCCAATATAGATAAACACAGGGCCGAGAAGACTTGCATGAAGTATTTGGTAACCTAAAGCTGGCAAACATCAGGTCCAACCCACCTGGTGCAGGGTGGGGGTGGGGGCGAGCGTGCATTCAAAGCCATTGTGTTGAAATAGAAGCAATGGCAATCAGAGTTTAACAAGCCCATGTGCTGGGCTTTGGTATCTGCACAGGTGTGGACTATAATGAGAAAAACACCAGACTCCTGCAGGCACCTGCTATTCCTGATTAAAATGCTAGGACTTTCTCTTGTAGATGACATGAGAGAGAGAGGGAGAAAAAAAAAAAAAAAAAAACAAAAACAGTAACTGCCTTTGGTCACTGCTATCCTGATCCAGGCAAGTGCCTACTGTCTAACACCTACAGATACATCACAGAAAGTCAATACAAATTAGAGTTCTGCTTTCCGAAGCAGAAACTCACTTGTAGGAACACTGTGGATGGAACCCTGATGCCTAAGCATAGCCAAATTCCTCTATTGTGTTCCCAAGTTAATTTCCTACTACCTTCCCTGTGTCAAAGGATGTGTGCTGCCCATCACACACCTGCTCTTTTATTGCTGCAGGTGCCTGCGCTTCCAGAGTACAATCTGAAGTCATTTCAAGAACACACTTCCAGTGCCCATATGATTCTATGTGACTGCGTCATCCCAGAAAGTATTCATTTAAAACCCATAAATGTCCTCTGAATCTATCAGACCTGAATGGGGACCAATTGGCTGAAAACACAATGGTAACAAGCTTACCCAGGTCCACTGATTTCATTAGTGGTTTCAGATGAATCCCTCTGGTACTACATTTGCAGGTGTGACTATTAGGGAGCACCATTTGAGAAAAAGCTAAGCTATCAATAATGAAAGTCCCCACACCTGTCAATCAACAGCCCCAGCAAATGAAGAAAGAACTTTGCCTGGGAATATGTATGCTGAGTTCAGCCTACTGATAATGTACGGGACAGAACTTCAGCCAAGCACCACCCGACACAGGAAGGAAAGCAAGGAAGAAGCTACACTTCTGGCTTACATATAACAAACATACCAGGTTTTTACAAGAACATAAACACCGCATGCTCTACACAAAATGAAAGTCTTCCTTAGTTATTAATGAACTAAACAAACCTGACAGTAGGATAAAACACAAAGGGGGACAATGATAAACCAGAGACATATTAATTAATGGTGTGTCTTCCTCAGGATGTATTGCTTTTTTGGCGTTAGCATCTTAAATAATTGAGCAACCTCTGGAGGCAGTCTTTGGAGGCCGTTTTCAACAGCAACCACGTTTAAAGCAATTAGAATGAAGCAGTTCTACTCACTGGAGTGGTGTGAATATAGACTTTGACGCCACAAATTAATAGCATTTCAACTAGGTGAGCAAAACTGTGGCTGTGAGAAGAGAATTTCCAGTCTAAATCTACTGAAAGGGACTTGATTTTGGAACAAGCAGTAGGAGGCAAGAGTCAGGCCAGGGTCTCCTGATTGCTCACCCCCACCTCCCACACCACCACCCCGATTGCTAGTCTTCAGAATGTGTGCTAACCAGTTTGGAAATTATACCAAGCTTAAGTTTCCTGGTAGAGATGGAGCATGTTAAATCATTGAGAAACTCTATAGTTTTTTTTTTAAGTATAACACTTTTTAATCTCTTCACTTGTCAAATTTTTAATTTATTTTTCTCAAGTACTCAGACCTAAAGCCATACTAGCAGACTAGCCTATCTCACAGCTCAGTGCAGAAAAGTCTGGCAAGAGAGCTCTTTAAAAGTACTGGCAATGCTAAATTTTTCTACAAAGAAAACTAGGTGGAAAAATGTTTGTACCTTTGCATCAAAAAGCAAAGATGGGGAAATGAACAAAAGACCCGTTGGGCTCTAGAGGCCACTCCCCTGCATTGACACCCAATGGCATTCAGCAAAATGCACAACCAGTAAATGACCTCAATCCTCCAGGAAGGGCAGAGGAAATGTTGTGTCACGCAGGATCCCATCTTACGCTTGCTCCTGTGTTTATAAGGCCAAGAGTAACAACAGAAAGGTGCACACCATAGCAAAGGCTAAATGGGCCAATTATTTCAGAGAGCAAATTCTGTAAGATTGTGGGTCATGGAACCTATTTTGCAGTTACTGAGCCCTGCTTTCAAAGCGTGGAAATAAATACAGACAGTGCATAAACAAACATGCATGGCTATGTCTTGATAAAAAAACGCTATCAGCATAAATAGTTAGGAGCACATGCCTATAATCCCAACAGTTGGGGAGCTCAGAAAAGAGAATCAAGAAGTTCTGGCCAGCTTGGACTCATAGGAAGACCCTATCTCAAAGAGGGTGGGGGAAACATGAAACTTGATTTGGCATATAGAGAAGATGTAGCTTGATGACAGGTGATGTCTATCGGGAGGTGGCATTAGCAGCCTTTACACAATTAGGCTTGCCACTGAGCAGACCCTTCTCATTTCATGGAAGCTGACTGCTTGATAGATTCTCAGAATTAAAGGACTAGAAGATGATATCAGAATATAGACCTGGATTACAAGTGGTATTTTTAAATGGTGAGCTTCAAAGAAAACAGAATGCATCAGATGATAATAATGGCAAGAACTGAATTTCTTGAATGTGGACTGCCATTTTATGTATGGAGCCAGGAATGTATCAGTATCTGAAAGCTGATGAATAGCCCTCACTGAATATATGTGTACATGATATACAGACATCTAAAATGCTAAGTGAATGTAAACTATGCTTACATTGCTACCCTGTACAACACACCTAATTTTCAATTCTGAGTTTAAATATTCAGTGATTACATAGCATACACTAAAGCCATCTTCTCTCTGATTGATGGTAACTATTTAAATTCCTCAAATCTGAACTATCCAAAGCAGCATATCATTCTTACTGTTAAAACAATAAAAGTCCAATAATTACCCCCCAAGGGGTTCTTACCAGTATTATAGATGTACATTGTAATAAAGAGATTTCTTTTTTCATTAGAACCTCTATCTGAAAGTTATATTTCCTGCTGGGTGAGTATAAACAGATCGTAGGCCAGGCAGGACAGGCCCCTATAAAGCAAGCTTTGAGAGATGGTAAGGGACCCAGGCTGTTCCTGGGGTTTGTCTAATGATCCTGCAAACAGCATTTCATGGAGTAGACCTTCAAATGCAAAAGTGAAAGCAGTGTGTCTCATATTTTAACACAACCTGGATCGGTCTGTTAAAAACACAGCCACTTGGACCTGTCCCAGACTTATTAGATCTACACCCCTTGAGACCTGTCAACTAGGAAACAATGTGTGTGAGCATATAGACATATACATATGCTTTTTTTTTTTTTTAGCCAAATCAATGTTTCTAGATAACACACAGTCACTTGAAAACATCAAACTAAAGAATAATAACACAGAAGTAGTTCAGACACAACATCACCGACTCATACAAGAACAGAAGGGGAGACACAAAGTAGGGGGAAAAAAACAAAAGGGATCAGGCTACAGTAAAGCAGAAGCCTGTGCGTTTCTATACAGACATCTAAAGTGTTAACTGAAGATAAACTATGCTTATATTGGTACCTAATAGAGCAATTCTGAGTTTTGATATTTGGTAATATCTTTGCCATCTTTAAAACATCTCAATTAAAACAAATAAAATTATTCCCAGCACTGCTATATACAATACCAGCACTGAAAGCCAGAGTCTTGAGAGCCAATGCTAGGAAGCACAGGTTGAGTACATTATGTGTGGAGCTAAGGCAAACTCCAGCATTGGACCATGTTTTGGGCTGAAACTGGGGAAGCCAGATGAGCAGGTGCCGAGGTCTCCATGAAAGAAAGAC
Source organism: Phodopus roborovskii (assembly GCF_943737965.1). Taxonomy (NCBI): domain Eukaryota; kingdom Metazoa; phylum Chordata; class Mammalia; order Rodentia; family Cricetidae; genus Phodopus; species Phodopus roborovskii. Next base: position 9,170,927 of record NW_026126549.1, on the reverse strand, counting down.
CCACTGGCCTAGGAGGTTGGACCCACACTGATAGGAGCTGGAACTCCCTCTGTGCTGCCCATGAGTCCTCTTCCAGGCTAAGTGTCAAGGCTGATTTGGAGACAGACAATGAGCAGCCCAGGCCATGGGGCAGCTGGGCTGTGTAGAGTACCAGCTGTGAATGCCTGCTGAACACCTGCTGTGTTTTTGGGTTCAGTCACAGCTCCACATCAGACCTTGGAAACTAAGTTGCCCTGGCTGGCCTGCCATTCACTAAGGGGACCAGGCTGACCTGGAATTCACAGATATCAAAGTGCCTCTGCCTCCCAGCTGCTGGAATTAAAGATTCACATCACCACACCCTGCTAGCAAATTAACTCTCCAAAATGATGTTGCCTAAGCAAAAATTGTTCAATCTCAGCAATGAAATGCACACATAAGCATATGCATGCACCAAACACACACACACACACACACACACACACACACACACACACACCACACTTGCTCAGAGACAGCACAGAAGCACACCCACATAATATTTTCTGGGTTTATCCGTATGAAGTTCCACCATACATCTTTCCTATGTTTCCACTTGCAGTCATTATTTTTAGCAGAGGTTTAGGTGGGGATTTCAACTTGATGCCGTGCCAGCTGCCACCTCAGCAGGAAAGCCTATGACCCCAAGGTTAAAGGGCAACATCCCATGTTGTGCTCTACACTCCACTGAGCACAACAGAAAAAAACAGCAGTAAATTGCCTTGTTGGCTCCAAACACTCAGTCTCCTCATCTGGAAATAGGGGATGATGGGATGTGAGATAAGCATTAATTAATGTTTGCGAAGTATTTTTGAGATGCTGATGAGAGCAGTAATATATTATTTTTCTCTCGGCATGGGCAAACAAGCACTTGGTACAAATCCAGCTGAAGCATGCTGAGTTAATTACCCATAAGACTTGAAGCTGCAGTATGAAATCTATTTTGTAGTTTCTTGCCCCAGGCACATGAGCACCTGTAGTGTCTTACAGTAACTCTCCAGAAGAAGTAAGTGGACAAATTGGGTCAAAGAATATAAAGTGGTTCACAGAGACTCTTTTGCCTTGAGGTAACCATTTGGGAAGAAAAAAATGTAAAAATCATAAATATGGATAAATCTTGGGTTGCACAGGCAACTTGTAGCAGCCAACAAAAAAGCACAATTTATCAGATAGTAAAGCCCAAGTTGTCAAACCATAAAAATATTCATCCACACACTGGTCTTCTATGTAACTCAAAGACTGTCCGGTTGCTAGTTTCTAAACATTTCATAACATCCCTTAGAAGCCAGATGCCTGATAGAAAAGGCAGAGCTGCCACAGACTCCTTTCCCAGAGAGCGCTTCAAGGAAGACTGAATGATATCTATCACATGGCAGCCAGGCATTTAAACAGGAAAGCATGAATTCTGACACTGTGACAAGAAAGTGCAAGCAAAACGGACGAGGCTAGCAGAAGAGGGTTTCTCTTTGGAAAGGAACAATCCCACTCTCAGTTTCTCTGTCGCTTAAAGCTGACTGAAGAGGAAAGTTCTGAAGTAACAATGGTAGGAAAGCATTTACCAGCTCCAAAGGCCTTTCACATTGGTGACAGAAGGTGGCAGATATCCTCTGAGTCCTCTTGGGCTCAGAGGAAGTTCGCCTTGCAATAAGAAAGGGGGAAAGAAAGTAAGGAAAGAAAAGGTCAACAGTTTAGCAAAAGCTCAGCCGCTGAGGCACACCTGACTCTTGGTAGAAATGTAAACTCTCTGGGCCAATTACAGACCTAACCAATCAGAAACTTGGGGGTGGGGCTAAATTGGCAGTCCCTGGTAGATAATTGCAAGCTGCTCTCACCTGAATTTGGTGGTTCTGCATCCATGAAAAATGTCATTCAACTTGACTTAAAGTATGGGAAAGCTAACATGGTAGGAAATATCAGTCGAGAACAACAAAAGGAGTCATATGGTTTAAAGCTTCCTAGTACATAGGACCTGTAGTAGTAATACAAGATTTATTTTTTTTCCTCTTTGAGAATCATTTTTCTATCACCAAATAGCAAAACAAACAAGTAAAAAGGCTACCAGTTACAGTCATAGCCACCCACTATAATACATTCTCATTTCTATGGCTATACAGTCACGTTATAGTAGATATGGCAGATGTTTCAACTCTCTTCTTTGGCATATTAGCAGATAGGGTGTGTGCTGCTTCCAGATCTTGACTATGAGTGATTTTCAAGTGATCTTTTCCATGTACCTCCCCAGTTCAGGTCGACTGTGATGGCAGGATTGGAAGTGCCTGGGAGGCGCCTTTGAGCTATCATGACCATCAACAACCTTGATTTTTCAAATCAGTGCCTGGTAAGCAGCTGGGCAGAACCAAATTCCCACCCTGAATACTAGATAAGAAAATAAACAACAACAAAAGCCGCACATCTTGTTATGCAGGTGACAGATGGATTTTTTATTTATTTATTTTTTAAAATTATTTATTTGACAATATTCTGTCTGCATATATGCCTGCAGACCAGATCTCATTACAGATGGTTGTGAGCCACCATGTGGTTGCTAGGAATTGAACTCAGGACCACTGCAAGAACATCTATCCAGTGCTCTTAACCTCCGAGCCATCTCTCCAGTCTGTATTTTTTTTCTTTTAAATCTTAATTTATCTGCCCTAAATAATATACTAGTCCACATCCTCCTATAACTGTAGCTGAACAGCATCATCCTCTCAGGTAAAGGATGTAAACCTGAGAGCTTGGTACTTTTTAAGAAATCTGTTGCTAGAACAAGCACACACATTCAATGAAACAAACGTAGTGGGGTGATGGCGCTGGAGAGATGGCCCAAGGTTAAGAGCACTTCTTGCAGAGGACTAGAGTTCAGTTCCCAGCCCCATAAGTAAAAACAACTATAACTCCAGTTCCAGAGGATCAGATCCCTCTTTCTGACTTCCATGGCCACTGTACACACATGGCACAGACATATATGTAGGCAAAACACCCATACACATACAATAAAAATAAATCTTTAAAAACAATAGGCTGAGATAAATACTGCAGGTCTTACTTTGAACTTAAGTACATTCATGCTGACATTAACATAACAAAATTATCCCGAGTTCAGGGCAATATATCCCTTTCCTTTAACAATCCAACACAAGACATCCCTGCAAGAATGTCTGTTATTGCCTCGTCTTCTGCATTTATCTTTCCAGAACAGAAGAAGAAAGCCATCTGTGATTATACTGCACCATTAATATGATATTTCTCCATCTACTTTTAATACACCTCTAAGTCTAAATACTAAACTTGAGTCTGTTCAGCATAATTGCTTTTACATGTCATGCTGGGTCCTAAAAATAGGACCTAACATATTCCTGTTGAATGTGTACATTTATAGTGCAGATTTATTTTAACTTCTTCATCTCATTGATTCAGGTCTGAGGTTGACTTGCTGGGTGAGTTCAATGAAGTTATTGTGACACCATATACTCATATTTTTCAGAGATATGAAATATGAGCTGTGACAACTTTGATGACGTTTGTAAAATAGCTGGCACTGTGGATTCCTTGGGAAAGCAGACTGGCAGACAGAGTGGATTCTAGGTTTCTAAAAGACAAGGAGGCACCCCATCTCCCCCAAACAATCAGCTTACCCATCTCATCCTTAGGTTAGAGCAACAAGGACTTTCAAACACTCCTGTTCCTGAAGTCAGAGCAGCTTGGGTTTAAATCCTGTCTGTACCACTTACTATCTCTGTTACCATAGAAATTTCTGAACGGGTTTGGACTTCAATGTTCCTAAGTATAGAATACATCACTGCACCTTTCTGAACTCTTTCATCAAATCCAAGAAGTGCAATTACTCCTAGCAGCAAGCAAGGCTTTTTACAACCTGGCACCAGCCTACCTCCATAGCCCATTGCTCCATCATCTACCCCAACCACCAGCTTTAGCAGAGCATCTGTCTGTTTTCCATAAATCTATGCTCCATTGTGCAGCTTCTCCACCTCTTTCAATGCTCAGATTGTCTGGGAAAAGAAAACAATCGTCTTAGTTTTAGAAAAATGAAAAGCATCACCCTCAGCTCCTCGAGACATTGCAGTCCACCTCTGGTCTGAGTGCTCGGCTGCTGGGCTTGGAAGGCAGCACACAGCTTCCCAGTGAGTTCTTACACTCAACTGTAATTATCCATAATCACTTCGTTTGTTTGTTTAGCTGTTTCACCCCAAACTGTGAGGACCCAGAAAGTAGCCATTTCACCCTCTTTCCACCGAAGGCCTCTGAACCAGCTGTTCCTTCTGCCTGGGCCATGGGGCTATTTGAGAGCCACATGGTGCCCTTTGTCCAGTGTTACCTTTGCCTTTGCCTTGAGGCTTCATCTCAATTTAGTGTTTAGGTCTGAAACCTGACAACTCCCTTGACCCTGGCCACACCCTTCAACCTTTCCTGGCTTTTTCTGACTCAGAGAATGCCTCTGTTGCATATCGCAATGCACTCATTTCAGGGTGTAGCTTATTATCTAGTAGGTGTGCTTCTGGAGAGCAGGCATCTTTGGGTACTATTTACTGACAAACTATAACTTTTCGTGGGTGTATATGTGAGGGTTTTTTTTTTTTTTTTTTGAGACAAGGTTTCTCTGTATTGTTTTGGAGCCTGTCCTGAAACTGTCTCTGTAGACCAGGTTGGCCTCTGCCTGCCTCTGCCTCCCAAGCGCTGGGATTAAAGGCGTGCAGGACCAACACCTGGCCAAACTATAACCTTTTAAAATAACACTTGGCACATAAAGGAGTGCCCAGAAGCTGCTTGATGACAAAGTGGATGATGAGTAAATGTTTCCATATCAAAACCCTAAAAACTCAATAATTACTGATTAGATTAATGACTATTTAATCAATTAAATTAATAATTAATAACTCTCTGACCTAGAATGTTCTCATGCACAAGAACTAAAAAATTAAAACTAAATCTACCAAAAGCAGAAATAGGTCATGGGTTTTATTTTTCTTTGCTTTTTCTTAAGAGAGGCTTCAACTAAAACCATGTATCCTAAAGCCAGATAGAACTGGATTCAGTTCCCAGCCAAGACCTTCTTCAGCCCCCATACCTACTCATCCCCAGTCACCTCTGTGTAAAATAAGTTTGGCAGTAGTATCTACCACTTACAGCTGTCATTCAGAAGCAGAAATGATACATGGAAACAATGGACCACAGGCCATGGCACATTGAACAGGCCATGGCACATTGAAAGTTATTTCACAGACTTTTGTTAATTCTTTGTGCATACATGAGAGCTTGCTTGGGTTTTACATGAATCATGTTCATGCAGTGGCACTGGCCACAGATGCCACCCAGATCCCCTGGAACAAAAGTTACAGGTGATTGTGAGCTACCTGATATGGGTTCTGGAAACCAAATCTGGGCCCTGTAGAAAAGTAAGGGCTCTCAACCACTGAGTCATCTCCCCAGCTTTTTAAATAGTACCTGCTATTCTGGTTGCCTTCATGGTGACAAGGAGATCTTGTAATACTCATTTAACTCTTTCAGAGCTACCTTCAAAAGCCAGGAGGATTCAACAACAGGGAGGTTAAACTCTCATCTCTGGTCCTCCAAATTCCAACTTCTTTCTCTAGAACTGACCAGGCTCCTGGTCATGCGGTGGGGGGAGGGGGGTTGGAAGGGAGGGTTAACACACATAGCTCTTTTGTATCTGCTTATCTGGCTGCCCTTCCTTCTCAACAAACACACTGGATCCTGAAAGCAAACTATGCAACTTGCTAAGCCTTATCTATGCATTCTTTTCTTCACTGAGTCATTAATTCATCCTCATTGGATAGCGATTACCAATGCTAACCCTTATACTAAGCACAGGTTATATATCAGCAAATAAATTAGAGAAGCTGCCATAAGGACAATAGGCAGTAACTAACAATGCCAATATACAATCACAAATGTGCTAAGTGCTCTGAAAGATCTAAGCAGCATAGTGTGAGAGACAATAACAAAGGTAGGCATGGACCTGACTAAATAGAATAAAGAGAGGTTACCTTAGAACTGAGAAACCAGACAATTGACTGTTTCATATCATTCTCCCTTGTTTCCCAACAGGGCATGAGTTCTTTGGTGGCATGGAGGGTCTTACCTCACATCTGCAAGTCCTGCAGAACCTGGGCAAGCCTGAACATACCTTAATTTATCAACGGCATTTACCTAGTTGGTTTTTCTTTCATTTAACAAATGCAGGACAGAATGAAAACAAATGAGATTTCTGAAGTTGGTAATCATATGAATGTTACAAAAGTTTAAATGTCATATCTGTCTGATGGCTTTTTAGAAGGCTCCTGAGGTTTTAGCTCAATAATTAGAAACACGTTTTATTTCTCACAACAAAAGTGGAACCATCAATTCTTTATTTTGATGATTGTGGCTAGTTGCTGAGAACATAGAACAGATCCAGCAGGGAGAAAAATGCTCCGAGCAAAACATCAAACTTGTAATCTTCAAGAGAACTAACATTAAAGGCAGATGACAGAATAGGACAGAGCTCTGCTATGGCCATTGTTTTGTTGTTGTTTTGTTTTTTATTTTTTAACGTAACAGAAGATAGACATTTATTTACAGTTTATTATCCATGAAAAGATACAAAGATCTTGGCATGGTTTCAGGTTTTTAATATGTGCCTATAGAAAAAAAAAAAGGAAAAAAAAAAGAACAAAAAATAGCCCAATACTGGCATATCCCTTTCTTTTTATGTTCTTCTCTCTCTTCTGAGAATAAAGACAAACACGATTTAGACTCACTGGGAAGAACGGCCTGGCACTGTTCATTCATGTTTTCAGCTGTAATTAAGCATCTAATGCGCCAGATGGCTAAGTATTCAAAATTAGTACATTTCAGCTCCCTGAAACAGTTTATTTTGAAATGCTCAAAATACTATCCAGTGGTGCTTAACAACTGTGTGAGGGAATCTTTCGAAATTTGGGGAGGTTTATTACAGTCTATGCCTGCTCGGAAAATGGACGCTTTGACACGTCTGGCTTTGCCCCCTGCCTTTCCTTTGTGATGTAACCTTTGTGATGGTTAGTAATAACTCCCAACTTGATGGAATCTAGAATCCTCTAGAAGGCAGGCCTCCGGGGATATCTTTGAGGTAGTTTCTAGACCATGCCAAAGTGGTAATACCCACCCTCACTAAGGACATAAATAACTAAAGTCCAGCCTATTCCACGGACTGGGGTCCCAGATAAAAAGGAGAAAGTGGGCTGAATGTTATTAGCATTCATCTTCCTGAGTATGGATACAATGGAGCCAGCTGCCTCAAAATTCCTGCTGCAATGGCTTCACCTTAATCAGATCCTTATCTTTGTCAAGTGATGATAGTCTCACTTCCTTGACCCGACTTTCCAGTGAAGGGACACTAGTCTATC